>NC_085140.1:108054154-108779955 GCF_024139115.2 Armigeres subalbatus | reverse complement strand
TCACGGAACCGTTCTACGCTTCAACAAGAAATTTCGGTTTCATCTCCTTTAGCATCTTCGTCGTTCACTTCATTGAGGAAAAAAGCCACAGATCAACCTATCGATACGATGACTGATTCGGATGTTCAACTATTTGTATCCAACATAGCGAATGATGTTGTAACCTTTGGGTTCCAGGTTTACCTTGCTGGCTCCTCCATCAATCCAAATAAAATTTCCTTTCCCAAAAAAAAAAAAAATAAATAAATAAATAAATAAAACAAAACAAAAGAAAAACAAATACAAAACGAAACTAACGTAATGATGGGCCAGTGGCGGCACACAGTGGCTTGATGTGTGAAAAGAGCTCTGACCCACTTTCAACGGACACACTGTATAGTCGAACATTGTCAAAATGATATTACTGACACCCGCAGGGCTAAACATAAAATATCCCTGCTGGAGTTCTAAGTTCTAGCAGTAGAGGGATCCTGCACCAGTAAAAAGGGTCGAAAGAAAGAGCGAAAACTTCAAATTAATCGAAGTGATTCTTTGATAGTTTCGGCTCCATCGAAGGATCAAAATTCTTTAAAAAGCAGATCCTTCAAGGATCTGATCTCTTTTTATCCTGAAAATTCAAAAGTGAAGGTAGTGCGTGTTTTGTTAGTTGAGTATTTGTATAGTGGAAGTGTTAATAATTAAGGTTTTTGTTTCTTTGTTCAGGTCTATTGTTAGAGTCCAATTCAATTGGTAGTCGACAAAAAAGTGCGCAGTGAATAATTAAAAGTTATAAGTACGGTTAGTAGCTACAAACGAGTATAAAACTTAAGGCTAATGTTAATGTTATAAATAGGTTAATCGCTTAAATAGTGAGAACATTCAATTCACAAAAGTACGCAAACGAAAAAAAACAAGGAAAAAAGGTAATTTTAACCAACAAATGAAAAGAAAAACGTGTATGTGAAAATAGCTTGACGTCGCAGGGTACTAATCGAGTGGGAAGGTCCACGAAGGGCCTTTTTTCTTTCTTTCGGACAGCTGAACCAGTGAAAGCGGACGGGAACCCTCTGTGGTCGGTCGTTGTACCTGTCGGGAACCAGACGGGAACCCTCTGTGGTCGGTCGTTGTACCTGTTGGGAGCGTGCCTGTCGAGGTGTGGAGTGGAGAATCAGACCAAGAACCCAGTCCCTTCTTCCGGTTCGTCTACGGATAGCCAAAACCGATACCGCCAAGCTCGACAGACCTCCACCATCAAGCAAGCCGCTTGCCAACCGACCCATTCGTCCCGCCGCTATAGTCAGCATCGCATGAAGCAATTCGCCTCTGGTGGATACCGCCATTTTGCCAGATCGTGCCCGGCAGAGTGAAGACACCTCTCCTTCGGCATTTCATCATCGCTTGTGGATGATGCCGATTCCCTAAAACACAGCATGCAGACAGCGTAGTGAGCTACACCCACCACCAAGACACGCAAGTACCCCTGTATGACGTCAGGCAAATTATAAGACTATGAAACGAAATTTCGCACGAGTAGCTAATTTATTAGAAGCATAGCCCTGGTGATTGATATTTCCACTACTCTTCGGTTTCCGCTTTTCTTTTTGGGTTCAAAAAGGAACCAATAAGCTTCCTCTTTCGAATTTTCTTAAAAATTGATCTTTTTATTGGAATAAGATGCTTTTCGATGTGCAGTATAACGAGTTACCATTGAAAACTGAGTGTGAGTGAAATCTATTGTTGGCCAAATCGGACAGTCAGTGTCATCTCATATGAATGAACTTCTTTCAGTGTTTCCTTGGAAGCTCAAGCCAATTAGCGACCCTGTTATCGAAACTAACAGCCCTGCCCGTGAGCTAGCAAGTTATAATGTATCGGAGCAAGAGATAGCATGTATGGTTTGTGATGCAATAGGAGCCGAAAACGTAAAAACTGTGACTCGTTTGGTACCACCCTGGAGGAATATTTCAACGCTGGATTATGTCTCCTTCAAAGTTGTTGTGGATGCACAGTATCGTCAAAACGCATTACTTAATTCGAGCTGGCCAACTGGTGTGAGATGCAGGGAATTTAAAAATCACGCTAATTCTGTTTGGAGGCCCAATAATAGGACCCTTTAGATGATGTCTGATTATTTTGTAATGTTCATTTGTTTTACGTTGTGCGTTTTTGATTTTGTAATTGTGAAGTATTCAATGCAGATGTTATCGATGTTCGTTGTTTTGTTATATATAGTTTATAAGAAATAGTCTGTACGACCCAGTCGAAGATGAAATAAATACATACATACATACCCAGAAGGGGGAGTTGCTGTTCGAGCTGAAGAAGGATCCCACGATCAAGAGCTCGGCCTTCCGGGAGTACATTGCCAACTCATTGGGCAGTGACGGTAACGTAAGAGCTCTAACACAGGAAGCAGTGGTCGAGTGCAGAGACATGGACGAGATCACGACGGAAGACGAACTGAGGGATGCACTGGCCTGCAAGCAGGTGAAAGTGTAGACGATGATTCGACTGAGGAGAGCATACGATGGTACATAAGTAGCAGCGATACGACTACCAGCAGAGGCTGCCAACAAAATGGTGGAGGCGGGCAAGGTGAAAGTAGGATGGTCAGTGTGCCCGTTGAGATTCGCCCCACGAGTCACCAAGCAGATGGAGCGATGCTTTAAATGCATGGCGTTTGGCCACTAGGCGCGAAACTGCAAAGACCCGGATAGATCCGGTCTATGTAGGAAATGTGGTGAAGAAGGACACGTTGCTACGGACTGCACGAAGTAGCCAAGATGTCTGCTCTGCAAACCAGAGGACGGAAAGACCATACGACGGGTGGCTTCCAATGCCCTGCATACAAAGAAGGCGATGGCGGGCCGGGATTAATGGAGATCATCCAGTTGAATCTCAATCATTGTGACACCGCACAGCAACTGTTGTGGCAGTCGACAACAGAAGCAATGTGTGACGTGGCAATTATTGCTGAACCGTATCGGATTCCTTCTGAGAACGGCAACTGGGTGGCGGATTCATCGGGGATTGCGGCTATCCAAGTGATGGGCAAATTCACTATTCAAGAAGTGGTAGACAGCTCAAGCGAAGGTTTCGTTATCCCCAAAATCAACGGGATCTTCGTGTGTAGCTGCTACGCACCCCCAAGGTGGACTTTGGAGCAGTATAACCGGATGCTGGACTCGCTCACGGAGAAGCTGATGGGCCGAAAACCGGTAATCATCGGAGGCGACTTCAACGCTTGGGCAGTGAAGTGGGGAAGAAGCTGACTAACCCCAGAGGCTACAGTTTGCTGGAATCGTTGGCAAAGCTGGACGTCAGGCTGTGCAACGAAGGTACCGTTAGTACATTTCGCAGAGATGGCAGGGAGTCCATCATCGACGTCACGTTCTGCAGTCAGTCACTGGTGAGGAACACGAACTGTAGAGTTAGTGAGGACTATACACAAAGTGATCACCAGGCGAACCGGTATGGTGTTGGAACACGAATGCCGACGGTACGGCGAGAGATTTGGAATAGCGGGCGAAAATGGAAGGCGAAGGACTTCGACAAGGATCTTTTTATCGAAGCACTTCGAGTAGACAGCGGCGCTACAAATCTCGATGCAGATGAGCTGACAGAAACTCTTGCGTGGGCATGCGATGCGGCGATGCGAAAGAGACTGCAGCCAAGGAAAAGCCGGCGGCTAAATTGCTGGTGGAACGAAACTTCCAACAATCCAACTGCTTCAAGGAGTTGTACCGGAAAGCTGACGCTGATCCTTGGGGCAACGCTTATCGGGTTGTAACAGCGAGGATCAGGGGTCCAGCGACGCCAGCGGAAATGTGTCCTGACAAGCTGAAGATCATCATTGACGGTCTCTTCCCGCAGACGATGTGGCCGCCTACACCGTACGCAGATGAAGACGGAGTAACCATTGCAGATATGCAAGTCTCCAACGACGAGCTGTCATCAGTGGCGAAAGCTCTGAAGATGAAGAAAGCTCCGGGTCCGGATGGAATTCCAAACGTGGCTCTAAAAACTGCGATACTGGCGTTTCCAGATTTGTTCAGGATGGTGCTGCAGAAATGCCTAGCAGATGGTAACTTACCGGGTAGGTGGAAGATCCAGAAACTAGTGCTGCTACCGAAACCAGGGAAACCGCCGGGGAATCGAGCATCGTATAGGCCCATATGCCTCACGGACAGAAATTTATATCATTTGAACCAATAAGAGCGTTTGTTGAATTTAAATGGATAAAATTCTTTGAATTTATGTCTATTATTATTGTTTTTCAGGCCTATGCTAAGAGCTCATGTTTAGCGTAGCAAACACCAACACCAACGCTGAGCAACGTACGTCAAATCTAAAAAAGCTTAACATCATGAAACATCCAAATTCAGCTTTCTTCAATAAGCAACTTTAATCGGGAATATTCATTAAATATGACTAATGAGTTTAATTGATTCAAAACTTATCTACATGATCAATTTTGATTTTATTTACATGGAGAACAACAATTTGTCTTTTATTTCACCGTGAAAAGTTTGGGCAGAATTTAAAAATAAATCCTGTTCTTTTATTGTTGTGGATATTTTTAATTATCAAGCTACAATCATTGGTGTTGTTGACGATTGTTGACATCTCATGCAACTGACAGCGGTCTATCTGCACACTGTGCCCGGGACATGGTGGCTATTTTAAGGCTAAGGGAGTTAGATAGGGATGTCCATAGCCTGTTGTTTTTATAATACAAGTTTATATTATTTCAAAATAAAATGATGTTTGTTAACAAAACTAATTTATTAACACAAAAAGGATCTAATAACGTTTGATTGATGTTCACTGAAAGTATATTGTGGAATGTTGAAAGATTACATAAAGAGGAAGGGGGTCCTAGAAATGTGAATTTTCAGACGAAAAAACATTTGTTTTTTTTAAATAACAAAAAAAAAGTAAGAAGGTTTCGCGTGACGTAAACAAAGGAATTCTCCTAGCTTAGCTTAGCTTAGACTGACTGTACATATCAATGGTTGCTACTCCGTGATTGGTCAGAACTGGTATAAATTGCACTTCGATCCAAGTGAATAGTGGTTGGGATTTACCAGCTATTCTCGAAGTGCACGTTTCAGCAACTCGCAAATGTTAACCAATAACGGCGCCGGCCAAGTCTTTACAGTCAGTTGGGAAAGGAAGGGAATGTTAGTGTGTGGTTATTGTTGCTACTAGAGACCGAGAATACCTCTGCATCTCCACAGTAACCACGGGAAGGGGGTTTTATTAGTTGGGTTGAGTAATTAGAAACATAGATCGGGATTCACAATGGAAAGTGGTGTGATCTATGCAACTTCTACACTACTAATAAGAACGGATTAACATAACACACATCCGTATTAGTATTCTGACTTATCGAACGCACAAAGAGGAACACAATATATTTTTTGATGATCGTGCGATCGCTCTACGTATTAACCAAAACAAAACACTAATATTTTATTGTTCATCCATCGTAAGGATTAACAATCAATGGCACAAAGTGGGCGATTGTTCATTTTAACGCGGGGAAAGTTGATAAAGAAAGGGCGTCAATAGTAAAGTTGGCTTTGGCGTTGTTACAATATCCTCTTGTATCGATTATTTGTGCTTAATCTGAGCCAATGGTTATTTCTAGAGTGCTTTGAAAATAGGTCGTATGTGCAAAAGAGAGTCTCTCTTTGGATCTATTCTCTTTCGATTATTACAAAACTATACAAAAGTTTACTTCGATTTTTTTGGCAGATAACCAAAGACGATAGCTTTGTTTATCATGCTGAAGTGGAAATGTAGCAAAAAATGCAAAACTAGCTGATATATTAGCGAAAGAGAGCGCGATCAAAGAGAATCTCTCTTTTGCACATACGACCTATTCTCAAAGCAATCTAGATTTGACTTAAATACAAACTTTTACTCATTGGCGTAACTAAGGAAAAATTCTAGGGGGGGCTAACTTTTCTCTATTCTTATGGTCAAACACAAAAAAAAAATATATATTGTTTTTGTTCAACTGTCCGGAAGTTGGCCTACCAAAAAGCTATTTCAATACATTCAGGACGACTTAAACAGCTCTGACATAAAACTCTAGAAATGTCGTGGTACGTTAAAAAACATAAGAGCTTCAGATACATAAGACTTTCGAGTTTTATATGTATACTAGCAGTATGTACCCGGCCTTGCTCGGAGTTGCCAGTTTGATTCGCAGTTTTTTCACAATCGGAAAATGAATAAACCAATTGGTCAACAGGAGAACTGTGTTTTTTTATTGATACTTCATCATTTTTAAAAGAAGGCAGATTTTATGTGAAAACATTGACTGATTTTGAAAAAGGGGGTTTAAACTCAAACTCGTCTTATTCCGGATAAACGTCTATTTCTAAAGAAGGAAAAACAACCACCGGTGTTTTATTCCGGGCAAACGTATATTTTTAAAGAAGGGATCACATTCACCATCCAGAAGGAAACACATTAATCATTGCTTTTCACAGGGCACATCATGATTCCGATGAAGAGTTAAGTTGATCGATAACTAAACAATACCACTCCCCACCCTCCCCTTTTCCCTCTTTGACCCACTATCGTCGTTTCCTTAATATGAAGAATGTGTGTTCCAAATTTGGCTGAAATCGGCTAAGACCAGAAGTTACACTGAGGGTTATTGAGAGCTGAACTTTTGTCCCTCCACAACCTGCTTGTTTTCTAAATATCCTCCATAACCCCTATCTTCGTCTTCAAGAGAAAAAGAATGTGTGTTCCAATGTGTTGGTTGAAATCGGCTAATGGGTACAGAAGTTACACTGAGTTGATCGATAACTGAACAATATTCCTCCCCACACTCCCTCTTTTCTAAAGAGCATTCCAAAAACTTCTATCGTCGTCTCATTAATATGAAAAATGTGTGTTCCAAATTTGGCTGGAATCGGCTAAGAGGTTCAGAAGTTATGCTGGAACATACACACAAGCATACAAACATTGAGTTATATAAAATATAACCATATATTACCGCCATCTGGGGTGACAATGGGTCTGGGGGTGAAAATGGGTCATCGCTCTCACCGGCAACCTGGAGGTCGGATAGCAAAATCGTTCAAAATGGTATCTTATATTTTAGTCTTCTTGGCCTCAGATACATTCAATCTATTCTACAAGCATTCTAAGTAGTTGAAACAGTGACCCATTCTCACCCCATTTGACCCATTGTCACCTTGGCCCTTCTACCTTTTCAATAAACATCTTTCAAAATAGAGAATATGTATACCAAATCAGGTTGGAATTGGTCTTGGAGGTTGGGAGTTACACTGAATTGCTCGTTTTTAAAGATAACCCCTTCCCCTTACTCTCCTTCTTTCCCCAATGACCATTCCACCCCTTTGTCTTCTTCTCCTTAGGATAGAGAATGGGTGTACCAAATTTGGTTGAAATCGGTACAGGGTTTAGAAGTTACAATGAATTGCCCGTTTTCTGAACAATACCCACCCTCCAGACCCTCCCCTTTCCCAATTTACCCTCCCATATGATCGTCTCCTCGTAGTGATCATGAAGTGAATATATGTATCTCCTCGTAGTGAATATGTGTACAAATTTTCCAGGATTTTCAGCTTTCAGTCACATGAAAATGTTGATAATTTCAAATCATTGCCAACGTTGATGAAGATCCAAACCCCGGACCGAAACGTTGGCAATGATTTGAAATTATCAACATTTCATGTGACTAACTAATCTAATGTAATAAAATTTGGTTGAAATCGGTCCTGGGGTTGGATGTTGCACTTAATTGCTCGATTTCCAAAGACAACGCCTCCCTTCATACCCTCCTTTTTCCAATGACCATCCCACCATCTTTGTTATTTTTTCCTTAGAATAGAGAATGTGTGTACCAAATTTGGTTCAAATTGGTCCAGGGTTCATAATTTACTTTGAATTGCCCGTTTTTGAACAAAACCCCTCCTCCAGACCCCTCCCCTTTCCCAAATCCCATATGATCGTCTCCTCATAGTGAAAATGTGTAAAAAATTTGGTTGAAATCAGTTCTGGGAGTTGAAAGTTACACAGAATTGTTCGTTTTCTGAACGAAACCCGTCTCACCACCCCTCCCCCTTTTCTAAATGACCATCCCACCCCTTTGTTAACTTCCCCTGAGGATATAGAATGTGTGTACCAAATTTGGTTGAAATCGGCCAAGTGGTTCAGAAGTAGTTAGCGAACATACATACATAGATTGGTTTTTATATATATAGAAGAAGAAGATATATAGCTTTATGTACCCGGCCTTGCTCGGAATTGCCAGTTTGATTCGCAGTTTTTTTTTTCACAATCGGAAAATGAATAAACCAATTGGTCAACAGGATAATTGCGTTTTCTTATCGATACTTCATCATTTGATCAAATGAAGGCAGACTTCATTTGAAAACATTGACTGATTTTGAAGAAGGGAGCAAACCCATAATCGCCATATTCCGGGCAAACGTCTATTTCTAAAGAAGGAAAAACATCCACCGATGCCTTATTCCGGGCAAACGTCTATTTTTAAAGAAGGGATCACATTCACCATCCAGAAGGAAACACATTAATCATTGCTTTTCACTGGGCAAACCATGATTTCGATAAATGGTTGAATTGATCGATAACTAAACAATACAATAATGGGTTCAGAAGTTAGGCTGGAGCATACACACAAACATACAAACATTGAGTTTTATATATCTCGAGTACTTATTCAAAGGAATTTGTTATCTTCTCCTTAGGATAAAAATGTGTGCATCAAATATGGCTGAAATCGGTCCTGGGAGTTAGGTGTTACACTGAATCGCTCTTTTCTAACGACAACCCTTCCCCTTACCCTCCCCTTTTCCCAATGATCATCCCACCCTTTGTTATTTTCTCCTTAGGATAGAGAATGTGTGTACCAAATTTTGATGAAATCGGTCCAGGGTTCAAAAGATACACTGAATTTCCTGTTTTCAGAACAATACCCCTCCCCAGACCCCGCCTCTCTTTCCCAAATTACACTTCCATGTGATCGACTACTCTTAGTGAATATGTGTACAATATTTGGTTGATATGGGTACTGGGGTTGGGAATTACACTGTATTGCTCGTTTTATAAAGACAACCCCTCCCCATACCCTCCCTCTTTTTACAATGACCGCCCCACCACCTTTGTTATCTTTTCTTTAGGGTAGAGAATGTGTGTATCAAATTTGGTTGAAATCAGTGCAGGGGTTCAGAATTTACTCTGAATTACCCTTTCTGAATAATACCCCTCCTCAGACCCCTCCCCTTTTCCCAAATTACACTGTCATATGATTGTCTCCTTATAGTGAATATGTGTACACATTTTGGTTGAAATCGGTACGGGGCGATGAAAGTTACACATAATTGTTCGTTTTCTAAACAAACCCCCTCCCCCTTTTCTAAATGACCCTCCCACCCCCTTTGTTAACTTCCCCTGAGGATAGAGAACGTGTGTACCAAATTTGGTTGAATTCTGTCAAGTGGTTCAGAAGTAGTTAGCGAACATACATACATAGATTGGTTTTTATATATATAGATCCACTTGCAGACCCGACAAACTTCGTTTCGCCTTAAAAGATATCCTCTGATTAGTTCTTGACTTATGCAGAATTTTCTGGATCATTTGTCTGGAAGCCCCCCCCCCCTTTCCAGAAGGAGATGGGTTCCAAACCACCACAGAAACATATCTTCGAAAACCTCCGCATGCCAGATTTGGTTCCATTTGCTTGGTTAATTCTTGGGTTATGATGAAATTGGTTTTTTATTTGTATGGGAGCACTTCTTTCCAAAGAGGGGAGAGGTCTAGAACCAACTTAAGAACCTTCCCCGGCCCTAAAAACCTCTATATAAAAATTTTCACGAATCGGTAGAATGGTTCACAGCCTTAGTTACCTCTCCTTAAAATTTCAGGGTTTATCGAGTTTTTATCGGATTTCTAGAAGCTTGGTATGATTATTGGAAATTCAAAGTTTTCGGGAAATAGCAGCAACATCGTTTGAATACTTTACCAGAGAAATCTGCAGAAAGAAATGTCTTATATTACAGGCATATGATACGTTGTACTTGGCTATCACATTATCGAAAGGTTTCTCTTGACAATCCTTTCAGAAATGCCATGCATCTTCAAGGATTATGTTGGAAAGCCAGAGATCATATGCACACTTAAAAAAAATACTCGCAATGCAATGCAAAGCAATGTAAACATAAAAATCTTGAAGAATTAATGATTTGCTGATAAATAAAAGTCAAGATTTGTTAGAAATTCTTCGGTAACCTAAGCATCTTGTGTCTCCTGCTCAAGTTAAACAATTGTCTTTTTCATGTTGTCTAAACATTACGGCCAGTTTATTATTTTTCTTGAATATTCTTTATTCAATCAAAATCTCAGCCATTGAATTTGTTCTGTCAGTCTGTTACTTCTATTCTATATTTCAATCAGCATTAAATCAGCATGAAAATACTGTTCCAACTCCAACATTTCTCTCGTCAGAGTACCAAAATGACTGTAACCATTCCCGTCATATCTCTCACCTTGGCTCATCTTTCATTTTGGCAGCACAAATGTCATTTCATAGGTGGTGGCACATCTAAAAACATTTTTGTTTGAAAACGAGTTGTGTTTTGGAGTTATGTTCCTCCGAAAGTGTAATTTACTTTAGAAATTAGATTCGTACGCAATTCAACTTAACCAATTGAATCATTTGTTTGAGAAACTGCATAAGTTCATTTTACACTTTTTCGAGAAAACAACAAAAATCTATTTTTGAACAAGATTGCACCGAATCTTTCGATTTCTTCGATACAGATCAATAGTTTTTGGCAAAACTCAACACCCTGGGACACTTTCAGTGCAAAAAATGTAAGCAGTACTCTACAATTGCTCTTCAAAGTACGTGGATATATGTAGTTTCACATACAAACGAAACAAATTTCATACATTCCTGAACAAATTTTTTTTTGCCAGAATATGTATTTTTGGACGTGGATTCAGAATATATAAAAATCTCATTTTGGCCAAAAATGATACATATGCAGTTTCTCAAACAAACGGTTCAAATATATGTGTGGATGAGAATCAAGGGAGCGTAATATCCTTCGTGTTTAGCATTCATAAGATATATCAATTTTTCGAAGTTAGAAAACATGATAAAATATATTAAACTCACTGTAGAGAGAGATGATAAGAATTCATTATTTACAGTTACGTCCAGATATGATCAGAGCACTAGATATGTACAGTATTCATGCAAAGTCGTAGGAATTCTAGGGGGGGCTAACTTGATTCTAGGTGGGGCTATAGCCCCCCCTAGCCCCCTGTAGTTACGCCAATGCTTTTACTATTCTTTACTATTCACAATTAAAAATAATACGTTTGCTGAACGGATCACGTATCATAATGGCAAGCAATGTAGCAGGATTTATCTTGAAAAATTATTTTGAGACCAGATTTGTCATATGACTTACCTCTCGAATGCAGTCTGTGTCCAGCACCATTTTTATCTTACCATAGAAACATCTTTTTTGTATAAGAACTCCGGTGTTATTGAAGGCGATGCGCCGGCTGTTTGCCTTTCGTAAACAAAGGAATTCTCCTTAAAACAAAGTCCACTAATTACGTAACGCAAAATTTTGTTTTTCTTGTTTTATAACTTGTTTTATAAAAACGTACTCTTACCCCACGCCTTCTTGCCCTACTCTACTTAGTACGAGAAAGGCAAAAATCAAGCTCTATCTGGAATGCGGGCGAATGTCGCAAGAGAGAATTCTCTTCGCCGACATCCCCTCTTTTAAATTAAAGTGACAAGCAGATGGTTTCTTTGCAGTTTCTCCCCTCAAAACGAAAGAAAACAATGAAAACTTGCATTCTTTGGTGAAAAACCGCGATGAAATCCTCTGCTTGTCACTTTTATTCAAAAGAGGGGAAGTCGACGAAGAGAATCCTCTCTTGCGACATTCGCCCTTTTACCAGATAGAGCTTGAAATGATAAATCCATTTTATGATAACGTTGGGCGGTCGTGTCTTGTACATAACCCTTCAGATTTTTTTTTTTCATTTTGCTTTGAATTCAATCCCTGGTATACGAACATTTGTGGTCCATCTGTAAAGTTCATGATTCCCCCCGTATGGCTTGGAACCGAATAGTAAGTAAAGGCACAAGTCACAGTCTGATAATGTTATTCTTCTTCTTCTATATACATAAAAATGAATTTCTGTCTGTCTGAACCTTATACACTCGGAAACTACTAAACCGATTAGCGTGAAAATATGTATGCAAAGGTTTTTTAGGCCGGTGAAGGTTCCTAAGATGGTTCGAGACCCCTCCCCTCTTTGGAAAAGGGGGCTCCCATATAAATTAAGCATAAATTTCTGCATAACGCGAGAGCTAACCAGAGAATAAATCAATTTTAGGCGAAACGGGTCTGCTAGTTTAAAATAAAATGATGAACCATGTATTATACTAATTGTTGTAAGGTCATACGATAAGTACACCGATTACCACATAGAATCCAGAATAAAAAACGATTTAAGAATATTGCTTAGTGACAGTTTTTGCAACTTGGGTGGCACATTATGCCGTTGACTTTGCAACGACAACCACCACTATTGTCGCCAGGTCCAGCCGGTCCCCATCGAAATCCCCGGGTAGCCCAACATACTTCGGTTTTACACACACTGCACTTGATAAAGTCACAGCCTGCGATCTTGGTTAGCATAATTTTGCACTTGGGGCAGAGCATGCCCTCCCCCGTTGCCACCAAACTCTGCATGGCCCGTTCCGAGCGACGATTCTCAAAGTTGCCGCTCAGCCGGTCCTGATACTCCTCACAGTCCATGCCGACATGCAGAGCCTGGTGAGGAAAAAGTACAAAATTATTATTCCCAAAACATTAAATGGGACGCTATTTTCAAACCTTGCATCGTAAGCAATTGTTCGCCTGGCAAACAGGACAATCGAACCAGGGCGCATCTTCTTCCACCAGACACCATCCGATGCAATCCGGTGTCTTACAGTGAAAAGCGGATTTTCCGGCCGAGCTCTCCGCTTTCTGTAGCGACTTCCCCAAATAGGCGTTATACTCTTCGTCACTGAGCAGCGACCTAATCTCTCGATCTTGGATAAGGCTCTCGCAGTTACTATCGTTGTCCTTGAAGGGACACTTGACGACCACATCGTCCGCATGTTTAATGGAACCGACCAAACAATCTCGGCAGAAGCAATGGAAGCAATCGCGCAGGATTACCCCCTCATATGGTTGGTACGGAACGAAGCAAATCGGGCACTCGAACGATTCCGGGTTTGGAACCACGCTGGCATCGGTCATCACCACTAACAGATCGAGATCACTCGCCAGTACAGATGCACTTTTCTTCACCTCCGCTGATGTTCCCGAAGGTTCGAGGATCGCCGCAATCTGCCGTTCCATCAAAGCTCGATAATCATTCGGACTGAGCAGTGCAACTAGTTCTCGGTCCTCCAAGTTGCCCACGCACTCGTATCGGCCACCGGGATACGGACAACGGACGGTGTCCGCTTGTAGGAGTGAGCCCGTTAGGCATCCCTTGCAGAATGTGTGCAGACAGTCGGCAAGGATCACGCCCAATCCGACGGATGTAGTTGCATCGCAAAGGTAGCATAAAGTTGGTTCGGTGTTGAGAACAATGTCCTGTTTAGTCATTTCCACCAGCTGCTGGTACTGACCGTCCAGTGTCGTGGGCACAACGGCGTACGAACAGCCGGGAATTTCCAGATCCAGATTCGATGCAGCGGTGTTGGGTCTTTTCTGCAAAAGTTTATTAGACGTTAGCGGAAAAATGTATACAAGTTTCGGATGAGATTCAGTCGATTTTACTGCTTGAGAGGTCATTTTTGTAATGCAGAGATTACTTCTTTTCATATTTCGGGATTTGCCATAGAAATGTAGATAGCTTTGCCAAATGAATTTTAAAATTTAGCAATAAATTTACTGGAACACTTCTTTTTAGGAAAAACCGGAAAAACGGAAAAACTTCAGCAGAGAGAGTGACAATTCTCGATAGAGATGTCGCAGATAAATCGATTACTTCTTTTTATCGATTCATCGTTGTGATAGGGGAAACTGCACGGACAGATAAATCAACCCAAACTTTGAGTTCAATATACGCACTATTAGGCTTTCAGCGATCGTGTACGTACACGCACGTTTCACTCACACTTTTACTCGGTTTGTTTGCAACCACGAGCAGCTGTCACGGCAAAATCAAATGGGATTGTTTGCAACCACGAACCTGCGTTCGTGTTGGTGAGAAATGTCGGCGAGACCCTAATTGAGAATATCGCAGAAAAAATTTACCCAAATTTGGGTAGTTTTCCCTTTCTTTCCCATGATTGCTATCAAAACTAGAGCAAGATGCAAACACCTCACCGAGGTTGCTCAGCCCAATAACCCAAATTTGAGTAAATTCAATATTCTCTATTTTGGGTTGATCAAGGTCCGCTTTGGATAAATTAAACTCAGCTTTGGGTAAATTGTTTACATGGGATTAAAGGCAAACTACCTAGTGCCAGAAAAGTCATTTTACTCAAATTTGGGTTATTGGCCCAAACCACGGTTTTGAGTGCAAACAACCCACTTTTGGGTAGTTTTGGTTTTCAGTGTGGGTACTATGTAGCAACCCTATAACCAGAGACCGGCGGAGTGAAAAACTGTCGAAATGGCAACGTATGAAAATGCATGATATCGTAAAAATAAGACTGGCACCACTTGAACTTTTTGCTTGCTTCTTATATGGATGCAAAATGTAAACAAGTCGAATTGGAACCGCTTTCGACGGTTTGATTGGAAACAAGATGGCGTCTTCGCCGATCTCTTATTGTAGTATTTCTAGTACTATGCACCCCGGGGCAAAACCCTTTGGCATTTTTGGGTACATTTTTGGCAGTACAGTCCCGATTCGTTGGTTGGGCCACGACCTCGGCCCAACTAACGAATTCGGTTTTTTAGTTGGCCATTTGAACACGTGTATTTCGACTTGAACATCACAAATGATGTCCAGTGACGCTCAATCCGGTTTTCCGTGTTTACATTGAATTTTGACGTACGGTTGCTTTTTAGTTGGGCCATGGCCCAACCAGCGGAGGCCCAACTAAAAAGTGACCCAAGTATTAAGATCCCAACCAGCGAATCCCGACTGTATTTCCACTCTGCAGAGTATTTATTTACTACAGCGATGTAGGTAGTTCGGATTTCGAACTACCATCCCGCATAGTAAAATACCTTCTGACTTGATGTTGATACCATTCAAGTGTTCAAATATATGAGAGGGTTCTCTTATAATTTGGCAAAATTGGTTTCAGTAATGATCAAAAAGTGGCCACTCCTTCCAGGGAACCAGCATTCCAGGGCATCTCGGAATGTGACCAAATGGACAAAATACCCTTGGGACACTTTCCGCCGAGCTTGTTTTGCAAAATCATGAAGTTTGATTCGTCGCAAGCCAGGTTTCAGTAATGATCAAAAAGTGGCCACTCCTTCCAGGGAACCAGCATTCCAGGGCATCCCGGAATGTGACCAAATGGACAAAATACCCTTGGGACACTTTCCGCCGAGCTTGTTTTGCAAAATCATGAAGTTTGATTCGTCGCAAGCCAGGTTTCAGTAATGATCAAAAAGTGGCCACTTCCCCCGGGAACCATCATTCCAGGGCATCCCGGAATGTGACCAGATGGACCAAATACCCTCAGAACACATTTCTATGAACTTGTTTTGCAAAATCATGAAGTTTGATTCGTCGCAAGCAAGGTTTCAGTAATGATCAAAAAGTGGTCACTCCTTCCAGGGAACCAGCATTCCAGGGCATCCCGGAATGTGACAAGATGGACAAAATACCCTTAGAACACTTTTCGCCGAGCTTGTTTTGCAAAATCATGAAGTTTGACATGTCGCAAGCCAGGTTTCAGTAATGATCAAAAAGTGGCCACTTGCCCCGGGGAACCAGCATTCCAGGGCATCCCGGAATGTGACCAGATGGACCAAATACTTTCAGAACACATTTCTATGAACTTGTTTTGCAAAATCATGAAGTTTGACACGTCGAAAGACGTGAAAATCCTGGGATTCGGAAGGAAATCCCTCTTGAAAAAAAAGATTCCCTTCAAAGTCTCAAAACAATTCTCTTTGGAATCCAAAGGGAATCCTTCTGGGGCTCCCAAAGAATTCCTTTTTAGAATGCTAATGGATTTTTCTCGGATCCCGGAAAGCTTTTCTTTGGAATCACCAAAGGTTTTTTTGTTATCCAGAAACGATTTCATTTGGAATGCCTCTATTCCTTTAGAAAACGTTTAAGGCTTTTCCTCGAATTCCAAAAGGATTCCCCTCGGATTTCCAATAAAATCATTTCGTATTCTCAAAACGATTCGCATCGAAATTGCAAAAGAATTCGATTTGGAATCAATGAAGATTCCCATAAAATCCCATAAAGACTTCCTTCCGAGTCCCATAAGTGTGGAAGAAAGTGCAATCCCCAAACGTCATCATGCACAACCCATACGTCACGAGTGAATGAACGAGGCTGTGTCGTGCAACACCTCGTCAGTCACCACCACTGATGCTGTCACCAGATTCGGGCGGCAATTTTTATTTTTAGTTTATACTCGACAGTGTAACGTTACAGTCATCAATAAAGTTTTCTTTCAAAGCCTGTTAACTCTTTCACACTAAAATCGCGTGTGTTATTTCCCGAAGGAAAACTGTTGTCCCACTGCTACACTTGTCCGCCAACAGGTTATGGGCTCCAGTGGAAGTTTAGAAAAGTGATACTTTTTCTAAAGTGGTAGTGTTTTTCGTCGGAAGATTTTTTGTAGCACGGTTGCGCGTTTCGGTTGGTGCTTGGCGACTTTGGTACAGTGCGGTAAGGGAAAGTAAAATGGCTGACATCTCGAAGCTCTCGTTCGTGCGACTCAATAACGACAATTGGCAGTCGTGGAGCTTTCGAATGCGTATGTTGTTGATTCGTGAAGAACTGTGGCGAGTGGTCTGTGAAGAGCAGCCGGAAGACGTTGATGATGATGACTGGAATCGTGATGATCAGCGTGCTATGGCGACTATTGGATTATGTTTAGAAGAGTCGCAGTACAGCATCATCAGGAACAAGGAAAGTGCGAAAGAAGTGTGGGAGTCGTTAAAGCGATACCACGAAAAGCCGAATATGACGTCGCGAGTGTCTCTTTTGAAGAGGTTATGTTCGTTAAATCTCATTGAAGGTGGAGATATGGAAAAACATCTCGTTGTGTTGGATGAGCTTTTTGAGCGCCTGGAGAATGTAGGTCAGAAGCTCGATGATACGCTGAAGGTAGCAATGATCCTGAGAAGCTTGCCGGATAGTTTTGACAGCCTTGTGATGGCATTGGAAAGTCAGCGCGGACGTGGACATTACGCTTGAACTGGTTAAATCAAAGTTGCTGGATACGTACCAGCGTCGCGTTGATCGGTCGGTCGATGGAGCAGTAGTGGAAAAGGCTATGAAATCGAACACAAAACGTGATAATGGAAAAGTGTGTTTTTATTGCCAGAAACCGGGACACATTAAGAAATTCTGCCGCAAATTTCTGGCCACACAACAGAGTGACAGTGAGTCGGAGTCGGTGGGTAAGCGGCCCCCGCAGAAAGCAAAACAGGTGCAAAGGTCGAGTGAACCGTTATGTTTTGTCGCGGGACATGCTGCGCAAAATGCGTGGATTCTAGACAGTGGTGCGTCCTGTCATATGACCAGTGACAAAAGTTTCTTCACCTCGCTGGTGGAATGCGCTGGAGCAGATGTCGTGTTAGCTAACGGAAACAAAACAAAAACGGCCGGAAATGGTGAAGGTGTACTCATGGGCGTTGATAGTGATGGGAAGCAAGTTGAAATCCGAATCACTGATGTACTGTTTGTACCTGAGTTGGATGGCAGTCTGTTGTCTGTCGGCAAAATGGCAAGTAAAGGATTCATAGTGCGGTTCGCGAATGACGGTTGTGATATTGTGAACAGTTCGGGTAGCGTCGTCGCCGTGGGTGTACGTTCCGGAGCATTATACGGGTTGAAAGTGGTGGAACGAGCGATGCAGTCAGTCGGGGACTGCCACACACAAATGTGCCGACACTTGTGGCACCGGCGTTTTGGCCACCGGGACCTAGACGCAGTGAACAAAGTGATTACAGACAAACTCGGAAGTGGTATTGTTGTAACGGACTGTGGAAGAGAGGAAGTATGCGAAACTTGCCTCGAAGGGAAAATGGCTCGGAAGCCGTTTCCAAGTGTAGTGGACAGAAAAACGAAGCAAATTTTGGATCTCATACACACTGACTTGTGTGGGCCTTTCAGCAGTGTCACGCCGAGTGGAAATCGGTATTTTCTGAGCCTGATCGACGACTATAGTCGGTTCACTATCATCTATCTGCTGAAAGAAAAGTCGCAGGCCAAAGACAAAGTGAAGGATTTTGTCTACTTCTGCCAAAACTACTTTGGAAGAAAGCCAAAGATTATCCGATCGGACGGTGGCGGTGAGTATATAAACAATGATTTACAAAACTTTTATGCGAAAGAGGGCATTGTTGCCCAGTGTACCACCGCTTATTCGCCTCAATCCAATGGATTAGCAGAGCGCAAAAATCGTTCTCTCCAAGAGATGGCCTCATGCATGCTCCTAGATGCGGGGATGGAGAAAAAGTACTGGGGCGAAGCCATTCGTACGGCAGCATTCCTACAGAACCGGTTGCCGTCTCGTGTGATCGAAGGAACACCGTACGAAAGATGGTATGGTACGAAGCCGGCGCTGGATCGGTTGCGTGTATTTGGTAGTGTTGCTTACGTCCACATACCAGATGCACATCGGCGAAAGTTGGATCCCAAATCGAGAAAGTTGACTTTTGTTGGATATGCTGAGGACAAGAAAGGCTATCGGTTCCTGGATCTGGCCACGGACACTATCACCGTTAGCAGAGACGCATCATTTATTGAGTGGAATAACGGCTCATCACAGATTGAGATCTCGCACATTCAGAAGAATAAGCGCCTAAGTCGAAAATGTTTTAAGAAACAGGAGGAGTTGGCGACGTCGGACGACGAATTTACGGACGCCAATTCAAGTGACGAATTCAAGGGGTTCAACGATATAGTAGTTCAGGAGGAGCACGTCGAAGCGAGTCCGCAGAAACAGTTGCCTATCCGGTCTACACGGGGTATGATGCCTAACAAGATGTCGGATTACGTTGTCGGAATCGCTTTCTATGCCGTTAATGAGCCGATGACTGTTCGTTCTACAGAAAACCCAGATAAGAAATTGTTCGTGAAGAAAGTTGAAGCGAAAATGTATAGCGATGTGAAACAGAATCGACATGTGCTGGAAAGGGATGGAAGACTGAAATCAATTTCTATCGCTAACATCACCAAGGAGGATCCACCAAAGAGAAAGTCGGAAGTTTGTAAGTGTGAACAAGTTCGTAACGATATTCCACGGATGCATCGTTCGCTGAGAGCTGAAGATCATGGAGCTAGACGAATTGGAGATTGAGGAGGAGTGTGGAAGAAAGTGCAATCCCCAAACGTCATCATGCACAACCCATACGTCACGAGTGAATGAACGAGGCTGTGTCGTGCAACACCTCGTCAGTCACCACCACTGATGCTGTCACCAGATTCGGGCGGCAATTTTTATTTTTAGTTTATACTCGACAGTGTAACGTTACAGTCATCAATAAAGTTTTCTTTCAAAGCCTGTTAACTCTTTCACACTAAAATCGCGTGTGTTATTTCCCGAAGGAAAACTGTTGTCCCACTGCTACACTTGTCCGCCAACAATAAGGACTCCCTCTGGAATCTCATTTGCATCCCCTTCAAAATCCCATAAAGACTCCCTTCTGAATCCCATAAGAACTCCCTTTGAAATATCACTACGCACTGTAAACTCAGCAATACTCTTTAAAGAGTAAAATCCACCCATTATTTTTCGATATATGAAACTGTCAACATAATGAGTACTTATAATTTTTTGATAATGTGTAATTTGTGCCCATTTTCAAGTTCCATGTTTCTACTCATTAAAGAGTGAAAATAAAGTTGAAATTTATGAACAAACAAGCAAAGATGACCGAAGAGGTATAAGAATTCTTACTTTAATTACTGTTATTTCTAATAAATATCCGATAAATTACGTGTATTTTAGCCCAACGATCGAGAATTTTATCGGCAATCAACTCGTCTTCAGCGAACCTTCGATTTTGGTACTGATTCCTGAGGCAGCGCTGCTGGTGTTCCGGAGATTGGAAAGCGGAAGACGGTTGCTGGCTCCAATTCCAGCGTTGTTTTCGAAGCCAGCTGCAGGTGATGTACCGGATATCGATAAGCCGAAGACGGTTGGCTTTATTAAGGAATGCTTTCGATTCCGGCATTGGATCCGGGTGCAGCTGCTAAAAATGGTGCTCCGCAGTTCGGTGCAGAATGCAGTCATAAGATGAAGACTCGGTTAGAGCTACGCTGATCCTGTTTTGCCGAAAACTACAAAGCCCGTACTTCAGTATTTTATAACCTGTGGATTCCGTCGACGGAAGCGATCTGATCATGCATATCAGTCGTTTTAATCAGAAGACTACGAATATAGAATAGAAAGTTTGGAGTCACCGGAACCACTCGTGATTTGTGTAAAGTTTTTATGTGCATTTACGTTCATTGAATAAATAATACTCTATTTTAGTTTACTATTGATGAAAATGTCTACCGGTAACTTGATTAGTTTCAAAATTCCCGAAAATGCATTATTAGAATAATAAAGAGTGATTTTTACACATTATCTGATAAAACTATTTTCAGATAATGGGTAAAAATCACCCCCTAATCTGACGTACAAGCAGTTTACCCATTAATGAGTAAACGCTGTTTACTCTTTTAATGAGTTGAACTATTTAACTTCATAATGGGTACTTTTTCACCCATTAAAGAGTACTTTGGTGGCACAGTGCGGTTCCTTCGAATCCGGAATGCTTAGAAGGATGCCCTTTGGAATAACAGAATGATTCTCTTTGGAATCCTGAGGATATCTTTCCGAATTTCAGGAGTATACCTTTTTAAACCTCAGAAGGATTGCATTCTAAATCCAAGAGGGATTCGTTTCAAAATCCCAGGATTCTTCTCAGAATCTCAGGATGCTTTGCCGAATTCAGCAGAATTTCTATCGAAATTACAGAACACTCAGAAATAAAATAAATTTAAAATAGATTTAAAGTTATACATTTTTGGAATTTTTGAAAGTTATACGAATCATAGTTTAAATAGTATACTACGGATAATAATAATGTATACTATGATAGTATAGCGTTGATTTATTTACTTCTTGCATTGATTATGTTGAACAAGATGGCACCGCAATTCAGCATAACCAGTTTGGTAACAGAGCGAAAATTTTCAATTATTATTTTAGTTATTTTAACTGAGCCATAATGTTGCAGATAAAAATGTAAGTATATATTTAATTAAGATGAACTCAGTCGTTATAAATATTTTGATATATTTCTCATTTTGCAGCATAACTTATTCCGCAGTGGTGATCATCAGAGTGATCATGTTTCGGTCGGCCAAAACTTTGGTGCTTCTGGACAAAGCTTTTCTTGTTCATGGACACAGCCGACATGCTGTAGGGAATGTCACGCGAAACGCAGGAGTTTTGCACTTCCACATCTTGGAAGTACGGATATTTTTAGCACTTTAACTTTACTGGCAGCCACCGTCAATCACCGGAGAACGGATCATACCACCGGACCTGCATGAGCGCCAGAATGCAACATATGATTCAAGTTTTCCCCAACATCAAATAGTGTTTGCTTGATACTGAAATTCGGAAGGCAGAAACCGGCGATGGCAAGGCAATTCACACTTGCAGATTACCTAAACAAGCACCTGCTGATTCATGGCCAGCTGGTCAACATATTTATTACCTACAAACACCAGGCCCGGCTAATGGGCAACTATATCCTCGAGGACCATTCAGTAAATTCAGGTGAAAGGGTCACTGCCTTTTTCCCTATCAAGGATTAGGAAGCACTCATCTATCGTAACCCAACTATGTAGTTTATATACAAACAGTATAACGTCTATGCATTAAGATCAGGAAAAATTTAAACAAATATTTGAATAAACAAATAATAAATGGTGTCTACAATTGTTTTTCGTCATTCATATTAATAAAAAAACAAAACAAAATTGAAATATTTCAACTGGAGGCGCCAGCAGTTGCTATGCTATTTTGGTTTTTCGATAACTTATACTATGGTTCGTATAAATCCAAGTTATACTAAGTCAGATTTGTTGGCATTTAAACGAAGTTGGGGTCAACCAGGCGAATAGTCAATTAGCATGACTTTAAATCTATTTAGTTTAAAAAAAATCAGAGTGAAGGATGTGCCTTTCAAAATTCCAGAAAGTTGCCTTTCGGAATCCCCAGAAAGATGTTCTTCGGAACCTAAACATCTATAATCGCTCATCACTAGCCCTACTGAACTTTTTTTCTCGTTTTCAGGCTTTGACGTCGTCCAAGGACACCGACTTCCGAGCTGCTCGGCTATGTAGTTTTTCCCAGTGGTAACTCATCTGAAACCTGCGAGTTTCGAGTGAGACCCAAGTAACCATGAAGCTATATATACTTGTAAAAAATATAGCCCTAAAAGCTGACTTAAAGTGGAAAAGGGCACTTATAAGACCGAATTAGTGGTTCATTACTTTCACATGTTGAAATAAAGCATAAGTAATGCATCGCTGCATTCGTAATGCTGATTTAGAATATCGTTGTCTGACAGCTGATAAATAAATGCAACTTCACATCGTTAAAACTAATTTAATGCAATTAGCATTTTGAATGCCGGTTTATGATTGATATATGTGCAATATTGTAATGCTTGGTGTTACTTGGGGAAGCCCCTCACCTCTCGCCGGATGTTCACGAATACTCTCTGCCATAGCTGGCATTGCCATGACATTTAAGAGTTGCGGATAGACCGATCAGGTCAGGACATAGAATCAAAGTAGAGTCGGCGAATATTGTCACCGGTGTGTTATTGGTCAATGGTCAGTGAACTCAAGCATTCTAAGAAAATCTGCTGAATTGCACTGTGCCGGATGTATAAAAATCCCATGGGGTGGGTCGCTGAGCACACTTCAATTTGTGTTCATAGCATTCCTTGTGACTCTGTGTGCCACAGTGTGCCATAACTTGTGCCTCACCTTAAGTATGACACATTGTCATATTGACAGTCAGAAATATCTGGCAACACTAGCAACTGTAAACATCAGCAGAGTGAAACGCATGCCATCCATTAAGGCTGCCTTACACCTCGGGAAAATTTTCCGCCGGATTTTTGCCCCCGTGTATTTTAAATGGGGCCGGAATTTTGATTTTCCGTGCCCAAATCCCGAAAACATCGCATATGTAAAAATGCATGGGTAAAAATTCCGCGAACCAAATTCCCGAGGTGTGAGGCTACCTTTAGGCGATACCGCGCGAGACAATGGCATTCTTCCCAACATCGTTTTTGCCTCTTGCTGTGATGAGAAAAAATCGAAATCATTGAAGTTCACCGCGGTTCATTCATTCGCATCGGTTGCAGTATATCCCGATGATTCGGTGGGGATCAAAATATAGAATAGATGGTTCAAAAGATGGCAGTTATTAAAGCAAGGGATTCTTCAATACACTAATTTTACGTTTCCTATTGGGGAAGATCCACAGAGTACGTTACGCAAAAATCGGTTATTTTCAACCCATCTGCCCCTTCGACACACTTTTTGTATAGAGCCTCTTAAATTTTTGTATGAATCGTCCTCGGAATCGTCACGTTGCTCGGAACCGTAAAAGCGTGACGTACTTTGTGGATGGCAGTTTGTTGAGCAAAAGCAATGTACTTTTGATAAACAACGACTTTCTTTCAAGATAATCAATGATTATCGACTACTAGTTTATGATTTTCAAACAGCCTCTCCGGGAAGCACATAAAGATCTACACTAAATCTTTTATTTTCTTTTATTTTATTATTTTGTCCCCAAAACTTCATATAAAAAATGTAAACATTGCCCCCACATGAACTCGGTCGCGGCCGGAAACATGTAAATATTGTCCTAATATGATGTCAGATGACGTCACGCTGCATTCGTTCATAAGTCAACACAAAATTTGGCAAGGTTGCCGGAATTTTTTACTCTGATCACTTAATGTCAAAAATGTGCCGCAGAGTGTGCCACACCGTGCCACACTTGCGAATAAAATCTATAAAATGTGTGCTTGGAACATTGTGCTCAGCGTCCCTCCCCTTGAAAAATCCCGATCTGTATTATATTTATTATTCTGGTTTAATTTCTATGCAATAGATAAAATAAATATGAGAACAATAACATTTTATGGAAATTCAATGAAAATAAATAAAAAAGAACCGAAAATACCATGCTAAGAAAATTAATTCACCAAAATAAATTTATTCAGCACGACGCATTACGACAGTTTTACATCACATTCATTTACATCGCATAGATTACATCATTGTATATATTACATCGTAAGAAATTACACCGCTCTTGTTTATTACACAGCAAGCTCTCAAGTACACACTTATAGCCTATTCAGATTACGCCATTAATGACATAATAATTGGCGTTTCAGGGTAAATACGCTTTATGATGTCATTATTTACGTAATATTCCATACATTTTGCGCTGTCAAAAGATACCCGCTAAAAAGAATTTATTACGAACAATTATTACGAGAGAGCTTTCGTTCTAACTGGGATGCAGGGAGAAATTCAACAAAACAAAACTGACAAGCGGGAGGCCCTCTTTGAAAGAGAGAAAATTCTCTCTGTTTTCATTTCGTCTAGTAGTTGACAGTCATGCTCTTTCTGTCGCAGCAGGGTCGAATGCATGTTAGATGGAAATCTTCTGAGCGCTGAAGAATAACTCGGATTGTGATGGTTTTGTGGAAAGCATTTTATATGATGAAAAATAATGATGATAATTATTTATTCTCCACTTATTCAACATGAATTGTTTAAAAAACAGATCCTCTCTAGAATTAACATGAAGTATTTAACTTAAACCTAGATTTAACAGAACAAATCGAATAAATTTTCAAAGTTCAAGGACCAATGCGGAAGACAATTTAAAACGTAGGAATGGTTGTAAAACGAATATATTTGATGAATAAACATGATTTCATAAATTGTTTCAATTCTGCTCCTTGAATGGCTTAATATACTTTGGTTTTCAACATTTTCCACGTGGGACAACTGTACGATTTGAATGGGATGTATATATAAAGTAGAATAACCTTAAATAAAACATGGATTGGTAATGCATTAATTCATCCAAAATCCAGTTTAAATTATATCACATTCACACGATTCGATTTTGTTAGAAGCTGTATCATTGATTGTCGAGTAGAACGCAATGGTTCAGTTTCCATTTTTGAAAAAAAAATAAATTGCTGAGTTGCCCTTCATACATGGAGATACTGGTGGAAATACTTTTTGGTTCGATAATATTTCTTGAAAATTGGTCCAATCGTCCTTTTTTTATTTATTTGTGAGAATTCCCAAAAGTATCTAAATTTTTCTATCAAATCTCCGTTCGATCATAGTACAGAATCAAAATACTTTTTAAACTTAAAAATAAATTGAGGAATAGTCTGATTCCCCGAAGAACGGCGCACCCAACTAATGAATGTAGCTTCGCTCATTATCCTTAATGAGAGCTTCAAATATGGGGCCCTCCTTAGCCGTGCGGTAAGACGCGCAGCTACAAAGCAAGACCATGCTGAGGGTGGCTGGGTTCGATTCCCGGTGCCAGTCTAGACAATTTTCGGATTGGAAATTGTTTCGACTTCCCTGGGCATAAAAGTATCATCGTGTTAGCCTCATGATATACGAATGCAAAAATGGTAACTTGGCTTAGAAACCTCGCAGTTAATAACTGTGGAAGTGCTTAATGAACACTAAGCTGCGAGGTGGCTCTGTCCCAGTGTGGGGATGTAATGCCAATAAGAAGAAAAAGAAGAAGAAGCTTCAAATATTCTTCGAAAATCCCTTTTCATATTTTTTGCCTTTCTCGTATACTATTTTAATATTTTTTTTCGTAGAAACTTTGTTCAGAAAAAAATGTTCGATTGTCGCCACACAAATGCTTGATTTCGCAAATTAAATTTTAAAACTCTCCTTGAATTCAACCCTGTATTAGCGTGCAAATGAGGAAACATGGAAACGTCAAGATATATTATCTTGCTGCAGTCTGAACACCTCGTAATAATTGGATACCCTCTCACTTAACAAAGTCATAAATAGCCCAATCGGAATAGGCTATTAAATTCAGATTTCCTGCTCGGTAATATTATTTACTGATTTAATTCGAAAAAAAAAAGGAACCGGGAGTTCGGTTATTTGAAGTAAATTTACTGGTTTCTGTAATTATTTTTACTGATCTTTCAGTAATTCAGGATAAAATACTGGTTTTCGGAATTACCGTGGACCCCCGATAATTTGAACGGTACCTCATTCAAATTAACGGGGTTCATTTTTAATTTGAGCTTCTGGTTACTCTATAAGCATAAAAAAACTGGTTTCTGGCTGCTCTCTTTGCTGGTTTGTTTTGATTCTGCGTTCCATTTCACGATGTTCCATTTTTCTTCTCTCGATTCCACGTGGTAAATGACGTTTGATCAATTTTTAATTTGAACTATGTTCAAACCAACGGGGTTCAAATTAAAAAGTGTTCAGATTAAAAATGGTCATATTACCGGGGGTCCACGGTATAAATAATCGAACAACTCTGTTCTGAGATAACTTTCTGTACTTGTCAAAAAACTACCGATCGTTCAGTAAAACTCAAAACGTTTCACCGAGTACCCGGTAGAGTAATTACTGAGCTCTCAGTAGAGATCACGTGCCTCTCTGACGCCATATTTGTAAAGTAAAACTTGCAAATATTCGAGGAAGGTTTGAAGAAGTGATTCGTTCTATTTTGTTTTATATTTTTTAAAAGGCGCATTACGTATAGATATAAAAATATAAGTGGATATAGATTTAATCGTGGTTCATGGAAGTTCAAACTTTTTTGCTAATTTAAAAATTAATATTCTCGAATTCCAGACAAATGCAGTCAGCGTTCCCACGCCATTTCTCTTCGCGATAGGACATAGTGATGTATGATGGTTTAGCGGAATGGGATAAAAGCGAAGTTGGATTTTGTCGGAATCCGCACTTTGTTAGAAATTCGCTAATCAATTTCGACGAAGCGCTATGCAGCGCACCATTAGTGAACTCAGGTACGTGTGGATTGCGGCAAAATTCCAACTTCGCTGATCACCAGGCTGATCACCCATTCGGTTTTTCAACTTGAACGAGTTATATTTATTATAAATATTATAGAAACGATGGGAAATAAAACAGAAAAATATAATAATTTTATTTTATTTTTTGATCATTTCTATTATCGAAACAAAAGAACAGGAATATCCAAAAACAAATCAATCGGTATTTTTTTATTACCGAAATCCGCACTATTTTTTGCGGATCACTCGGTAGTGTTTAACCGAGTGTTCAGTAATAATTGACATTTCATCGTCCGGCGCTCAGAACCGAGTTCTCGGTTATTATTTGGGTCTGTTCACAAATTACGTAACCCTTCTGGGGGGAGGGGGGAGGTCCAACTTGCGTTATACTTTGTTACACTAAAAGGTGGGGGAGGGGAGGGGTATTACCAAATGTTACGCATAACGCGAATAAAAATTTATTTGAATGTCTTTTTGTTAATCACGGATTGAAGTAATTGCTGTTTATCGTTATCGTATATTAGTCATTATCGAAATCAAGCATGCTGACATAGCGGGACTGATATGCGTAAAAATACCAAGCGAATATTGTATTTCTCGACACCACAGTTCCGCAAAACTATGTGAATGGTTATGATCGCAAATTCTATTTTCGTTTTTACTAGCTGCATTCTTTATATCCTTGATTTTTAATCATGTGCCGTCCCTATTCTAACAGTGTTTAAAAAATACCAAAACTCAAATGCTTCAGAGAAGGTAAAAAAATCTCTCTTTAAAATTTTCACAGTTACGCGTTACATGGGGGAGGGAGGGGGTACAAAAAATGTTACTTTTTGTTACGAGGGGGAGGGAGGGGGTCAAAAACTCGGATTTTTGCGTTACGTAATTTGTGAACAGACTCATTTAAACTATTTTACTGAGGTGGGTACCGAGAGCTCAGCTGTTGAGAAATCGGTAATCTGATAACCGAGCCCGGTGAATAAAATTAAGTGTGTACATCGTGCAATGTAATATTCAACAAGCGATCGCTCCATCGATGGATTCAACTGGTTGCAGCGATTTCGATATTCAACAACTTTTTTTGCTGTGTAGGGGTGTTCAATACGCGAAATTATTAGGTTTTTCGAAATTGAATTAAAACAGTTCTCGTGCACCAAAATTCATGAAATTTTGGATTTAAGGTTCCCCCAAACACACGCGACGCGACAGTAGCGACGCGATTCTATCACTTGGCGACAGCGATTCTGTCGCCGTTGGTATGGAAGCGTAAATAGAACATTGCCTGCAACGACCCAACGATAGAATCGCTGCGACTAGTTGTCGCCGTCGCGGCGATGAAATCGCTTAGGTTTGGGGGAGCCTTTATTCTCAGTATTTATAAATACAGTATCCCCCCGCTTATCCGGACCTCGCTAGTCCGACGACTCGTTAGTCCGGATCTCGCTAATTCGGAATTTTCCGGATTAAAAAGTATCAACACCCATTTAAATACATTATGCTGTCAGTTTTCAAATTTGTGCTGTGATTTTGTTTTGGTTCATTTGTATAGATTTGACAGTCGGATTAACGAGAGAAACCCCGGTAGTCCGGCCATACATTTGTATACTGTAATACTGTAATAGATTTAAGATATGTAATAATCTCAATACCCCTAAAAAACCCAATTCTATATTGTATTTTCTATTCGGGAAGGTCAATATTATTCAATAATTCCATTATTGAACTTAATTTTGAGTTGTTTGATCTTCATTTTGGGTAGATGAGTTAAACCGTGTAGAAAGCTCTCAAAAAGCTCAAAAATTTCGGCTGCGCGGTTTTGAAGCGGAAACAAAGGTCAAAGAAGAACAATAAAAACAAACGCGCGAAATGTTGGCTCTTGGGCAGATAGAGCGAAACTGTTATCAAAACAATCAATAAAGGTATTCAAATTAATAAGATTATTACCTCTATTAAACAATCGAAACGGACAGCACCTGAACAACTGATGAAGCCATCCAAACGATCCAAACATGCCGGCCAAATTTGTCGATTGTGCATGGCCAAGAAATCTCTGGAAAGTATATTTAAGGAAGAAGCACTTCATCAATGGATAAACGATTATCTCTCGATTGAGGTAAGCAAGTCCGTTTTATAATTTCATTATTGTTTTTGATTGAACACCCTTTGAATCGTATCGTAAGGTGACTGCTGATGACCGCTTGAGTCAGTACATTTGCGCTGAATGTCGGAGAAAGTTAGGTGAGTTCCACCAGTTCCGAATACGATGCCATGAAACTCAAGATCTATTGATGGCAGCTGAACCTCAGCATGAAGTTAACCAGAAGCAGGAAGCCGCTGATAAGCAGAGCGTCGATCAGTTTCAGTGTGAGGTTTGCAAAAAGCAGTTCGAAGAATTCAAACAGCTGTACCAACATATGAGGAACCACGGGTCGACAGTCCAATGCAAAATATGTCGAAGGGAGTGCAAATCTAAAAAGCTGTTGTCCGATCACATGCGGGTTCATGGTCCGAAGAAACACCAGTGTCCACGGTGCGATAAATCGTTTGTAAGGCGGTAGGTTACCTGCGCAAAGTGATTGGATTTGCATTTGATAAATTGGGAAATTTCAGTCATAACTTGGAGAGCCACATGCTGCATTATCACAAGGAAGTGCTACCGAAAGCTGTGCAAACGCCGAAGAGAAACATTGAATCCCCGGACGGTTCCCCTTGTTTCAAATGTGATTCGTGCGACCTGGAGTACAAATACAGAGAATCGCTGTTCACCCACAAAAAGTATATCCATGGGACGAAGGAACATGCGTGCAATATTTGCGGAAGGTTGTATTCAAAGCGGTAGGTGGTAAAAAATAGTCTGACAGGCTGTTAATTTGCAATCTTGACCAACATTCTAACTGCATTTGAAAATGAATCAACTAAATATTCGACTTTTCATTGTTGAGTATGGCTATGACTAATTTACCCTACATTGTGTTTAGATATTGGATACTTTTTGTAGTAAATATGTTCACTGTACCTACCTGGTATAGGGTCCAGTCCTGGTAAACGACGGTTTCTTGGGCGCCTTTCTGATATTAAATCAAGACTTCTAATACGCGTGTGTACACAATAATGGCTTCTTTTAGACTAAAAAGGCGGGTAACTGAGCTTAAAGAATGATACAGTGAACTCTTGCTTATTCGGTATTCAAGGGAAGTTTGAGTAAGGGAGGGTATTACTTAATAATGGTAAAATTTAACAAAAAAGGATGAAGAACCTAATTAGAATTGTTAGAATTTGCAACAAGCTATAAATTTCCTCGAGTTATAGAAAATTTACTGTACACATGTAGAGGAACCCCCGTTGTGATTTTTTGAAGTGGATTCGTCTTTGGTACTGTATCAGTTATCTTGATGACATTTTTCATATCGAATATTAGAAGAAAATGTTGTTTAGTCCTAGAATGGATGACCCATTATGCAATCGAGATTAGACAACTTGATTAAATGTAGTATTTGCCAGTTCCATACAACTTTCCTAACTTTATCTGCATGCTCGATAAAACCAAAATGAATAAACACAGACATTGCCAAGTTGTGCAAAACTCAGTTTTCTATGCAGCAGCTAACGTACACATGATGGGTACTATCAACGCATACAGCCAGCACGAGGAAAAGCCAGACTGTATGAGCCAATAACATCAACAACAACAGTACCAAGGCATTTTTGTTAGTCAGCACATTTATCAATCGGGTATATGGACTTTCTGGCTGGCGACGAAAGCTGTGTGGACGATATTTTCCTCTCTATGTACAAATTTACTTATTTTTTTTATTATTTCTAGTGAACGCATGCTCAATCATATGGAATCGCATGGCTCAAGTCGTGACAGCCAGGAAAAATCTCCTGCGGTAAACGGCAGTGCAACTTTTCAATGCAGTCGTTGTCCCAAACAATTCCATCTAAAAAGTAGATTGCAGACCCACACATTGACTGTCCACGTTTTGAATAAACACGAATGCCCGATCTGTGAATTGCGATTTTCATCAAGGTGAGGAAGGAACAAATAATTTTTTTACTTTAATCCATAGCTATTATTGTTGTCCCTCCCAACTACAGACGCCGCTTGAATTGGCATTCCAAGACACATCATCAACCGTCTGAAAGCGAGGCAAGTCAAGTGGTTAGCAGGAAGCAAACACGTAGCATAACCCAGATGTCCAATGGAACGATGAAACCAGTTGGGTAAAATACTTTAGTCATTACTCTTGATGTGACTGATTTCATAAAGCAATTCCATTCCAGTAAAGCTAAGCGAAGTCACAAGACGAATGCGGACCCCAAACCTTCTTGCTCTGAACTTATTACAGAAAGCAAACAAAAAAGCGTTTCCGAGATCAAGCAGACCGACATTGTTGATGAACAATTTGAACTAAACGGAAAACAGGACATGGTTTGGACCGGGCAGGGCGAAGACGTTGTTCTTATGTTTGAGACTGAATCGATCAAAGTTGAACCTTATGAAGAAACTATTAGTTAGGTAACAAAAATATACACATGTTATGAACTTTGGAATTGTTAACTGAATTTAAGCTTTAAAATTGGATTATAAAAGCTGAATTGGAATCAATTGGAATTTACTTCTTGATCAACATTGAGAATACCAAATGCCAAATGGTCGCGACCCTTAACGTACATGAAACTTTTCTGAGCCGTGTCGTGGTAATGCATCATGAGGAGGGTTGATTTGTTCGGTAAGCATGAAATGATGATGACGCATGGTGGTGGCTGGCCCCATGATTAGTAAACAAAGATTCAAACGTCGATTTGTCCAATCTTATAGTATTTACACGCAAACCATCACCACAGACAGGTAGGGGAAGTCTTCGGCTACCTGTTGGTGGTGATGGTTTGCGTGGGAGTGCCATCAGATTGAACAAATCGACGTTTGAATCTTTGTTTACAAAAACACATACGTCCTTTTGAAAAAGTATCCGAGATTTGTGCTTTCACTATACTTAGGGTCGATTTCTTCACCTTCGCTTAGACCTTAAACCAGGTTTAAGCGTATGGGTAAGCACCGCTTAAGAGTTAAGCGGAGGTGAAGAAATCGGCCCTTAGTATAGTAATCGTCAAGCATTCATTGTACATATGACTAATATGGGGGGAGAGCGTGATGAATAGTTATAGAATCTAAAAAGAAAACGAATGTTAAGACCAACTGCCACTGGATGACTCCAAACGGGCCAGTGTAATTTAGGGTAGTTAGGGTTTGAATAAATTAACTATAACTTATTTTTCTACGCACCAATTTCATGATAGGGCTACGAAATGGTGAGTTGACATCCGCGAAGGAGCGCCTAGCATAGCTCTGGTCCTCACAGGTTCCAATACTCACGCTTCCACGAAAGGAGGCTTTCGAGCCTCTTGATATGAGGATTTCAATGCAAAGATCGGATCGCGGAAAAATGAGCGAAAACGGAGAGCTGTTCGCAGAATTCTGTGGTAATATTGCAGCCTGCCTTGAAACATGGATTATCGATGCACTTCGATAATCACACTTTTTTATTGCGTGTGCACATTTGCCGACTTCTTTTTCTCGAATCCCACTAAATAATATTGTTTTCTGGAGGAAATATTTATGAAAACTGCACAACAACTGGCCATGATTTGGAAGGAGAAAATGCAAGAAATTGCAAAATGCGATAACGTTCAAAACAAAAGCACGTGGTTCTCACATCGTTTGCTTTCGTCTGACATTTGGTCGGGGTTCAGCCAAGCGCCAACAAAAAATATCAATTTTTTCTGCTGAAGCTTTCGTTCAGCGGATTTAATTGATTGCAAATCCCATCGGATATTCCTTAAATCCATAGCTGAGGATATGCTACTACAAATGTACGTATTAATTGATATGAAATGCCTTCCGTTTTCCTTGTACGAACAAAATATCACAAGTCAGTCAAAAAGCCGCTTGGTGCGGTTTGTCAGAACCCCGACCATTTATCGATGCCAAAATCTATTGTAATCGATAACGTCACCAGTGGTGCAATTTATCAACAATGCCTGCTGAGAGTGATTCTTTTGTTTTGTATTTTTCACTGCTCCTCTTTGCCTATGACGGTGCCTTTCAGTCAGAACGACAAAGCAGGAGTAGCTTAGCAAACTCGGTTTGCCAACAGCGGGCTGAAGCTGATGATCAGTCAGCACAAATTTCCTGTCACTGTCTTTCAAGTGATAGTATTCACCCATGCATTTATATAGGGCCGTCGCATTCACACAGCAGCGAGTGAACTGAATAGACTGTCAGTGCGGGCTGCGTGTGCAATGAGAAGAGAGGTCTTTTGTTTACTTTATCTTTGATTGTTGCTGCTGACCATTTTCAGTTTTCACTGCTAGGAAGTGAGTGTGAAGAAGCAATGGTATCAATATCCAACAAATTTCAGTCACTGAGATTGAGAATTCGCACCATTGAACGTCACACTTTTGATCACAGTTTGGAACCGTCACACTTTCAAACTATGTTGGGGCAGCAGGGACCATGTCCAAGGGCTTGACGACCGCTCCCCAGCTGTCTGCGAGTCAGGGAGAACTGCTTAGGGCGTGGTGGGATTTAGCAGTGGGCTCTGCTAAAATCCCTCCCAAAAAACCACAAGTGCCCGTAATCAGACTCTATCAAAGCGACTGTGTGCCGCTTCAAAAGCCCAGGGAGTGCTACTGGCACATCAGGGTTGATACCAGTAAGACCCTGATTATGGCATACTGGTTGCGTGTATTGGACTTGTATTTGGATATTGAAATATTGTAAACGCGAGGGCTGGTAGTCTGGTTATTCTATTCTCTTAGTAAGGCCGGGTGACACCGACCTGAAACGACGAATGGGCTAATGGCCAGGCTGTCTTCCGTCCCCTAAAACCGTGGCGGGCCTTGTAGCACGCGGTACAATCCTGTGGCTCAGCTGGTAGCTGAGTGGGAGTAGGCTCAGATGCTCCTTCCTGACTAGCGCTAATCTGGCTCTGAACACGAAAGTGTCAACCCTCGCATGGCCTCCCTGCATGCCGCAAGGTATGTATAGATAACCATGGGATAGCGAAGGCGACTACACCATCGACCAATACATAGACGGAATGGTGGTCAGTTTTCCGGGCACCACTTTGTACCCCTGGGGAGTGAAATATTACAATGATTTCAACCACTCGACCGTTGAGAAGCCCCTCAGCTCGAATCGCGTCAGTTTGACAACAGTTGTCAGTTACTCATTTTTGTTTACTTCTGGTGCTTCTGATTTTTGACTCAGCTCAGTTGAAGAGTTGAATCAGTTTCGTTGGGAGTCAAAATTATAAATTAAGGCCACTCCTGACAGAATCCAAGTTTCAAAGTGCTCGCGTTTTCGGGGGCACACCACTCGATACGGAGGCGGCGGACAACTGTAATTTTTGTTGATTCAGCTTTGCTGCGTCGCAGCATGCGTGAAAAAATAAAAATGACAGTTGTGCGTTGCTTCCGTATCGAGTGGTGTGCCCCCGAAAACGTGAGCACTTTGAAACTTGGATTCTGTCAGGAGTGACCTTAATAATCAATTTTGCGCTTAATGCTTTGAGCATCATAAATAGTTATTGCTCTTAAGTTTAGTTCGTGTTCGTGGAAATTTAAATCGGTTTGTGCGAGTTGTGAACGATGTTGAAGCCACAAGTACTACAGTAGTCCGGTATAGAGAAAGTGAAGCAATGAGACATCGAAGCAAACCAGTTATTCAGGCAAGATTGAACAGAAAAATCTCTAAAGGAAGAAACGACAGATAGCGTGTAAACCATCCTATGGCAAAGTGATTCCAGCTGCATTCGCCTTGGTCTTCAACGAAAATCCATTCCAATTGCAACCCCGTTCGGCATGCGTTTATCTGACAGCTAGGAAAGTCAGGAAGTAAATAATAATCTTTGGTATTTATTGCTGTTTATTTATTCCTCCATTTGAACTACATTTTGCAGAAGCTGAAAACATGCTAGTCCCGGAAAATAACGCCACAAGTTCTCAAGGATGGTGCGGGCAGGAAGTTGGAGACACTGGTTGAAAAACGGGACATCATCTTATTCAGATGGCAGGTGATATATTTTCGAAGCATGCCCGAAATTTGTGCATTGATGCAATTCGACCAAAGTTGGATGGTGGGCAAATACGTTGCTCATGGCAGAAACTGGCTGAGGAATGACATACACTTTGTCACCATAGGAGAACAGCATCTCAGGGTGTAATTGGAATGTTTTTGCAAGAAGCTTGTATGGTCTCAATCCGAGCGGAAATGAAGTTAGTTTAGTAAGAAGAACACGCCACGCAGCGAATTAAATCAAGAATGAGGCAATAAAGCAGGTTCAATAGACAACGCAAATTTTGTTTAAATATTTTCTTGTATCGCGATCAACTCGAGGATTTCTACGAGTGAATACAAATTCCGAAAGAAATCTTTTTTCAATTCTAAAGAAAGATAATGAAGAAAATCCTTTTGGATTTCAGAAGGAAATGCTTTTCCGATTCCAGAGGGAATCTTTTCGGGATTCAAGAAGAAATACTTTCGGGTGAGCTTTTGGGATTCCGAGAAAAATACTTTTGGGATTCGAAAAATATATTAAGCTCTTTTAGTGGAATGTATTCAACCGTCTAAGACGAATTAAGTACTCTCCATTTAATTCCACCAATAATTTTCGATATACTTGCAGATACGTATTTCGACCACAACTGTGTGGTCGTCTTCAGTGTCTCGTACTTGACTCGACTTGATATAGTGATATGATATAGACTTGATATAATAAAATGAAAAAAGATAGTGCAATTAAGCTTATATATAAACATCCTTCATTTTCAGTTGGTGACCTGATGACCACTGGCAGAGTTGAACGGACAAAGGCATTACACGATTTTCTTCAGCATCCATGAGAGTTACTTGCTGGAAGCAAGTGCTCTAATTCAGTGCCGCATTTTAAAATGCAACAGAAGAGGTGATTACGCTTTCTAAAATAAATTAAATTCTTTCTCAAATGAATCCAAATGCATTCCATATGGTGAGAATAAAAATGTTCCACGCATACCAGGAATGACAATATAATGAAACTAAGATGAACCTCCGATCTGTTTTCACAGGGTTCTAGTACTAATCATCTCATTTCAGGAAATCATTCGATCAAAATATTCTATCGGCGAAAACTTAAGAAAATTAGATTTTAAGATTTTACAGGGGTTGGACATGAAGGTTGAGATAGGAAGAAAATTCAAATTAGCATAACTTTTCGTAAAATAATTCACTTTTAATAAAAATGAAACCATTGGATGATAAATGTTTTCTATGTTTTACCTCAGATGAAATTTCATATCGGTCTGAAGATAGCGGAGATATTCCGGAATTCTAAGGTTGGTGGAAAATGCATTTATTCAACTGATGTTTTTATTATCTGAGACGTAAGCTTTGAATATTGTTTATGCCTTCTTCAGGAACTAGCACTAGTCCAATGCGGGCTCTATGTCCATAATCTGCAAGGAATTCTCAGATATATGGTCGCTTCCGTGGAATTGATTAAGGGAATATGAACGAATTGATAATCGAAATAATGGAAAGTCGATTTTCAAGAGGATGATTATAGAGATTTTCAGGATGTTAATGTGGACTGACTTCTTTAGAATATGTTGGGGAATGGGCTAGTTTTGGAATCAATAGGAACCATGCAAATATGGATTAGGTATCGTATTTTTGATTTTGTTTAAGGGCAAGCCAGAGTAACGCGACGAGCGATGTGACGCGACAGTGCAATTTGACAGCTCATTGATGATGCTTGTTATTCTTTTATGTGAGTCGCGTCGCATCACATTTACAATTATGCGTAGAAAAGGCATTATATCCGTATTATAATAATTGAATTAACAGCATATAGCATTTGATATTCGTGGAACATGGTTGAGTTACTATGTTTGGTTATTTCCGTTATATGCAAAGCTCTCCCAACCCATAGATCATTGCAGTTGAAAGTATTGGATATTAAAGTGTTTTAAATGTAACGAGTGGCAACTAAAAATAATAGTGCTTTCACAGAAATATGACTTTATGTGAATGAATCCTTAGATTGAATCCTTAAGAGCCCCGCACATAGCATACGTTTGCGTTGCGTTTGACAGTTTTCCCATGGGAAATGTGTCAAACGCAACGCAAACGTATCCTATGTGCGGGGCTCTTTAGAATTGTCGCACACACACTTTCACTCCAACATCGCTTACATCATGCCGTCGAAACAGGAAGTACTGTGGCGCGCATTGCAAATTTTTCAATCAAATAAGGACCATGGGAAAAGTAAATATACGGCCGAACATGTTAGGCTTGAAAATGTTTCGAAAACTGTCATACCATTTTCACAAAGGTGATTATAAGGCCAAAAACACGGAGCAACTCATAAGCTGGATCAGAAGCAGCAATCTGGAAATCTAAATGGCAGATCCGTACAGCGGTCATGTCATATCAGCAAGACGAACCCCGGAACATATGCTAATATTCATTAGTCAAAGTTTGAGGACTAAAGACAACTCTTTATATAACATATATCATATTAAACTGTACTTCTTTGTAATTTTGTTCCCGAGCCATTCTTTTCATTTTAATTTTTTAGTTGTCACCCGTTATTCCCTCTTGCTCTAGTAGTTATCGTTTTCAAAATATGAAAGCTAATATAATATATTTGCAGGGTCTCGGTCAGTGTAAAGCTCTTCACATAGCGGTGATGAAGCCGATCTCGAGCCTTTGTAAGAGTTAGAAAGCATACAAGAAAGGTCCAAAACATCACTGATAGATAAATAAGTCCTTGTTTTTGAATCCGTTTATACCCATTTTAAAATTTCAAGTCGAACGCAATTTGTTTCGAGTACATCGAATGAGTATAGATGCCAGAAAAGTGATTTTTCTATAAATCATTATTTTGGCCATAACTTTCAAGCTCATAGTCCGACGTATGGCGTATTTTCAATAGGAAATAATGGGGATCATGAATACCACCCTTTTCAAGCCAATCGGATAACATTAAGTTATTTTACGAAAAAAAAATGCTAAATTGAATTTCGACATTTTTTTCTTATCTTATCTGAACCCCTGCAAAATCTTAAAATCTAATTTTCTTAAATTTTCACCGATAGAATATTTTGATCGCATGCTTTCCTGAAAGGGGATGATTAGTATTAGAACCCTGTGAAAACAGATCGGAGGTTCATTTTAGTTTCATAATATTGTCATTCCTGGTATGTTCATTTCATATCAAATAGTGTTTTCTTTACCTTTCTGCAAAAAAAAAACAAACAAAACTAAAATCGCTTTCCTACCACGTGTTTTTCTAATTTACAGTTTTTCGGTAACGTACTACCGAAAAATCAGCAAAGACAATTTACCGAAAAGTCGGTAAATTTGACAATTGTGCTCTTCGAAGCAGTTTACCGACTGTTCTGTAATTTTTTCAATTACCGAACTCATTACCGAACGTTCAGCTGTTGAGAATTCGGTAAACGAATTACCGACTTCGGTAATTTTTTCTAAGTGTGTATTATTAACAGGCGCACATAAAACACATTGGAGTGGTTAGATAAACACTATTCGAAATGCATTTATTTCATGTATGCATTGCAAATAAAACTGAAGAGGTACAAAATCTACAGTTTTATGTGCAGGAACAGTAATATTTATTTGCAAAGCTTGATTGCAAAAATATATGTGCGTTGCAGATATTATTTAGATGCAGAATCAGCTCAGTGTAGCCATGTTGCTATATAGTTTTGCAGTTATCGGACCGCTAAACTTCAAACTGATGTCAGACTCAATGATAGTTGCATTGCGCTGCACATTTAGATGCACTTTTATTGCATCTGACGTCGATTGGCAACCGTTTGACGTCTAGAATGCGTTGCAGTTAATCAAACGGCATTCGTTAACTGAAAAGTAAACATTTTGCAGTTATCGAACGACTGTATTCATATTTACATATGAGTTTTCGGAACTTTTCAATAGTTCAACCAGATTTCTTCATTCCAACGCAGCCCTGCAGCGAGCATCGACAACATTTTTTTCCCGAACGTCATCAAAATATAAATTTGACGTTTGCCATCATCAGTCGTCTGTTTTCTGCATGATGGTGAAGTCCGTCATCGCTTTCAGTCGCAGTCGGAAAAGAAAAAGGTGGATTATTTTCGCAAATTGCAAGCATAAAAAATCGGTCAAACATTATTATAGTCTAGTGGTAGCAGCTTTTCCAGAATATTAGTGAAACACAGTGCATTTTTCAGCAATTAAAAGTCCATGTGTAAATCGATTGAAAATTGAACCTTGCAAAAGTGATTGAGATCAACCAATATCCACCCGTGACAAAAAAAAAATCAATGGTGCCTGGAATTTCGACTCGACGGAATTGCGAATCGGGGGTGTAATAATTGTAACACGAAAGCAAGTAGTTTTATCAAGCGTTCGATTGTTTTCAATTCGTGGTATTCTGGAAGAAAATTATCAAAGTAGTGTTCATTTCGTTCCCGACTTGCTTCGGAACGTATCGTGCTGGCCGTTCGCGGGGAAGCCTTATTAGGAATATCGAAGGCAGCCTCAACAAGCAAATGGTGTTGCCTTTCTTATGCTCCAGTTCCCTTCAACGGCGGCGACAGACCTCATCGTGAAGGTCGACGAAAGAATAGCAGCAGCAACAGCAGCGGTGATTGTTCCGTTCCGTGCCAAACCTGAGGGGCGGACACGGATCCGTGGTGTGCAGTAGAAAGTAAACAGCAGTGCTGGAGTGTGTCCGTGGGGGAAAGCAAACACAATGTCAATAACGGGAAACTATGACCACTACCATCGGAGCGGAAGCGCTGGTAGTGGTGGGCCGGATCGGCCCGAACGGTGCGTATGCTGCGTCCGGACGATGAAGTGGTTTCCGGTGCTGTTCATCGTGTCCGTCATCGGGTGGTCTTACTATGCCTTCGTAGTGCAGCTTTCGTTTTGTAAGTACCAACTGAATGCCTCATTACAGTACCACCTATCTGTTGTTTTGCTCGTTTATGTAGACCGTATTTGCTGCTTTCATTTGTTATGCATCGGTGACTTTGGGGTTTGTTCAGCGTTATCGTTTAATGATCCGGGAGTACTGAGCGTAATGTTTGTAGATTTACTGCCCAATGACTTATCATCGAGACATATTTTTAAACTGCTGTTTCCAAAAAAGTTTTTGTGAATATGGGAAAAAATAATTTCCTGATCAAAGTTGTTTTCAAACTAGTAAATATTTCCCTATTTATGCAAAATGAAAAAAAAAATGGTAATCATTTTGTGTAACTCGTACTATCACTTGTCATCTGGATCTGAATCATTATAATTAATATTATATGCTACAGAATAATGAATTAGCTGAATCGTGGACAATTGTTTGCTCTTAGAAATCGGTGTATTTTAGTTTTGAGGTTTTGAGTTTTTCCCCAACACTGCTCTGCGATGGGATATGCTATGAGTTGGGGGCAGTGTTAGTAAAATCTCAAATTCTGCAATCTCATGAGCGATGCAAATCAAGCGTGAGTCAAATCCCATCAGAATCATGGCCCAGATAATCGTTCGTAATTCGACTCACGGTTTGCACCATTGCATGATTTTTTTACGTTTTATTGTTTGTTAAATGCATTGAATTAACTTTGTTTGCCTAATGTCAATGAATAATAAATATTGACGCCCTTTGCAGCGGAATTTTTTTGGCTGGTGAGCGAAGCGAAGCGATTCTACGAGAAAAACTCAAGCGCGATTCTATTTCTGCAGAATCGCAACCGAGTTAGCTTGTGCATAATGGAACGTACACACGGTCAAGCCGTTTGACCAACATTGACTCCACCTCTCGTTTAATCAAACATCCATAAAGTTTTACCAACAGCGACACGAACAATCAATTTATTCGACCAACAATATCACACACGAACGACCGAAGCACCAACCATCAAAAAATATAATATATTATATATTATGGGGGTTTGTGCCACTTCACTACAAATGCTCAAATATGTTCGGCGAACCTTGACTCCACCCCCGACAACTCAAACCAAAATCAAACCGTTTTAATTTTTTCCAACCAAGCCGCCAACTGTCAAATGGTTGTTCGAACAACTTCACACACGTTCAAACAAAGCAGCAACCGAAGCATTTTCGTGGGGGCGGAGTCAATGTTCGTCGAACTGCTTGACTGGTGTGTACGTTGCATAAAGCTTCTATGATTGAGATTTGAGTATGATTCTACCGAAACTGGTAAGGGGCTGTTAAAACATTAAGTAACGCTAGAGAGGGAGGAAGGGAGTCAGGCTGTGCGTTACGGTTCATACATGTAAGCGTGCTAGCAAAGTAGGCAATCGCCTGTAACATCCAAACTGATTACGCCCTTGGTAACCGGACACTGTTATTTTTTCCTAACATTAACTCCAACATCAAACCTTGAGTCGTACAGACGTATTTCAATAAAGCTGTTAGTTTTTCACTCGTTATTCGAGCCGTTGACTATTAATAGGTTATGGGCACCATTATGCGAGAGTCGACACACGGAATACCACAGTTCAATGGTGGACCAGGATTCCAGAACTGGTGCTACAGAGTGAAGATGTTCCTGGATTCAGTCGGCGTGTTGAACACTGTAACAAAGAACTCTCCGGCGGCTGATGCTGAAAAAGCGAGGTTTGGCGAAGCGAATAAAAAAGCTAAGGCCCATATTGTGCGTTTCTTGGCAAACGAAGTACTGGAAGCTGTACCCGAGAAGACCTCAGCAAAAGAGATGTGGAAGGCGCTTAAAAATACATTCGCGAAAAAGTCTATTGGCGCTCAGAATTTACTCCGGAAGCAATCAAATCGATTAAAGCTAGAAGAAGAGAGATCCATGCGAGCCCATTTGTTAGTTTTCGAAGATCTCATCAGGCAGTTGAAGACCGCAGGTGCAAAGATCGATGAAGCAGATGCAGTAATCTCTTTATTTCAAACTCTTCCGGATTTATATGACCCATTAGTAACGGCTTTAGAAAATCTCGCTGAGGAAGATCTTACCCTGGAAATGGTCAAGCAACGATTATTGGCTGAGGAAATGAAGCAAACTGAGCGTCAGGAAGATGGTGGAAGGACTAATACAGCTGCGTTCTCGGGACAAAAATTTGTCAAACCCAAGTATGAACCTAAGAAGTTTCAGGGAAAATGCCACAAATGCGGAAAACGTGAAGATTTCAAGAGAGACTGCATGTCAAAACGGAACAATGAAGTAAATGTTGCAACAAAGAATTCAGTGGTTTTTATGGTAGATCGTTCAAATACGAAAGATAGCGCGAGCAAGATAACCTTCAAGCTTGATTCTGGTGCAAGTGATCATCTGGTGAACCGGCAAGACGTGTTTTCGGTGTATAAGGAACTGCGGCAAGTAGTGATCATCAACGTGGCTAAAGACGGAGAAACTTTGAAAGCGAAGATTTCGGGTACGATAACTGGATACAGCAATCGAGGAACACCACTTCGCATGGAAGACGTACTTCTGGTCACGGAGCTACGAGACAATCTCATGTCGGTCAAGAAACTTGCTAATGCAGGTGTGGATGTGATGTTTTCCGGTCCAGAAGCAGTGCTCAAGAAAGAAGGGCAAGTGGTAGCAATTGCAAAGATGAAAGGTGGACTGTATGAACTTGAAGTAGATTTGGCGAAACCTTCTGCGAATGTCTGCGCATCAAGTTCGAACAATTTGTGGCATCGGAGATTAGGACACCTGAGCCAACAAGGCATGGAAGTGATGATGCGCAATGATCTGGTGAAGGGCATCGAATGCAAACCAGAAAAGTTGAATTTCTGTGACGTGTGTGTTCAAGCGAAGCAGTGTCGTGACCCATTCAATAGGACTCGTGAACGAGCAACAAGACCCTTAGAGCGAATTCATTCAGACGTCTGTGGGCCGGTGCATCCGCCGGCGTATGATGGTTCCAGATATTTCATCTCGTTTATTGATGACCATACTGGCTTTGCCGTGATATACCTATTAAAGAAGAAGAGTGAAGTTTTCACAAAGTTTCGAGAGTACGAGGCGATGGTATCAAAAACGTTCTGGATGAAGATATTGAAGTTGAGAATCGATCAACGGTGTGAGTATCTGTCGAATGTCCAGAAACAATATTATGTACGGAAGGGAATTCAACTTGAGACAACCGTGGCGTATACACCCCAACAAAATGGGGTTGCTGAACGGTTCAACCGAACCGTTTTGGAGCAGATACGAGCTATGCTGTTTGAATTCAAGGTACCGAAAAACATGTGGTCGGAAGCAGCATTGACGGCAGTTTATCTTATTAACCGAAGTCCAACCGCTGCTCTTCCGGTCTGTATGTCCTGCCGAATGCTGGTACAAGCAGAAGCCATCCATTGAGAAGCTTAGAGTTTTCGGCTGCAAAGCATATGCCTGGATCCCAAGTCAGCAAAGAGGAAAACTGGACCCCAGAAGTCGTGAGACTATTATGATCGGGTATGCAGCAAATGGTTACCGTTTATGGGACAAGTCATCAAGACGAATGATTATCGCTCGTGACGTCAAATTCGATGAAACTTGCTTTCCGTACAGCGAAAATATCGAAGATAAACCTGATGCTCCTCTATCAATTCTACTACTCGACGAGCAAGAGGGAAGAAGTCTCAGATAAATGTGCCAATTACAAATGACGAAACAAATGAAGTAGAAACGGATGAAGAAGCACATTTTGATCCTGAAACAAATGAGTCTACACCAGGCGCGCTCCCTTCACAACCAGAACAGCATGAGCCCGACGCAGTGCTGAGGCGCAGTAAACGGGAGCGCAAGCTCCCTGACCCACCCGAATGCTATTCTGAAATTCCTCAAAGAGACGATCGGGAACATTGGTTGAAAGCAATTCAGGATGAACTGAAATCCATGGATGTCAACGGAGTATGGAAGATCGTTACCAGTCCTGCTGGAATCCGATGCTTAAAATCAAAATGGGTGTTTTGTATCAAAGAAGATGAAAATGGCCAGCCAGTGAAGTATAAGGCGCGCCTTGTGGCAAAAGGGTATCTACAGCGCCCTGGAATTGATTTTGATGAAACTTATGCTCCTGTTGCCAAACTTCCGACGATAAGAACAGTTCTTGCGGTCGGAGTCCATCGAAGTTTCTATTTTCATCAAATGGATGTCAAGACCGCATTCCTACATGGGGACCTGAAGGAAGACATCTTTATGCAAATTCCAGATGGTGTACGGGCTGAAAAAGGTCAAGTTTGCAAACTTTTGAAGTCGCTTTATGGACTTAAGCAGTCCCCCCGTTGCTGGAATGAGAAGTTCAATAAAGAATTAATCAAGATAGGATTCACCAGATCAAAGCATGATTACTGTTTATATACTAGATGCAACGAAGGTGATGAAGTTTATCTCATCCTCTATGTTGACGATTTGCTGATAGCAGGAAGAAGGCTTGAAACCGTGATGAAGTTGAAGAAGCAACTGTCTACCATTTTCGACATGACTGATTGTGGAGAAATTAACCACTTCCTTGGCATGAAATTAGAATACAATCGACATTCTGGTGTGCTCAAACTTTCACAGAAAACACAAGTGAATAAAATTCTACATCGCTTCGGGATGAGTGATTGCAACGCTACCAAAACACCAATGGAGAAAGGATTACAACTAACCCGCACAGGACTACAAACTGAAGAACCATTCAGACAACTGCTAGGAAGTTTAATGTACGTGATGCTTTGTGTTCGTCCAGATATTTTTTTTCTATAATTGCATGGGTCGTTACCAGCAGGATCCTACTGAAGAACATTGGAATTGTTTGAAGCGAATCATTCGATACTTGAAAGGAACTTCTGATGTATGCCTGCACTTCCAAAAGAAAATTCGACCGTTCCCTTGGAAGGATTCGCTGATTCCGACTGGGCATATGACACTGAAGATAGAAAATCAGTAAGCGGATACATTTTTAAGATTTTTGGATCAACAGTATCATGGTCCAGCAAAAAACAAACAACGGTGGCCATATCGTCAAGTGAGGCAGAGTACATAGCTTTGAGCAGTGCAACAACTGAAGCTCTTTGGTTATCTGGATTGCTTCAAGATATGCAAGTTGTCTCTTCTGAAATGCCTGTGGTAATCTGGGAAGATAATCGTGGCTGTATTGGAATGGCCACTAATCTGGAAACCAAACGAAGTAAGCATATAGATGTCAAGCACCATTTTATACGGGACAATATTGCAACTGGTCGTATTAGGATTGCTCCAATAGAGACACAAAATCAAGTGGCCGACATCTTTACGAAGGCTTTAGATTCTACCCGGTTCCAGATGCTCCGAAAGGCACTTGGACTATTCGAGAGAGAAGACATATCGAATGGACGATTGAGAGGGGGTGTAAGCGTGCTAGCAAAGTAGGAAATCGCCTGTAACATCCAAACTGATTACGCCCTTGGTAACCGGACACTGTTATTTTTTCCTAACATTAACTCCAACATCAAACCTTGAGTCGTACAGACGTATTTCAATAAAGCTGTTAGTTTTTCACTCGTTATTCGAGCCGTTGACTATTAATAATACAAATATGTGAATACAATATTGCTTACCAAACGTGTTGCACAGTCCAAATTTGATGCATTCACAGGGCTGGTAGCGATGAATGCCGTTCAAAATGTGACTTTAGTGATCAACGTTGACAAAAAAGTGACCGAATAGTGACTTTTACATGAAGTCTTAAACCGAGAATAGAGCTACAAGTTGCATTAACATTGTTACGGTATGATTCGTAGATTGTGTTTTATTTTTGAAATCCTTATTTAGAATGCTGTCAGAAATCAAGAAAATGCAAAAACAACAGAAACATGAAGATTACTGCCACTGGCCACGACCATCTTCACCCTTAAGGAGGGAGATATTTCCAGTTTCAGAAACACACAATGTTTCATTTCCGTTCCACTGCACTGATGTCGCATTATGCCTCTCAAATGACTTCTTGGATAATTGAGTTCAATATGTGGTCTTCCACAATAGGAAAAAAGGAAGTATTTTTGGCCAAAATTAGGAATCCTGCAATAAATGGTGGTATTCATCACAAAAACATTGACGGATAAGAAAAATATTTTGTCTGTGGCTTCAATTTTCGGCATAGTATCGATTTTTGTCATATTCTAAAAACCCAACGGAATTTGGTCACTTTTTGGATTGCAATAAGCCTGTTCGATGCTGGATAAAATACTAATGGTCATATCAAGACGAGGAATCGCCTCCTAGCTTGTTGGACGCCCTTATTTGCCCTAGACCTGTGCGCCGGTCATATAATCGGCGGCGGCGGCGCAGTGGTCACTTTTGCCCCGGCGGCGGCGGCGTCATGGCGGCGCGCCGTTGACTTTTATCGGCGGCGGCGGCGGCGGCGTGAACCGGCGTGGATGAAAAAATCAATGGCTAAAAAAATCAATTTTAACGCGGATTTCTTAATTCACGGGGTTTTGATTCAAACCGTGCGAATCGCCCGTATAAAAATCGACTTCAGTGGAATAAAATTGTAATATTCTATGTTTGTCGATCATCAAACAGCACATTCCATAGTAAATTACCAGCGACACTAATAAGTACCTGATCTCAAAATGTTATTTAAACTATTTTATTATTCTCCGATTTTGATGAATCAAAATTTAACAACGAATCCTGCTTCACTTTTCGTAACTCTTGAGCAGTATTGAGAATTAGACTTCAGTGTCATAGGACTAATTTGTTAATATCCAATTAATATTCCAAAAGTTTTCCCAATTCAAGATTTTGATAAACTCCAGTCGATTTACTTCTCAATATATCTAAATTTCAGAAAAATTCTTTGAGTTACATATACAATTGGGCAATGTTGGAGCGGCTGCATATCTAGTATATTTAGAATTTGCAGTGCTACTTAGTTCACCTGCTGTGACCCTTGGATCCTGGAAGGACATTCACGATGGAATCCACTAATGACAACCACAATGGACAGTTTACTCCCCACCTCGCGTTCTTGGATACACAAATCACAATAGATGATCAACATAACTAAAATGAGCTCTGGCTGAGTAAGACTGGGGCACGATGACCAACCAAATTGAATATTTTCCTTTAAAAGTTGGTAAAATATGGTGGAGTTCCTGAAGGGATATCTGGAAGAAACTACGATTTTTTTCTAAGTTTTATTAGAAATTCCTTTGAAAAACACTATAAGAAATTCTGCGGGAAACTCATATATGCATTTTTTCAAAAACCATTAGGGTTCTTGTTGGGAAATTCCTTTAGTAAAACCACAGGTGAACCATAGAATATTCTTTCAGGATTTCATTCGGAAATTCATTAAGGAATGAAATAGTTTCCGAAAGAATTCCTTAATACCGAGGGAATAGCGAAAAGAGTTTATAAAGACATTTCTGGCAAATTTTTGAAATAATTATCGAAAGAACTTAGTGTAAGTATTTTATAATTTTGCCCGGTAGCACCGATTTTAAAAATAGTTTACATCAGGGAACCGAAGGAATTCCCGCAGAAAAATCCGAAAGAATCTTTTCCGTAAATTTCGAAAAAAAGGTTCTAGGGAATTCCTAGAAGAATTTCTGAATGGTTCCCAAAAGCAATTTCCGAAGAAATTTCTTTGAATTAATTACTGAAGAGATTCCCGAAAAACAACCACGAAAAAGGAGAATGTTGTGACGGAGTTATCAAGGGAAATGTCCAAGAACTTCTTTCTAAAGTTACCAAAGAATTTTCAAAGGATTTCCTTTAGAAATTCTTAAGGAATTGTTTAAGGTAGTTTAGAAAGAATTTCTGTGGGAATTTCAGGAAAAGTTGTCAAAGAACTTGTTAAGGAACCCCTAGAGGAATTTCTGTAAAATTTCCAACGTTTTTTGCCTTTCTCGTACAACTAAGTTGTACCGAAAGGCTATCATTTCACTCCGAAAACGAACTTTTTATAGAAGCCTCTGAGACCTATAGTATTATATACCAATCGACTCAGCTCGACGAGCTGAGCACATGTCTGTCTGTCCGTGTGTATGTGTGTGTGTATGTGTGTGCACAAAAGCTATAAAAAACATTAGACAACTTTTCGTATAGTAATCCTTAACCGATTTTCTCGCAACAAGTTTCATTCGACAGGGGACAAAGCCTTGTTGATTACTATTGAATTTTAGAACGATCGGTCATTGCGTTTAAAAGTTATGAAGAAAATGGTACATCGGACCATATAAACCCCATATAAGGTTGGTGTCTCAACTAAATGCGAGAAAGGCACCACCAACGCTAGGTGGATTAATCTGGGTTTTTTTCTAAAAAATCGGAAAGAATTCCTAAAATAATCCTCCGTATTAATTTCCGAAGAAATTCCTAAGCGAACTTTCAAAGACTAAACATATTTCCGAAGCAATCTGTAAATGAATTTCTGAAGAATTTTGTAGAGGAATTCTAAAATATTTACCGTCGATATTTCAAAAGGAATTTGCGAATGATTTTCGGAAGGTATATCCGAAAGAATTTCCAAGGGAATTACGAAAGAATTCCTAAAGGATTTTATGAAGCAATTCCTAAAGCAATTTCCTAAGAAATTTTCAAAGGTATTTCCAAAAGAACGAACCTTGACGAATTTCCTAAGGTTTTCTTAAACAAAGGAATACGTGGAGGAAATTCTGACGTTATTCCTGAGGTAAATTTTAAGGAATATACGAAGAACTTTCTGAAATTCGTTTACGGAGGAGTTTTTGTAGAACTTTTTGGTGCAATTTCCTAGGGAATTCCTGGAAATTGCGAATAAATTACTGGAAAAAAAACTCAAAGGAATTCTTAAAGAAACCTTTTAGGCATTACATTAGAAAAACCAGTAGACATTTTCTCTGAAATTCTATTAGGATTTTTTTTGTAATTTCCTTTGACAATTCCTTCGGAAATCCCATCATAAAATCCTTCAAAAATACCTTTATCGATTTCTCTGGAAATTCGTTTAGGAATTCTTTAGGGAAGTATTTTACCTTCAAAAACTCTTTTAGAAGTTCCTTTAGGAATCATTTTCGAACATCCATTCAGGTTCTCTTTTGGGAATGCCTTCAAAAGTTTATTTGGAAATTCCTGCACTAAACCCAACACAAATTTCTTAAATAACGCCTCCAAAAATTTATTTGGGAAGTCCTCCAGAATTTTATTTCTTTAATAATAAAAAAAATACCGCCCGGAATTCCTTCGGATATTCCTCCAGGGACTTCTTTAAAAGATTATTTGAAAAATCTCCGAGATTTCCTTCAGAGATTTCTCCAGATTTTTTTTTTCAGTAGATCTTCCACACACATAAAAATGTTGCGGTCGAAACTACCATTCCGAGGGTTAATTTAAGAATACGCACCGACGATTTTCAGCAGACAACAAACCCGTTTGATTTTACCATGCGCGCAGTAAAAATCAACTGTGGTCCTGGTGGAATGTTGTAGCATGAACTGAATGAGTGGTGAATTTGTCCGAATGCGTGGTTAATTTAACTGAAAATTTGTGGTTGTTTTAAAAACATGGCGTAGTCTACAAAATAGTAACCGTTACCATGGAATTTTTTTCTGTGCAGGAAATCCTTTGAAATTTATTGAAAATGAAGTTGTTTGCGATATAGTTACTTTTTTTTTTATTTTTTTATTCGTATGTTTATTTGGTAGGCACTCTGTGTTCTTAACCGCTACTGTGCCGTGATCTACTGTGGTACTCTGCTGTACACTCAGAAATAAATTAATACCAAATAGATTAAAAGTCATGCTAAATGACTATTTGCCTGGTTGACCCCTAACTCGTATTCGATCCAAGAATACCTAGATAGTATAACTTGAGAATATTGTGATTTAGTATAAATCAGATTTATTACTATTTAGCTTTTTTGGATCTGGTTCAATGTTTTGAGGTTATGTTGGTCTTGTCATATGTTTTGCGGCACAAAATGCTCTCTTCCCCCTGTCCTTCAAACCCCCTACGCAATGCAGCGGAACGACCTCGGAAACGGCAAGATTAGACAATTAGCCCATATATTTTCAGTTAAATCGGCCGTTTCCGTCGCCGTTCCGTTGACGTTTGGGGCATTACGGATACTATTGAATCACTATTTTTGCACTTCCGAAAGTATTCTTGCAGATCAAATTCACTGATTCGTCCAAGAAATTTTCTATGATAATCCATTCCACAATTAATTAACACCAAACGCTCTGCGCAAAGGACACATATCCTGATTTCGTAGTTTCGATGCAAGCGAGAAATCTCCTCCGATGATGCCGGTCTATTTTAATCACTTCCTAATTCCCACCGGGTTCGGATTGCGTTGAGGTTTCGCAGTGTGGAGCTTAACTTTTCCGGTCGTCATATGGCGGATCTACAAAGAGAAAATTGAAATAAACTTCCCATGTTTTACTTTAAAACTCACAGTTTCTCACATTTTTAACCTGTTCAACTTTTTATCGAAATTTGCGGCGACCAGATTGAAACAAATCACGCGCCGAAAAAATACCAGCAGACAGTATGCAGAAGCAGAATATGTTTGCGTTATGTTGCCACAGTATAGATTATAATGGTAGATAGTATACATTTTTATACCAAGAAGAAAATAACAAACAAGTTTAATTTTAAACCTTTCTTAGATTAATTATATCTCTGAGTGTACAGAGTCCACACAGAATCTATTTTTAGATGTCCATAACTCGTTATTGTTGTCGTTGCCAGTCCATATCATCGTGAGTCCATTGTGTTCATTTGTCCATGTGGTGAATCCAGTGATCGTTGCTTTGTTCCGTTGCCATTAATCGAAGTACGTTGGAGGAATGCCTCCGAGAAGAACCGATTTGTCAGTCGTCATTAGGCAGCCGTGTCGGTTAGGCGCGTTCCCCAAAACGCCACCGTACGGACTACGCTTCTGGCGACTGGCAAGGGTTTGGTGGAGGGGCTGGGAATCGAACCCATGACCATTCGCTTATGAGGCGAACGTGTAGCCAACTACGCTACGGGACACCCCATAGTTACTTATTGAATTGTCGAAAAAACTACAAAAATAAACAACAAACAAAGACTAGGAAAGATGAAGCTATTTTCGAAGAAATTCCTGCATGAAGTTCCGGAAGAATTCCCGGAGAATGTTTTTACGGAATTGCCGGAAAAAGTTCTGAAGAAATTCCTTAGGCAAATTTGGAATGAATTTTTTTATGGATATCTAAAAGATTTTTTTCCAGCGATTCATGAAATAAATGCCTAAATAATTTCAAAAGGGAAAATTTCCGTAAAAATTCTCAAAAAAAACTCCGAAGAAATTCTCAAAAGAACGAATGGAATTTTTAAGGAATACCTTAAGAACTTTTCGCAGGAATTGCTAAAGAAACTTCCTAAGGAACTGTTCAAGGAGTCTCCGAAGGAGATTGTAGAAATTCGTGGTACAAAATCCGAAAGCATTCCTTAAGGAATTTTCGAAGAAATGTTGTAAGGAATCTCCGAAGGAATATCCAAAAAAAATTTAGGAAGAATTCCTAAAATAATCTTCTAAGGTTTTTTCAAAGAAACATTTCGGAGGAATATCTGGAAGAATTATCAAATAAATTTCTGGATTTATTTCCGAACTAATTTCTGGAGTATTTTTCGAAGGAATTCATAAATGAATGTTTAAACGATACTTCTTTTAATATTCTCAGTAATTACATGAATTTCACAATAAGGCTTTTACAATACATTTCAAGACAATCAAATTAAATTAAATTTTCGTGATGTTTGAAAATACCTGATGTTTTAACTAAATAATTTGACTAAATACTATGCAGCGAGGCGACAACGCCTCAGTTCTGGATTACAATGGCTGTGAATAAGAAAATAAGAAGCGTTTTTAACTGATGCTCGTAATATTTGCTCAGCAATATTTGGGTCTCCAGTAGCCTTGCGAGCAAAGGCGTAGGATTTTTTATTATTTTTTTTTTATTTCTTTATTATTTATCTCTTCTCTTGTTTTTTAGGCGTAGGATTGTCAATCCAGAGATGGCGAGATCGATTCTCGGTCTGGTCTAGGATGTTTTCGGGTTGGAAACATTCTCGACACCCTGGGCATAGTGTATTCATTGTACTTGCCACACAAGATACATGCTCATGCAATGGCGGGCATAGAAAAGCTTTCAATTAATATCTGAGAAAATGCTAATAGAATAATAGTTGAAAAGCAGGCCAAGTTTCAGTTGGAATGTAGAGCCACCGAAGAAGCAGAAGATTTGCTTTGCTGATGCTCACCAAGTGGTTTTGTCAGTTATATTCCTAAATAATAATAATAAAAAAATCGGTAATGCATTCACAGTTGGGATTTAATTATTTTGCTAAATCAGTTTGCCTTGTAAGCCTGATTAAATAAGTTGATTTAAATAATTAAAAAAATAAATATTATCAAAATAACTAATGTGCAACTTGACTTGGAATTTCTAGGCTGCAATAATTTTCCTGCACCACTGCCAGATCCTTTAAGAATGGGGACGCTTTGGGCATGTATTCAGGCCCCGCAACAAATCCATTTTGCGAGTCACCTACAAGTTTTAAACTAATAGGTGCCCGACTGAATGACGCCTTGGCATAACGCATTCCAAAGATCAGTTTAACAATTTATGTATTATTATACTAGATAAAGCCTCATCCAAATTCTCAAATTATTCAACCAACTAATTAGTTAACCAAGACAATGTATGTCACTACATCGACTTAGAAACACCATCGCTTGAGGTAGATTTGAAATAGAATTTTGACGAGATCCACCTTAACATTTATGAACTGTCATAAGACTAGGTTAGTACTATTTCAATTAACTCTACCACGCTGTATTTCTTCACAGATACGTATTTCGATCTCAATTATTAAACCGTAAACAGTGTCTCGTGCTTGGCTCTACTGGATTTGGGTTAAGTGATTTTTTTTATTGCGATTAGTCACCGGCGTGGCAAAATTAAGATCGGCGGCGCGCCGACCCATAATCGCCGGCGGCGGCGGCGCGAGTAAAACCACCGGCGGCGGCGGCGTGGCGCGGCGGCGAACAGGTTTGCCCTCTCTTTAAGAAAGGGCACAGACTGGAGTGCGCCAATTCCAGAGGAATAACCCTCCTTAATTCGGCGTACAAAATTATGTCCCGTATTCTGTTCAACAGATTGAGACCGCTTAAAAAGTCCTTCGTCGGCGAATACCAAGCAGGTTTTCGTGAGGGCCGATCAACGACGGATCAAATGTTTACCCTGAGACAAATCCTTGATAAATTCCGATTGTACAACTTGCAGACACATCATCTGTTTATTGATTTCAAGGCGGCATACGATTCAGTGAAACGGAATGAATTATGGCAAATTATGCTTAAACATGGTTTTCCGGCGAAACTGATACGGATGATTCGTATAACGTTGGACGGATCGAAATCAAGTGTAATGGTTGCGGATGAAATATCGACGTCATTTGTTACCTTATATGGATTAAAGCAGGGTGATGCACTCTCGAATCTACTGTTCAATATAGCGCTCGAGGGAGCGATTTGGAAAGCTGGTGTGCAAAGAAGCGGTACCATTATCACAAGATCGCATATGCTCCTGGGATTTGCGGACGATATCGATATTATCGGGATTGATCGCCGTGCCGTGGAAGAGGCTTTTGTGCCTTTTAAGAGGGAGACAGCGAGGATTGGACTCACGAACAATACCAGCAAAACGAAGTACATGGTCGCTGGCAATCAACGTGGGTTTATTAGTGGTGGTGGTAGCGAAATGGTGCTGGATGGTGAAAAATTTGAAGTGGTGGAAGAATTTGTGTATCTTGGAACATTAGTGACGTACGATAATGTTGATTTTCGATCAACTGAAGGAAACGAGGGTTCTCCGAATTTTTAATCTTTTAATTGCAGATAAAAATTTCCTAAAATTAGAGTAGAAATTATAATGTTTATCTACGTTTTCTTACTTTCCTTTTATCTCACGTTTAGTTCTTTCTCTCGTCTTTTCACTTAACTGTGACTTCTATTAGTCTTCTTCTATATCGTGATTCTTTCCCTGGCGGTTCAATCTGTGACTACGTATTAATTATTTAATGTAATACAGATAAACAAGCCTGTTGCACACTTACCCCGACATAAAAGGATAAATCTAAGAGATAGTTTTAACTATAAGTTCTTGAGCTTGCAATGTGAATCCTATAATAATGCGATTTCATTAATGTGAAACGTTAAGATAATAATAATCATTTTCCATACTTTAGTTCACTCGAGTTCAATTAATTTGAGAATATAATCGCTTAGCATCTAATTTGTAATTTATAGGAAATATATGGTTTTTAGAGCGCAATTGCGGTTTGCCTTCCACTATTGTTTCACCTGTATTCGCTGAATCATCATGAGCCGTACGTCAGAGCTCTGACACCTGTCTTTGTAAACGGGTTGCAAGAAACATCGTATTACTGCAGTAAGTGAGACGCACCGACCGAGGGGTCGCCACACTCCCCCCCGGGTATGCCACTGAAGTGGCTAACCTGCCTTTCGCGTCGAACATCGAGCACCGCTAATTTGACCGCAGGGCGCTCATACACTCCTCCGCTTGCTGTTTGAACTGCTGCCGACCTTACAATGTTGTCCTTACCCTTATTCACAGAAATTACCCTGCCTTTGGGCCAACAATTACGCGGGTTACTTGGGTCCACAATCACTACAACATCCCCCACCTCAATCGCTTTGACTTCGCTAAACCATTTTGTGCGCCTAGCAGGCCTGGTAGCGGGTCACTTTTTAGTGACTTGGTCACTTTTTTCAGGCAAGTCACTAAAAAGTCTCTTTTTTCGACCTCAAGTCACTAAAGTCACTTTTTCTCGCAAAAAGCCACTATTTTTAACTATTTTGAAACTATTGACTATTTTTGAGTGAAGCTTTATGTATAAGTCGGATGATGCTTTGTTCATAGCGGAAATGAAATTACGGATCTTGGAAAAATGATCGCTCTGAAACTTCGCCAGCCATTTTACTCGCTACTCTAATATTGGCATTTCACCAGTAGCTAATTGACCTTTCCCGTCAAAAATTTAATTTGCTCAATCGATTATTAATTTTATTTAAAGTTAACTTAACCCATATTTTTTAAGCCTCTAAGTATTTTTAAAATTAAAAACAAAATATTTAAAAAGGGTTTTTTTAGATTTGGCTAACATTCGCACGATTTTGAACGAACAGCGGGTGAATTTTGTCAGACCGGTTCACACGTGCAGCATTTTTTCAACTTTTGTTTTGGATTTTTTAAATAGTTCGAGGCTTGAGAGCGAGTCGAAAGAGAGAGATAGTTGACCTTAAATAAGCCAAAGAATCGATTGTGACAAAAAAAAACGAGATGCAGTTTTTGACGGGAAATGATATAGATATTATATACAGGGGATAAAGTTTCCCCATTTTTGAAGATTGCATGCGCTGAGATACATCGAAAATGAGAGAAGTGGATGAAGTCTGCCCAGTCTCCCCTATCAATTGCACTATTGGCGGTTCAGAATAATCTTTTCAATTTTAGATATTCTTCCTTGTGCTTCAAGAAAACCAATAGTTCAACAATTATCAAGGCTTGTTATTTACTGCATATCTAAAACAAACATGCTTATCAGTTTTTGCCTTTCTCGTATACTAAGTATACGGTAAAGGCTATATGATCGCTCCAAAAACAAACTTTTTATAGAAGGCCCGGAGACCCATAGTGTTATATACCAATCGACTCAGTTCGACGAATTGAGGTGATGTCTGTGTGTGTGTGCAAAACTACTCAAAAAATGTCACTCATTTTTCGGGCACTTATCCTCAACCGATTTGCTTGCAACAAGTTGCATTCGACGCAGAATCCTGTCCCATTGTTTCCTATTTGAAATTGGCCAGATCGGACTATGGGATCGAGAGTTATGGCCAAAATACAAATTCATACAAAAATCGCGTAAAAAATGTCACTCATTTTTCGGGCACTTATCCTCAACCGATTTGCTCGCAACAAGTTGCATTCGACGCAGAATCCTGTCCCATTGTTTCCTATTTGAAATTGGCCAGATCGGACTATGAGATCGAGAGTTACAGCCAAAATACAAATTCATACAAAAAAATCGCGTAAAAATGTCACTCATTTTTCGGGCACTTATCCTCAACCGATTTGCTCGCAACAAGTTGTATTCGACGCAGAATCCTGTCTCATTGTTTTCTATTTGAAATTGGGCAGATCGGATTATGGGATCAAAAGCTATGGCCAAAATACAAATTCATACAAAAAAATCGAGTAAAAAATTTCACTCATTTTTCGGGCACTTATCCTCAACCGATTTGCTCGCAACAAGTTGCATTCGACGCAGAATCCTGTCCCATTGTTTCCTATTTGAAATTGGCAAGATCGAACTATGGGATCAAGAGTTATGGCCAAAATACAAATTCATACGAAAAAATCGCGTAAAAAATGTCACTCATTTTTCGGGCACTTATCCTCAACCAATTTGCTCGCAACAAGTTGCATTCGACGCAGAATCCTGTCCCATTGTTTCCTATTTGAAATTGGCAAGATCGAACTATGGGATCGAAAGTTATGGCCAAAATACAAATTCATACAAAAAAAATCTCGCAAAAAATGTCACTCATTTTTCGGGCACTTATCCTTAACCGATTTGCTCGCAACAAGTTGCATTTCACGCAGAATCCTGTCCCATTGTTTCCTATTTGAAATTGGCCAGATCGAACTATGGGATCGAAAGTTATGGCCAAAATACAAATTCATACAAAAACATCGCGTAAAAAATGTCACTCATTTTTCGGGCACATATCCTTAACCGATTTGCTCACAACAAGTTGCATTTGACGTAGAATCCTGTCCCGTTGTTTTCAATTGAAAATTGGCCATATCGGACTATGGGATCGAAAATTATACCATTTTTTATGGAAAAATCGCTAAAAAAACTCACTCATTTTTCAGGCACTTGTCCTCAACCGATTTGCTCGCATTAAATTGCATTCGACGCAGAATGTCTCATATTTTCTTATTGAAAATTGGCCAGATCTGACTATGGGCTTAGATGTTATGGTCAAATTACTATTTATTGTGAAAAAGAGTTCAAAAAAGTCTAGCTCACTTTTCTAGCACTTAGACTTCATATATTCCCTAAGCAACACAAGTTTAACAAATCTGGTTGCAGTAACCATATTGTGATTGAATCCGGTCATATATAAGTTACTGTGATTGATGTGCAATATGTGTACTTCTCAGGTCGCTCGCAACAGATTGCATTCGACGCAGAATCTTGTCCCATTGTTTGCTATAGAAACTTGGCCGGAGCGTACAATTGGGTCAACATTTATGGCGAAAATACTAATTTTAAAACTACAAAATAAAATGCCATTTTTTGCTGCTCATCCGATTTGATTGCAACAAATTGCGTTTGGCGAGAATTTTTTTATGCATATAAACAAATATGAAAAATAAGACCAATCCACATATTGGTGTTATTTGAGATTTTTCCAAACCTTTTGAACGAGCGAGAAAGGCACCATCACCGCTAGGTGGATTAATCTGGGTTTTTATAACAGAAAATTGTTTTATCACAAAGCGGTGATATTTTGGTAAAATAAAAATATTTATTTTCAAATCGAAATAATGATAGTTGCTTCTATTATTGTACTGCTCGAATTGAAAGGCGATACTTTAAATATGTAAGGGATCCTCAAATTAATTTTGCTGTAAGAACATGAGAAAATAAAAGCCGTTTTTCCCTCCCAACTTTGATCAATATTTTGGAATTTTTCAAAATAAATTTGGTGATAATTTATACATTTGAAATAGCATAAATGTAAAAGATTCAAAGCGTGATTTTTTTTAGATTTTGTTATATTCGTTATATATTGATAACTTTTGAATTTGAAGACAAGCTTTACGGTTTTCATAATTTTTGTTTCGTTTTCTACCAAAACGATCCGTACTGATGTTCCTTTCGAACTATAAATTCCTAAAACTCCCTAAACCAAATCAAATCTGCATCTTTCTTAAGTAGGTGTTCAGCTAATCCAGTGATCGTAATTTTCACTCATTCTCACGAGATTTTTGCCTACAAGTCATTTTTCGGGGAAGAAAAACAGGTCTTATGAGTAATAAATAACCATGTTTCTGTTCACTTAAAGTGGCGCAAACGTTTGACTCATAGCTTTTAGTAGTCATTCTTTTGACTAATATTCAGTAAACTATCCTTGGGATAAAAACAGAGAGTAAAAGTTAGCGTGCACGATTTTCGTATCTTTCCTGAGTTCGTTTTGAGAGAGTGGTGAGTGAAAGATGGTTGCCGCCACACGTTACGAAAAGAAATTCTCCCTCGACGCAGAAACGCTTAATTTCATCGAAATTGCAACAGAAACTGAAAGTCACTATTTGGTCACTTTTCTGCAACTAAAAGTCACTATTTGGTCCCTTTTTTCGTCAGCTTTGGTCACTAAAGTCACTATTTTGAGCGGCATTGATCGCTACCAGCCCTGGCCTAGTGATATCTGGCAAGTAGTCACGAACCCAACGTTGCCAGAAGATGTCAGCTTCCATTTGCGAGGTTCGCCATGATCGCTTCAATGTGGTTGAAGTATCGTCAAACAATGTTGCCGGCTTCAGCCCACTGGATGAACCCAGAATAAAGTGGTTCGGAGTAAGTACCGGTGCATCTGGATCGTCCGCTGGTACGTGCGTTAACGGACGTGAGTTTATTGTGCCCTCGATCTCCACCAGTAAGTTTCTGAGAACTTCGTCATTAAGAAGACGCTGCGGTTGGACTTGTTGCAAATTGCGTTTCACGCTCTGGATGAGTCTTTCCCATGACCCACCCATGTGGGGAGATGCTGGAGGAAGGAAGCACCATTCGGTATTGGGAACACAATCTGTGGTAGGCCAGAAAGCCGCCTCAAGTTTCGATCTTGTTATGATCTCATCAGAACGACATAGCGCACACAGCGAAGGTGGAGCTTATAGCTACGACACCCTTCACCGGGGAAGGTGGAGTCACCCTTCCGCGTAGTCGTTTACTTGAGCAAATGAGTACTACAGTTAAGTACTAAGCTTTATTAGACAATACGTCTACTGAGCGGTGCATGTTGCACTGCTATGTACTGATGAGTCAAAGACGAAACGTATTCGGACACAGTCCTTGAGTAAATTGGTCATGTGCATCTAGCACATTTGGTTTCAACCATTTCCTGTTTTCATAAAGCTGCTCACTGCCATGTTTGAAAAGTTCAGCCAGGAGCTGGTCCTTCCCGCAGCCTTATTGTTTTCAGCTCTTTAACAGCTTTTTAATCATATCTAGTGTAGGCGACTCCACAGCTTTTCCATCGTCGCATTTCTTATTATTCTGTTCACCGATGCACCGTCACTTCCACTATTCAACAAAGTCTCGAAGTGTGGCTTCCACGTGGCTTCCACGTGGCAACCACATCGGTTTTATTTGTCAGCAAATTCCCTTGTTGGTCGTTGCACATGACGGGAGATGGCGCTGTCTTTCTCCGCACGCCATTGACAGACTCTTAGAACCTCCGCATATCGTTCTGCTCAATTTTTTCCTGCGCCTCGCTAATCACTTGTTCTTCATATTCTTTCTTCTTTCTGCGGTGGGTTCGTTTTTCGGCTGCTCTTGCTTACTTGTACCGATCTCTATTCGATCGGGTACCCGACACCAACATCTGGCTTCTGGCAACGTTCTTCTCGTCTGTCACTCTCTGACACTCCACATCGAACAAACCCGTCCTGGGTTGCCTCTGTGCAGTGCCTACCACTTCTCGTGCTGTTGTGCTCACCGCTCTATGGATCGACTCCCATAGATCGTTGATGTTGTCGCTAACGTTGATTGCACTTATCCGTTCGTCGAGCTTCTGGCGGTACTCAGCCGATACTCCTTCCGCCGACAATCGATGGATATTGTAACGCATCGTTCGCTGTGATCTTTCGTTCGATACAGTTGACAACCGTGATCGAATTTTACTGACAACGAGGTAGTGATCAGAGTCAATGTTCGGACCTCTGAATGTCCGCACATCTGTAACATCCGAGAAATGGCGCCCATCTACCAGAACATTGTCTATCTGGTTGCAAGTTTCACCATTTGGGTGTCTCCAGGTGTGTTTTCGGATATTCTTTCGTGCAAAGTAGGTGCTATTGACGGCCATCCCTCTGGCAGCAGCGAAATTTACTAGCCGTAGGCCGATGTCATTGGTAGCGGAGTGAAGGCTCTCCCTACCAATTATGGGACGGAAAAAAGTCCTCTCTAACGACCTGAGCGTTAGCGTCTCCGATAACAATTTTCACGCCATGCTTTGGACACTCTCCATAGGCTTTATCAAGACATTCATAAAACGTGTCCTCCACGTCGTCGGATTTATCCTTTGTCGGTGTGTAAACGTTGATTAGGCTGTAATTGAAGAATTTGCCCCGTATTCAACACACAGATTCGTTTGCTAATGGGTTTCCACCGCATCACTCGCTTCATCTGCTTGCTCATCACTACGAAACCAACTCCATGCTCTGATTTTCCGTCGCCACTGTGATACATGTTATACTTGAATGCAGTGTTGGTCGTGGGGTCCACGGCTCGGAAATCACGTTCTCCGGATCTAGGCCATCGGACTTCTTGAATAGCGGCCACGTTCACTCCAACCTTCTGCAGTTCGCGAGCCAGAAGGCTCACTCGTTTCATTTAGGGTCCTGACATTCCAGCTACCGAGTTTCCATTCATAGTCCTTATTTCGTTGCCGGGTCGGTTGCCAAAAATAACGTTCTGTTTTTTCTTCTATTTCTATTTTTCGTGGTATTTGAGAGCCTTCAGTAAGCTATCTTACCAGGGTCGCGTTACCTACATCGCGCTGGTGGGATTGCCACCTTAGGTATAGCTGACGCGATACAGCATTTCGTTAATCAGCCTCTGGGAACCAGTCAGACGCTGTTTGAGCCGCACCTCCTGGTGAACAGACGCTCGAGGCGTACCTTCTCACTCTAGCTGATGTCATGGGCGCTACCCCATCCAGAAGATAATATCTTCTCCTAACGATGAGGGTTTCGTCATAGCAAAGGTAAACGGTGTTTACTTTTGTAGCTGCTACTGTCCTCCTAGATGGAGTATAGAGCAGTACACTAGGGTAGTTGATATTCTTGCGGCGAAACTAACTGGCCTTAAACCAGTAGTTGTAGCAGGTGACTTCAATGCGTGGGCAGTGGACTGGGGTTCCCGGTTTACTAACGCTAGAGGTCATATCCTGCTAGAGTCACTAGCGGTATTGAACGTAGTTCTGCTGAACGAAGGCCAAGTGCCAACGTTCAGAGGACCGAGCGGTGATTCATGTATCGACGTCACCTTCTGCAGCGCAGGATGGACTGAAGAACCGGGATGGATGGTCCACGAGGGTCATACTTCTAGCGACCATCAGGAAGTACGTTTTATGGTCGAGTATACCCGGAGAACTACGACGAGAAGAGGTGGTGCAACGGATCCCGGATGGCGCACTTCACAGTTCAATCAAGAGCTGTTGGTGGAGGCGCTGCGCTGGGAGAGTAGGACTACAGGACTAAGCGGTAACGACCTGACGGAAGTACTTACACGTGCTTGCGACGTGGCGATGCCAAGGAAGACCCAGCCCCAGGAAATCGACAACCAGTGTACTGGTGGTCTGACACGATTGCAGATCTTCGTAGAACCTGTCTTAAAGCTAAAATAAGGTTGCGACGTGCTAGAACAGACGCTGAGCGACTCGATAGACGAGGGGTATTCCGGACAGCGAGCAGAGCCCTGAACTACGAGATTAAATGTAGCAAGCGAGCCTGCTTCGAACAGCTGTGCAGGATGGCGAATGACACCCCGTGGGGTGATGCATACAGGATAGTGATGTCTAGGACCAATAGCACACCTCCTGAAAGATCCCCAGAGCTGTTAGCCAGTATAGTAGAGGGACTGTTTCCGACACATGAACCATCAGACTGGCCCGCTACACAGTACGAGTCAGTCGACGTGGTACCGCTAGTGACTAACGAAGAGCTTATCGTAGCCGCAAGAAAACTTAAGCTCAATAAGGCGCCAGGCCCGGATGGTATTCCAAACCTGGCCCTTAAACACGCCATTCTTGACAATCCAGATATGTTCAGGAGCTGCCTCCAGAGATGCATGGACGAAGGAAACTTCCCAGATCGATGGAAACGGCAGAAATTGGTGCTATTACCGAAGCCTGGCAAACAGCCGGGGGATCCTTCGGCATACAGACCAATTTGCCTACTCGACACAGCTGGAAAGCTGCTAGAGAGGGTCATTCTGAATAGATTGTCGGCTTATACAGAGTGTGCTGGTGGCTTATCTAGCAACCAGTATGGCTTCCGTAAGGGCCGTTCTACCATCGAAGCAATTCGAGCGGTAACTGATACGGCCAAGATAGCGAGAGGTTTAAACAGAAGAGGTATTAGGTACTGCGCGTTGATTACACTTGATGTAAAAAACGCGTTTAACAATGCTAGCTGGGCAGCAATTGCTGACTCCCTGCACCGATTGAGAGTTCCGGACTACTTGTGCAGGATACTGAAAAGCTATTTTCAGAATAGGGTGCTGTTATACGACACTGATGCTGGTCAAAAGTCGATCGTAGTGTCCGCGGGTGTTCCACAGGGATCGATCCTCGGACCGGTTCTGTGGAATATTATGTACGATGGAGTATTACGCCTAAGTCTCCCGGCCGGAGTGAAGATAGAAGGCTTCGCGGATGACGTAATGCTAGAAGTAGCAGGGGACACTCTCGACGAAGTTAGATTGAAGGCTTCATACGCGATTGGCAGAGTGGAGGAATGCCTCAACTCGAGACGGTTATTCCTTGCACACCACAAGACGGAAGTCGTGGTAGTGCATAACCGTCATCGGTTGCAACAGGCTAGGATAAGAGTAGGGACCTGCACAGTTAACTCCGTGAGGTCTCTCAAGCATCTGGGCGTGATGATCGATGATAAGCTCAATTTTACGAGCCACGTCGATTATGCATGTCAGCGGGCTTCATTGGCGATAAAATCTTTATCACGAATGATGTCCAACAGATCGGCGGTGCATAGTCAAGTGCGTAGGCTGATAGCTGGTGTAGCATTGTCTATCATCCGTTATGGCGTGCCGGCATGGGCCGTAGCACTAAAAGCCGAGTACAATGTAAAGAAATTGATCAGAGTACACCGGCTGATGTGCTTACGTGTCGTGAGCGCATATCGCAGCATATCATATGAGGCGGTGTGCGTTATAGCTGGAATGATGCCGATCGACACACTCTTAGAGGAGGATGTGGAGTGCTACAACGAAAGGGACTCGGTGCAAGTGCGACGTGTCAAGAGAGCAACTTCGTTGCTCAAATGGCAAAGAGCATGGGACACCGCAGTCAAAGGTCGTTGGACCCACAGACTGATTCCAGATGTGTCCAACTGGGTTGATAGGAAGCATGGTCAAGTCAACTTCCACCTAACACAGGTGTTGTCTGAACATGGCTGCTTTAAGAAATTCCTGCACAGGTTTGGCTTCGCAGATTCTGCGGAGTGTCCTGAATGTGTAGGTGAGGTAGAATCGGCAGAGCATGTGATGTTCGCATGCCCGCGATTCGAGGTAGAACGCAATACCATGCTGCTTATTAGTGGTATGGATACAACCCCGGACAACCTCGTCGAGAGGATGTGCCGGGAAGAAGCTATATGGAATGCGGTGAACACAGCATCTCAACAGATTATGTCGAAACTGCAGCGGTGGTGGCGTCTTGAACAAAACCAACGAGTGCAGTAAGGGCACCTGTGATGCAGTGAACACTTTGCTCACCCCGACAACTAACATGTCGCGGGTGGGCTGCGGGGACCTCAGTATGTAGATATAGAGGTCATTGCGGTTCGCGCGCGGTGGTTGTTGTCGGGGTGCTCGTCTCCAACGTGAGATTATGATACAGACCGTAAGGTTACTATCACAGCTTGCGATCGACGGGTGGTGAGGTAGCCACCCTTGAAGTCGATGTTGTGTGTATTGACGTCAAGTGCGTTAGCATAGGCGTGAGCGTTCTCAATAGTCCCCCCCTGATGTATTGCTTAATTGCGGACCGGGGGTACGGACTGGCGAAAGGGTTTTGGTTTTAGTGGGTCGGGTAAGAGTTACATGACATACCCATCCCCACACTACCTGAGTACCTCCTCAGGTGTCTGGTTGCAGATTTCCGTTTACCCTTGCTCAAGAAAAAAAAAAAAAAAAAGAAGGAGAACGGTGCCCAGGCTGCACTACCAGCTAAGTACACAACCCTTAGCTGGCAGTCTTTTGTCATCGGATGACTGGTGGAAGCGTGAGATAGGAACTTGTGGGGACTAGAGCTCCGTAGGACGCTCCTTCTTTGATGTCAACCCACCATTTGCGGAAATGCATTACACTACAAGAATTCTACGAAGAATGACGGTTCTTATCAAATTTCAGATGCCGTTTTCAGAAAGTATGGAGAAATAGATAGGTCATTTTTTACGTGATCTAATTTTTTGCCTTTCTCGTATACAAAGTATACGTAAAGGCTAAAGGATCACTCCAAAACCGAACTTTTGATAGAAGGCTCGGAGACCCATAGTGTTATATACCAATCGACTCAGCTCGACGAATTGAGGTGATGTCTGTATGTGTGTGTGTGTGTGTACAAAAATGTGAGACACACTTTTTGGTACTTAGCATTATTCGATTTGCTCGCAACAAGTTGCAGTCGACGCGGATTGCGGTCTAGTTGTTTCCTATTGAAAATTGGCCCGATTTCTATTGGATCGGTCATTGCGTTCTAAAGCTATTGAAAAAAAAAAAATTTGACAAAGGGAAAAAAAGCCCAAAAACGAAAAAAAAATTTTTTTTCAAAGATTGCAGCAATGCATTCAAATGACCGCAAATGCATATAAATTGATGGAAAAAGTAAAATCTATCCCCCTAAAGTGCTATTCTGACCTCTCTTATGTGTTTTTCTTATTTTTTTTATTGCGCGAGAAAGGCACCACCAACGCTAGGTGGATTGATTTGGGTTTTTTTTTAAGAAATTCAGCTAAAAATATTGAAAAAATAAATTATTGCTCTTGAAGGCCCTTTTACCACTTTATGGCTTCTTATAGAGCCAGAATAACAACGCAATAATGGCAAAATTTCGAAGCTAAAAGACACGTCCTTATAACACAAATATTTATTAATTACATAATAAATAAAGTTATACTTAGCGAAGTCCAAATGAAATACATCACCGGCGTGGAATTGATATTTCCCTTCGAGAAAAGTTCGTATAATTGAACCACACGATCGTCTTACGATAGGATCTATGGGTAAGACCTGCATTTGGTAATGATAATATTATTCCGAATCCTCAACTTGATAATTCCGGACTTCATAAGCCATATATAACTCACCTACGTTTTGGTCAGAAAATAAAACATCTAGTTATAGGGGAACTGCTCCTTGAATTCATACCATGTACCCAAACCAATACCATCCGAAAACAAAGAATTGGTGCGCAAATTGTTTTATTTCTCATTTTTGAGATTTTTTTCAGCAGTGAGCACGCCGGAAAACAACAAAACACGACACAAATTGAGCCTAAATTGCCTGTTTTGCTAATGTTATTGATATAGGAGCATGTTATTAATAATGGAACAGATACCCTATCTAAAACTATCTGCTAGGGTCACCTTGTTTAGTGTTGAGGACAAAATTTTGTTGAGCTGTGTTACATTTGCGCTAATTCACGTTTATCTCGATGTTTCACGTGCTGCTCAGAGGGCTAGGAGGGGTAGCATTAGCATTGTTTCGCCTTTAGGCTAATCGTAAAAAAATATGGTCATTCATATACTGCCTGTAATCACATGTTTGCCCCATGTGACTAGAATCGGACAGATATGCGATTACAGGCAGTAATAGTAGATGCATTTTTCTGCTTCTATACTATTCATATGTGTAGCATAGCTCATGACGTGCCTATTATGTCTGTTTATATTCATTCATGCCATTTTTCCCTCTTCTCGCCATTTCTCCGCCAGTTACCGTAACCAGCATCGTACAGAGGATACTGTTTCTGCTGTTTTACCATCTGATATTGATCATGTTCCTGTGGTCCTACTACCAGACCGTGTTCACCGACATCGGACGAGTGCCGTCACGGGTAAGATTATTAGCTGTTTCTTTATGTTTTCGTTTCACCCTTTCACTGGATCGCATACAATTGTGGAACAGTTTTATCAGAATAGTAATATTTCACACCGAAATTTATTTATTTCTATTTGCTTATCACAGCGGTTGGATGCTCGAGTCGTGTTCTTATGCTAATACTAAGGACACACCTGTGGTACTTGGACCATGGTACAAGAGGACAAGAAAATTATTCCAAGACTATCTTTAATAAAAAAATAATCGGTACGGTACTCATTTCAAGATTTTTGTACCATGGTGCTTATACCACCAGTGTGTCATTAGTATAATTGTTCAAAAAAATAGGATCTAGGGAATATACATAATTCTCGCTTAACTTTTCAAAAGGACCTAAGTAACATTTTTTTTTCATGAATTAATTTTACTATTGCAATCAACAGACCATTATATAAGCTTTTGATTGCACTACTCAAATTAATTCATGAAAAAAATGTTTCTTAGGTCCTTTTGAAAAGTTAAGCGAGAATTGACCTTTTCCGTCAAAAAAATTTATTCGCTCTATCGATTCTTAAATCGATATCAAAGGTTCGATATCAAAGAACCCATATTTTTTACGCTTCTAAGTATTTTTAAAATTTAAAACAAAAATCGAAAAAGTGCTGTTTTTTTTCAGATTTGCCCGTTTTTGAACGAACATCGGGTGAATTTTTCAGGCTGGTTCACACGGGCAGCACTTTTACGGTTTTAGTTTTTGATTTTACAAATAGTTAGGGGCTTCAAAAAATATGGGTTCTATAACCCAAAGCCAAAGAATCGACTGAAACAATAAAAGGAGATACAATTTTTGACGGGAAAGGTTAATTCAACATTTTTAAAACAGTTCTACTGGAACAAAACCTTTTTTCAGTTTTTGCTAATTTATAATCATTACTCATTTATTGTACATTAGAATCCATATTAAATGTACCATAACGGGAAAATGTGCTTTACAACTACCAAAAGCTTGCGAAAGTGTGCAGCATGATTCATTGAAGGTTAAGCCCCGGTTTATTCTACAGAATATGAAGAAGAAATGAAAAACACAAAGATTAGATTGCAGACCACGATATGTGTGTGATTTTGGTATATGAACACATGGGCGACATGCTTCGAAGCTTAAGGGACTGAATTGGTTTATACCAACATTTATTTTCGATAAGATAAAGAATAGCGATGACTTGACCAAGCCTACAATCGAGAACCTGCGCGGTGACCGATTTGTTATTTTTGTACTTTATGTATTTGCTTACGGTATTGTGGGACAAAAGTGGAACACTATGATAGTTTTGCACTGTTTTCAGAATAGATGTAGATAAAGACGAAGAATTAAAAAAAAATCAAATAAGAAAACAAAAAAAAAGAAAATATTTGGGTTGAAGCAGTTTATGGATATAACATTTCCAAAACCTCTCGAAACTCATAAATATCCTGTCTCCCGCAGTTTCGCGTGCCACGGACGGAGCTGGACCGCCTGTTGCGGGCCACCAGCGAGGAAGAGCAGAAGCAAATCCTGGAAGCGTTCGCCAAGGAGCTACCGATCGTGACGCGCACCCTGAACGCGTCGGTTCGCTTCTGCGAGAAGTGCCGCCTGATCAAACCGGACCGGGCGCATCACTGTAGCGTGTGCGGCGTGTGCGTACTGAAGCTGGACCATCACTGCCCGTGGGTGAACAACTGCATCAACTTCACCAACTACAAGTACTTCATTCTGTTCCTCGGGTACGCCCTGCTGTACTGTTTGTACATTGCCTTCACCACGGTCATGTACATGGAACTGATCTGGAGTGTGAGTGGAAGCGAAGTGAGGTTTGGACCCAGCTTTGGCACGTTTACCAGCATTAAACTTCTCTTTTCAGGGCAAGGTCGACGGCCGGTTCCACATTCTGTTTCTGTTCTTCGTTTCGTTGATGTTTGCCATCAGCTTAGTGAGTCTGTTCGGATACCACTGCTATCTGGTGCTGCTCAATAGGACTACGTTAGGTGAGATCGGCGTTCATGAGTTTTTTTTTTTGCGAAAGCGAGTAATAATTCTCTATTCTTTTATTTGTAGAATCATTCCGAACGCCAATATTCCGGTACGGTGGGCCGGATAAAAATGGTTTCAGTCTGGGAAAGTTCAACAATTTCCAGGAGGTGTTCGGAGATGATCGAAAGCTGTGGTTTGTGCCGGTGTACACAAGGTAAGTCTAAATGTTTTTTTTTGTGTCCAAAAATAGCATATTGAATGTGTAATTCTGATTTCTGGGCAGGGTACTAAACAAGTTTGGCATATTAGTAACAATTTAAGGTGTTCATGGCGTCAGGGTTAAGACTTCCTCAACTCAGCATATCATTGCTAAAGGTAGCTGGGTGCTAATCTCAGATCAAACTACGTAATTGTGGCCACCGTGAACCAAGAGAAATCGGGAAATAATCGAGAATTTGGTTGGATCTTAATTACTTTTAATGCGAAATTTTAAAATAATTTTCAAAAATTTCCAAACGTTTTTGTATCAACCTAGGATCTAAAGGCTCGGAGGCCTCCATTTGAGAGGCATGACGGCTTTTTCCGAAAAGCTAAATGGCTTCCTTTCAAAAGAGTTGAGAGCTTCCTTTCAAGAGACTTGGAAGCTTCCTTTCAAGAGGCTCGGAAGCTTTCTTTCAAGAGGCTCGGAAGCTTTTTTTCAAGATGCTCGAAAGCCTTTTTTCAAGAGGTTCGAAAGCCTTATTTCAAGAGGCTCGGAAGCCTTCTTTCAAAAGATTCGGAAGCCTCCTTTGAAGAGGCTCGGAAGCCTCCTTTTCTAGAGGCTCGGAAGCATCCTTGCAAGAGGCTCGGAAGCCTCCTTTGAAAAGGCTTGGAAGCCTCATATCAAGAGGCTCGGTAGACTCCTTTTCTAGAGGCTCGGAAGCCTCCTTTCGAAAGGTTCGAAAGCCTCCTTCCAAAAGGCTCGGAAGCCTCCTTTCGAAAGGATCAGAAGCCTCCTTTCAAGAGGCTCGGAAGCCTCCTTTCAAGAGGCTCGGAAGCCTCCTTTCAAGAGACTTGAAAGCTTCCTTTTAAGAGGCTCGGAAGCCCCATTTCAAGAGGCTCGGAAGCCTCCTTTCAAGAGGCTCGGAAGCCTCCTTTCAAGAGGCTCGGAAGCCTCCTTTCAAGAGGCTCGGAAGCCTCCTTTCAAGAGGCTCGGAAGCCTCCTTTCAAGAGGCCACGAAGCCTCCTTTCCAGAGGCTCAGGCCTCCTTTCAAGAGGCTGGAAGCCTCCTTTCAAGAGGCCTGGAAGCCTCCTTTCAAGAGCTCAAGCCTCCTTTCAAGAGGCCTGGAAGCCTCCTTTCAAGAGGCTCGGAAGCCTCCTTTCAAGAGGCTCAAGCCTCCTTCAAGAGGCCTGGAAGCCTCCTTTCAAGAGGCTCAAGCCTCCTTTCAAGAGGCTCAGAGCCTCCTTTCAAGAGGCTCAGAAGCCTCCTTTCAAGAGGCTGGAAGCCTCCTTTCAAGAGGCTCAGAAGCCTCCTTTCAAGAGGCTCAGGAAGCCTCCTTTCAAGAGGCTCCTCAGCCTCCTTTCAAGAGGCCTGGAAGCCTCCTTTCAAGAGGCCTGGAAGCCTCCCTTCAAGAGGCCTCAGAGCCTCCTTTCAAGAGGCCTCAAGCCTCCTTTCAAGAGGCTCAGAAGCCTCCTTTCAAGAGGCCTGGAAGCCTCCTTTCAAGAGGCTCAAAGCCTCCTTTCAAGAGGCCTGGAAATCTCCTTTCAAGAGGCCTGAAAGCCTCCCTTCAAGAGGCCTGAAAGCCTCCTTTCAAGAGGCTCGGAAGCCTCCTTTCAAGAGGCTGGGAGGCCTCCTTTCAAGAGCCGGGAAGCCCCCTTTCAAGGGGCCCGAAAGACTCCATTCAAGAGGCTCGAAAGCCGCATTTCAAGAGGTTCGAAAGCCTCATTTCAAGAGGCCTGGAAAGCCCCATTTCAAGAGGCCTGGAACCCTCCTTTCAAGAGGTCTGGCCTCCTTTCAAGAGGCCTGGAAGCCTCCTTTCAAGAGGCTCAGAAGCCTCCTTTCAAGAGGCCTGGAAGCCTCCTTTCAAGAGGCCTGGAAGCCTCCTTTCAAGAGGCCTGGAAGCCTCCTTTCAAGAGGCTCAGAAGCCTCCTTTCAAGAGGCCTGAAGCCTCCTTTCAAGAGGCCTGGAAGCCTCCTTTCAAAGGCCTGGAAGCCTCCTTTCAAGAGGCTCGGAAGTCTCCTTTCAAGAGTCTCAGGAAGCCTCCTTTCAAGAGGCCTGGAAGCCTCCTTCAAGAGGCTCGGAAGCCTCCTTTCAAGAGGCTCGGAAGCCTCCTTTCAAGAGGCTCGGAAGCCTCCTTTCAAGAGGCTGGGAAGCCTCCTTTCAAGAGGCTGGGAAGCCTCCTTTCAAGAGGCTGGGAAGCCTCCTTTCAAGAGGCTCGGAAGCCTCCTTTCAAGAGGTTCGGAAGCCTCCTTTCAAGAGGCTCGGAACCCTCCATTCAAGAGGCTCGGAAGCCACCTTTCGAGAGGATCAAAAGAGGACCAAAAGCCTTCCAAGTATGTATTAAGTTAATTTGAATTGGAAAGCTTAACGGAATAGCAAAATTTTAAGACAAATTTTTCTTCTTCTTCATTGGCATTACATCCCCCACTGGGACATTGCCGCCTCGCAGCTTAGTGTTCATTAAGCTCTTCCACAGTTATTAACTGCGAGGTTTCTAAGCCAAGTTACCATTTCTGCATTCGTATATCATGAGGCTAACACGATGATACTTTTATGCCCAGGGAAGTCGAGACAATTTCCAATCCGAAAATTGTCTAGACCGGCACCGGGAATTGAACCCAGCCACCCTCAGCATGGTCTTGCTTTGTAGCCGCGCATCTTACCGCACGGCTAAGGAGGGCCCCTAGACAAATTTTTGGAATGTATAAATGTAAATGCTCGAAGGGGTACCTCTCAGGGTAAAGGTTGAGAACCGCTGATCTAGATGTTTGATAAGATCTAAAAAATAGTATTGAGGTTCATCCTTAGGGGTCTTATCTTACTCCATCCTGTCCTATATCCACAGGTTTCTGAATTCAGCATCTTGCTTAACAATATTGGAAAGAAATCATGATTGCACCAAAACTAACACTTGCCACTGTTGCTGTCGCTGTCGTTATTATTAATACTATTACTAAGTCGTGCACAACATCATAGCTTTCCCCGAGGTTTTCAATATGTTTTCCCTTACAAACCCAATGAACGGGATTCCTATTAGCTCACCACCGACCTTAGTTGTTCATTACCTAACAATCAAAAACTTCCCTAAATGTGTTTCTTTCGTTAATTTGAAAAAAATATAGCTTCCTTACCAATACCCCCATATTACTGTAATGCGCAACAAACTGAAACCCTGAAATCCTGTTTTTCTACCTTTTTACCGCCTTTATTTGTAGCCTCGGGGATGGCATGGTGTATCCGGTGCACGCGTCTCATCTAACGGCGGCTCCATTGGCCGCGTCACCGGGCATGACCCCGGCCGTATCGTCGGAATTTAGTGCTACCACGCGCATCACAATGATGACGAGCAAAGACGATGACCGGCCGATGATGATGGGAGACGATGACGGTGGCTTTGCTAGCATCGAGGACGATCATCAGTACAAACCGAACGGCATGCAGCAGCAACAGCAGCGACAGCATGAGAACGGAGTTCCGTACCAAAACCGTCCAGAGGATATCGTTTGAACGATGAGTGTCCGTGAGGTCGAACGAGAGTGATTCGGATGAGTGAATGAGGAGATCGTAACTGTTGAGTGGTGTAATATTTCAGAGGAACGCTTACTTTAAAGCTACGTAAAATGCAATCATGATTTCTTGGTCTAATATTCTATTCTATTTGTTAGAACACGTATACTTTTTATCCTATTTTAAAGGAGTTTAATCACTCTTAACGAACGTACAATTGTTACCAGATCAATCACAATCAATCAACCAGTCGGTCAGTGGGAGCCCTATAGATTTTATAAAATCTCTGCTTCCAATAAGTACTTTGAGTGCACATTAGCTTTATGAATGAATTATCCTTACAATCATATGAAGAAGTTAACTTGTTTAATCATGATTAAGATTTTCACCGAATAATATAACTACCTATAAATTATTTTTTGGAGAACAGCTTTGTTTAGCAGAGTATTGGTAAGTTATTAGTGGGTAATGCTCTTAAACTGTCCAATGTTGCGAATTTAATCGTTGTATGTTGATAGTTAGAAAAATATAAAAACATTCACGGTGATTTACGCAAACCGCGACTTAGTTTTCCAGCTCATTGCTTTCAGTGTCTGTAAGTCATAGATTCTAGTGTAAACAATGGGGTTGGGGGTCTAAAGGAAGCCCTAAACTAAGCCTTGAACGTGAAATCTTAATGACTGCGTAAGAGAATTCCAAAACGAAATTCAGAAATCAAATGCAAAGCAGGCGAGAATGATAAACGTGGATCGCGAATAAAATCAAGTTCAAACACTTTTGCCTAAGTGGTATGATTCCGTACTACTACTACTACTATTGCTACTATCACTAATTATTATTTTGTTGTGCAGTGTAGAAATGGAAATATGTGTAGCTAGCTAGTATATGTTCATTTGTTGTGAATTAGTTCTAAAATTAAATGTGAAGAAAAAATCAAATTTAAAAATATCACGATATGAAACGTTTGTGAGAAATATGGTTCAGAAAATTTATAATAATAAATTAAATTCGAAATGACTCTCTATTAGGGTGTCCCAAAATTGGACCAAGTCTGGGATTTTGGGGGCTCAACCTTCAAATGAAAGCTTAAGGTGTAACAAAAGAAAAATTGTTCTACGACAACTCTGGGAAATGACGTTTAGGGGTGGCCCCGACGCGTTTTATGAAAAAAGTGCATTTTTTATAGGTAACATCGAAAATACCGGTATATCGGAAAGAAATTCGATGAAACCCATCCATTTTATATTTTTACATTTAACTTAGGGTCTATACTTTATGGTAAAACTTTGATACCGCATGTTTTAGGTCTATATATTTTTCACTGATGCTTTAAATGCCCAAAAATGATGAAATTTTCTTAATATTTTTTTATTAATGCATCCAAAACGGGTATCCATCATAATGCTTTCGAAACTAGATATACATAGAAACATGGGGAATTTTATAACGAATATTTTGCTAAAAATAGCAACCTTCTATCTCTATCCGTTTAAAAGTTATTCACGATTTACTGCAGCTTGGAAAAAGACTTTTTGAAATTTCGGATCATAATACCTGGATCATGTTTAAGTAAAGAAACGCCTACTTTTCCATACCAACCAAATGAGTGCTTTAATAACCTATATAGCATTCATATGAGTTGCATAAAATTGATTTTAATACTTATTTGAGTGTTATAATGGAAACCCAACGATGGACCAGCAGTAACATGACTGACTACAAATTGTTCAGTTAGTCTGTGTGAGTACTCAAATAGATTGATGAATATGGTTTCAAAACTACCCATAGGTAGGTTCAGCTATCGTTTCATGGTTTGGTGAGCTGTGCAATGTTTCACGATAACATGGAAATATATTGTTTTCTGACCAACTTGATTTTTTAACCAGCACGATCATGTGAAGTTAATCCGGCTGGATCATTTTGGTCCCGATTTATCGATGCAATCAATTTATCATTGTATTCAGTATTGGTAGGCAAAATAGTTCGTAATTAGTGTAGATTGTTCTTATTTCCAGAGATTCCGTGCCAAATATTTCAATATGCATTATAAAATAATAATGATAATAGCAATTTGTGTAACTAGTTGCAAAAAGATGATTTAATCAGCATGGTTGTACGTTTATCCAACGAGGCTTGCCGAATGAGATAAATACTACGAGTGCTGATAAAATCGAGTTTTGCAATTAGTTGCACACACTATTTTTTGCAATGGCGTAAAATGAGCTTCAATATGGCGTAAAATATGACAAATCGATATCAAAATGATCTAGTTGGATTTGCTTCACATGATCGTTCTTGCAAAAAATCAAGATGGTCACAAAACAACTAATTTTCATGTTATCGAGAAACATTGCACAGCTCGACAAACCATGAAACGAAAACAGAACCTACCTATGGGTAGTTTTGAAACCATATTCATCTATTTGAGCACTCACCCAGACTAACTGAACAATTTGTAGTCAGTCATGTTACTGCTGGTCCATCGTTGGGTTTCCATTATAACACTCAAATAAGTATTAAAATCAATTTTATGCAACTCATATGAATACTATATTGGTTATTAAAGCGCTCATTTGGTTGGTATGGAAAAGTAGGCGTTTTTTTACTTAAACATGATCCAGGTATTATGATCCGAAATTTCAAAAAGTCTTTTTCCAAGCTGCAGTAAATCGTGAATAACTTTTAAACGGATAGAGATAGAAGGTTGCTATTTTTAGCAAAATATTCGTTATAAAATTCCCCATCTTTCTATGTATATCTAGTTTCGAAAGCATCATGATTGATACCCGTTTTGGATGCATTAATAAAAAAATATTAAGAAAAATTCATCATTTTTGGGCATTTAAAGCATCAGTGAAAAATATATAGACCTAAAACATGCGGTATCAAAGTTTTACCATAAAGTATAGACCCTAAGTTGAATGTAAAAATATAAAATGGATGGGTTTTATCGAATTTCTGTCCGATATACCGGTATTTTCGATGTTACCTATAAAAAATGCACTTTTTTCATAAAACGCGTCGGGGCCACCCCTAAACGTCATTTCCCAGAGTTGTCGTAGAACAATTTTTCTTTTGTTTTACCCTAAGCTTTCATTTGAAGTTTGAGCCTCCAACTTTCCAGACTTTGTGCAATTTTGGGACACCCTACTCTTTATGCTTTTCTTATTTATTCAGAATATGTTATTGTATACAGCATCTCGTTTGACAAGGTTCATTCTTTGGAAAGAGTAAGAGCGGGGCGGGTTAGAGGGGGACCTGAGGATGCCTTTTAGGGAATCTGAGATTTTTGTTTTGTTTTGGGGAATCTGACGATTTTTATGTTAAGAATCTTTTAATTCCATTGCGGATTCCTTTATTAGAATCTGAGGTTTGGGGATAAGCTTAGAATTCCATTGGAGGGATTTACGGATGCCTGTTGGGGAATCTGTGAATTCCTTTGAGGGAGTCTGATGATTCCTCTGCATAAATCTGAGGATTCTGTTTGGGAAATCCGAGAGATCGTTTGGGGGGATTCTGAGGATTCCTTTGGAGGAATCTGAGAAATCCTTTGGGGGAATTTAAAAATATTTTTGTGTTGGGTAATCTGAGGGTGTCGGGCCATGTGGCCAAATGCCATTTATCCGAATGCCGTTTGTATGAAAGCCATTTGGTCGAATGCCGTTTGGCCTAATAGTTTAACTAGTGAGATGTGAGGACCCGTACTAAGATTTTCATTTTCATTGAGAGAGGTCACGCGATGTTTACATTTTATCCATTTTATTCTCTCCCGCTTTCATAGAAAACATAAACAATGGAGAGATGTGGCCTCGAACTGGCGTCAATTTGTTGATTCAGTGTTATCTGTTTAGATGTAAGCTAAATAAATGAATGAATGAGAGGAATTCTGCCAATTTTTTACGGATTTTCATTTCATGAAGCGCAAACAAGCTTTAATAGCTTTAAAAGCTTTAATAATGTTATTTCTAACCCAAAAATCAGGAAAACATAATCATTATATCTACTAGTCGCTACTTTTTCATTTGGTCTCTTAAAAATGAAAATGCAACTGTTTTCGATTTCACATGATGATCACGATAACTACAAGTACTGTGAGTCACTAGTCAAGTGAAGTGAGATCCGAGAAGTGAGAAATGATAAAGGAGAAGTGAAAATGAGCACGATGGAGATCCTTCGTAGCTTAGTAGGGAAAGCACCTGTCTAGCACCATTACGCTGTCTAGCACCATTCGTGGGATCAAACCTCCACCTTTTCCGAACTAAATCTATCACATGTTGTGCATATGCATAATCAAGTTTTTTGACATAGGAAAAATGAGATTCTATATATAACAAATTAGAAGTGAGAGGAGGAGAGAGAATTGAGAAGTAGTGAGAAGTGAGGAGTGAGAGTGAGTAGTGTGAGTAGTGAGAAGAGAGAAGTGAGAAGTAAAATATAAATATAAGAAGTGAGAAGTGGAAAGTGAGAATAGAGAAGAGAGAAATGAGGAGTGGAAAATGAAGACGTGAGATGTGAAAAACGGCAAGGGTGAAGTGAGAAATGAGAAGAGAGATGTAAGAAGTTCGAAACGAGAAGTGAGACGGGAGACTTCTTCTTCATTGGCATTACATTCCCACACTGGGACATTGCCGCCCCGCAGCTTAGTGTTCATCATTAAGCACTTCCACAGTTATTAACTGCGAGGTTTCTAAGCCAAGGTACCATTTTTGCATTTGTATATCATGAGGCTAACAAGATGATACTTTTATGCCCAGGGAAGTCGAGGCAATTTCCAATCCGAAAATTGTCTAGACCGGCACCGGGAGTCGAACCCAGCCACCCTCAGCATGGTCTTGCTTTGTAGCCGCGCATCTTACCGCACGGCTAAGGAGGGCGGGAGACTTCCTTCCTTGTACTTGCTTCCTGCTTCCGTATTCCTTTTTCTTTTCCCCCTCTTCCTTCTTCATTATTTCTTCCTTTTTCCTTCTTTCTTTCATTATCTTATTCCTTCTTCTTGATTCCTTCTGTCTATTTTCTTCTTCCTTTCCCTCTCATTCCTTTTTCCTTTACTCTTTCATTCTCTTCTTTCTTCTTGCTTACTCTGCTTCCTTCTTCCATCTCAATTCTTTCTTTGCTTTTTCTTCTTTCTTCTTCCATCTCTCTTTCTTCTTCCTCCTTATTTCTTCCTTCTTCATTTTTTCTACTAACTTCTTCCTTCTTCCGTCTTCCTTCCCGAACAGTACAAGTCACACATAAATGGTTGCAGCAACTTGAATGTGACCAATGTGACCGTTCTTCCTTCTTCCTTCATCCTTATTTCTTTCTATTTGTTTCATCTTCATTCCTTCTTCCTCATTTCTCCTTTCTTCTTTATTCTTCATTGTTCCATATTCATTTTTCATTATTTTTTCATTTACCTTCTTCCTTTTTCTTTCTTCCTTCCTTCTCTTTTCTTCTCACGCCCCAACATCTCGCTTCTTCCTTCCCAATTATCATCGCTTACTTCTCACCTGTTGGTTCTGTTAACACTACTAATGACCTATTTTTCACTTCTCACCTATCACATCTGACTTCTCACTTCTTATACACTCAACCCTCTTTTTACGGCAGATTTTTATACTTCACTTCGTTTTACGGCCTCCTTTTCAGTGTTGGTAAAAACTCAAAATCTCAAAACTCATGGATGATTCAAATCAAGCGTGAGTTGAAACGCTGCCAACTCAGCAACTTATTACTCGTGCCCTGGAAACAGGTAGCATTGTCGGTCTAGAACTCTCTTGGTAGGCCTCTACGAGAGACAAATAGTTGAACAGCCATGATACACGACTCCGTACTCAATGAATGCACCGACCCTAAGTGAATTGCTCTAGTAGTAAAACAGGTAAAGAGAGCTACCCACCTTTTAACGTTACTTCGGTTCATATTCACCAGTATCGGACCGAAATAATCCAACCCGGTGAACGTAAATGGTTGTATGAAAGCTGTCAGACGTACTTCAGGGAGTGGAGCCATTATAGGTGGATTCGGGGCAGCTTTCACTATTCGACACCAGACACAATCGTTCCTTACTTTATCCAGTAGTCGTCTCAGTGTCGGGATGTCGAAGCGCTGCCGGATCTCGTTCACGATAGTTTCTCGATTGGCATGACGGTAGTAGCGATGGTACCAGTCAACAAACAGAAAAGTTACTGCATGCCGCTTTGGAAGAATCACGGGGAACTTAGCTTCTGTTGTAGTGTACGGTGCAGCTTCGATCCTTCCGCGAGTTCGCAGGACTCCTTCATAATCAAGAAAGGGCCACTTCGAATAGAGATCGCTGGATTTCTCCACCGCGTTGTGATGGCGTTCAGGTGAACCTTGCGATGTTTTGAGAATGTTCATTTCATTTGGATATGTCTCGAGTTGTGCCGACCTCCATAGCATTTCTTCTGCTCGGCGCAATTCCTCGCTGTTGAGTAGATCCAGCTCTAATCCGTGTCCTTGTTTCTTCCGCCGAACGTTGTTGACAAAACGTAGGACGTATGCTGCTGAACGATGTAATTTGGTCCAGCTGCTAAATCGAGCATAGTTCATCAATGGTTCGAAATGGACTAAATGCAAGTGGGCCGGTCGAAGTTCTTCTACTATCGGAAGGCTCGGTCGCTGCTGTGGCCATCTATTCTCTAAAAATGGTCCTTGGAACCAAGTATTGTCCATGGTTAGTTGTGGACCGGTACCCCACTTCGTAGCTAAATCGGCAACATTGAGCTTCGTTGGAACCCATTTCCATTCTGAAGGCTCCGTGGACGTCAAGATCTCACCAATTCGGACACCGATGAATTTATGGAAACGTCGGTGATCATCGGAACGAATCCAGGCGAGCACTGTTCCAGAATCACTCCAGCAGTAGCGGCGACAAATTGGGAACTCGTGTTGGTTTTGGATAGTGTTAAGTAGACGAACTCCTAAGACGTCTGCCTTTAGTTCTAGTCTGGAAATCGAAAGCGTTTTCAACGGAGCTACTTTAGTTTTTGCTCCAACAAGTGATACTTGGGTACCCGTGTCTCCAAGCGAAAATATACAGCGCATAAATAAGCGGATTCGCTGGCGTCGACGAATAGATGGAGTTGAAGTCCGCTAAAACTTTCCGGGATAGGTGACCGGAAATAGCATCGGGGGATGCGAAGGTTGTCTAGTTGTTGAAAGAGGTTTGACCATTGCTGCCAGCGTGCGTTGATATCATCTGGTATCCTTTGATCCCACTCAATGCCTTTTGCCCAAGTATCTTGCAATAGGATCTTGGCATGCACAAGGAAGAAGGCGATGAACCCAAGAGGGCTAACAGACTCATTATTACACGGGCAATCTCTCTTTTCGTGGGAATGTGATCCTTTGCAATTATGTACTCAAGATCTTCTCTGAGTCCAAGCGTGTACACAAACACATCGTCACAAAGAATCCACTTTATGCCAAGCAACGATTCCGACATGTCACCTCGTTCAAGATCTATGCTTTTCGGTTCTAGCGTTGGAGTTGCACGGATACCCTCCAGAACTTCGGCATCGTTTGATAGGAAGTGCCGGAGAGTGAATCCACCCAGTGAATGTACTAACTTCACTTCGTTAACTTCTTCGATGGCTTCCTTGATTGTTCGAAAACTGTCTAGGTAGTCATCTACATACGTAGTGTTTGTTCTTTATAGCTAGAGCGGCTCGAGGAAACTCCTTGGAGCACTCTTCTGCATTAAGGTTCTTGATATACTGTGCAGAAGCTGGAGAACACGTTGAGCCAAACGTAGCAACTGCCATCACGTTATTTCATACCCCTGGCTTACAGATTATGAGCTAGTTTTATAGATCCATGTTGAAAAGTTAAATTAAAATGTTTCTGTTTTGAGATATTCAGGGTTCGCCTTAGGCGACCCATCTTGCCCCATCATACCCTATTTATGCTTTCAGAATCATGGCTGGTACGTATTTCGATTAACATGCGCCCTAACAATGGAACAACTGCCACTTGAGGCAAAAGTTTCACAGTGACTTGAAAAGAAATTATTTCCCTTTTCAATATGGAAAAAATATTGCTACTCATAGATTCACTTGTATTAGCAAATATCGACACACATTTATATAATTTTCGAGAACCTTTTTCAGAATAACGATATATAACAGGGCACTGCTGTAAATCTAATTTCATATGTAACCGGTACTACAACAGGCCTTTTAGGTCACTCCTGACGGAATCCAAGATTAAAAGTGCTCGCGTTGAGCACACATTTTTACAAAAAGAAGCAACGAAATTGATGCCGTATTCCTTTGTTTCGCGGTGAGATGAATATATGTTCAGTGAGATGGACATCGGAACAGTTCCCCTATATTTGAACCAGTCGAAAACAGACTTTTAGTTAAGTTCCATTCATCGGATAAGATGCAGCAAAAAAGAGCAGTCGTTGCCCCGTTCTACACTATATGATTTCGTAACGGTTCCCAATTTTTTAAATTTGCGTTTTACAGCCTGTATCCGAGTTTTCCCCTTAGACGTAGTTTACGTCAAAAACCTGAAACTTTATCTCAAACTTATTCAATCTAGCCTGGAATGGACTATAAAACTATTCAACATCCTCCCAATCCACTTCCAGCGTCGGTGACGGAGTTTGTTATCCTGTGCGCTGTTTCGACGAGGATGCCGAATCGCTACTCAGTGGCGAGCTGGCGAGCAGTCAGCAGCTGCATCATCCCAACCGACAGCAGCGCAATGGACATCGTGGGCGCCCCAGCAGCGACTACAGTAACGTGCACCAATATCGCAACGGGGCGGTGCACCATAAACGCGAACCACTGGTCCATCATGTGAACGATGACGACGACGACGATGACGAAGACGAGGAGAACGTGTTCGAAACGACGGTTTTCAGCCACTCCACCAACCTGCTGCACTGAGGACGGTCGTAAACGGGTGAGTGTAATAAAATTATTGTGATTTAGGAAAGGTGAATTATTTTGAAGTACTTAGAGACTATGATTCAAACGAAGCTGAAACGTTGATTAGGCGTAAAATGTAGTAATTTTAGTGTGTCGCGTAAATAGTTACTAAATAACTGTATTGTGATTTTTTTGCAATTCCTCGTACATTCATACTTGTTTTATTCGAACAGACTATTACAGTTTATTTAAGAGTTTTTATTAACTAATTGCAAGTATACATATTTGCCCGCATGACTGAACATAAAATCCAAGCATTTTGAATTTGATATCCATAGTACCTCTTATGTGGTTTAAAAAATCAACCTGGCTCCAGACTGCACATTTGACTCTAAACATTTTACGTAAAATCGGTTCCATTAATCAGAAATGTTAATTACCCCATAAAAGACAATCCATTCAATCGCCGTTTATCGTAACTTTTACATTTCTGAAGTTAATTTGAATAAAAAAAACTCTAACGATTTCTAGAATTACGAAAACTATGCGAACCATCCCTATAAAATATTGCATAAAACGCATCAATGTGTTTTTCGACAATTTGACTTTATGTTTCCCAAAGCAAAACATTTTTTTATCTTTCAAGGAAAAATATAAAAATGTGAGTTTTGTCTAACGGGAAAAGTTCCATTGGATTCAAATGAGTGGTGTGGAATGAAAAATTAAAATTCAGGCCGACATAACTCCTACAACCACTATGCATTTTGTTTTTTACTCTGAATAGCGACGAAACAATCTTAGTTTATTGTTTCTTTTTGATATGCGTCAACAGTAAATAGCGAATAATAAAGAATAAAACTATAGTATTCTCAATAAGATCAAGAACCAGATGAACATAGCAAATTTACATGAAAAACAACTGACTGAACGTACTTTTTTTTGTAAAGACGCTAGACCGTTACACCAAACCTAAACTGTTCTTTTCAAATTTTCAGAGTTATTGGATTTATTTTACCAAATTTAATATAACAATTTAATTTGAAAATTGATAGCAGTTGTAGTTTTTTTAATAAATAAATTCGAAAGGTTAGATAAGTAACGGTCTTGAAGGAAAAACATATGGTCGGGGCTCAGCCAAACTGCACCAAGCGGCTTTTTGACTGACTTGTAATATTTTGTTCGCAAAAGGAAAACGGAAAGTATTTCTTGTCAATTCATAAATACATCTGTTGTAGTATATCCTCAGTTATGGCGTTGAACGATGTGATTTGTGGTTAATTGAATCTGTTACACGTGAACCTTGGCAAAAAAGTTGGAAATTTTTCATTGGCGCTTGGTGTGATTTGGCAGAACTCCGACCATATACTAGAGAAATTATAGTTTAATAAATGAATTGAGCCGAACGTGCATGTAGGAAAAGAAAAGAATCAATACCAAGCAACGCATTCCTTAATAAAGTGTACGACAATGAAGACAATTTTAGGTGATCATTCAAATAGCAAATAAAAAATTAAGTATAAGTAAGAAACACAACCGTGATAGGGTGATTTAGAACAATGAACCATGTAGAGTTAATTAAATTAGTAAAACATCGTGGAACGCTAAATGTTTTGAAAAGGAAGGGAACCTTCTTGTAATGGAGTAGTAAAGTATCACATCCTGTACAGAAGTTGCAGTCCATACGAGCTCTTGAGTTACTGGAAGGCTAATCATCTTGTAACTACCGATGGACATCCATACGTCCTGAGGTGTCGACGACCATACGCCTAGGCCAGCTCACCATAAAAGTTAACTGAGGGGGGAAAACTGAGCAACCCTACACTTACTTGCCAACTATCGAGCAAACTAGGGAAGTCCAATATTCATAAATCGGGGAATTGCTCTTTTCAGTTTTAAAGATAAAATATTGAATTGAGCATTTTTAGACTATAATTAAAAGGGGGGGGGGGGGTAATTTTACAATATTTTAGTCTTTTTCTTATCCTATTCGTTGGGGCCCATTTTGATGTCGCAGGAGGGGAGATGGAGACATACCTAGTGCGAACCGCAGTCACGTGGTGGTCGCCGGACTCTACTGGAAGCGTCGAATGGCGTTGCTGAGAGAACGACGCAGGTCGTATTGGCGAATAATCTTTATACACTGGTAGGCTTTGCTGACTTTTGTCCGAGATGTGCGCCGGCGCACGAAGTAGCCGATATCGTGGATCAGGGTTGAAGAATATTCCTTAAACCATTGACACTAGGTTTAGGAATTCGGTGGTCCTGGTATTGAGGAAGGGTTGCGCTCGGTTGCGGCGTGGATATCTCGTCTCCATCTTAATAAAGCACAACTCTGACCACCTCACACAGTGAGCATACGACAAGCTCAGAAAAGAACACACCGCTTCAAACAGTAAAATTTTCTGTCTAGCGTTTCCGAAACAACGTGTAGCTTGCTAGCTATCCCGGACTGAAGTCCTTTCTTCAGCCTATTTTTTCCAATCTCTCCATAACCATCTCCTCTCCTCCATTCACCTCAACCACTCCTCCGTTACTCCAGCTTGTCTCCTTTCCTCCCGCGTCTGGTGTTGTCGGGTTCAAATAATTCCCATTTCATATAAACCGAGGGGTTTACTTTTAGATTGTGTCATACAAATTTTGAATTTAATTTGAGAGGTTCTCAAATATTTTACAGTAAGCTAATCATTTAAGTTTTTTTAATCTTTTAACAATAATATTTCTATTTGTTTCCCATTCTAATTAGTTTATAGATATAGTTCTTAAAAGATATATTTTTGTTTTGCAATGATACTTTTTAGTCGTTTAGAATCTAAATTTATTAAGGCTATTCATTGTTGCCGATTCTGTAGGTAACAATCTCTAGAAAACTTTCAGAGTTAATCAATCGTCTCGAAATTCCAGCATTGTTTTATTTATAGAAAGTTCAACTACTATCAACTCGTTCCCATGCTTTTTAAACAACCACAAAGAGCAGAAAAACTTTAAAAGGAATATTGTAACATTGAACCATGTCCATGTCCCATTAAAATTAAATTATAATAAAATTGTATTTGCTTGAATGATAGGAGGTAGACAATTAGTTTGTAAAAAAATATTTCTTTTTCATCCGCCCTTTTGCACACCGTCCGCTGGTAGTATAGCTACCATGGCTGAATATCGGTTGGTACGCTTGATCGAACGGAAACCTCGTCTACGAACCGAGAGCGAAAGAGGATATGGGCTTGGTTGGAGCTTCGACTCGTTGGTCCGTGGTTGTTAATCTCGAGCCGGTGAACGAGACAGTCACGAGAAAGCTAGATTTGCCGCTTCGGCTTTTGTGTGTGGTGCTAGTGCTATATTTTGTGACACCAAGCGGTTCTAATTTTCCTGGCGAAGATTAAATGCCGCCGATCAGAGGACAGCCCTCCCTGGAGTAAAGTGCGAACCGAAATCGCGGGTGAAACGGTTAAATCTTGGGCACGCGGTGCGCGATGTGCGATTGTGAATTGTGGTGAGGTTTTCAACTCGGTAGTGTCCAGGAGGCAACTTGAATCATGCTATTATGTGACGAAATCAAGGGAATTTAATTTGATGTCGTTTTCAAAATATGTTTTTTTTTGTCCTCATTATGACGTCAGGCTTTGCTCGGGCTTTGTCTTGGAAATGGAAATTTCTTCTCAGATTTCTTCGAAATTTTCTAAACGATTTTTTTAAAGAATTTTTTTTCGGAAACTTTTTTAGAAATTTGGTCGAAAAATTGTTCGGAAATACTCACGGATTTTCTTTTATTTCTTTATTTATTTGGTAGGCACTTACTTCTGGGGGATAGACAGTACCTTATGTACTCGCTCACTCACGCTCACACAGGCACTCATCCCGTATGAGTCTTACTTGGGTGCTCTCTCTAACATACCATCTGACACACCCTGACACTCTTTCTGACGCACCATTTGAGTCTAACTTGGGTGCTCACCCTTCACGTACCATGTGAGACTAACTTGGATGCTCACCCTACCACCTGATTCACGCTCTAGTACACAAATCTGAGACTTATTTGGGTGCTCACTCTAGCACACCCTGCCACTCCTCCTGATTCACGCTCTGATACACCATGTGGGACTTACTTAGGTTCTCACTTCTGACATGCCATGCGAGTCTGATTTGGGTGCTCGCCCTTAACATACCATGTCTGCAAGCTGCCGGCAATCTGAGTGGTTGCAGTCGAAACTGCGTTCCACTTCTCCACCACTTGGCACATCCTCTGGGTAAGGGTATCCGGGGTTGTGTCCCGACCGCAAACGTCTAGCGTAGCTCTTCTTTCGACGTGGGCAGTCATGGCAGACGGGGCTCTCCGCGTGCCCAAACCTGTGAAGGTACTGCTGGAAGCAGCCATGGCCTGACAGGAATTGTGTCAGATGGAAGTGAACTTCCTCATGGGGTCTCTCCACCCAGCTCGATATGTTAGGTATCAGTCTGTGGGTCCACCTATCTTTAGAAGAGTTATCCCACTCGCGCTGCCATCTGGCCACCGAAGTCACCCTGATACGTTCGCGGACTCCTCTGGTACCACGAAGCTCGAAACACTCCTCGTCTTCCCGCCCGACTGACATCATGTTCGTAATCACGCAGGCTGCATCGTGTGATATCGTGCGGTAGGCAGATATCTCTCTGAGACACATTAAGCCGAACGTGCTCTCCAGCTTCCGCTGGTAACTGGTTACCCCAAAGCTCTCGCCCAGGACGGGCCACCGTACCTAAGAATAAATACGGCAACGCCTGCTAATAGCCTACGTCTACTGGCACACACCTTGGAACGGTTGGTCATCATCCTTGCCGCAACAGCAGTCGAAGCCCTCTTGCGCGCATAGTCAACATGGCTGGCGAAGGTCAGCTTGTCGTCTATCCAATCCTCCACCGTGCTGATCGGGTGTGTTGCGGTCAGTTCTACCTCGGGAATTGACTCCCAGTAGACCTCCAAGGTTACGTCATCTGCGAAGCCGACGACCTTAACACCAGGAGGGATCTTTAGCTTCAGAACCCCGTCATACATAAGGTTCCATCCCAAGTAACCAAAAGTTCCTGTAAGAGTACGTTTGGCGCTTAAGTAGCTCAATGAAGCTGATTAAGCGAAAAACGTACTCTTAAAGGAACTTTTGGTTACTTGGGATAGTATCGGGCCCAGTATTGAACCTTGCGGAACTCCTGCGGTAATGGGTACGCTTCTCTGACCGGCATCGGTCTCATATAATAGTACACGGTTCAGGAAATAGCTTTCCAAAATCCGGTATAGGCCCACCGGCAGGCTAAGCCGGTGTAACGTGAGCGCGATGGCATCCCAGCTTGCGTTGTTGAATGCGTTCTTCACATCAAGTGTCACTAACGCACAGTATCGAATACTTCGCCTTTTCTGTTGGATCGCTATCTCGACGGTCTTTACCACTGAGTTAATAACGTCCAACGTGGACTTACCCTTGCGAAAACCGAACTTGTTGCTAGACAGGCCGTTCGTACCCTCTGAGTACGGGGTCAGCCTGTTGCGGATGATCCTCTCTAGCAACTTGCCCGTCGTGTATATAAGTCAGATTGTCCTATACACCGATGGGTCGCCCGGCGACTTCCCGGCCTTCGGCAACAACACCAATTTCTGCCTTTTCCATCTTTCGGGAAATCTACACTCATCAAGGCATCTCTGCATAGCTAGCCTGAACATGTTCGGGTTCGCTATGATTGCTGCCTTGAGAGCGCTGTTCGGAACTCCATCAGGCCCTGGAGCTTTGTTCGTTACTAGGGATTTGGCCTCCACGAGTAACTCTTCGTTCGTCACCGGAGCCACCATTTCGGCCGCACCCATATTGCCTTGCGCATCGCCAGAGACTTGTGGCTTGGGACGGGAAGAGTACCTCGATAATCCTCGCAAACCTATCCGGGGACCGTTCGGGGGGTGAAGAGTAGATATTCCTTGAGACCTTCGGAAATTCCTTTCAGTTTGTTTCGGGAATCATATCAGAAATTCTTTTAGGAATCATTCGGAAATTACTTTAAGAGTTCTTTCCGAAATCTCATCTGGAAATTCCTTTGAAAATTCCGTTAGAAACTTGTCGGAAAATTCCTTGAGTAGGGTAGAATACGGCATTGGCAGGGTGCGACAGTTGTTGGCACCCTCAACAATATTTGCGTTTTCCAGCCAACATACACTATTTATAAACATAATTTTGATTCAATCGCACAATTTCAAGTCTAAGCTTTCATTTGAATAAGTTGTTTGTGTAATTGTAGCAAGATTTGATGAGTTAATCACCGAAACAAATTTGCACCTACGAAATCCTTGCAATTATTGCATCGCCAAAGAAAGCAGCGCACGAAAAGCAAACTGTTACTTACTTTTTTGGATCGCCTGTTTCTCCTCTTTATTGCGTATGACACGAGAAATTAAATACGTAGACTACTTTTTACACTTTATCACCACTTGATTATAACCACAAAGAGCAAATTTATGCAATATTTGCTCTATGTTTCACTAAATAAAATCGGGACTGTTCGTTTTCTTTGATAGCAGCAAACTTCGGAATAGAGCAAGAGAATGTGTTTGTGAGCATATCAAACACACGCTAAAAAGATACCACGCACAATTCTATGTCATTTGATTTTAGCAAAACTGCGAACAAAATATCCGGCGTTGCATTTATTTTAAAAAAGTGTTAAAATACAAATGCTCCTATTCAGATTTTTACGCAGACCATGAATTATATCAAAAGTGATAGCAACACCGTAGTATTTTAACCCTTATGTGGCTGACAGGACCGTTTTCCTTTTGCATCTTCAATACTTTCCAAGCTCATAAAAAAAAATCATAACCATTTCCGTTCCTACATAGCCCATTTCAACCATAAATAATTGCCTACTTTTAGGGTATTATTTATTATTCAACTGTGAAACGTAGTGTAAGAATTGGGGTGTCTCCAGCGGCTAGATAGGACAGTGCTACCAATAATTCAACATAATATTATGAAGACTCGCGAATATATTGTTAATATACTATACTACCAGAACCGACGTGCTTCGTTTCACCTAAAATTGATTACCGTGGACCCCCGGTAATATGAGCTGTTATATTTAGTGAACACCAATCATCAAAGAAAGAGCATACAAATGTATACCAGTACATTTTAATCTGTGTTTTAGTGTGATTATTCATTATTTTTATCATATAATTTGGCGAATGTCTTAGACTGCCAAGAATAGGCATTTTCCCCTATTTCCTATTTCATTCTTTAATAAGTTTTCGTAAAAATTCTTTCAACTAAACATCTGGAATAACCCCTGCAGGAATTTTGAAAGAAATTCTGTGAGGTTTTACAAAAATGATTTCTGAAGGATTTCTTGGAGGAAGTTTCTCAGGAATTTCCGGAGAAATTGACAAAGGCCTTTTTTATATAGGAGTTTTCAAAGGAATTTCCGAAGAAATTTCTGGATTTATCTTTGTTTTGACTCCAAAATTGCTTGCTAGCAAACCCCTTGAATTGTCGCAATTACAGCCTATCCATTATCACACAAGAAGGAAAGTTATTCCACAAAATTCCTAGTGACCTTTTCAATTATAGACGATTAAATGCAATAAAAATTTCATTATATTTGAAACTGCCTAACATTTAGTTTTTACTGCTGACGTCAAATTATAAATGAACCAATTACGCCAAAAATGCTGGTGCCCCACCATTACCAGAACTCTGGCGTCCGCCATTGTTTACTTTTGCTTTTCTTGGTAACTGTAGAATCTTCGGTAGGCTACCTCACTTGGGTTGTGCTACCTACATCGCGTTGAAGGGGTTGCCTTCCCAATGCTAACACGTTGCAGAACAGTGTGCATAGTTTTGCTTAGCGTCTCTCGCTGGTACTCGGACCATGATCAGTCGCCCGACATGGGGAACAGACGCTGTTGTGAGCCGCTCCTAACAAGGAGAACCGATTTCCCCTAAGGTTACTCGTACTTCAGCCAGCACCACGGAGAGGTAGGGATAGAAGTTGCTGGGTAAGAGACTAAGAACCGCGAAATGGGGTCTATTTTATTCCTTCAGGTACGTGGAAAATGTTACAAATATGCGATCATCAAAGATTTCGCTTTTGGAGGTTACCAAACTTCGGCTTCTATCACATGGTGGAAAACGAACTGAAGGACACAACTTCAGAACAAGCCCACAGCAAGATCATCATTTCCGACTGCGCCAGATCATGTGAGCAGCATTACGACCATAGTTATGAGGATTGAGAGCGACGCACCGCGGCGGTACCACCTCTCGATACGGATGGACGAACGTGCAGCATCAGTTGCTTGCCGTGTGAAGAACATCTATGGGACATGGGCTAAGTCTGGTACTAGACCCTGTCGGAACCTCCAGCATATACCCAAGCAGATGTTTTTAGATCATGCGATACTGTTTCCAATGTGTACCTAATAACGAAATATTTCTCAATTTTGGACCCATCATCCGCGGACAATGCAATTAAATACAAACCAAAGTCTTTTGATCCAAACCAAGAATTCTTTTGAAATCCCAACAGATTAAAAAAAAGAAAATACCTATAATCGAATTTCAAACACAATTTAAAAATGCAATTTGAATCTAATCCGTTATCAATCGGCTATCAATGATCGATCGTGTCGGTGAGGCCGATAATTGTTGGTTGCTGATCAGGGATGCTGCTGAGGTGGAACACAGTTTTGGTGAAAATGTTTTCGGAAAATGCAAAAAAAAAGTCAAGAGAAACTTAAACCTGATTATGATTTGCATTATACATTAGCTCCCCAAAGTAATAAAACAGAGAATGTTAGTATGGAATGTCTTCAGTAGCATTTATTTTCTCTTGAGAGTAAAAATGCGCCCACGCCTTCGCAACTGGCCCATGGCACATCGTAAGTAGTAATATAACATATATCTAAAAATAAAGTACTCAGATCTAATTCAATGTCATAGTTTTTAAGTACAAATACTGTTTTGAACGGTAGTCTGGCCTTCCCCGTAACCTCCGACTACGCTAATCACAAACAATGCAAAAGTAAAACAGATTAGGAATTTAATTTCGCACGTTCACACGCTTTCATCAGCCTTTTTTTCGTTCGAAGCACGGACATATGCTTCATGATATGGAACTTAATTAACACAGTTGATGTTGATGCTGCCGCTGCCGCTGTGGCTGCTGTTGATGTTGCTGCGGCTGTGGCTTAAATCGCTTATTACTGCCATTGGTACCAACGGTCGGTCCCGTAGCAGGTGCGGACAACTTGGCGGGTCGTTTGTGAGCTACCAGTACGGATCTACTGTCGATCAGGTTTCGCGCGCTTAGCCAATCGATCAGCAGCACCGCCCGGTCATTTGGCAGCTCGAGATCGGTGATCAGCGATAGCAGATCGTTATCCGTCAGCAGCATCGGTGCACCGTTACCCGATGCTGTCAGGGTGGTGGTACTGGTACTAGATACCACATTATGGTTTGCGGAAACTGAAGCCGTTCGCGGTTTATAGGCCGTCGGTTGCTGTGAGGAGCATGGCGACCCATTCTTGAAGATGGGTGCGCCACTTGTCTTACCCGATGGCACCCGCAAATTCGGCGGCGTCGGTGGTGGAAGCATTGCGTTGATGGTTTTACTCCGTTCTTCGGGTTCGTCATCGTCAATTTCGATTGTGATCGGTTCGTTTTTGAGAGCCATTTGCACTGGAAACAAGGAAAAATTATGAGAATTAAGGTTTTGCATAATTTTGTCATGGTTTTTTACCTCTCCTGCACGTCATTGAAATTAATACATTTTATTTTATACGGAAATAATAAAAAATATATAGAACCAGTTTGTATATGAATTAAAACTAAAACTAAAAGTTGTCGATAAACAAACATATTTAAGTAAATAAACTAAATCAACTAGATCGCATCTGTGCCGATAATGATAGGTGTTTGGAAGTTCGATATAGACTAAGTGATACGGACCACTATATGATAAATCAAACAACGCGGTTACTGATTGTTACATGGCTTCTATTGTCATTGGAGTCATATTGTTGAAATTGTGCCTTTGAGTTTGGCCTATAGGGGAAAATGGGGTAAGTTCGTCATACGGACCGTGTTGGTCAACGTTTATTATGATTTTTGTGTAACATCATAATGTTTCCCGGTGGGTGATTTAAGGTGATTATACAATCAAGCCATGTGGTGAATTTCAAATTCACCACACGGTTTTCTACTCCTATTATCAAAAGTTCAAAACCAGCGTAATATTTTTGTACAATGCTGAAATTAAAGTCGATTGCTTAGCATGAGTAATCAAACGATCTACAGATGTTGTGATCCCCATGGGCGTTGTTGTTCTCTCAATTCGTGCTCTTGAAAAATCACTAGAAAAAGCACGTGGTTTCCAAGATGGCCGATTTGTGGCGTTGTTGTATAACCGCCTTAATGCGCCAAAACTGGAAATTGAACCCTCTCCTCAGCCCATGGTGTCTGTGGAGCACCATCAAATTTTGCATCTTCTAGCCTTAATCGAATAGTTTCAACAATAAAAAGCGGAGGTGAACTAGCCTTGGGCTAAAAACCTCTTTAATAAAGATTTTAATAATAATAACAATAAAAAGCTATATTTGGCTACAAATATTATCAATTTTGTGTACAAATAGTTAACCTTCCAAGACTCGCTTCATCCTGGACCGCTCACGCAGTCCCGCCTGTGTTGTGAACGAGAAGCGTGCTTTTTTCGAACCTGTTGTACTTTTTACAACGGCGCGAGTTCCCGAAGGTTCATTCATTTATTTAGTTAACATCTAAACAGATAACACTGAATCAACAATTTGACGCCACAATGCACGGTTCGAGGCCGCATCTCTCCATCCTCGGATACGCCCCACGCTCGCCAAGTCGTTCTGCACCTGGTCTGCCCATCTCGCTCGCTGCGCTCCACGCCGTCTCGTACCTGCCGGATCGGAAGCGAACACCATCTTTGCAGGGTTGCTGTCCGGCATTCTTGCAACATGTCCTGCCCATCGTACCCTTCCGGCTTTAGCTACCTTCTGGATACTGGGTTCGCCGTAGAGTTGGGCGAGCTCATGGTTCATTCGTCGCCGCCACACACCGTCTTCTTGCACACCGCCAAAGATGGTCCTAAGCACCCGTCTCTCGAATACTCCGAGTGCTTGCAAGTCCTCCTCGAGCATTGTCCATGTTTCATGTCCGTAGAGGACTACCGGTCTTATTAACGTCTTGTACATGACACATTTGGTGCGGTGGCGAATCTTTTTCGACCGCAGTTTCTTCTGGAGCCCGTAGTAGGCCCGACTTCCACAGATGATGCGCCTTCGTATTTCACGACTAACGTTGTTGTCAGCCGTTAGCAAGGATCCGAGGTAGACGAATTCCTCGACCACCTCGAAGGTATCCCCGTCTATCGTAACACTGCTTCCCAGGCGGGCCCTGTCGCGCTCGGTTCCGCCCACAAGCATGTACTTTGTCTTCGACGCATTCACCACCAGTCCAACTTTTGTTGCTTCACGTTTCAGGCGGGTGTACAGTTCTGCCACCTTTGCAAATGTTCGGCCGACAATGTCCATGTCATCCGCGAAACAAATAAATTGACTGGATCTGTTGAAAATCGTACCTCGGCTGTTACACCCGGCTCTCCGCATGACACCTTCTAGCGCAATGTTGAACAACAGGCACGAAAGTCCATCACCTTGTCTTAGTCCCCGGCGCGATTCGAACGAACAGGAGTGTTCACCCGAAATCTTCACACAGTTTTGCACACCATCCACCGTTGCTTTGATCAGTCTGGTAAGCTTCCTAGGGAAGTTGTTCTCGTCCATAATTTTCCATAGCTCTACGCGGTCTATACTGTCGCATGCCGCCTTGAAATCAACGAACAGATGGTGCGTTGGGACCTGGTATTCACGGCATTTTTGAAGGATTTGCCGTACAGTAAAGATCTGGTCCGTTGTCGAGCGGCCGTCAACGAAGCCGGCTTAATAACTTCCCACGAACTCGTTCACTAATGGTGACAGACGACGGAAGATGATCTGGGATATCACTTTGTAGGCGGCATTAAGGATGGTGATCGCTCGAAAGTTCTCACACTCCAGTTTGTCGCCTTTCTTGTAGATGGGGCATATAACCCCTTCCTTCCACTCCTCCGGTAGCTGTTCGGTTTCCCAGATTCTGACTATCAGTTTGTGCAGGCAAGTGGCCAGCTTTTCCGGGTCCATCTTGATGAGCTCAGCTCCGATACCATCCTTACCAGCTGCTTTATTGGTCTTTAGCTGTTGAATGGCATCCTTAACTTCCCTCAAGGTGGGGGCTGGTTGGCTTCCATCGTCCGCTGAACTGACGTAGTCATCTCCTCCGCTGCCTTGACTTTCACTGCCTGTACTCTCAGCGCCATTCAGATGTTCCTCGTAGTGCTGCTTCCACCTTTCGATCACCACACGTTCGTCCGTCAAGATGCTCCCATCCTTATCCCGGCACATTTCGGCTCGCGGCACGAAGCCTTTGCGGGATGCGTTGAGCTTCTGAAAGAACTTGCGTGTATCTTGAGAACGGCACAGCTGTTCCATCTCCTCGCACTCCGCTTCTTCCAGGCGGCGTTTCTTCTCCTGAAAAAGGCGGGTCTGCTGTCTCCGCTTCCGTCTATAACGTTCCACGTTCTGCCGGGTACCTTGCTGCAGCGCGACCGCCCGCGCTGCGTCCTTCTCCTCCAGAATCTGTCTGCACTCTTCGTCGAACCAATCGTTCCGTCGACTTCGACCCATATACCCGACGTTGTTCTCCGCTGCGTCGTTAATGGCTGCTTTAACTGTACTCCAGCAGTCCTCAAGAGGGGCCCCATCGAGCTCACCCTCTTCCGGCAACGCTGCCTCGAGATGCTGCGCGTATGCAGTGGCGACATCAGGTTGCTTCAGTCGCTCTAGGTCGTACCGCGGCGGTCGTCGGTACCGAACATTGTTGATGACGGATAGTTTTGGGCGCAGTTTAACCATCACCAGATAGTGGTCCGAGTCGATGTTAGCGCCACGATATGTCCTGACGTCGATAATGTCGGAGAAGTGCCGTCCATCAATCAGAACGTGGTCGATTTGTGATTCTGTCTGCAGTGGTGATCTCCAGGTGTACCGATACGGGAGGCTGTGTTGGAAGTAGGTGCTACGAATGGCCATATTCTTGGAGGCGGCGAAATCAATTAGTCGTAGGCCGTTTTCGTTCGTCAGCCAGTGAGCGCTGAACTTTCCAATAGTCGGTCTAAACTCCTCCTCTTGGCCAACCTGAGCGTTCAAATCTCCTATGATGATTTTGACGTCGTGGCTTGGGCAGCTGTCGTACTCACGTTCCAGTTGCGCGTAGAATGCGTCCTTATCATCATCAGTGCTTCCGGAGTGTGGGCTATGGACGTTGATTATGCTGAAGTTGAAGAACCGGCCTTTGATCCTCAACCTGCACATTCTTTCATTGATCGGCCACCACCCGATCACGCGCTTTTGCATATCGCCCATCACTATGAAAGCTGTTCCCAGCTCGTGTGTGTTGCCGCAGCTCTGGTAGATGGTATGATTACCTCTAAACGTTCGCACCATTGATCCCTTCCAACAAACCTCCTGCAGCGCTACGATGCCGAATCCACGGTCCTTGAGCACATCGGCGAGTATGCGTGTGCTCCCGATGAAGTTGAGAGATTTGCAGTTCCACGAACCGAGTTTCCAATCGCTAGTCCCTTTTCGTCGCAGTGGTCTTCGCCGATGGTTCCGGTCCGTACTCTCTTGTTGATTGTTCGTTGCTTATGATTTTTTAAAGGCTGGCTTGCAGGGCCTGACACCAAACCCCCTAAATTTCCGGAGGACCATGGTGCACAGTTTCACTTAGAGTCCCTCGCTGGCACTCGGACGATGATCAGCCGCCCCTAACATGGAGAACAGACGCTCAATAAGATTTGCACCTCCGGAGAGGAGCAAACCCCTCTTCCCTGTCAGCATACGACCATAGTTCCCACCGATCTTCCCTAAGGTTGCTCGTATCCCGGCCAGCACCACGAGGAGGTAGGGATAGGAGTTGCTGGGTAAGAGGCTAAGGACCGCGAGATGGGGTCTATTTTATTCCTTCAGGTACGCGAAGTACCAATGGTACGCTTTACCCAGCATTTGCCGTGCCTCCCGAAGGTTAAACTATTGGAAACAATCAGTTAACTATTGATATACGATCAAAGACTTTTTTTTCGTTTTTCGCTAATTTAAGCTATGCCAAATAACTTTTGTTTTAGCATTTTTCTCAAAAATGATTCCTTCCTATTGAAATCTTAGAAAAAAACCGTAGGCGGAAAAAGGTTGATTTTTCGATGTTCGAATGGAGACGCATGGTAGCCCTTTTGAACCAGATGAAAATGTAGAGCAACTAAAACGATGTAAAATTCAAATGACGAATAACAAATTATCATCGGTTTAAACTCGATGGATTTATGTCTTTTCAATATAATTATTGACCAAGCACCACCAATCGATTAATGAAAAATAATGATAATCAATATTCATCGACATAGAAAAAAAAATAATCGAAAATAATAGGACCATTGTATGTCTCGGAATTCGTTCGTGTGCATCAAATTTTTGTGCGCGTTTGAATTACTGGTAAAACCAGGTGTTCGAGCGCACCGCCGATGTTTTAGCACAGGAACACGTTCAAACGCGCACCAACTGATTTACTTCACTGACCACCAAACACAAATATACCGGATCGTACGAAATGTCTAAAACCCGAGCATGAACACGATCAAATGCGCACCCTACACCATGCATGCCCGGTGGGTAGATGCTCGTAGAGGTGAATGACTAAACTACGTAAAGATAGCCAAACGTAGTGGAATTAAATGGAAAGTACTAAACTCGTTTTCGACCCGAGGAATTGCCTGCTAGCTGGTTGGACGGCTTCATTTGCCCTCTCCTTAAGATAGGGCACAGACTGGGAGTGCGTCAATTACCGAGGAATAACCCTCCTTAATTCGGCGTACAAAATTATGTCCCGTATTCTGTTCAACAGATTTAGACCGCTTGAAGAATCCTTTATCGGCTAATACCAGGCAGGTTTTCGTGAGGGCCGATCAACGACGGATCAAATGTTTACCCTGAGACAAATCCTTGATAAATTCCGGGAGTACAACTTGCAGACACATCATCTGTTTATTGATTTCAATGCGGCGTACAATTCAGTGAAACGGAATGAATTATGGCAAATTATGCTAGAACATGGTTTTCCGGCGAAACTGATACGGCTGAGTTCCGTAGTCTGCAATCGACGACAAAATTCGCGCTGTATACTATGTACTCTGATTCTTCCAGTAGATTTATACGGCCATGAAACATGACGTTGAAGGAGACTGATCGGAGAGCTTTCGGAGTGTTTGAGGGTAAGGTGCTGCGGACAATACTCGGCGGTAAACATGAGAACGGTATCTGAGAACGGTACATGAGAACGGTATACAAGCTGAAAAAAAAACTGATTCGGATAGGTGGCCCCCACGCTTTGATGAAACGCGTTGTTCTCGCTTATTTTATGTTGGGGACCATCATTTTTTCGCACAGCTGTGTAAAACAAGTTGAAATAATGCATCTTCAGAACCGGTGCCTCCTGCAATCAAGGCTTAATAAAAGAAATTCAGTTCCGAATTCCGAATCAGTTCATTATCGTAACAGCTACCGAAAAACGTCTCTCGCGGTATGCTATCGAGAGTGTAAACAGACATGATAAGTGAGAGATTTTCTCATTCTCCTTTGGGGATCAGCCATCATTCCAGTTCGAGACAGCAGCGCGTACGGACGTGCTTTTTGCTCGCGCATTTTTTTCCAAGTGTTTTTTGCTTGTTCTTTCGTTTCTCGTTTTCGCTTCGTCGCGTTGGCGTTATTTTCTCCCGGATCCGTCATGTGAGACTTGTTGGCTGATTCGGTCGCGTGCCTAAGCGCACTGCTCTTGGAGGCGCAGGTAACCTCTCCAAGCAGCGTTTGCAGAGCAATCTGTTCTCGCCGTTGCTGCTTGATGATGCCGGCAATCCGCCGAAAAAGAGGAAGAAGCAGCAATCGCAGCTGCCGCAGGTGCACCTGAGCGGAAGGAGAAGTGCACGCCTGTTTTTGTGAAGAGCGTCGCCACCTGATTGCTAAGGGGCTGAAATGTACTTTTCGGCTTTGCAGTGACTGCGTGATAGTGATGCCGGCAAACAAGGACCATCATCAATCCGTCATGGAGTTCCTTGAGGTCCACAAGTATGAGTACTACACTCATGACCACCCCGGCACGAAGCCGCTTGAGCTCCACGACATGAAGGAAGAAGATCTAATTGCGGAACTCGAGAGCTGTGCCCTGAAGCCAGTGGCCGTGCACAAGATCGCTCGTCACGACTGTTATATCCTAGCAGCAGTTCTGGCAGCACTTACGCTGTCAACGGCACGAGCCTACCCACTCCTGCCAACATAAACGAACACTTTGATTTCCGTTGCATACACCAGAGTGAGAGCATCACAGAGAAAACAATAAAAAGTTAATTATATTCGCATCCGCGTGTTCTCGATGTTTATTTCGTCATTCCCATCCGCCCAATATACAACAACGACAAGACGAGGAGATATCGCGACCAGCTTTATTTGGTCCATTTGGAGGATGGCTCCACGACGTTACGCAGCAGACTAACTGCTTAACTTCGGGCACGGCACCAGGAACTGTCGCATGAAGCCGCACTGCAACAAGTGTGGCGAACCCCACACGACCAAAGAGTGCGACTAGATGGAAGTGACTGATCCCAACTGCGCCAACTGTGGCGACAAACAAGCGGGCGGCGTTTTTGGAAATCCGAAAGAAGGCTTCCACCAGGACCCTGCCGAAGAAGAACCGTGTTCCTGCTCTCAACGAGGTGAACTTTCCAGCCATCCCGGCTCCCCATCGTGCGATTCCAATCCTCCCACCATTACAACCGCACAAGCGACTAGCAGCAGCAGCTGCGTCGGTTCAAGCTCCAGCACCGCCGGTTCCATCCTCCAGCGAATGGCCCCCGCTCCCTCCTCCTGGATTCCGTCGGCAGCCGGAGAACGACAATGTTCCACCGGAAGAAACTGCTCCGCTCTACACCCGGAGCAACTGATGCCAATATTTGCACAGCTCGCCATTCGGATGTAAAATCCGTTTCGACCAGGTCCTCACTCTTGGCATGTTCATCATTGAAAATGGCTGCTAGAATGGACCTGGTCAACTGGAACGCTTGCTCGCTGAAGAGCAAAACCATCGAGCTGATGGACAACATTCCGAACTTTCGAATCGTGCGACTCGACCGGCCGACCAGGGGAGGTGATGTGGCCCTCGTTCTTTGCTACAATATCAACTGTCGCCTGCTGCCAAGCTTCCAGCTGGGTATGATCGATGCCATCGGCGTCGAAGTGAACAGACGTCGGCACAATCACGCTCATCGCGGCGTACTGTCCGACGCAAGCCATAATCGGCGATGGATCGTCGGCTGCCCTTCGGAGGGACATCGTCAAGCTTACGCGGAGACAAGGTAAGAATGCCAAACATGGGCCAACAGTCGCGGGAATCGAAACGGCACCATCTGGAGCTACGACATGGAGGAAGGCCAGTACATGATCTTGAGCCCGGATTCACTCACTCGGCTGAGTCGGTCCAGTGTCTACGCAACCCTCGACCTATGCATAACCAACATCTACCAGGAACTCAGCTCGGATCACTACCCGGTGGTGGCGGAAGTGGGCTCCTAGGTTAATCCTCATCAACTGTTCCGGCGAGTCGACTGGGACCGTTTCCAAAGGTGCGTGGACGACAACATTGACTACTAGGCGTGGCCGAAAACGCCTGAAGCAATCGATCGGCAGCTGCGTTCCATCGAGGAGGCGCTCTTGTTGGCCCGAGAGCAACATGTACCGACGGGTCGGCAGGTCAACAACACCCTGACCATCGATACACTCACCAAAGATTTTATTCAATTGCAGAATGTCACTCGCAGGCAGTTTCGGCGTACTGGACTGCCTGAGCTTAAGGCACGCTGCAATCGAATCACAACAATTATCCAGGCCAGAATGGTGGACCTCAGAAATAACGATTTCGCGAATAAGATCCGCGCTCTCCCAGACTGTGTTAAGCCGTTCTGGAAAATGACCAAAATACTAAAATCTAAGCCTCGGCCCATTCCACCTTTGATCCCTCTAGACAACAATGTCTCAACGGATCGCTTGATAACGCGTGCAGAGAAGGTCGCTGAAATAGGTCGTCATTTCGTCAGTTCGCACAATCTCGGACAGAACATCATCAGTTCGCACGAAGCATCCGTTAACGAGCATGCTAACAATATTCACCTAACTACCAACGACTTCTCGGAGGAGATCTCAGCTGGCTAATTGACGGCCTCTATATCAAATCATCGAAGAACATGAAGGCCCCAGGTTTCGATAACATTCTGAATCTTGAGCTCAAACATTTGAGTGATCCGTTATTTGAGCACCTTTCGCAGATCATTAATCAGTGTCTCAGACTCAGCTACTTTCCATCGTCCTGGATGTCAGCGAAAGTCATCCCCATCCGGAAGCCTGGGAAGGATCCTTACTCCCCCAAAAATTATCGTCCCATCAGCCTTCTCTCAAGGTTATCCAAGCTATTTGAAAAAGCGATTCATCACCAGTTACTTGAGTCTGCCGAAAATCTCAACATCTTGCTCGAGGAACAGTTTGGTTTCCGACATGGTCGATCAACCGTTCACCAACTGATCCGAGTCCAACGTCCTCCAGACGGAACAAGTTTGTCTCAAAAACCTCCGCCATGGCCCTACTCGATGTCGAGAATGCGTTTGACTGGTGTACAAACTGCATCGCTACAATCTTCCCAGCTACCTGGTGAAAATCATCAAATCATCTGTCGGCCAGGACATTCCGGGTCTCAATCAGTGGAGCGAGTTCCGATGCGCATGACATCATCGCAGGCGTCCCCCAGGGCAGTATCCTCGGGCCCTTGCTGTTTAACCTGTTTACCTCCGACATGTCAGAGCCTCCAGAAGGCAGAATGCCTTCTGTCTCTGTTCGTAGATGATACCTCCATCGTCTACAAAGGCAGAGTGATCAGAGCGCTTGTGTCAAAGCTTCAATGGGGTCTGGATGTCCTGGCAGAATACTTCACCGACTGGAAGATTTGCATCAACGCAGCTAAGACCCAGGTCATCATTTTTCCCCACTCGAAATCCCCTAAAAATGTTCCGCCTGAGGACTGTAAAATCATCCTCAATGGCACGATCGTGGAATGGGCCAATGAGGCTGACTACCTTGACTTGACCTTCGACAGCAAGCTTATTTTTCGGCAACAGGTTGACAAGACGGTGACAAAGTGTAGCGCTTTGTTGAAACTACTGTACCCTTGATCAACCGCCGGTCGTCATTGTCCCTGAGAATAAATAAGCTTGCTGTCTACAAGCAAATCATCCTCCCCGTGATCGAATACGGCATGCCGGTCTGGGAGAGCTGCGGCAAAACGCAAAACCCACCATCTCAAATTACAACGGGTCCAAAACAAATTCCAGCGGATGATCCTCAACACCCCTCCAAGGACAAGAACATCTGAGGTCCACCGTATGGCCAGGATTAAAACATTACATGAGCGCACAATGGTCGGATTCGTCAAATTTCACGACATAAATCGATAACTCGAAAACCATCAGTGCTAGAGTTTTGACGTCTTCAGAAGAAATGATCTACAAGAAGAGATCTATTTTTGGTGTAAGTTGTCATTAGGGTGGCCCTACGGTGAAATTTTTTTGAAAATGTATTTTTTTACCCTTTTGAGTTAGGAGTTCATATGAATCTACAAAGTTGTAGAGAATTTTATTCTAAGCATTTTTGCTTAATAAACATTTATTTTATCTCATATAGGTAATGTTTTATGACAAAATTGCTAAATTTAGATAGGGTGGTCCCGAAAAAAATAGTTTTTAGCGTCCACTTTCATCAATTCAGAATATTTTCAAAAACTGTCTTAGCATCGCTTCACGGTCTTTGGATGGCGCATCTTTTGGTTACATAAGATGGTTGATAGCTTCATTTTCAAGCATATTATAAGCGTTTTTTCATGAAAAAGTGATATTTTTCTGAGCATTATACTGCAGCTAGTAGCAAATATTAGCAAAAATTTCAGTCGTAATCTGAACGTATACATGCAGGCCCATCAAATCCATGGTATTTCATTTGTCCATGTTTGTCCACTTTTGTTTGACGATAGTATTATGTTTGTACGAAAAATTAGGGTGAAACACATATATCATCTTTTGGATTTTCACAATATTTGGTAGAATAAAAGACAAGAACACCGTCTTCGACCAGAGGTCATACAGACTGAACACTTAACAGCCAGACAACTGACAGGACACATAATACCCAGTGGACCGGTGGAGAATTTTTCGATCACGAAAAGTTTCCTTCTTACCGAGGCGGGAATTGAGCCCACGTTCCATAGTCCATGCCTTTAGACGATTGACGGCGCTAAGCGCACGGCCACAAAGCCCACAAAGAATCGTTCTTTATCTAAAATATTTAAATCAACTCACGTAAAAAAGAAGTCGAAAAATTCATTTTGACATTTTAACTACTGGAACGATTTTCAAGGTGTTCTCGTGATATAAATGCTTAAGAGCGCTGCTTTTGTGGCGAAATACAAAATCATAAAATTCAAGTTGGTTTTTCATGGCTAATTCGCAGAATAATTTCATTTTCACAGTTTCTAAGTGAGGGTCGCTAATGACTACATGTGATTCCATGAACATTGATAATTGGTCCAGTAGTTCGAAAAATATGTTTTAAAAAAATATTTTTTCAAAAATGTTGGACAAAATTAAAAAGTGAGTTTATTTATTTTCGAAAAAGAATGATTCTACCAAATATTGCGAAAATCAGAGATATGGTATATGTGTTTCCCATGGAATAGCTGATTTTTCATACAAAAAGTAATATGATTATCAAACAAAAGTGGACAAACATGGACAAATGAAATACCATGGATTTGATGGGCCTGCATATATACTTTCAGATTACGATTGAAATTTTTGCTAATATTTGCTACTATCTGCAGTAGGATGCTCAGAAAAATATCTCTTTTTCATTATATAACGCTTATAATATGCTTGAAAATGAAGCTATCAACCATCTTATGTAACCAAAAGATGCGCCATCCAAAGACCGTGAAGCGATGCTAAGACAGTTTTTGAAAATATTCTGAATTGATGAAAGTGGACGCTAAAAACTATTTTTTTCGGGACCACCCTATCTAAATTTAGCAATTTTGTCATAAAACATTACCTATATGAGATAAAATAAATGTTTATTAAGCAAAAATGCTTAGAATTAAATTCTCTACAACTTTGTAGAATCATATGAACTCCTAACTCAAAAGGGTAAAAAAATACATTTTCAAAAAAATTTCACCGTAGGGCCACCCTAATGACAACTTACACCAAAAATAGATCTCTTCTTGTAGATCATTTCTTCTGAAGACGTCAAAACTCTAGCACTGATGGTTTTCGAGTTATCGATTTATGTCGTGAAATTTGACGAATCCGACCATTGTGGAGCGCTTTGGTGAGTGCAAGGATAGGTTCAGGGTTCGTTGCGGCTTCTCGGACCAAGAAGCAATTAAAGCGCTTTTAGTCAATTAGGCTATAAAATTATTATGTAAATATTAGTGTAAATAAGTAGCTTGGTTATCAAATTTAAAAAAATAACTAATGCTTCTATAAGGCTATAATGTAAAATAGAATTTAAAAAGCAATATACACATAGTACAAATAGTAATTAGACAACAAAGCTGAAGGGCCTAAAGGCCAACCACTTTATATGTAAACTGATGTAAAACACAAAAATACGATAAATAAACGGAATTAAAGTAAGTAAGTAAGCAATCTCCTTTGGATTCAAACCCAGGCACTTATCCTTAACCGATTTGCTCGCAACAAGTTGCATTCGACGCGAAATCCGTTCTCATTTCTATTGAAAATTGGCTAGATCGGACTATGAGCCCCGAACCTATGGCTGAAATACAATTTTTTATAAGAAAAACTCGAGCAAAAAACTAACTCATTTTTAGGGCACTTAACCTCGTTCGATTTGTTTGCAACAAGTTGCCTTCAGCTGCAAATTTTGAAATCCTTATGAACAAATGTGGAAATTAACTCTTATCCACCTATTAGTATTTTTTTCTTTTATTTTCTCATATGTTTCTCAACCCTTTGAACGAGCGAAAAAGGCATCATCACCGCTAGGTGGATTAATCTGCTTTATTTATTTTTATTTTTTTGATATTATAAAAATATAAAATTTTGATATTTGATATGAACCGCGTAAAACTCATTTACCGCCGTAAAAAAATACCTAACAAAACTATCGTAAAAAAAAACGCATAAAAATAATGTTTCAAGAAAAATGCTTAGATTTCAAATTTCGCGTAAAAAAAGTATCAGTATGTCACCCCATTCGATCTTGGTAACAATGCCATTCGATTTAGGCAATACTTTTTTTTAATTTTTGATATTGCACATAAACCACGTAAATCTCATAGTCCTTGTAAAAATAAACTGGTTAGAGCCCTAAACCGATGAGGAAAAAATTCGTAAAAAACCTCAAATTTTAAAATTCTCCTAAAGAAAATTGGTTATAGACCCTAAAACCGGCGTAAAAAACGCGTAAACATTTATTCAGAGTAAACGCTTAGATCCGCGTAGAAAATTGTCACTGTGTGTCTAATGTCACAATAAGTGAAGAAATGTGAAAAATCATGAGAAAACAAAAACCATTCGATTTTGGCAACATAAATAATATCCGAACGTAATCGTAATTTGTTTCCAAATAGAGCAATACAATCACACGAGCTTCTTATTTGGAACAGTAACCCTACATGATGAGATGAGGATGCTACTTACCGTTTGGTGAGATATCATAGATGGGGTAGCGCTTATCCATCGGCGGCATTTTGTTCGTTCCGATCTGGGACGATGGAGACTGCATAAGCGGATAGTTTGGTAAACTTAGTCGTTGCTGATGCTGCTGCTGTTGTCGAACTGCAGGAGTTGACAAAATCCCGCGGTCCTTTGCTGGCACCTGCACCTGTGGTTGATTCAGCAGCATTGCTTCGGATCGTACTCTTACGCGTTGCTGACTGGTCGCTGCCGGCATCGGCGATGTCTTTTGAAGAAGATGCGAAGGTTTCATATCAGGTGCGACCGAGGGAGGCTGAAAGTTTACGTTGAATTTTGGAAGCAAAGGTGGCGGTACCATTGGAATTGTGGGGATTTGTTTCTGTGGCGGCTGGTTGTTGTTCAGCTTGACCTTCTTGACGCTTACCGTCCAGTTCGGGGTGGGCTGTAGCTTGAGAGGTTCCATTTGATGAGACACTTTCTTCACGGCAAGCGGCGGGGAAGACGAGGGGGATGACATTGAAGCGTGATCCACTTCACATGGAATGGGTCGAATCGCTGAAGGAATGCTGCCTGGATAACATGCCATCTTCTTTTTCCCATCACTGACGGTCTTTGTTAGACAGTAGTAGCAATCGTTGGGATGACTACTAGGAGCTCTCCAGATCATCGGCGCGGAGAAGGGGAGCGGAGGTTTTACGTATTGGCCGTTTTTCCACCGAAGCAAACCCTGGTTGCAATCGTTACACACCGATGACGGTCCATGGACATAGTCCTCCTTTTCAGTGCGGGTGGTAAAGTATGCCTCATACGCCTCCATGATTGGTTTGGTCATGATTGAGCGTTTATGATGCGAAGGAGTGTAGCTCCCGCAAACAAAGCAGAACAGGTTTTTGGGATTGACACAGGAGGATTTGATTGCGACGAACATTTTGCGGCTGTTGATCCCAATCGATGGACCGAAAAGTATCTAAATCACTTCACTAAATGCACTACTCCTTTCAAAACTAAGAATTACGCCGATTTTCATCCATAAAAACTCCTTCCACTAGAGGACCACTCGCATTTGAAATAGATGCCACTCTTCTTCTTCACAAAATATTTTAGTAGAGCGATATGTGCTATGCGTACTTCTCGGTCCTCTACAACTAGCCACTCTTTCAGAGTTTTATCCCATTCTGTTCTGCAGGAATAGAAGATAGAAGGGATGAAGATGGGAAACACACACCGTTTATGTTATTCCCCGCGTTCTTTCTTGTTGCGTTTTCATTCTCGCTCGTATCCCGGTCCCTCTGCGTAGAATAGTGTATCCGACCGACCAAACGGCGGTCACTACATTAGTAGTTGTGCACTCAGCGCCCTCTTCAAGAATGACGACGACGAGCTTGAGGGAGGAAACCGAGGCAACAAGCAGCGTGCATCCGAAGATGGGGAGGGAAAAGTTCTTTTTACCTGCGGCCTGCGCTGCTGCAGAACAAGACCGTGACATTCATTCCTCTCTTTACTGCTGCGGCGATGATGGGATAGTGTTCTTCACATTGGACCACTCAACCCGTCGGTGGGTCGTCGCAGTCATATCCACATACACAAACACTGCGAAATAATGTTAGCAAAGGGGATTCTGTAAGTATTTTATGCTACAGCATATTATGCGAGCGACCAACGAACTCAATGAAAACTTTGCTACACGTTAGTGTATTCGCGGGGCTCTCTCACCAATCCCGTGCGCTCAACTTCCATCCGTTTTAGGAAGGTATGCCATTTATAACAGTTACGAGAGAAATGGCGCAAATTTTGAATTAGCAAACACGTGACAGTTTGATATAGATTTAATGCGCATACAAGTGTAAATTATTCCATAAGAACTACACGAGTTGTTTAAGTCAAAACAACGATTTCAATAAAACCTATTGCACAATATCTTCTCTTCTCTTCTCTATATACATAAAAATGAATTTCTGTCTGTCTGTGCCTTATAGACTCGGAAACTACTGAACCGATCGACGTGAAAATTTGTATGTAGAGGTTTTTGGGGCCGGGGAAGGTTCTTAAGATGGTTCGAGACCCCTCCCCGCTTTGGAAAGGGGGGCTCCCATACAAATGAAACACCAATTTCTTCATAACTCGAGATCTAATCAGAAAATAAATCAATTTTAGGCGAAACGAAGTTCGTCGGGTCTGCTAGTATTGAATAAAATAAGGAATAAGAACAGCTAGTAAGGATTTGGTATAATAACATAATATTGTATCAAATCATCTAGGAACAAAAGAAAAACATTTAGGGAAAATGACCCAAACAGTGCACAGTGGTCCAGGTAGCATACAAAGCGGTAATAAGTTGTTCAAGCCGAACATAGCAAAACATAAGATGTCCAAATCTCTCACATAATATTTGGATATTGGGATTAAAATAAACACCGATAATAGCTCAAACATTAATAAACTATCAATCGATTTTTCATCAAATGATGGATTTTTTGGCATTGATAAAAAAATATGTAGAAAAACATTGTTTGATACTGACCGCACACAAAGCGAACGTGACTGAATGATCGTCCCATGTTACCAATTCTAAATCTTATCACCCGAAATCCCATGTCCGGGTGTTTCCTTCCTTCCACTACTAACAATGTTGTCTCAGAAAAGAACACGTACTTCCCACCTGAACTGCAATTCTAAGCTCGCTTGCCCGGCTTATTGGCCTGTATCTAGCGAAAAGTCCCGTTAGGAAATAGACGCCAGCCGCGAGCAACAAGCGTAAAAAAGAAGAAGCCCTTCTCGAACGCGTTGATGATGATGACGCTTTGGCTGACAAAGAAGCGGGATACAAGACACTGGCTGATTGGCCCACCAATGAATGGCCTGCTTTGAGCGTGCTTACAGCGGCACACTGGGAGTTAACTTTCTGAAATCTGTAAGGCGAAAGACATCTAAGGTTCGATTTCTCAAAATTAGGCAACCTAATCGAAACAATATTTGGTAGGCGTAGTAGCGGACACCATCCGTCATAACCGGTAACAAATAGTTTTTTTTATGAAAAGTTCCTAATTTTGAGAAAACCCGCGTTAGATGTCTTTCGCCATACAAATTTCTGGCGGTTAACTCATGCTGGCTATTTGCGCATTTACAATAGCGCCTAGATGTGGAAGCGGCGGGTAGAAAATCAGCCACTGCCAATAATTCATTGGGAAGCAGAGAAGATTCAGAATTAAGTAGAAATTAAGTATAAAAGAAAAGTGCATTCGTTCGCAGAGCATTCAGTCTTTTTTATACCATCACTAGAAATTCGCAATTATTTGAAAAGATCGTTTTCTTACTTTTTGCACTTAGCCGAAGCAAACAGCCTTTTTCAAGGCTCTAAGAGTTAAAAATAATGTTCGCTATCGCACGGATTAGGAGGCCCTTCAGTGGAAGGGCTGAGATACAGTCTACATCCCCTGCTGAGCCAACTTGTGGCTTATTTCAGGCAGTCCTTCAGTGGGAAAGTTGCCACTGTCGAGGCTAATATTCCGTGACCGGACAGATACTTCCTGATTTTTTTTTGATGATTCTTGTTCGAGGTAGATTTGATTTCTGTGTCGGTTTGATGAGAAGATTTTGCCAAGGAATGGTATGCAACGCCGATTATTAGCATTAGAATTAGCATTGAGCAATTCGCACATATTCATAGGTGGTACAAGCCTGGACTATTGTGTGAGAGTAGCATCACTTTCATCCGTTACCACAGATATTGATATGGAACTAATCACTATCTCTTAGATGGAAGCAATGCACTCTCTCCAATAGTTCAGATCTGTCCTGGCCACGTCCTTGCGAATGCTGGGGAAGGGGAAGGATGGTTAGTCGGACACCTACTTAAGAAAGATGCAGAGAACTCTACGACCTCTCATAGGTGCCACGGGAGGTTTTTTTGGAATTGTTAGTGTGGAAGGTTATAACAGTAGGAATTGTGTTGGTAGAACGTGAAACACAGAAAGAACTATGATAGAAATACAAAGTAGGAAAGGGACGAGCCTGGAATTGAACCCACGACCTCCTGCTTATAAGGCAGAAGCGGTAGCCACTAGACTACCGAGCTCGTCTGGTATGCAACGCCGATTATTTATCCAAAATAGTTGATGTGAGAAATTTGGACATATTATGTATCTTAAAGGCATGGTCAAGTCAAGTCCTACGTCCACTTAGCGGTTATGTCACAGACATTACCCACTGTTCGTTTTTTTTGTATCCGACCAACTCATTTTATCCCCTGTCAATCAGCAGTGAGAACATCGCAACAACGCTACCTAGGCCCTATCCCATTTCCTATTTTTTTTTATTTCTTGTACTCCTCAACCTCGACCAAGCCGCGAGTTTTTCGGCTCCCCAAAACTAATATTATGAAATAATACGCAAATCATGATTGTAACTAAAATTCAAAGATATAACGGCTCCGTTATGCCTAATGGAGCTTGAGCCTTAAAATAAAGACAAGTAAAAAAAAACAACTCATTTACCGCCACACCACAAACAGAATTTCTTTATAAAAATGTGATATTTCTGAATTATATTTGCATTCAGAAAGTTTTGAACTACACCAAGATCCTTTCTTACGCGATTTGATTCGGGAGCTTCTTTCATACGCGCATGTTTTCTACGAATCTCACCAGGGCCTTTTTTTTTCAAGCGGGTTAGTTCATAAAGTCGCGAAGCAATTTTTCACCCAAATAAGCTTAAATATGTGTAGGACACTCAAAACATAATACAGAATCAAATGAGCGTGGTGAATCAAACTCGATTTTTTGATCCACCTTAGGATTTTAAAAAGGTCTTACATTACATCATCTACTGCCAAACGCTTCGGATCGATTTATTAACAATATGAAACACGTTCAATCGCGAACTAATTGATTTACTTTCCGACCACACAAAACAAAACTTAACACTCGGATCCGCGACTTTAGTGAGTTTTCAATGCGAATACACCCAATTCTGTTTTACACGGCCGTGTAAAAAAATCCCACACAATATCTTTGAAAAGTTGCTCCATTTTTCATGATTCGGCGAGAAATCAACTGTTTTTACATGGATTTTCGAATTTTGAATTGAAAACCAAAACAGAATACTTGGTGTTCTCTCTGGAGAACTTCCTCATTCAAAAAAACGACATCACGACTTACCACCACTTTTCCATTTCGAGGATTAAATACTCGATATCCTTTAGACTGCCCGCTGTATTCGACGAAGACTCCAACTTCAGACTTACGATGTTGCATCTTGGGAATGTGACACATCACTTTGGAACCAAATACTCGCAAATTTGACAAATCCGGCTTCTTCCCGGTAAATCGCTCCTCTGGGGTTATACTCAAGTCTTTGGTAGGTGATCTCTTTACTAGAAATACAGCCTGTGGCCACTGCTTCTGCCCAGAAACGCTTTTTCTAGGCCACCATCGAACAAAAGGCAACGGGCTTTCTCCACCACCGTGCGGTTCATCCTTTCCGCAAGACCATTTTGTTCTGGATTGTATGGAACAGTCTTCTCATAATGAATTCCAGATTCTCGAAGGAACTTATCCATTTCCTGGTTCACGTATTCTAAACCGTTGTCCGAACGTAATCGTTTGATACGCTTTCCAGTCTGGGTTTCTGCAAACGCTTTGAAATCTTGAAAACAATGCAGCACATCTCTTTTTGACTTCAAAAAATACACAAATAACTTCCTGCTGGCATCATCGATGAAAGTTAGAAAATATCTGCTTCCTCCAATTGACACGTTCTCCATAGGACCACAAAGATCAGTGTGGAGCAATTCAAGTACATCAAACGCCCTGGAACCTTTTATCTTGAATGGCTGACGACTATGCTTGCCTTGAAGACACGTTACGCACGCAGGAATGCTTGAATCCACTAAATCGATACCATGTGCAATGGAACGTAACCGCTTCAAACTATTACTGTTCAAAAGTCCCATTCTTCTGTGCCATAGCATCATATCGTCAATAACTTTCGCGTACAGGAGATCTGCTCACCGGCTGTGGCAAGCTTGTATAGTCCCATGTTCTCCTTTCCTATTGTTACCAGATCGATTGACATAGACCTAACTTCACACGCATCAGCTGCAAACATCACACTATATCCGTTTTTGCAGATCTTGCTCACCGATAGAAGGTTGATCGCTAGATCAGGAACTTGAAGAACGTTAGAAATTGTCAATCCACATACATTTTCATCAACTGCCGCTTTTAGCTTTGCATTTCCAGTGGCAACAACGCATGACACACCATTGTTTGCCACATTTATCCTTTGCGAAACTTCCTTCGTATCTTCCAGTACCACATCACCGTTGCACATATCGGGACCAATTTGCGATTTGGGCGTAACTTATTTTGTAAACAAACATTGTTTCAATGATTCCGAAGAATGCAAGTGCTTTTCTCCAAAACTAATTCCCTTACCTGATAGAGGAAAGCTCATTCTGTCGGATACATATCGTGGTTTTCCCGGGAAATGCTTGTTTTAGCAGGAATTTGCCTTCCAATGTTTGTTTACAAAATAAGTTACGCCCATATCGTAAATCAGTCCCGATATGAGAGGCTGCGCCAGAATCAAATATCCAGTCCGGATGTAACTCACCGTTTTTCTGGAACACACTAAATGCTGCTTGACGACCGCCTTTTCTTTCATGCTTGACCTTTGATTCCTTTTTGAAGCATTCTGCGGCCTAATGACCCAAACGTTGACACTTGAATCACTTGACGCTGGATTTGTCAGTCTGCTTTTTACGCTGCTAACTGACAAACGCACCATCACTTGCACTTGATCTAGAGATACTAGTATACTAGCTTCGGTAGATGTTTGTGTCCCGTCAATGGTTGATGAACCTGCTCTTAATTGAATTTTCACTTGGAGTAACTTTTTTCCACACAACGCAGTCCATAGAAAATTTTCAAATATGGCATCCAGCGTCACCTATCTATGTCGGAAACTGTACTGGGTAAAATTGTAACCAGAAGCTCAGCAAAGAAGATAATTTTAACTGAGCAATCAGTATTTATTTTTTGATCATTACAGCAGTCACTTGGTGAACAGGGTAGCTCGGTTATTAATTTTACCGATATCCTGTAGTCGGTTTTGTATTTCTGAGACATCGGTATAATTTTTAACAGAAATCAGTAAATTCACGGAAATTTACTGATTCCTCGGTTAAAACTTATTATTACCGGGTTAAATCGGTAAAAAATATTACCGAGCTAAACTTCTAGATTTAAGTGTGTAGTTTTCACATCTTGGAGAATTTTAGCTTTCACTGCATCCGCCGTCATTCGAGCGCCTGACGCCTCAAGGCCCATGATCATAGGCTCGTATGTCTCGGGAAGTCCCATCAACAGGAGACTAGCCAGCCAAGTGTCGTCGACTTTGAAGCCGACCTCAGACAACTTGTGGCTAGTTGACATTAACTCGTTAACATACTGCTCCAGAGCGATTCCAAGCAACAGCATCAAAATTTAAGAAAATTTTTAATTCATGATTTTCTATTGAGTTGAAACTTTGCACAGTTTTTCAATTTCATCTAAATCGTCATTTTTCGATATCAAATCTTCATATTGAGTCACGACTAACTTTTCAAAAGGGTGTATGTGGAAATGGTTCAAAAATATTTAAAAAGCTGCACAGCAAAAACGGAATGTTCGATTGTTATGATTTTTTCAGCAAAGTTAGACAACTAAATGGTGATTCTTAAGAAAATGTGCACAGTAAAAAAAAATTTTTTTGCCTTTAAAAATATCATTTTTGTCACAAAAACTCAAATATCTCAAAACCCTATCTTTTTTCGAACGTAATTTTTTTAGGGAAAACGGTCCATTATATTAGCTATCTACCATAAAAATTTGGTGATGGTAAACTAATAAACAAAAAAGTTATGACATTTCAAACATTTCACAATTTTCACATATAGTAAACAAAAAAAAAAATTTCCGTGTATTTTTTTTTTTTCAAGAATCGCAGTTTGATGCTGATTTTATTGTTAAGGGCCTTGCGTGAGTTAAACAAGTTGTTTGTATGATATTCCATATTTATGTATTCATCGATATTATGTATATTATATGTATAAATATTATATGTATAAATAAATAAAAATGAATTAATATTATCCTAAGTATTAAATTAAATGTGGCAGTTACACAATGTTGTTATAGAAACTCTAAGAGTTTTGGGTTTGAATTTTGGTATGGGTTATGATATCATAAAAACAGTTTATTAATACTTATTTTTTATTTATTTTTATTCAAATTTTTTAAAATATCGAACACTTTTGAATTATTATCAGCACAGTTTGAGTATAGTTTTGCTTTAATTTTATTTTCCGACAATGGAATGAAACAGTGAAATTTTTGGGTTCCTTGGATCGTTTTCGCGTTATTAAATTGCTCGCTGAGCTCTGAAGCCTTTATTTCGTACTCTTCAGTAGTAGTAAAACAAAATGATAATTTGGTTAAATCTTTTTCTTTTCTACGATTTGCCCAATCAAAAAGTTCTTTCGCAGTTTTAATTGGATGCTCACGTTCTTTGGCTAAACTTGCTCTTGTGGCCATGCGCTTTATTGTTCCTCCAATAGCATCACAAGGACCTTTGCCATGTGATGTAGCAAAAAATGCCATTCTGCATCAATTCCGTACATTGATTTAAATTGACATAGGCTCGAAAAATTCTTACGATTTTTGTACTGCGACGCTGCTCCATCAGACATGAAATATATCTTTTTGACTTCTTTATGCTTATCAACGCGTAAAAAGTTAATCATTTTTTCAATGAACAAGTTTACGGATACTGAATCGTGTCTTAAATCTTCGGAAATTATAATAAAACTTAAGTGTTCAATTTGCGTACTTCCATTAAAATAAATAACGAATGGATGAATTGTAGCTTGTACGTTCCAGTGATGGGACTGCACTTCATCTTGCAATACAAAGCTGTAATTTTCAGAAAAATCACAAACGACTAAAAATTCACCATTGTGTAATGTATTTTTCGTATTTTTTAAAAAGCTGGATTGTTCTGTTTTAATGAAATCGTGAGGGATTGAACTTTCTAATTTCAAGCAAAAATATGACACAAACTCATCTACAGGTTTTACAATAGTTTCTATGTCACACCTATCCGTGGTCACCCATTGCTCAAATGATAACTGATCAATATATTTTTCTTCAAACTCAGCGAATAAAGTATTTTCCAATGATGAAGAATCTGGACAATCCGAACAAGATCGTAGATAGCAATTTGATGTTGTATTTTCACACAAAAGACTACCAGTTAACATTTTAATATCCTTTGTTAAATTGATTCTTTTCAAACTATGTAAAATAAGATTAATATTCTCATGGGTTGTGCACACACACACATTATGTGTTCCTGAATTGGAAAGAAGCTTACATTGCCTTGGCCGAAGGCTTGCAAATGAGGAAAAACCTATTTTAATATTATCGTGAATTTCCTTGAAGCGTGTGTACGCTTCTTTCAAAGTCGTCATCATTAATCGTTTTTGGATTGCTTGACGCTTTCCATCTTTTTTACTGATACATAATCTTTTTGACCAGGCATAGCTCGACTTACTTCATCATCTTCAAAATATTGAACTACTATTTCTTTTGTCTCATCTGTTAATGCAGTACTAGACCTAGTATTTTTGGTTGAAAGACAGTTATTCTTCAATTGTTTTGCCTCTTTTACTGTATTTCTATTGGTTTTGAACTCATCAATGGCATCCTGAATAGACCACGAACTTGGCAGCATCGACAAAATCAATAATTTTTATTTCCTTGTCGTGGCTGCATTCGAGAACCTTTCCTTCATATTTATAATTACCTCATCGTAGTCTGTATTTTCCACATCATCAGGTCCTAATTTGAAGAGGTTTCTTCGTACAGCTTCGTTTATTTCACGGTATTTTTTCTCCGGGTAATAAACGTAGTCCATCTTACTCCATTTAATCGGAGTCACTTTTATCCCAGCTATGCCCTCGTTAAAGCGTTCGATGTTGACCTTTTGGATACACTCATCTTTCGATTGATTTGTTGAAACAGATTTCGCTGATGGTACGGTGGCAAGGCTCTCAGCATTTAATACTTCTGGTAATTCCTCAGTTGTTGTCGATACATCTGGCAATTCCTCAGTTGCTGTCGTTTTCGAACTTCCTGCGCTCTGCTCAACCGATGATATACAGATTGCTCTTTTGTCAACGTTTAGACGGCAGGACGTGCAAATGCGTAAATTTGTATTCAATGTGGACATTGGAGCATAACCAGTCGCTTTCAGTTTATCTATGGTGCTTTCGGTGAGATTTCGTAACTCTTTTGAACACTTTTTTTCCATCAAACGGCCTACAACAGTTGAGAAAGCGGCTACTCATGTTGTTCGTAATATTTCAATAAACAAAATCACTTTTAAGTTTTTACTGACTAGTTTGGTGTCATTTGCTTGACTGAAGAAAAAAATTACTATAAGATCTTTAACAACCTTAGTAGTAGTAATTTTTTTGCTTTTTCGTGAGCATTGTCATGGTATGTACCTATCATGCATTTGTTGTTGTTGAAGATACCCGTTTCCTCCCGATCATAAAGTCTATTCTCTAAGAGGTATATTTTTTGCAGGTAAACTATAGACGTACACGTGTATATAAATCTTTGATTTTGCAGCTTTTGTCTTAAAAATAACATTTCTGATATGTTTCTATCAACGTTATTATCAACAGGTTTCAACACTATTAAAAGAATTTTTCGCCAGTCACGTGCAATGAAAATTATGACACTATCAATACTTTTGATCACAACACTGGATCGTGTCTAAGTTTCTTATAGATGCTATGAATAATTAAATCAAAATATCATGAAAACAACTTGTTTAAATCACGTCCCTTAACAATAAAATCTGCATCAAACTGCAATTCTCGAAATAACTTACACAGAAAAATTTTTTTTTACTAATTGTGAAAATTGTGAAATGTTTGAAATGTCATAACTTTTTGTTTATTAGTTTACCATCACCAAATTTTTATGATAGATAGCTAATATAATGGACCGTTTTCCCTAAAAAATTACGTTCGAAAAAGATAGGGTTTTGAGATATTTGAGTTTTTGTGACAAAATGATATTTTTAAAGGCAAAAATATTTTTTTTTTACTGTGCGCATTTTCTGAAGAATCACCATTTAGTTGTCTAACTTTGCTGAAAAAATCATAACAATCGAACATTCCGTTTTTGCTGTGCAGCTTTTCAAATATTTTTGAACCATTTTCACATACACCCTTTTGAAAAGTTAGTCGTGACTCAATATGAAGATTTGATATCGAAAAATGACGATTTAGATGAAATTGAAAAACTGTGCAGAGTTTCAAATATTTTCGAAATGGTCGCTCAGGATCGACTGACATGCCCCCGTGGAATGCCTCTCCACGGATGAACATTCTGTCATCCGAATACTTGTTAATTTCCGCAATAGGCCAATCCGTCTTGTCATGCCAATATCTTGAAATGCTGCTTTCAAATTACACCATGCTTTTTTTGTCATTTTTACTGCCTGCACCAAACTGCAATTGACGGGTTCGATGCTCAGGCAGATTGTGGCTAATGCCCTTAGCGACGACGCATCAGCCGGATTCTGGCCATCTCTGTCAACGGTATCCCAAGTACCTTCTCGGATTAACATCATCTTGGTAGCGAAAGCCCATGACGAATAGTTCTCTCGGCCTTTGAGACGTTCTACCATAGGGAATGAAATACTTCCGCACGATCCTAAATTCCTGGATCCACTTCAAGGTTTTGAAACTTCCCTTTGATCTAATTGACTTATTTCGTCTTGCTTCTCGGCAACATTGCGCACCTCGACTCGAAACGAGCAAACCATGCAAACTGTCATACGAAAGAGCTGTCGAAAGGAGATGCGCAATGAGGCCCCAGGGTTTGCAGAATTGGATTTCTTCAAACAAGTTGTTCAAACAAAGAAGCTTTGACTTCACTTGTTACTACGATGCACTCAATGGTAAAAGCATACAGACTGGTGCAATAAACCAAATTTTGAAGTCGTTTGTTGTAAGCATAGAATATCATTTGATTTGATTTATGTGCTTGTTCGAATAAGTTGTTTGAAGAAAGCCTAACATGCAAATTTACGACAAATCTGGACCAACATTTGAAAAGGTCGTAACAGCTAAAATTTATTTCTTCTGATTCTTCGTCCACATATGTTTATGTTTATTGTATTGATTCATCTGACATTTGGTAGTCTTAATGAATATAGTAAATTTAAACAAATATACATTAAACGATTACAATCTTCTTAAAAAAGTGGTCAATGGTAAGTTAAAATCAAATAGCCTATAAATGTTGTTAAAAGCAGCCGCAGCAGCACGGAAAGGTTCATTCATGCCATACATTCGATTACGCGGAGAAAGGTGCAGGAAATCTCGTTGACGCATTGTTCGTTCCGGAGCATAAAGATTTAACCTCATGAGAAGTTCCGGAGAGTCAATTTCACCAGTCACGATTTTGGCCACGAAGGCAACCTGCGATCTATTCCTTCTCATTTGAAGAGTGTCAATACCAAGTAGTCTACATCGATCTTCATATGCGGGAAGATGAGCAGGGTCCCTCCATTGAAGGTTCCGAAGTGCATAACGCACGAATCTAAGCTGCACGGTTTCTACCCTTGAGATCCAGGCGCTATGATAAGAGCTCCAAACTACAGCACAAAATTCAAAGATAGAACGAACTAAAGAGCAGTACAGAGATTTTAGGCAATGAGGGTTCCGGAAGTCTTCAGATAGTTTGAAAATGAATCCGAGTTGCCGATTAGCTTTTGCGATGATGTCGTTATAGTGCGGCTAGAATGTCATGTCTTGATCCCGAGTGACTCCTAAATCCTTAATCCTATCCACTCATTCAATGGCAGTACCAGAGATACAATAGTCAAAAACTATCGGCTTGTGTTTCCGATAATAGGAAATGGCATTACATTTTTGAATACTGAGCGTCAGGAGATTAGCAGAACACCAGTTCGCCATTCTATCCACATGCGATTGCAGTTCTTCACAATCCTCGATGCTGTTGATAATCTTAAACATTTTAACATCATCCGCATAAAACAAACGACAACCAGGAGGTAGAAGTCAGAAGAGTTCGTTGATAAACAGCGTGAACAAGAGAGGCCCCAGATTACTTCCTTGTGGTACACCAGAAGTATTGGAGAAGTATTCAGACTGTGAAGAACCGATTTTCACAGAAAGCAATCGGTTCGACAGATATTATTTGAACCAGCACACTAGATGGCGACTAACTCCAAGTTGTTCTAACTTTGCAAGCAATATTCCATGGTCGACGCGGTCGAACGCTGCTTTCAAATCCGTATAAACTGCATCAACTTGACCACCGGAGTCCATGGTGCGAACACACAGCGAAACAAACTCTATTAAATTCGTTTCTACAGATCGCTTTGGATAGAAGCCGTGCTGTGCAGTAGAGATGTACGCTTTACTGGTACTGAATAAAACGTCATTCATATTTATCTTATCTCTTGGAGCAAGAACATAGGGATGTGATGCCTCGGTAATTTTGTATATTCCTTTTGTCGCTTTTTTTTTTGTAAAAGGGAAACATGTGCGACATCTTCCATTCATCAGGAAACATTCCCTCCTGGAGCGACAGTATGAAAATCCTAGCTAAGTGGGTAGCCAGAGAGTTCGAACAATTCTTGAGCACAGAAGACGGAATACCATCCGGGCCAGCAGTGTACGAGCTTTTCAATTTTCGCAACGCATGTAAATCTAAAACATTTCTAGGCGTGAACTGATTTGCAACAGCTATTTGATCGGCGGTGGCCCTGGTGGCATTGAAGGTACTCAAGAAATGTCGAACGAATAAATTTTTCCAGCTCAGAACTGGCGATTTCTTCACCCAGATGCAAGCACGAAGGCAGACCAACTTCCTTTCGTTTGGAGTTAACAAACGACCAAAAACGTTTGGGGTTTCTACGGAGTGATGATTGTGTTCGAAGCACGTAACGACGATAAAGGAATCGATTGTATACACGATATGCAGTACTGGAACGGTTGAACTCCTGCTTCGTAATCAACGTGCGATTCTTGCAGTACTGTCGCAATGCTTTTGCCCTACTTCGCTTTAGCTGACGCAGACGACTGTTCGACCAGGGAGGTTTAGGCTTCGGGCGACACAGGGGCACGTGCTCCGCAATTATACGATGAATTTGGCGAGTGAAATAATTAACAGCATCATCTACACAGACGTCATTCTCGATGGGTGACCAGTCAATACATGAGATAGCATCACAAATACTATCATAATCAGCTCGGCGGTAGTCGTACATTTGGTGCACGTCAGAAGCATCGTCAAACGTAAACAGGCCCGGAAGGTTGACGACTATGTCCAGAGCGGGATGGTCAGCATCCAGGTAGATGAGAGGTTCGATGGCTTCGGAAACGGTGCAAGTAGATTTAGCTGCATCGTTGGCGAGGACGAGATCCAGAAACCGACCATTTCTGTTAGCCACTCCATTAAGCTGAGTCAAGCAATTGAATGAAAACCATCGACCAATGCGGAGCTACTGGTGGACAAAACAGATTGAGGGTTCACATGCATAAACCCGTCTTCCGATGCAACCCATTCCAAGTTCGGTTATTATAGTCTCCTAGTTGCAAGACGAAGTCATTGAAGTCCAGGTTGGAACTAATAGAGCTAAAAGAGTTCATGTGATCCCGAATACAATTTATGTCGCTACGCCGGTCTGGAGGTAGATATAATACTCCTATGCTAACCAATCGATCGGCCGTAGAAATTCTAATCCATAACTGCTCCAATGCAATGCTTGTCAATGTAGAGTCAACGTAGCTATTCCAGCGTGTTGAGACTGCTATCAAGACTCCTCCTCCTCGAGACTTAGTACTGTTAGCTGAATTACGATCTGTACGGTAAACAGCAAACTTAGGACCGAATAGCTGTATGCCGAGGATGTGTTCGTCTAGCCAAGTTTCCGTCAAAACAATTACGTCGTAGTCACATTCACTAGCAGCCAGAAAGAAAGAGTCCACCTTAGTACGGAGGCCGCCCACATTCTGGTAGTAGATGCGCAAGGCATGAGCAGGTAATTCACCAGACGAAATGGATCCTCTGACCGGCAGGCAATTGTTAGATACGTTGGATGATATGGCAGGCTTCTCGGGGTTGGAATCAGCGTCTACTGGCTGGATACTGGAAGTAACATATGTTACCGGAAGAGAATTGTTCTGGACGATACTGTACTTGCTTGCAATAACGGTTTGGAAGCCCTCCGTGCCAGACTCAATTACAGGACCGGGATGACTGGAGTGGCTCGACTGCAATGAGCGGATTGAGGGCTTCCATTGAGCTAGCAGGCGTGCATCCCGGTGAACGGTTGATTATTTGGATCCTAGATGTGTAGTTAAACGGCAGTTCGGACGGGAGAGTGGAATCATCTATGGCTTCACTAAAAACCGGAGAACTTTCAGACAGAAAAGCGTTCATTGATGGTTGATACTTGCCAGAAAGAGGAGTGCGGAAGCCCCCGTTTCCAATCTCAAACACAGGACCAGGACGGCTGATGATCGTAGGCAGAAAGGGCACGACTGTGTTGAGTGGATTAGGGGCTTCCTCTATGCTTGTGGCACTTGTGCGTCCTGGAACGCGTACATCGTTTTGTAGTATCTTGTTGACTGAATGCAAAGACTGGAATTTAGCTGGAGAAACGCTGGAAACGTTGGAAAAATCAGGGTGCGAAATGCTCGGTGATGAACTATACTTGCCTGTAGAAGGAGTTCGGAAGATCCCGTCTCCCATCTCAAGCGTAGGGCCGGGACGACTGCTGGCCGCTGGCGGGAAAGGCGCGACTACGATGAGGGGGATAGGGACTTCCTTGAGGGTAGAGGCAAGTGTGCGTCCCGGAGCAGAGCTGAAGCCATCTATCATATCACTTATTCCATCAATATAACTTCGTCCATTGATGTGCTCAATGGATCGTCGCATACTGCAGCATGTCCTGGTCGCCAAAAATTTGCTCCGGATCTGTTGTCGGTGAACTCCCGATAAACTACTCCTCTCGGCCACGTAGAAGTCGATAGAGCCTTGGACTTCAGGTCCAGGTTCATACCGACTTTGAACGAGACAAACGACAAAGTATTTATATCCCTTCCTTTAGCAACCAGTCGAATTACTTGAATGTCATCTGGCGCAAGGCGTTTCATGGCGAGAGCGCGAACTTGGTCTGTGGACACATCTCTCGCGATACGGGATAAATACAGCCAAAACTTCGGTTGATTAGGCGGAACAGTAGCTATCCCCATTGACGGAGACGGAGTGCTTCCAGTTCCAACTTGTAGCGAGGGCTTCGGAGTAGGTTCAGCGTTATCGATCGTTCTAAACAGTCTCCTGCCCTTGGTAAACCTAGGATGGATGTCGGTGGGCTTAAAAGACTTCGGAGTGAATGAGCTAGAGTTTATCAGCTTGGCAAAGTTTGTCTTAATCTCGGTTTTCAGTTCATCCATAATCTCCAACTTCAGGTTTTGCATAATATAGCTATGAGAATTCAGCGCATGCACTTGTCCGACCTAATAAGCCGCCCGTGTCGTATTTCGGAAGCGTAAGTCATCCATCAGTTTAGTACACGAATAGCACATCCAGAAAATTTGCTTGTTTTTCATAACTTCCTCAAACGCATCAGCAGCAATACCACAACAACGGGGATGAAAAATGGCTTTACAGAAGCCTTGGCACTCAACTTGAATGTCACCGATCTCATTTGCGCAGGAACTGCATACTAGAGACATTGTGTTCGAGGACGAAGACGAAGAATCAGAAGGAATAAATTTTGGTTGTTACGCCCTTTTCAAATGTTGGTCTAGACATGTTTAGCTTGATTTTAACCCTTATGCGGCCGACGGGGTACCCGTGTTCCTTTTTCAACTTCAAGTGGCGATATTTTTATAGCTGAAAGCTGAAACTCGGTGACATCAAATATACTATATTAATATAATATATTTGGTGACATCTAAGAACTCTATAAAATGTACCATCTGTGAGAAATTCACGTTGTGAGGAGGGACGTGGGGAGGGGTATCTGATTTTTTTTACCACGTGGATGGCCGACAGGGTACCCGTGTTCCCATAAATTGATATTTTCATAACTTTAACAGTTTTCAACCGATTTAGATAATTTTGACAGTTTTGGAAACAGAAACTCGTGTACTTTTTGCTCATTGTCAAGGTTTACAGCTTTTGTCCATAGTTATACGAGAAATTTTTGAAGTAAGACTTAAGAGTCTACACGCGTAACCAAAGGATTATCAACCAGTTTCAAATTTTTTACATGCTCATTGCGCTTCTTAGAATAGTCGGTGTTCACAATATATGTTAAGGGTCTCCAAAAACCCCTGGAGTAAGGCCTCAGTCATCCAAAAAATCCCAGGAATAAGATCTTAATACAAGGTCTGCTAGGAAAACCAAAGGTCTGTCGTGCAATTTAAAAAACGGTACATGCTCTTTATGGTGCTTAGCATATAATGCTTTCACAGTATATGTTCCAGGTCATCCAATAAATCTCATCCAAGTAGTTCTTGTTGTTGTCATTGATTCCAGGTAGTCCACGAACTCCATATAGTCAAGGTCTGTGGATCAACCTCAGTAATGGAGGCAGTTATTGGAGAACAAACTAGTTGCGTGACCCCTTCTTGGTATATGTTTGTATTCCAAGTAGTTCTTGTTGTTGTCGTGGGCTCCATGTAGTCTACGAACTCCATAGAGTCAAGGTCTGTGGATCAACCTCCGTAATGGAGGAATTTATCAAAGAATAATCAAGTTGTGTGACGCCTTTCTCCAGATATTTCTTGAATGACTCGGAACATATACTGTGAACGTGAACGCATTCTATGCTAAGTACCACAAAGAGCATGTACCGTATTTGAATTTGAATAATAGGCCTTTGGTTACGCGAGTAGATCCTTAGGCTGTACCCCAGAGATTTCTCGAATGACTTACCTCACTTCAGAGATTTTTTGCATTACCCGAAGCATATACTGTGAACACCTTCAATTCTAAGAAGTGCAAAGAGCTTGTAGCATATTTGAAACTGGTTGAATGACCTTTGGTTACGCGTGTAGACTCTTAAGCCTTACTTCAAAGATTTCTTGTAAAACCATGGACATAAGCTGTAAACCTTGTCAAAAAGTATATGAGTTTCTATATATCAGCAACATTTGCAATTGACATTTTTTTTTTTGAGAACCCGGAATCAATCGTGATGCAGTAGCAAATATTCTAAATAGGCACTACCGTGACCTGCCCTAATTCCGCGCATCTCCTAATATCGTGGTTTTTATAAAACATCAGAACCTGGCAATCATGGACATTAGCCTGGGACATGTATATATGAAAAAAATAAATTTTCGTTCCCTCATATTTTTCAGAAGCCTTTTGGGTCTTACAATGCATGTGCGAAATTTCAGATCAATCGGTGAAACTATATTTTAGCGCCGGCGATTTTAATTTTCCATAGGATTTACTATGGGGAAATTTACCTTTACAAAGAAAAAATCCCCAAGGTGTCCCATTATTCTCTAACGATAAATCGATCCAACTACATCATAGAAAATTTTACCAGCAAACTTTCATTGGAAGACCGCAAAGTGATCCAACGCTCGTGAAAAATGTTATTTACATAAAACTAATTGCTGTATGAACGCAAGGCTCATTGCACTTTTTGTTCCAGCATCACTGCCGTCTGCTTGCTGTTGTTTGCACGAGGCACCACCACTTTGCGTGGAGGCTTCGCTTAGTATGAATGAAAAGCGGGTTACTAAGGATACGTTTATTGGCCTTGCAGTTTGAGTCTTCGTCCGTCCAGGTAGAAGAAATTCAACCAATGAAGGTGTGATTAACAAAAAGAGGCATGTAACGCACACTTTCCACACACAATTCAACGAAGCGACTATAGATGCGAGGTATAGGTTGGGGCCTCTTATTCTCGACGTCAATAGTTCGAAGCTGGTCTGAGCGGGAGCTTTTTTTCGATACTGGTATTCATTAGGAAAATTTTTATATTTCCAAATTCTAACCTCCGAGAAGCTTTCTGGTATTTCTAAAAGACTGAGATATGATTCTTGTGATACTGACTACAGAAGAGAATAATTTAATGAAGTTGCTTTGCTTCTTTGATATTTGATTGATTGATATACCAATAGTTCAAATCAAAGACTTGAATTATTATAACTAATTTTCTATTTTTCAGAGGGTATTTCTTTGACTTTCATACAAACTATTCTGCCAGCTGTGTATTTTTTTTAAAATTATGATGATTTATTTATTTAGTTTACATCTAAACAGTAATGATGTTGATAGTTAATAGTTATATTTTAAAATAATGAACTACTGTGAAAATAGTTCTTAATATCACCGTTGATGTTGTACACGAATATTTGAGCTCATATGTAGGAATGTGACATAAGATAGATTAATAAATATGCTTCAAACCAAAATTTAAAAAATCACTTGTTCATTAATATACTAGCAGACGAACTTTGTTTCGCCTAATCAATCTAAATCAATTGATTTATTCTCTGATTAGTTCTCGAGTTAAGCAGAAATGTGTGTTTCATTTGTATGGAAGCCCCCCTCTACAAAAGGGGGAGGGGTCTCAAACCATCTTAAGAACTTTCCCCGACCCCAAAAACCTCTGCATGTAAATTTTCACGCCGATCGGTTCAGTAGTTTCCGAGTCTATAAGGGTCAGACAGACAGAAATTCATTTTTATGTATATAGAAGAAGAAGATATATAGAAGATTTGAGACAAGAGCCATTTCAAAACAACCTTTCAAATAGATTCATTTTAAGTGTTTTCAAATTATTTTCTATGGGAAAATATATTATCTATTTCTATAAGATCGTTATAATTTAATTTGCAGAATTGTATAATTGATTTCTTTGCTAAATTTGTTTAATTGAATATCCATGATGTGACGTCGATTTAAAATGGAATGTGATGTGATTTTGATGTGAAAATCATCTCTCATGCAAACAAGTACACGGCAAATAGTTTTGAAAATTCAACGACTTGTAAAATTGTAGCTAATTCTTTCAAACGAATTAACATTTGATATTCAATTCAATTTGACTGAGTTTTACAAGCACAGTTTGAATTTAATTCGCTTTCAAGGAACAATAAAATCGATTGAATATTGCGTTTATTTGCATGCTTCAAATATGTGCATGAAAATACATTTAAAATCACAACATATTTTTATCTGTGCATCTTATCTAAATATTTTAGAAATACTGGAAATCTTCTCGATAGTTAGAATTTGGGAATACAATAAAGAATTTCAAAAAGATTACCACTCCCAAAAAAATCCCCGTTTAAACTAGCTTTGAACTATTGACGTCGCGAATGAGAGGCCGCAACCTATACCTCGCATCTATAGTCGCATCGTTGCATTGTGTGTGAAAAGTGTGCGTTACATGCCTCTTTTTGTAAATCACACCTTCATTGAAATTTGGTTGAATTTATTCTACCTATAGTTGGACGAAGCCTCATGCAGCAAAGCCAGTAAACGTATCCCTAGTAACCCATTTTTTCATTCATGCAAAGCGAATCCTCTACGCAAAGTGGTACCTCGTGCAAACATCAGCAAGCAGCAGACGGCAGTGATGCTTTAACAAAAAGTGCAGTGAGCCTTGCGTTCATACAGCAATTAGTTTTATGTAAATAACATTTTTCACGAGCGTCGGATCACTTTGCGGTCTTCCAATGAAAGTTAGCTGGTAAAATTTTCTATGATGTAGTTAGATCGATTTATCGTTAGAGAATAATGGGACACCTTGAGGATTTTTTCTTTGTAAAGGTAAATTTCCCCATAGTAAATCCTATGGAAAGTTAAAATCGCCGGCGCTAAAATATAGTTTCACCGATTGATCTGAAATTTCGCACATGCATTATGGGACCCAAGAGGCGTGCAAAAACCATGCAGGAAGTGAAAATAAAATTTTGTCCCACCCTAATGGACATCACATTATTTGGTGAAATGTTGAAACATAATATGTTTGAACATTCCACCAAATAATACGATGTCCATGATAGCCAGGTTCTGTCAGATACTGTACTTTGTCAGATCTTAAGTGCGCGAAATTAGGGTACTTCACGGTACCGTCAAACGGGGTGACTTGCAACACTTTTCAAGTTTCTCTCTCAATAACTCTGAATTTAAAGGATTTTTTCTTTCTTTTAGTACATCACCCTTATTCTTGTTTACGTACGAACGCGCTTTCGAACGAAAGTTGATGTGCATTCTCGTTTACGCCAGCAAAATCAAATGGGGAAACGATTCGAACGAACTGCATTCGTTCGAAAGTTTCGTTCGTCCGTAAACCAGAATAGGGGTGCATGATACTTTTGATGTGTCCTAATATTAGTGATTAGACAAGTAATCAGATATACAACAATAATACAAATATGAAAATAATATCAAAATGATGGGTGTTGCTAGAGTCCTATAAGAAGAGTAACGTCATGTGCCACGTTTGACAGGTCTCCTGCTCGTTTGGAACGCGCATTTGTATGGAACTGACAGACGATTCTGTTCCAATTCTGACACTTGACGACACTGTTATTGTTACTTGACGACACTGTTACACCCTACTGCGGAGTGACTTGCAACACTTTATCAAATTGAATTTTAACATGATTTAAAACAAATTGATTTTATTAATTTTTCATCCTGGGTCATTCTTCACTACTGTCAATGCAGGAGCCTTACTTTAGGGATCACCCCCCCCCCTCATTCCGCTTTTTTTACGATTTCAACGGATCGATTAATATTTTTAAGTCATAGGTTTGAAAGTGCTTTATGTCGGTTTAAGAATGGGGTCACCATCAGTCATTCTATGGATAGTTGTTTTTCCCCGCCATCCAAATTACCACGATTATTTTAAGATCATTATTTTGAAAAGGCATTTCCGCAGCAAGCAGCAAACCATCCACAAGTGTTGAATCTTCTTGGGTATTCAACACTGTTTGACCACCCTAAGCCTTATTTTTACTGTTTTCTGTGTTTAGATAATGTGAAATTGTTGTTGGGGATAAATCTTACGCCAAGCGGCTTCCCGGATAAACAATTTGTTTTTTAACTTCTACCGCTGCCTTCATCAAAGTTTTCTTTGAAAAATTAGCATACATGCGACTTCCTGCAGGTTTCTTGTAGTTTCGCGGCATGCTAAAGGAATTCTGTAACATAAAATCAATGCTAGTTTAAAGAAAAAATATTTAATAACTGAATCAGCAGTTTTTGAAAAATAAAACTATCGGCTGTTGCAAGTCCCCCGCAGGGGGTCAAATTTCAAAAAAGTTGATATTTCAAAAACAAACAATTTTATTATTTTATAGTTTTTGCGGAATTACATAACTAATTAGATACTGTAACCGGAGAGGGGATCGATTTTGGTGAAATAATTTTCAATTTGCTATACGAACTTACGATTTACGACGTTCGACTTTCAATTGACGAAACAGTTTCACAAAATAATACAAAAAAACAACAGTGAGTTATATTTGCACCTAAATACCAACTAGGCACAACAAATACAATGTAAACTAGAGATGCGTGATGACATAAGTCAATGTTTGGGTATATTTTTATTGTGAAAACAAAAACTTGTGGAAAACCCAAGTGTTGCAAGTCACCCCGTTTGACGGTACTAATAAAGGTGAAAGAAAAATTCTCCCTATGCAAGGCTTTTTCGTTTTAAATCGTTAATTGGAACTGTTTTTGTACATTTTAGATCTATTTTATTATCATTTTTTTTTGCTTCAATATTTAATCACCTTACAATTTCAAACTCTCTTGATCAATCGTCATAACTATGCCTAGAGCTTCTGCTTCGTCCTACGTAAGTGTAGAGGATACCTAGTTAATTAAATTTAAATTAATAATGTTCTGCGTCCTCTGCGGAGAAGAAACTTTTGCACTAAATTTCCTCCCTTCCCGCAACCAATCACCAAGCCACCTTCTTGATGACGAGAAATGTGTTCCGATCATGTCACACCAAAGAGAACGTGTTTGTTTATAAAATTGTGAGTAGGTAGTTGGATAAAATACGCTATGGGGAAATTACTGTTGGAACAATTCAACAAAGAGTGGGTGTTTTATTCAATGAACCAATAAATATGAACAGGAAGATACAGACAGGGACTTCTCTACTGGTTGACCATATCCTTTTTCTTGTTTGGTTTGATCTCCTAAAGGTTTACTATTTTTATAAAAAGATAACTTGCCTTATGGTAAATCTTCATAGTTTAAGAAAGTATCTAATGTCTGGATGCATTTATGTATTGCAATCAATTGTTAATGGATGGCCCTCGGAAACGGCGTCCTATTCTACTGATTAGGATCAGCAGATAAGAATTAGAGGGTAGAGCTAGACAGTGAACAAGTCAAACTGATCGGTTTCCGGGTTGTGTTTGTTCCTGTATATGTTGTTGGGTATCTGACCTGTTGCTAGCAATGGGGAATGGGCGCGTTACGGATGGACATTCTCGCACATTTGATATTCTACGAATCGAACATGTTTCGTTGCACAACGCAAATGGCGTTCGCACAACTGTCTAACTATAGAGATCGTCATCACCGTTGTCGGCTGGATTGCTCGTCGGTTGGCTCGATCCCTGTCCCTGTGAGCTGGAACCACCTTGGCCACCCGGGAATCTGTAGGATGATAAGGTTCAATGTTATGAAACAAACTCGCTAAAAGCTGTCAGTGGGTAGCTAACATAAAAACACAACCCTTAGATTTACCTGAAGTTGTTTCCAAATCCACGCGACTGCTGAAGCGTTTGCGCAAACATCTCGTACTTGCGGATATCATTGTCGGACACTGACCGACGGGCAAATTTCATCGCCTCCTCAAAGTGAGCTCGAGTGATTTCCGGCACTGGATCCTCTTCGTCCATCTATGTGTCACACGAATACAAACAAAGAATAAAAACAAAGTCTAGGGACTTCAAAATAACAGTCCTCCATTATACTTACATCCATCGCAGAACTCTGCTTCTCGGTGCGTTCTCGCTCCCGGCGAATTTCGGCTTCGATCGCCTGACGAATGGCCAACTTGCACGCACGTTGGCAAATTTCAGTCAAATCAGCACCGGAGAATCCCTGGGTCACCTTGGCCACGTACGTCAAATCGACATCGCCCGCCACAGGACTCTTGCGCAAATTGGCCTTCAGAATAGCCTCACGGGATTTATCGTCCGGCAGCGGAATGTAGATCAACTGATCTAGACGACCAGGACGCAAGATGGCTGGATCGATAATATCCGGACGATTGGTGGCCCCGATGATGAAGACGTTTTTCTTCGCTCCCATACCATCCATTTCCGTTAGAATCTGGTTGATAACACGATCAGCGGCACCACCAGCATCACCTACGTTGCCGCCACGTGACTTGGCGATACTGTCCAACTCGTCGAAGAACAGCACGCAAGGCGAAGCCGAACGAGCCTTGTCGAAAATATCACGAACGTTGGCTTCAGACTCACCGAACCACATAGTCAAAAGTTCCGGTCCCTTAACCGAGATAAAATTGGCCTGACATTCATTTGCAATAGCCTTGGCTAGGAGAGTTTTACCACATCCAGGAGGTCCGTAGAACAGAACACCACGCGATGGTTGCATGCCAAATTTCAAGAACTTATCTGGATGCTCAACCGGGTACTGCACCAATTCTTGCAACTCACGCTTGACATTCTCCAGACCTCCGATGTCGTGCCATGTGGTGTTTGGCACTTCGACAACCGTTTCGCGCAGAGCCGATGGGCTCGATTTGGTCATAGCATAACGGAAGTTTTCCATCGAAACCGCCAATGAGTTCAGGACCTCAGCGTCGATTTGATCATCTTCCAGATCGATCAAGTCCATCTTTTCACGAATTTGCTGCAAGGCGGCTTCCGAGCAAAGTGATGCCAAATCGGCACCGACATGACCGTGCGATTCAGCGGCAATCTGTTCCAGATCGACGTCATCGGCCAGCTTCATGTTTTTGGAGTGAATTCTCAGCACTTCCAAACGTCCTGTGGCGTCCGGAATTCCGATATCGATTTCACGATCGAATCGTCCAAAACGACGCAGTGCTGGATCGATCGAGTTTGGCCGATTGGTGGCAGCCATGACAATCACGTGCGAGCTCTTTTTCATGCCATCCATAAGCGTCAACAGCTGCGACACGATACGACGTTCCACCTCACCGTGAGTTTTCTCACGTTTTGGAGCGATTGCATCGAGTTCGTCTATGAAGATGATAGCTGGCGAATTTTTCTCAGCTTCCTCAAAGGCCTTTCGCAGATTAGATTCGGATTCGCCGGCCAGCTTGGACATGATTTCCGGACCATTGATCAGGAAGAAGAATGCACCCGTTTCGTTGGCGACGGCCCGGGCAATCAGTGTTTTACCAGTACCTGGAGGACCGTACATGAGAATACCCCTTGGAGGCTTCACACCGATCGCCTTGAACAGCGATGGATGTCTTAAAGGAAGCTCCACCATTTCCTTGATCTGGGCTAATTGTTTGCGGCACCCACCGATGTCGTCATATCCGACCGCGTTAAGCGCTTCCTCTTCCTCCTCGCGCTTAATTGGATCGCCCTCACAGTGGAGGACCGTTTCCGGGGCCACAATGCAGTACGGTGACGGATCGGCACCGACCACCTTGAACTCAACAGCACGCATTCCACCGCGCACGATGAAGGTGTCATCGCTGTGAATCGGCCGGTAGGCTTCCAGGAAGTACGGACGCAGGTAAACATCGAACAGATTACCGGTCAGACCCTCGACGGTGTCGTCAATCGGCAAGATGTGCACCCGCTTGCCGTACTTGACATCCGGGCAGGACTGAATCGACACGACGTCACCCAAGCGCACACGCAGGTTGTTTCTCACCACGCGGTTCATGCGGATCTTCTCGTCGGGACAGTTTTCATCCGACAGCACAATGCAAACCGTTTCCTTGCGGCGCTTACCTTTCAGCAGAACCGTGTCACCTCGGAACAGCTGCAGTTCGTCCATTTTCGCCTGGTGATGGGAGATAGAGAAAATAATGGTGTTAGTTTACTTATTATTCTTCTTCTTATTCAATAGTGTAATAACCGTGATAATATTTCGGTGAGACCATAACTAAAAGACATGTTGCACAGTTTAGTGTCTGAATACTTCTGACAATGTAGAACATTTTATTGATATCCTCTTTAAATAGGGTAAACATCTGATTCTTGTCTGATCCGAATGAGGGTGGTCACGCCAAATAGTACTCTATTCCAAATGAAAATTCTCAAGCCCGTTCCATTCCTCCTACTTTGTATCTTTTCATATATTTCTCAACTGCCGTAATCTGAAAAAGTGACGTATACGCCATTTTTCAAAAAAAGGTGTTAGCGAATAGTACTCATCGAGTTGTTTAACAGAAAAATGTTATTTGGCGTATACGTCACTTTGTCAGATTACGGCAGTCATGTTCTAGCAATCACTAGAACCGGAAATGGAGTTTTATACCATTTCCATCTGCTATCCTAAACCAACAATTTAACTAGTTCCTGCAGGAACTGTAAGAATTTGAAATGAGCGAAAAAGCTCGTTTCGGCATCCAATTAGAATAGACCACCCTTTCATTAATATCACATTGGCAACCCGTTAACCAAGACGAACCTCTGCCATAGAACCTTACCCTCAGATTCCAATAAAAAATCCGCAGGAACTCGTGGCGAGTGCAGAGGTGTTCTCGACTTGCAATGGGCGAGTGATTGCATAATCAATTCGTTCCTATCCCCGATAAACCGTGAGGACGTGGCCAGCGCCGTTATCGACCATTCCAAATTTCTAGAACTCTCGGACTGTGCACATTGGGGATGAAGAGCAAATCCCATGCTTTCATCCATTGGTTCACTATGCAATTGGGATTGGTCTGATCAATCACGGAGTAGCAACTACGAAATGCACAATCATCATGCTCATGATCAGTACCTGGGAGGGAGAAACAGATACGAAAAATGTGTGTGTCAAGCCGAGCCGAAATCTAGCTGTCAGTGTGAGCCGAAAACGAAACTCTCGGCAAGCAAATTTTTGAAGGCAATATAACAACAATAACACGCAAAACAGAACTTAGTCATTTCATGTGGCGCCTACGTTGATTGTTTTTTCTTGTTGAAAATTTACTTGTTGCATGACGACAGTATATACTTTATTTGATGTGTAGTATCGAGAGCTCCCTCCCAGATCAGTACTATATTCCAAATGGAAATTGGCCTGCTCTTCAACTCAGTGTTCTATGCTACCACTGTTAATCCTTCAAAAAGTTTGGACTACACTGACAAAAATCCAATCATATCCATTATGTGTGGCACACATAAATTTTGACTATAGCATTTCCCACATAACGGCTATGTGAATTCGCATAGCATATATGTGGAAACACACATAACCGTTATTAACTAATAACCTTTATGTGGATTCTCCCATAGCGGGTGGTTATTAACGCACACATAACATTTATTTGTAAATTTCTTTAGATTTTTGCCAATAAAAATGTGTGGATTTTTATTAGTGTAGGTTTAGGGGAGGGAATACAGATGATTGCTTGTGCCACACGAAGCTGCATGATGATTAGATAAGGAAGGGAGAATGTGGACAATAAATTGAGCGGCATCGAAATTTTGCTTAACCCGTATCGGCCTGAGTGAAGGAAAATAATTCAAATCACTGCCATTCCGTCATTTTTTGTCGTATTGGCCTGGTTTTATCACTGTTCTGCTCGTACGGATCCCAGAATTCAGAATACATGTTGGAACTTGTGATGTGGTCATCTTATCCGGAGTTATTCCGGTGGGTCACTGGGTCAGATGCAGTAAATTTGACCTCAACTTCCTTTTTTGGCCAAGTCCAACAAAATGTTGCTTTTTAGTCTTAATTCATATCATTTTGGTAGAATTGTATGTAGGGATTGTGGGCCCTCCTTAGCCGTGCGGTAAGACGCGCGGCTACAAAGCAAGACCATGCTGAGGGTGGCTGGGTTCAATTCCCGGTGCCGGTCTAAGCAATTCCATAAGCCAATTCCGAGGCACTTGGGAAGCCTCCAGGGGCACCAAAATTGGTTATTTTCTAAATATCACAAACTATGGCAATATGCAGTGGCGTCGCGTTACCTCACTTTTTACTTGTGCACTGGCCCACAAAATGAATATTTTGATATTTTGGCAGTCCAAATGCCAACTTGGGGCCAGTTCCGAGGCCCTTGGGGATGCCTCCCGGGGTACCAAAATCGGCCAATTTCAAAATATCATAAACTATGGCAAAATGGGTATCAAATTTCAGCATTTTGGAAGACGAATGGAATTATGACATCCAGATATGGTATTGGCCACCCTGGGCCCAACTCCAAGGCTCTATCGCGAGTATCACTGCTAGGCGTTCGCGCTTTGTTGCTGAATATTTCATTTGCGTAGCGGAAAATTTACGCGAGAAAAACGCAATGGGCCTGCGAACCCCCTCATGGTATTGGACCAACACAGCTCCTGCAGCAACGGCCGATGCGTCGGACTCGATGACAAATTGCTGGTTAAAATCCGGATTAGCAAGAACCGGCGGTGAAGTAAGTATTCCCTTTATCCTGTTTAGCGCCAGATCGGCTTTTTCGGTCCAAGCTAATTTTCTCATATTCTTTTTCAGCTAATTCGTGATTGTAAAATCCGACCATCCCGACCATCTTCTCACTTCTTTTAAAGTTCGCGGAGCAGGGTAATTGAGGATGGGGTCCAGTTTGCAACTGTCGATGGACAGCCCTTCCTCGGATAAAATATATCCCAGGTAAGATATCCTTTTCTGACAAAATCTAGATTTTTCAATACTTATCGACAGGTTAGCTGCTCTCAAACGTTCTGCGATCTTCCTTAGAAGCTGGAAATGCTGCCCTATGGTGTTGGACGTCACCACGATGTCGTCCAGATACACGAACACTTGTGGTTCTAAATCCAAACCTAAGACCCTGTTCATCAGCTTAGTCTGAGTAACTGGTGCTCCAGTTAATCCGAACGGCATCACCTTGAACATGTAAAAGGATTTTCCTGCTCGGAACGAGGTATAGTCCCTGCTTTCTGAAGCTAACGGTATCTGCCAGTACGCCTTGGACAGGACAATGATTGAAAAGTATTTTGCTTTTTCAATTCGACCCAAAATGACTTGCATGAAGGGATAAGCTTCTTTTTTGGTGACTTCGTTTACCCTACGACATTCAAGGCAAAGACGCCACTCACCCGAAGACTTTTTCACTGGTTTCACTCTCTTTCCATTTCTTTTTCAATCGCAGGTGACTATCTGTATCTTGGCGACCTTTTCGGTTTCTTTCCTTCCATGATATCAATTTTAGGTTGTAATACTGAAGTACGGCCGAGTTTTCCGTCCCCTTTTAGGTGGTTGACTATTTTAAGATGTTCCGACCTTTCTTTGGTAGATAAGTCGTGCTCGGTTGTTATTCCATCCAATTTTGCATCGTCAGGAGTTTCCACTGACGGAAGGTCTAAACTACGTAGGTCAAAAAAGTTCCGTAGATCGTTCCAAGACTAAGTTGATTTCTGCGCCGTCTTCGTTGAAATAACGATCAATGCAGTTCAAGTCCCATGGATCTATTCTGACACAATTGGTTTCCAATCTTGTAAGCTGTCCATTTTTCTCCAATGCCGGCATTATTCGAAACGTTTTCCAGAAGTCGTTACCAAGAATTAGTTTTTTGGCTAAATTCGGTACGAACAAGGTCGAAACCACCTTTGTGGTTCCTTGGAAAGTGTAAGGGATGTGCACCAAACTAACACATTCGTGCGGCGTTCCATCGGCAGATCGAATTCGGATGTTAGTTGCAGTCTTTAGGAAATTATGCTTCTCCAATAGTTTTTTCGCTCAATATACTAGCCGCAGCTCCAGAATCTAAAAGACCTCTGATTTAGGTGCCTATTATATTGACTGCTACATACGGACAACGTTTCTCTTTTATGTTGATGGTCATAACAGGTGGAAATTTGTCATAGTTCTCTGCGAAGGGAGTCGAATCTTCAATTGGCGAGGGGTTACTCCCTAGTTTCCCTGCGCTGTAGCGTTTTTTGCCTCGTAATGAGAATATCTATGATTGTTTGGACAGTTCGTCGCAACAACTTCCGGCTGTCCACATACATGGCAGAACTATTGCGGTTCCTCCAATAATGCCCGAATTGACGGCCATTCCAGCAAAGTATTGAATTTTGCGACCCGTTAGACGGGTCCTGAATGACTTCCCTCTTCTCCTCCGAATTTGTACCGTTTCTTGACCATCCTCTGTATAGTGCGTTCATTTCCGGTTCATCTGACTGCCCGTTTCATAATCGTATTCATCCAAACAATGAGCATTGTACGGGCGACTTCTCTGGGCATACGAACGATATACAGATTTATCCAGCTCGTAGCATAAATAACAAAGAGCTTCTGTGTTTTTATCGTCTCGGTATCTCCGCCGGTGATTCAGGTCGGAAGAGAAAGTTAGCCTTACTCAATAGCTCCCTCTCGGGCACTGAATTATTTCTGACGGAATTATTCTTCGACGGACATTCTCCTCGGATCTCGGATCACTGAAGTTTATCGGAATTTTGTTGAGGTGAGGTCGCATGTCTCTGTAAACATCCTCTGCTCTCGGCAAGTAACGATGATCCTCGGACTGTGGAATCTCTACTTCTGCTGGGTGACGTCGTTCGGCGGCACTGCTAATCAAAATTGGAGTAGAGGTTCGGTTGGTCGGATCGCTTATTGACTAGTCCAATATTCTGCCGTGGTTGACACGATTGGAGTCGATGGTGTACACTTCCATCACTGTTGTATGTTCACCTCGATTGGTGATCCATAGCTTGAAACAAGTCCTGCGGTTGCCTTCCGACTCTAGCTTCTACGTCCAGCTCGGGAGGCTGTGTTGACCTCCTCTGCAGTTCTTGCATTCCTTGTGTGATTCGAACCATTATATTCTCCAATTGGGTTGATAACACATCCTCAACAATCCGACTGACCTCGGCTCGGAGTCTAGTGTTCTCTCCAATGGTCGGAGTGGCCGGACTGGCCTCATCTGCTGCAGTTTCCTGTACGGTGTTTATTGGTAGAGACGATGAATGGATCGACTGGGGTAATCCTGGTGGATATGGCTGAGTATTCGTTGACATAGGGGGTGACTGAATGATTTGGGTACCGCTAACTTTAAAAAGTTGGTTGAGAGAGTCAGTGGAGCGAATCGAAGGATTCAGAGTCCTATTGGATTTCTGGGTTGAGTTTGAGATAAATCCTACCCGTGGACGTTTGAGTAAATTGGTGGGGTCTCTTGAAACTCCAGTGACATTATCTCTTATCACTGTTGATGAAGTAGGTCCACACTCTGATGGTCGCTGCTCATTTAGTGACTGGGGGAATTCGAATGCAGGGTTCCTAGGAATAGCCCCTGTATTCCTTGCCGATAACGTCCGCCCATGGTGTGTAGTAGACATGACCGCTGTTCGATCATCTGGATTACAAAACGTATCAAATAGAAATGCTATCTCCTCCATTAACTCCTCTTTCAACTTCACTTGTCTCTCGTTGACCGCATTAAGTCTAATTACCCTCAACCTAATATGCCGAAGCCGAGAAATTAGCACTTGTTTGCCTCCTTGAATTTCAAATTCCTGTCTAATCATGACCAGTTTCACTTGGATGACCGAGAGTTCATCTTCAATGGTCTTACTGGTCGAGATAGATGTCGGGTTTCTAAGTTCCTCCAGTTGTATTCTTCTCAGTTCACTTCTCTTCCTCCATGGGGGCATACGATAGGTTCATGTTTCGTAGCTCCAACTCATACTGTATTTCGTCCGGTAACAGATCATTTAGGTAAATATAAGCCCCAAGGCCTGGTTGGACTGGGGCGTACGTCATAATTTTAGAAATGTAGATAATCAACGCAATAATAAATTAAATATTTCAAAACCGTAGTTCAATCACACTTATCCTAAATTCGATCAAAGCTACATTTCAATTCTAATGCAATAATAACTTTAATAATATTTCAAAACCGTAGTCCAATCGCACTTATCCTAAATTCAAATAAAAGCTAAACTCAAATTCACTCTTTCCAATTTGTTTCTTTTAGGATGGCATGATTCCACGAATTAATACGATCGGAACTAAACATCCTTGGGTCCAAGGCATAGAAAAAGTACTAATGAACAAAGATGTATCGCTATGTTGGATCCCAGGACATGTTGGAATCGCAGGTAACAACAAGGTACAAGGATGGTAGAAATGGCGTACTTCGAACTTCTTTTGTTCCTGGAGATGATGCAATAAGAGTCAGCAAAAACTCGTACAAATGAGTTGGGAAAACGAGTGACAGAAAAGTGAATGCTTCCTGTTAATAACTAAATCAACTACTTTTCCATGGTCTGGTCGTCTTTTAGCAACAGAACAAAGAGCCCTTACAAGACTACGGATAGGAGATACCAGGATTACACATCAACACTTGTTTAATAGGCAATCTAACATGTGCGACACGTGTGGTGTGACGCTATCGATCAGACATATTTTGATAGAATGGTGTGACGCTATCGATCAGACATATTTTGATAGAATGCAGGAAGTACGAAGATCAAAGAAGTAGTTGCAACCTAAAATATAATATTTGAAATTTTGTCAAATGATAGGGCTGAGCAGAAAAAACTAATTAAATTAAATAATTAAATTCATCAGTGAAACTGGATTGATTAATGATATATAGAAATACACACTTACACAAATGAAATCTGCTGAAAGCGTACCATGACCGCATAATTCACTTGCGTAAAAATAAATATTATGTACTGCAGTATGGAGATTGTTTGAATTTATATAAAATATCTGAGAACCTCAAGTGCTTTAAATCCAGATATTTTTCTTTTTCTTCAATGGCTCTACATTTCAACTGGAACTCGGCTTGCTTTTCAACTTGGTGATCTATTAGTCAACATAGTTATTAATTGAAATCATTCTATGCCTGCCATTTGCATGAATATATATCATGTGTGAAATAGCAAGTCCGATGAATACATTAAGACCAGCAATCCGAGGATGTGTTTAAACCGCAAGCACTCTTGATCGGACCTAGAATCGAACTCGCGATTTCTGGAAATCCCACGCCTCTACACGCAAGAAGATCAAAAATTGTCTACACCGGTTCAAAATTACATTACAAACATTGTCTACCGAAGAAGGATTTTTCTCCAGGTACAGGCAAATTACCCAACTTCGGGAGTAGTGCGCTGGATTCACATAAGTCCCTACTTCCGAATTCTAATTTGTTGCTACGCCAACAATACTTTGAAAATTTGCCTAGTGATCGCGATTATTGTGACACAAATTAACTCGTTCAATCTAAATTATTCTTATCGACGAAAACATCCTTACCTGGGACAACGAAATGACCGAATTGTCATCATTGGCGGCTTCATCCACGATCAAACGGTTTGGGCGATCCTTGCGCTTCAAAATCGCGGTCGCTAGATCTTCGCTGCATTAGTGAACATCAGACGCATTTATGAGTAGAGCACAGAGTAGAGGAACATATGAAAAGAAAGAAAGGAAACTCATTAATGAGGTACATTATTGCAAACATCATTATGTTGGCCAATGTAATTCGCAATGCAACATTGAATCAACATAGCTATGGGACTATGGAGAAAAAGCAAAGGAGTCATTAGCCTTTTGACGTTATACTTTTCTTTGTGTCACAGTGACAAGGAAATCTCACCCCCGGGAGAGAAATGATGAAAATTTGCAGGTTAGATTTTTCCCAAGGATGACGAAGAATCCAAGTTTCCATTGATTGACGCACTATTATGAACTTTTTATTAATCAAGTTTACGTAAACCAGTTCTTCCGGGTGCAACTAATGTTTATATAATTTTATGCTGACAGATTGGTTCCCTTCGGAATCGAGGCCCGGCACAAAAACAAAATGAAGTAACACCAACACAATTTGGAACATTCTAGATAAAATCAATAAACTTCAAACTATTTATGAGCCATTCAATTATTTCTACTAAATCTTGTGAAATTCAAAGTTTCTAGCAAATTCACTGAGTTTATCAACTTCCCCGTCATCAAAACTGATTCAGACGAGTCCGCTTTGGACACATCATGACAAGCGAAAATTGAAGCAAATGGTGCGCCACCATCACCAGTCGGGAAAATCTAGTCTTCATAGATCGAGCTCACAATTTCGTGCCACTTACCTTTTTCCTTCGGCCATCGTTTCCGGAACTCAATCCCTACTTGGGCTGATAATTGAAGGTTTGAAAAAATAGATCCTTATCGGCGCTAATGACTTATCACAAAGAGATTTTTAGCTTTCTTTTTTTCCACTGTCGAAAAACTTGCTGACGAGAAAACCAACCGATCACTCTTGATGAGAACGATGACTCTTCCAACACCAAAACTCAACTGACTGGACGACGAAGGCGAACGAACCAAACGGCCGAGGAACAGCGAAAGAAAACGACGAACGACGATGACAGCGTCAAAAAGTGACTCGTCGTCGAGTTTTTTGGTGATGACAGCGAGCTTTTGGGCAAGACGTTGTCGGAGTGGTCGTGCGGGGAGAGAATGATCGTCGACAAAAAAGACAAGCCGGTGTGTTGTCGCGAGACATATTTTCGATGTTCAAACGAGGGGCTTTTAAACATAATATTTAAATAATATAATATATAATATTATATAGGGTAAAATGCCCAATAGTGGACCCCCTAGTAGCGGAATTTTGCTTTTCCTGTCATAAGGAGTAGAAATTTTCAACATATTAATTCTTCTTGATATCGAACAACAAGCTCTGCATCTCCTCTTCTCGATACATACATAAAACACCCAAATACACGACGTTATTCGTCAAAATTAACATTTTAAAGTCTAACTGAATTCGCCCTATAGTAGACCCCTTGGGGGTCCATAATAGGAAATTGCTTCCCTATAGTCGACACTTCATTTGATTTTCATGTCCCGTTTCGGGACGTTCTTCTTCCCTATTATGGACCCCCCAAAATATTCCTATAATGGACACTCTCGTGTTTATTTTTTATAGAATTGTAAAAAATCATCTAATTTTACTTTCCATAGCATTTCCAATGCATGTAATCAAATCATAGGACTGTAAGGTAGGTTCTCCCGATGGAATTTCATAGCAAAATGTTGACATTGTGCTGTAATAATGCAAAAATGGCTGGAGGGTCCACTATTGGTTAGGGGTCCACTATTGGGCATTTTACCCTAGCAACCCTATAACCAGAGACCGGAGGAGTGAAAAACTGTCGAATTGGCAACGTATGAAAATGCATGAAATCGCGGAAAAAATACTGGTAGCACTTGAACTTTTTGCTTGCTTCTTATGGAAGTAAAAAGTAAACAAGTCTTCTTCTTCTTCTATTCCTCTATTAGGTTCTGCAGCATCTGTATCTAACCTCAAACTGATGACAGATTAGTAGTACTTCGCGTTGGACTCGGGGGCAGCCAACCAATCACGAACTCGAACCTTGTCGGAGTTCGCGTCGGAGTCAGTGGGAAGTACTACTGAATTGTCAAAAGAGTTCATTTGACGAGGACCGAATTCATTCGTGACGTCATGCTGCAGAACCTAATTAGGTTCTGCAGCATCTGTATCTAACCTCAAACTGATGACAGATTAGTAGTACTTCGCGTTGGACTCGGGGGCAGCCAACCAATCACGAACTCGAACCTTGTCGAAGTCCTCGTCGGAGCCAGTGGAAAGTACTACTGAATTGTCAAAAGAGTTCATTTGACGAGGACCGAATTCATTCGTGACGTCATGCTGCAGAACCTAATTCCTCGGGGTGGCCAGACTGACGTTTCCAGTCTATACTGCCAAGTGTTGTCAAGTCGTGAAGCGTATTTAGGGCATTCATATCGCCCGTTTTTTAAGAAATCGAACGCGATCTCTCTTTATTGTTTTTTTTTGTTCGAATAATTAATCAATGGCACTGATCATTAATCGTCAGTGATTGTGTTTGAATTACTAGATAAAGTAAAATATCATTTTCACGGTGCTAGTTTTAGAATACAATATTATTGGATTTTACAAAGTTAGAGATTTCTCGGTATTCCTTAGTATTTGCATGGCTAAGTAGGTTTTCTATGTTTACGTGTTCTGTTAGAATTTTGAATTTTGTTCTTGATTGTGCATATTTTGTGCATTGAAGTAAAACATGAGTGGAATCTTCTTTTACCCCACAACTATCGCATTTGTCATCAATAGATAATTTCCACATGTACAGTTTTTCTTTAGTCAGTGTATGGAATGATCTGAGTCTTCCTATTGTAACTATTTCTGAAGTGTTTAGATCGTGTTTGTCAAACCACGGTTTGAATGTTGGTTTTTTAAGTAGATTGTAGTGTTTGACTCCTTTTTCGTTTGATATTTTTGTGTACTCTTTTGACCAGTCTTCTAATGTTTCTTGTGTGGCCAGATTTATAGTGTCATTTATAGGTATTTGTGTGTATATTGTCTGTTCACAAGTACAACCTTCTTTGGAAAGGTTGTCTGCGTGTTCGTTACCTGTTATACCTTTATGTCCCGGTACCCACTGTAAGTATATTGTTTTATTTGTTTTGTTGAGTTTGTGTATAATGTTTGATATTATGAAGTTATCTTTCGTGTTTTTGTTTTTGATGCTAATTAGAGCTGATTTGGAATCTGAGCATATTACAAAATTTTCTCCTTCCTTGGTCTCAATTATATCCATTGCTGTATTAATTGCCATGAGTTCTACGTTCATTATAGACATTGCGCTGTTTACTTTACTTTTGATTTTTTCATTATTTTGTTCGAACCATATTCCAATGCCACATGCATTCGATGTTTTTGATCCGTCCGTATATATTTTTTCGTATTGACTGTATTTGGTAACTACAGGGGATGGACAAAATAATTAGGATAGGCAAATTTTGGGTAAAATTAGATGTGTTGTAACTATCTTAGTTATCATCCGATTTTGACAATTCAGGCATGCCCGAACTAGAAAATTAATCCAGTTTGACGGTATGTCCATGGAACCGACTATGGCCACCGGATTCCGGAGATATTCCGGGTTTTTCGGAGGTAGGTTCAAAATCGTAAATTTGAGGTTGATATTAGGAGAAGTTGTGGTTAAAAATTGAATAATATTAGTAACCACAAATGAAGTAGGGCTCTTGCTGATTGGAACCATATATTGAGATTTGGAATCGGACCAGAATCAAGTGAGATATGGCCATTTCTTTATAATCGGTTCCAATCGATACTTATCAAAGGAATCAGGCCACAAAATCTTTTGAATCTCGCTTTTTCATAGGTCGTCCACTATAATTTTATTCTAGAAGGCCTCTAATGTGTCAAGAATAAAAAACCAATTGAATAAACGGATCCTGGAGTCGCTGGGATGTCCCCAGGGAACCTGTGAATGGGGACATTTAAATTTTAGCACCAAAATCAGTCATTCGACGGCTCTTTTTTAATGGTTTTCGATCAGGAAGCGAAGTATGAATATAAAATGGTTAATTGACGGTTCTGACCGCTTCCAGGACCTACGGATTGGCCCGGGGGAACCTGTTGAAGGGGACATTTAAGTTTTAGCACCAAAACCAGTCATTCGACGGCTCTTTTTTCATGGTTTCCGATCAGGAAGCGAAGTATGAATATAAAATGGTCCAATGACGGCTCTGGCCGCTTCCAGGATCTACGGATTGGCCCCGGGGAACCTGTGGAAGGGGACATTTTAGTTTTACCACAAAAACCAGTCGTTCGACGGCTCTTTTTTCATGGTTTTCGATCAGGAAGCTAAGTATGAATATAAAATGGTCAATTGACGGTTCTGGCCGCTTCCAGGACCTACGGTTTGGCCCGGGGGAACCTGTGAAAGGGGAAATTTAAGTTTAGCACCAGAATCAATCATTCGAAGGCTCTTTTTTCATGGTTTTCGATCAGGAAGCGAAGCATGAATATAAAATAATCCATTGACGGCTCTGACCGCTTTCAAGACCTACGGATTGGCCCCGGGGAACCTGTGGAAGGGGACATTTTAGTTTTACCACCAAAACCTGTCATTCCACGGCTTTTTTTCATGGTTTTCGAACAGGAAGCGAAGTATGAATATAAAATGGTCCATTGACGGCTCTGACCGCTTCCAGGACCTGGATTGGCCCAGGGAACCTGTGGAAGGAGACATCTTAGTTTTAGCACCAAAACCAGTCATTTGAAGGCTCTTTTCTCATGGTTTTCGATCAGGACGCGAAGCATGAATATAAAATAATCCATTGACGGCTCTGACCGCTTTCTGGACATGTGGATTAGCTCCGGGGATGCTGTGGAAGGGGACATTTTAGTTTTACCACCAAAACCAGTCATTCGACGACTCTTTTTCATGGTTTTCGATCAGGAAGCGAAGTATGAATATAAAATGGTCCATTGACAATTCTGACCGCTTCCAAGACCCACGGATTGCTCCTGGAGAATCTGTGTAAGGGGATATTTTATTTTAAGCATCATAACCAGTCATTCGACGGCTCTTTTCTATTGGTGTGTGATGATTCATACAACGAGCAGTGTGACGATTCATACAAAAATTCTAGAGGTTTAGTACAAAAAGTGTCACGAAGGGGGGAGGGGGGTTGAAAATCGCCGATTTTTGCGTAACGTACTTTATGGATCTTCCCTGATTAGGAATCGAGAAATTAATATAAAAGGGATCATTGAGGGCTCTGACCGCTTTTTGGACCTACAGATTCTTCTTCTTCTTTCTTCTTCTTATTGGCATTACATCCCCACACTGGGACAGAGCCGCCTCGCAGCTTAGTGTTCATTAAGCACTTCCACAGTTATTAACTGCGAGGTTTCTAAGCTAGGTTGCCTTTTTAGCATTCGTATATCATGAGGCTAACACGATGATACTTTTTATGCCCAGGGAAGTCGAGACAGTTTCAATCCGAAATTGCCCTAGACCGGCAACGGGAATCGAACCCAGCCACCCTCAGCATGGTCTTGCTTTGTAGCCGCGCGTCTTACCGCACGGCTAAGGAGGGTTCGACAGGGACCTATAGATTGGCCCAGGAAACCTGTCGAAGGGGACATTTTAGTTTTAGCACCAAAACTAGTCGTACAACGGCTTTTTGTGGCTTTGGATCAGGAAGCGAAGTATAAAGTAGGCAGGTTCCCCGTGAGCTATCCGTAGGTCCAGAGAATGGTCAGATCCGTCAATGGTCCATTTCTTGTTCATACTTCACATTCTGATTGAAATCCATGAAAAAATAGCCGTCCAATGATTGGTTTTTGTGCTAAAACTAAAATGTCCCTTTCCACAGTTCCCCGGGGGCAATCCGTAAGTCCTAGAAGCGGTCAGATCCATTAATGCTCCAATTTATACTCATTCTTCGCTTTCTGATAAAAAATTACGAAAAAAAAGCCGTCGAGTTATTGGTTTTGGTGCTGCAACTTAAATGTTTATTTCCACTGGTTTTCCGGGGGGAATCTGTAGTTCCTGAGAGCGGTCAGAGTCATCAATGGTCAATTTTATATTCATACTTTGCATATATTGCTTACACCAAAATCAATCATTCTACAGCTCTTCGTCGAATGATTGATTTTGGTATAAAAACTAAAATGTCCTCTTCCACAGGTTCCTCGGGGGCAACCAGTAGGTCCTTGCAGCGGTCAAAGCTTTCAATGGTCCTTTTATATTTATATTTTGCTTCCTGATCGAAAACCTATAAAAAGAGCCGTCGAATAACTGATTTTAGTGCTAAAACTTATATGTTCCCTTCCACAGGCAATCCTTGGGTCGTGGAAGCGGTCAGAGCCGTCAATGGACTATTTTATTTTCGTACTTCACTTCCTGATCGATAACCATGAATGAAGAGCAGTCGAATGGCTGGTTTTGGTGCTAAAACTAAAATGTCCCCTTCCACAGGTTCCTCGGGGCCAATCCGTAGATCCTGGAATCGGTCAGAGCCGGCAATGGACCATTTCATATTCATACTTCGCTTCCTGATCGGAAACCATGAAATAAGAGCCTTCGAATTACTGGTTTTGGTGCTAAACATAAATGTCCCCTTCCACAGGTTCCCCCGGGCCAATCCGTAGGTCCTGGAAGCGGTCAGAACCGTCAATTGACCATTTTCTATTCATACTTCGCTTCCTGATCGAAAAGCATGAAAAAAGAGCCGTCGAACGACTGGTTTTTGGTAAACCAAAATGTCCCCTTCCACAGTTCCCGGGGCCAATCCGTAGATCCTGGAAGTGGTTAAAACCGTCAATTGACCATTTTATATTCATACTTCGCCCTGATCGAAAACCATGAAAAAGAGCCGTCGAACGACTGGGTTTGGAGGTAAAACTAATATGTCCCCTTCAACAGGCTCCCCGGGGCCAATCCGTAGATCCTGGAAGCGGTCAGAGCCGTCAATGGACCATTTTATATTCATACTTCGCTTCCTGATCGAAAACCATGAAAAAAGAGCCGTCGAACGACATGTTTTGGTGGTAAAACCAAAATGTCCCCTTCCACAGTTCCCCTGGGCCAATCCGTAGGTCCTGGAAGCGGTCAGAACCGTCAATTGACCATTTTATATTCATACTTCGCTTCCTGATCGAAAACCATGAAAAAAGAGCCGTCGAATGACTGATTTTGGTGCTAAAATTTAAATGTCCCCATTCACAGGTTCCCCGGGGACATCCCAGCGACTCCAGGATCCGTTTATTCAATTGGTTTTTCATTCTTGACACATTAGAGGCCTTCTAGAATAAAATCATAGTGGACGATCTATCAAAAAGCGAGATTCAAATGAAGTTGTGGCCTGACCCCTTTGATAAGTATCGATCGGAACCGATTATAAATAAATGGCCATATCTCACTTGATTCTGGTCCGATTCCAAATCTCAATATATGGTTCCAATCAGCAAGAGCCCTACTTCATTTGTGGTTACTAATATTATTCAATTTTTAACCACAACTTCTCCTAATATTCACCTCAAATTTACGGTTTTGAACCTAACCTGTTTCGGGCATGCCTGAATTGTCAAAATCGGATGATAACTAAGATAGTTACAACACATCTAATTTTACCAATTTTACCCAAAATTTGCCTATCCTAATTATTTTGTCCATCCCCTGTATATAATCAATGGTAAGTTTTTTAATCGTTTCGTTATTCATATTTCTTGTATCGATTTCAGGTATTTCACATTGTATAATTGCTCTAACTTTGTTATCCGTGATATAGCTTGATTTCAGTGCGTTGTGAGTTAGGGTAATCAAGTAATTGTTTTCGTATATAGTGAGTTCTAGAAATGTGTAGTATTTCGGTAAGTTGTCAATTTCTAGGAATTTCGTGGTTATTTGAACTATTGGTTTGTTATTAGAAAAAGTTTTTATTGCTTCTTTCTTCGCTAACCATTTGGCGCGTTGATGTATCGGAATTTCTCCAGCTTCTGAATATAACACATTAATTGGTGTTGATTTGAGTAGCCTTAGACAAGCTCTAAGGGAAGAATTAAGTTTGATCAGATTGGTTTTTGCAGTTCCTCCATAGAGTGTTAGCCCATAGTCTATTTGTGATCTAATGATTGCCTTGTTGACTTTCAGTGCAGTTTTAGGGTGTGCACCATTGTTTTTTCTACAAATCATTTTCATTACGTTTAGTCTTTTTTTTATTTTATTATTTGTATAGTTAATGTGTACTTTATGCGATAGTTTATTATCTAAAACATATCCTAGGTATTTATGTAGTTCTTTTTGTTCTATTTCAATATTGTTAATGTTTACTTTTATCCTATCACCAAATTTAGAATTAAACAGTATTATTGCCGATTTATCTGGGTTTATATTTATTTTTAGTTCTTCTAATCGTGCTTTAATTTCATTAAGGACAATATTTGATGTTAGTTCGACTTCTTCTAATGATTCGCCTAATATTGTTATAGAAAAATCGTCTGCATATTGAATAAAAATTATTTTTTCTGTTGTGATTTCGTGTAGTAATCTAGTGTACAAATTAAATAGTATAGGTGATAACGGACATCCTTGAGGTAGTCCTTGGTTAGTGCATTGTGTTATTTCTCCTTGTGATGTTTGAAGTATTATTTTTCTGTTCTTAAGATATAGGTTTAGCCAATTTGTTATTTTTCTAGGAGTCTTTAGTGTATCTAATTGTTTAAGAAGTATATTTAAATCAACGGAATCGAATGCTTTCGTGAGATCCAGAAATATTGTTGCAGCTATTTGCTTCTGTCTCTTAGCTTCGGTTATTATTGAGTTTATGTGGTTTATACAATTGATTGCTGAATATCCTTCCTTAAAACCGTATGATAAACTAGGTATTAATTGATGTTGTTCTATAAATAAATTTAATCTCTTCTTAACCTCACTATTAATAATTTTCAAATTTATATTAATTAACGCTATTGGCCTATAGGATGTTTCTTTAAGTTTGTCTTTACCTGGTTTTAATATAGGCATTATTTTAATCATCAACCATTCTTCTGGAATCTTTTCGTCCAGCCAAACTTGGTTTGTAAGTTCAAGTATTTTAGTTAATAGATTTAAGTTGATTTTTTTGAGAAAATAGTATGAAAGTTTATTCTGTCCTGCTGCTGATGTGTCTTTTCTATTTTTTATAGTTTTAATCATGTTTTCAATGTTTAGCGGTGCTATGTAGTTTTCATCTTCGACATCAAAATTAGTGTGTATTAGTAAATTGTTTGTTGAAAAATCTTCTTTAAAATTTAATTGTATGAATTTAGTTGCTAAATCTTTATTGTTTATAATTTCTGAGTTTTCTTTCTGCTTAAAGTTTCCACTGACGCAACGGACGATTTTCCACATCTCATTTACTTTTGTTTGTTCATTTATGTCGTCCAGTTTTTTGTTCCTATATTCTATTACTTCATGCTTCAAAGATTTTTTGAAGTCTCTCTCAGCCTTTTTGAATTCGTGTTTGTTTTCTAATGTTAGATTGTTCCTGAATTGGTTTAATTTGTTTCTTACTGTTTGGGTAAATTGTGTATGTTGCTTTACTCAAGGCTTGATTGATTTTTTGGTTCAGATCTTCTATATTGTTAATTGATGCTGGGTCTATCTGGTTCAAGTTTTCTATAGCTAGTGTTTTGCTTATTATTGTTCTTGGAGTTGTATTGTTAAATTTATTGAAAGATGATATATTACACTCAATTAATTTGTGATCCGATCCAAGATCTTCTCTACTTACTTCCCAGTTTACTAGTGGCCCAATATCTGGTGTTGTAATTGTTAAATCTACTGCTGATGGGTTACAATTAATGTCTTCCCATCTTGTCGCTACTCCAGTATTTAGGAATAAAATGTCATTGTTTTCAAATAATTCGCTAATAAGCTCTCCTCTCCTGTCTGTTTTGTTTGAACCGTTAAACCATATCGGGTGATGGGCGTTAAAATCGCCTCCTAAAATAATTGGTATCGTGCTGTTTGTCATGTAGGTAAATAATTTTTCTAGTGGGTCTTTGATTTCTGATATAGGTGTATCGGGTGGTATATATAGGGAAATAAAAATTATTGGTCGTTTTAAATTTTTTATTTTTACTGCTGTTAATTCTAGGTCTATATCTGTGAGTATTATTTCTTCATGTATGAGTGTAGGGTGTATTAAAATTCCTGTGCCTCCGTAGCCATCAGGTCTACAGTTTTTGGTAAAGTAGTAATTGAGAAATGCAAAAAATGTAGCCATCCGGCGTAGTGAATCCGGCAGAGTAGACACGGTGCCGGATCCCACTCAGGACCATAGTACGATAATGCTTGTTTGTATTAAAATAAGGAATCTGACAATTATATTTCATTCTAGTGCTAGCAATCACTTCCGGAAGCGAACAAGAACAGGGAACGAACACGCAGACAGCTCTTTTGCCAGTAGTTGCACCTGGTGGTCAAAATTTCAATTCAAATACCGTGCAGATACTTCCCAAGAAAGCGCCAACAATTCCGAAACCGAAATGGCATGCCCCATGGAAATTGTGTCGTGTCATATCCGGTCATTTGGGTTGGGTACGATGCGTTGCTGTGGAGCCGGGAAACGAATGGTTTGCCACCGGAGCTGCCGATCGGGTCATCAAAATATGGGACTTGGCTGGTGGTAAGCTGAAGCTTTCGTTAACGGGTCATGTAAGTACCGTCCGGGGGCTTTGCGTGAGTCCTCGTCATCCGTATCTTTTCAGCTGTGGTGAAGATCGCCAGGTAAAATGTTGGGATCTGGAGTACAATAAAGTGATCCGTCATTATCATGGACACCTGTCGGCTGTCTATACAATGGCACTGCATCCGACGATAGATGTCCTGGTAACGGCCGGACGGGACTCAACCGCTCGAGTTTGGGATATGAGAACAAAAGCAAACATCCACACCCTTGGCGGGCATACCAACACGGTGGCTAGTGTGGTCTGCCAGGCAGCCAATCCGCAAGTCATAACAGGAAGTCACGACTCAACTGTGCGTCTGTGGGACCTTGCTGCAGGGAAAAGCATGTGTACCCTGACCAATCACAAGAAGAGTGTTCGTAGCATTGTGCTGCATCCTTCTTTGTACATGTTTGCATCGGCATCGCCGGACAATATTAAACAGTGGCGCTGTCCGGAGGGAAATTTCATCCAGAATCTAAATGGACATAACTCCATCGTGAATACGATGGCGGTCAATCCGGAGGGAGTTTTGGTTTCCGGGGGTGACAACGGAACGATGTTCTTCTGGGATTGGCGCACGGGGTATAACTTCCAGCGGTTCCAGGCAGCTGTCCAGCCGGGATCTATGGATAGCGAGGCGGGAATCTTTGCCATGACATTTGACATGTCCGGATCTAGACTTATTACGACTGAAGCGGACAAGACTATCAAGATCTACAAGGAGGACGACGAGGCTTCGGAGGAATCGCATCCAGTCAATTGGAGGCCTGAGATCATAAAGCGAAGGAAGTATTAGGGCCGTAAAATAAAATAAGAATGAAAAGATTTTTACTCGTAATATACTTCTAATGTGAAAACAATTGCCTTGCGTTCATTATATTAGGCTTTGAAGAATCCAATTGACCTCTGTCTACGGCGTTCGTGACTTGAACGATTTACTTAACCAATCCTAACTTAGAATTATATATTTTTTCCATTTCGTTTATTAAAGGCTCACTCGCCGCATTTCGAAAGCCAGGAAAAGCCAAAATTTTCTGCAGCGTCGGACAAGTTTGTTAATCAATGAATAGTTTAATTGAAAATAGTGTCAATATTCCGAATGCGAGACCCGCTTTCGATATCTTATTTTAATAATTCCATAACGCAATAACCGATCTGACCAGTTTTAAGTATACTATTAGGATCCTATTAGGTTCTGCAGCGTCTGTATCTAACCTCAAACTGATGACAGATTAGTAGTACTTTGCGTTGGACTCGGGGGCAGCCAACCAATCACGAACTCGAACTTTGTCGGAGTCCTCGTCGGAGTCAGTGGAAAGTACCAGGGATGCCAGATACAATTTTTATAAGTCTGTATCAACCTCAGCAAAATGTCTGTATTTGTCTGTATGGATTTTGGAAGGAACATGAATTAGAAAATTATTCAAAACCATGCACTTTTGACAACGTAGAATAGGTTTCAATAATCAAAAGGTCAGTGTAAGACTATGCCGAGTGAAGTACGAGATACTGAAAACAAGTAAGGCAGCTATTGTTATTGAGGTCGAAATACGTATTTTGGTGGAATTAAATGGGATAATACTATCTCGTCTTAGGACAAGTGATGATATTCGACTACAAAGCTCTGAATAATGTTCTTATCAATATGTATGTTGTTACATTAGCATAAATTGAAAATATTTACGCATTTTTCCAACTGAAAATTCGTTGGAAAGTCCAAATGAGTTCGGTTCGGAGGAGAGGCACAGAAAGAATAAATCCGTTTGAAACCCTAAAGCACGGAACGGTCATCTTTTGGGTTTGGATGTTCCTTTGCGCTTTCGAACAACATCTTTTGATTTTTCCGAACGGAATCTTTTGCGGCTTCGGAATCCCAAAAGTACAGATACATAAAAAAATTCATTATGAAGCCCAGATGGATCCACTCGGAATTCCAAAAGTAATCCTTTCGAAAGCCTAAAAGGAATCTGTTTGAAAGTAATGTCCAAAATAATTTCGTTCCCAACCCAACAAGGTTCCGTTCGGAAATCCAGAAGAATTCTATTTTTGAAGCCAAAAATAATTTCATTCAGAAATATAATAGAATTCCAGAATCCCAAATAATTTCGTTCGGAAACCCAGAGAAAAGACATGTTTTGGGCTTACGAACCAAGATTTTCTGATTTTCTGAACGGAGCTCGTTTTGGCTTTCGGAAGGAACTCTTCTGGGATTTCCTTTTATGGCTTCGGTAGGAAATTCCATAAGTATCCTTATCGGAATCCCTTGCCCAGAAGCAGAAAAAGATTCCGTACAGAAGCTCAGAGGGCATGAAAGTCCAAAAGTATTTTTTTCGAAAGTCCAAAAGGATTCCGTTTGGAAGACCAAAAGTATTCCCACAGAGAAACAGACGTCTCACTTAGAACAAAATGCAATCAAAATCATCGTCACGGAAACATTATCGCCCAATGCTAGAAGCACTGGGATTGGACAATCAGCAACCAGATGGCGATAGTGTGCAAACGACAAACACAAGCAAAATCGATGGGAGCGCCATAGGTGGCCGATCAACCACCTACAAAAAAATGAATCTACTGTTGAAAAGGTTAACGATGAAACATGTGTTTGGTGAGACGTCTGTTTCTCTGTGGTATTCCGTTTGGAATTCGAGAATGATTTTGTTCAAAATCCCATCAGACTTCCGTTTGGAAGTCCAAAAGGATTTTTTTGGGAAGCCCAGAGTGATTCCTTTCGATTCAGAAAACTCGAAAAGATCCATTAGTAAAGCCATCAGGATTACGTTCGGAAGAGCACATAATTCTGTACGGGAATTCGTACGAACGGATATCTTTGTGCACCCTAATGGAACTTTTGGGCTGTCGAACGGGATCATTTTGGGCTTCTGAATGGATTAATCTTGGACTTCTGAATGGAATCTTTCTATGTTTCCGAAAGGAATCAAAGAATCTTCCCGTTTGGAATTCTGAAAGGATTCTGTTTGGATCCCAAAGGGATCCTGTTCCCAAAGGAAGCCTAAAAGACTCTGCTGGAATTCCAAAATGTTATCGATTGGTCAATTGGTCCGTCGTACAAAATATGCAAACGATATTGTTTGAAACGCCAAAATAGTTTAATTGGAAAGCCTAACAGGATTCTGTTTAGCAGCCAAGCTTCCGAAAACTGAATGTCTGTAAAAGTCTGTAACATCCATCAAAAGTCTGTATAATGTCTGTAATCTGTATGATGTCTGTAGGCAAGACCAAATGTCTGTATAAATACAGACATGTCTGTATGTCTGGCATCCCTGGAAAGTACTACTGAACTGTCAAAAAAGTTCATTTGACGAGGACCGAATTCATTCGTGACGTCATGCTGCAGAACCTAATGAGAGATATGCGAAAGCGGCCATTGTGAGCCAATCGAGCATTGAGAACCGTCAAAACGTGAGCCAAAAGAGCGTTGTTATTGTTGCAGATTGAGAGGTATTGAGATTGTTATGCAACAGATTTTTGGAAAAGTTTCATCGAATAAACAATTTGTTTTACTTTCGCGAGTAGAAGTAATCTAGTTTATGTATCGTGTTTCGCTCATTTGTATTGCACTTTTATTTTAGTAACAATGTTTATTTAAACACTGTTAGTGGACTGACAAACATATTCCTAATTGTTATCAAATTGCAAAGTCATATATAAGCTTCTACATTTTGCGCTGCGACAAGTGCTGGAAGCGTTTGCTAACAAAAGTAACAGCGTTGCTAGATCTTCTGGAAACGTATTTGCATATCTCTTATTTTAGGATCCCTAGTTTTAAACAATGTAACAGAAAGTTATTTTATTGCGGACTTGTTACGAAAAAAATATCAGTTTTCCTGAGGGACCGTGATCAACTGTGCAGAAGATGAGCACGATCGATTGGATGCGCCTCCGCTTTCCGCATCGCGTTTCAAATTCTTCACAAGGAAATTAGATGCCGATAGATTTTGCCACGAGGAGCGTCACGAAAATATATTAGACTTTGGATATTAATATTTATCAGCTGTTTTTCGATGGATTTTTAATTCTTTCCCGGTATCGAAGGTGACGAAATCGAGATGTTCGACAATGTTTATCTTGTAACTAAAATATCTTTTGTCACAAATCATTGACCATCCCTCCCCTGTACGTACATGTCTCATTTATATTTTGGTTTTCCTCTTTCGTACACTATTTTTATAATCACATAGTGAGTTAGGTCCCTTACCTTGATTATCTTGAAATTGCGGATGGTACGTGAAAGAGGCGAATGAACCACGAGTTGCATCACCTGTTGGGAGAACCACCCATCGTTCGTTCACACCTCGGAAATCGGACGACTGTGGTGGGCCGGGCACGTAGCCAGAATGTCGGACAGTAATCCGGTGGAAATGGTTCTCGACGACGATCCGACGGGAACAAGGAGGCGAGGTGTGCAGCGAGCAAGGCGGATCGGGTCGATCAGGTAGAGTACGATTTGCGGACCCTCCGTAGTCCGTATACTATAGACTGCGTAGTTGGCGACGTATGCAGCCTTGGACCGATTGAATGGAGAAGACTTTTATGTACCAATTGCACATGCCATTCCGGCCTTGAGAGCCCTGCACATAGGATACGTTTGCGTTGCGTTTGACACATTTCCCACCTGAGTTGCGTGCTCTTGCCTACGCCAATGCGGTCGGGTCTGAGCTTGACGACCGACTGGCAAATAGCTTACACAACCTCACTTGATCAGTACAGTTGCTGATGAAGAATGTGTACAGCCGCGCGCCAGACATTCTAAATACTCACGCTCCTCTAATGTGAACGTGTACTATACACATGTGGTAGTGTTGGCTTGAGAAAATAATAAAAATATAATATATTTAATAATTAATATTTAATATATAATATTAGAAATACTAAAATAAGAGATCGGCAAAGACGCCATCTTGCTTCCAATCGATCCGTCAAAAGCGGTTCCAATTCGACTTGTTTACTTCACTCCATCTCAAACCGTCGTTCGAAGCGGACTACAAGAGCGAAACACAAAGAGCCGAAGGTCAAGTGTAGTGAAGCGTTCACGAACCGCGTCAGCGAAAATTTTTTTAACCTCAATTCTTTATCGTTTTTAATAAATTCGTTTAATTAATCATTTTCTCAAAAAATTAAGTTGTAAATAGTAAAAAAGAGTAAAATTTTGTTTGATAAGTGCTAGTTGATAAGTTGTGAATAGAAACAGTAGAGAAAAATCGTTATTTTTTAGGATAAGTTAGGTTAGGTGAAAGGTAACGCCAGCTCCATGCTTGGTTGACATCAAACATGGCGGCGACACAGACAGACGATCCAAACATACCACCCGACAAAGGTAAGGAATGGATGGAAACGAATTTACCCCACACAGACGATGAAGAACTTTTCACAGGTTTTTCTGAAAATGAAACAACACAAAAAGAACAATCACACCGCAAAAGACGCGAAAACAACGAACAACAAGACAAACAAAGCAAACTACAAAAAACAACAAAAACACAATACAACACAAGATCACAAGACCAAAATCAAACAAAACCATCAAACGAACAAATAACAAACACCAGCCAAAACAACACAAAAGACAGAAAAAATACCAATCAGCGAAATGAAAATAAAGAAAAACAAATAAACTGGATCCAAAACAAACAACATGACGTACTATTCATTGAACCAATTTCAACCAAAGAAGGTGAAAAATTGCTAGAACCTATGGAAGTAGGAAAATTCCTCCATGACATAGGGCTCGACCAATTCATTGAACTCAAACGAGCAGGACAATATCGATACAAACTCATATACAAAACACCAAAAGACGCAGAGAAAATTCTCAACTCAACACAAACACTCAAGAACAATAATTACAAAGCATTCATCCCAAGAATGCTACTAGAAACGACAGGAATACTCAAAAACATACCAATCTCATTAACAGAAAACGAAATCTTCCTGAACACAATTTCAGACAAAAAAATCACACGAATTGAACGGATAAAAAGACGCAAAGACCCACGAGACTCAAAATCAAACTTAATTGACACAAGATCCATAAAAATAACATTTGAAGGCCCTGAACTACCACGAACGATATCGATCTATGGAGTTCACGAGAAACCAGAAATTTACATTTACCCAGTACGAATTTGTACTTTATGCTGGAGATTAGGACACAAAAACACAGCCTGTAAGAGCAAGAAAACTTGCATAACATGCGGACAATACGTAACTGAAGAACACACTCAATGTGAGGGAAACGAGAAAAAACATGCAGGAACTGTGGTGGAAATCACCTACCAACAAACAAGGAATGCCCAGAACGAGTTAGACTAGAACACATAAACGTTGCTATGACTGTCAATAAAATGACATTTCAAGAAGCGGAATACCTTTACCCAAGACAAAGTATCAAAACGTCCAACAAATTTGCTTTGTTAGAGTCTACTGCTGAATTCCCACAGTTGGAACAGCCAAGTACGACAAATACTAAATTCAGACAGGTGAACTACACAAAAACACCAAAAGTTGACTACAGAACAATAATACACACTATGGACAAAGACGAATCAAAAAAGAAACAAAAAACTCGATCTGACATTAACACATTCCCGACAGTTGAGACATATCCAGAACAAGTACGCGTAATTACGAACAATCCACACAAAGTTACAGAATCGGAAAAAATACAAACAGAACAAGAAAATTTGACAAACCAATTACAAAACATTTTTGAAAAAATTACGGATAAAACGACTGATAACAAAATCGAATCAGACGTTTTGCTAATCGAAATAGCTGCGATGTTACAAAGCTTAATACAATTATCGAAATCTCACAATAACAAAAGATAAACTTTGCTTTTGAGGTACATTTATGGACAATTGTTTTTTAAACGATTTAAATATATCTCAAATAAATATACATAGTATAAGACCATTAACTAAAAGAGAAACAATAAAAACATACATTAAAACAAAAAACATACACATATTGCTAATGCAAGAAACTTGGCTAAAGCCAAACGAGAATTTCAAATTTCTCAATTACAACTTTACCAAAAACTGTAGACCTGATGGCTACGGAGGCACAGGAATTTTAATACACCCTACACTCATACATGAAGAAATAATACTCACAGATATAGACCTAGAATTAACAGCAGTAAAAATAAAAAATTTAAAACGACCAATAATTTTGATTTCCCTATATATACCACCCGATACACCTATATCAGAAATCAAAGACCCACTAGAAAAATTATTTACCTACATGACAAACAGCACGATACCAATTATTTTAGGAGGCGATTTTAACGCCCATCACCCGATATGGTTTAACGGTTCAAACAAAACAGACAGGAGAGGAGAGCTTATTAGCGAATTATTTGAAAACAATGACATTTTATTCCTAAATACTGGAGTAGCGACAAGATGGGAAGACATTAATTGTAACCCATCAGCAGTAGATTTAACAATTACAACACCAGATATTGGGCCACTAGTAAACTGGGAAGTAAGTAGAGAAGATCTTGGATCGGATCACAAATTAATTGAGTGTAATATATCATCTTTCAATAAATTTAACAACACAACTCCAAGAACAATAATAAGCAAAACACTAGCTATAGAAAACTTGAACCAGATAGACCCAGCATCAATTAACAATATAGAAGATCTGAACCAAAAAATCAATCAAGCCTTGAGTAAAGCAACATACACAATTTACCCAAACAGTAAGAAACAAATTAAACCATACTGGAACGATAACATTAAAAAACTCTACGAAATAAAAAACAAAAAACACATACAATTCAGGAACAATCTAACATTAGAAAACAAACACGAATTCAAAAAGGCTGAGAGAGACTTCAAAAAATCTTTGAAGCATGAAGTAATAGAATATAGGAACAAAAAACTGGACGACATAAATGAACAAACAAAAGTAAATGAGATGTGGAAAATCGTCCGTTGCGTCAGTGGAAACTTTAAGCAGAAAGAAAACTCAGAAATTATAAACAATAAAGATTTAGCAACTAAATTCATACAATTAAATTTTAAAGAAGATTTTTCAACAAACAATTTACTAATACACACTAATTTTGATGTCGAAGATGAAAACTACATAGCACCGCTAAACATTGAAAACATGATTAAAACTATAAAAAATAGAAAAGACACATCAGCAGCAGGACAGAATAAACTTTCATACTATTTTCTCAAAAAAATCAACTTAAATCTATTAACTAAAATACTTGAACTTACAAACCAAGTTTGGCTGGACGAAAAGATTCCAGAAGAATGGTTGATGATTAAAATAATGCCTATATTAAAACCAGGTAAAGACAAACTTAAAGAAACATCCTATAGGCCAATAGCGTTAATTAATATAAATTTGAAAATTATTAATAGTGAGGTTAAGAAGAGATTAAATTTATTTATAGAACAACATCAATTAATACCTAGTTTATCATACGGTTTTAAGGAAGGATATTCAGCAATCAATTGTATAAACCACATAAACTCAATAATAACCGAAGCTAAGAGACAGAAGCAAATAGCTGCAACAATATTTCTGGATCTCACGAAAGCATTCGATTCCGTTGATTTAAATATACTTCTTAAACAATTAGATACACTAAAGACTCCTAGAAAAATAACAAATTGGCTAAACCTATATCTTAAGAACAGAAAAATAATACTTCAAACATCACAAGGAGAAATAACACAATGCACTAACCAAGGACTACCTCAAGGATGTCCGTTATCACCTATACTATTTAATTTGTACACTAGATTACTACACGAAATCACAACAGAAAAAATAATTTTTATTCAATATGCAGACGATTTTTCTATAACAATATTAGGCGAATCATTAGAAGAAGTCGAACTAACATCAAATATTGTCCTTAATGAAATTAGAGCACGAGGAGAAGAACTAAAATAAATATAAACCCAGATAAATCGGCAATAATGCTGTTTAATTCTAAATAAGGTGATAGGATAAAAGTAAACATTAACAATATTGAAATAGAACAAAAAGAACTACATAAATACCTAGGATATGTTTTAGATAATAAACTATCGCATAAAGTACACATTAACTATACAAATAATAAAATAAAAAAAAGACTAAACGTAATGATTTGTAGAAAAAACAATGGTGCACACCCTAAAACTGCACTGAAAGTCAACAAGGCAATCATTAGATCACAAATAGACTATGGGCTAACACTCTATGGAGGAACTGCAAAAACCAATCTGATCAAACTTAATTCTTCATTTAATTCTTCCCTTAGAGCTTGTCTAAGGCTACTCAAATCAACACCAATTAATGTGTTATATTCAGAAGCTGGAGAAATTCCGATACATCAACGCGCCAAATGGTTAGCGAAGAAAGAAGCAATAAAAACTTTTTCTAATAACAAACCAATAGTTCAAATAACCACGAAATTCCTAGAAATTGACAACTTACCGAAATACTACACATTTCTAGAACTCACTATATACGAAAACAATTACTTGATTACCCTAACTCACAACGCACTGAAATCAAGCTATATCACGGATAACAAAGTTAGAGCAATTATACAATGTGAAATACCTGAAATCGATACAAAAAATATGAATAACGAAACGATTAAAAAACTTACCATTGATTATATACAGGGGATGGACAAAATAATTAGGATAGGCAAATTTTGGGTAAAATTGGTAAAATTAGATGTGTTGTAACTATCTTAGTTATCATCCGATTTTGACAATTCAGGCATGCCCGAAACAGGTTAGGTTCAAAACCGTAAATTTGAGGTGAATATTAGGAGAAGTTGTGGTTAAAAATTGAATAATATTAGTAACCACAAATGAAGTAGGGCTCTTGCTGATTGGAACCATATATTGAGATTTGGAATCGGACCAGAATCAAGTGAGATATGGCCATTTATTTATAATCGGTTCCGATCGATACTTATCAAAGGGGTCAGATCACAACTTAATTTGAATCTCGCCTTTTAATAGATCGTTCACTATGATTTTATTCCAGCAGGCTTCTAATGTGTCAAGAATGAAAAACCAATTGAATAAACGGATCCTGGAGTCGCTGGGATGTCCCCGGGGAACCTGTGAATGGGGACATTTAAATTTTAGCACCAAAATCAGTCATTCGACGGCTCTTTTTTCATGGTTTTCGATCAGGAAGCGAAGTATGAATATAAAATGGTCAATTGACGGTTCTGACCGCTTCCAGGACCTACGGATTGGCCCAGGGGAACTGTGGAAGGGGACATTTTGGTTTTACCACCAAAACATGTCGTTCGACGGCTCTTTTTTCATGGTTTTCGATCAGGAAGCGAAGTATGAATATAAAATGGTCCATTGACGGCTCTGACCGCTTCCAGGATCTACGGATTGGCCCCGGGGAGCCTGTTGAAGGGGACATTTTAGTTTTACCACCAAAACCAGTCATTCGACGGCTCTTTTTTCATGGTTTTCGATCAGGGAGCGAAGTATGAATATAAAATGGTCAATTGACGGTTTTAACCACTTCCAGGATCTACGGATTGGCCCCGGGGAACTGTGGAAGGGGACATTTTGGTTTTACCACCAAAACCAGTCGTTCGACGGCTCTTTTTTCATGCTTTTCGATCAGGAAGCGAAGTATGAATAGAAAATGGTCAATTGACGGTTCTGACCGCTTCCAGGACCTACGGATTGGCCCGGGGGAACCTGTGGAAGGGGACATTTATGTTTAGCACCAAAACTAGTAATTCGAAGGCTCTTATTTCATGGTTTCCGATCAGGAAGCGAAGTATGAATATGAAATGGTCCATTGCCGGCTCTGACCGATTCCAGGATCTACGGATTGGCCCTGAGGAACCTGTGGAAGGGACATTTTAGTTTTAGCACCAAAACCAGCCATTCGACTGCTCTTCATTCATGGTTATCGATCAGGAAGTGAAGTACGAAAATAAAATAGTCCATTGACGGCTCTGACCGCTTCCACGACCCAAGGATTGCCTGTGGAAGGGAACATATAAGTTTTAGCACTAAAATCAGTTATTCGACGGCTCTTTTTATAGGTTTTCGATCAGGAAGCAAAATATAAATATAAAAGGACCATTGAAAGCTTTGACCGCTGCCAGGACCTACTGGTTGCCCCGAGGAACCTGTGGAAGAGGACATTTTAGTTTTATACCAAAATCAATCATTCGACGAAGAGCTGTAGAATGATTGATTTTGGTAAGCAATATATGCAAAGTATGAATATAAAATTGACCATTGATGACTCTGACCGCTCTCAGGAACTACAGATTCCCCGGAAAACCAGTGGAAATAAACATTTAAGTTGCAGCACCAAAACCAATAACTCGACGGCTTTTTTTCGTAATTTTTATCAGAAAGCGAAGAATGAGTATAAATTGGAGCATTAATGAATCTGACCGCTTCTAGGACTTACGGATTGCCCCCGGGGAACTGTGGAAAGGGACATTTTAGTTTTAGCACAAAAACCAATCATTGGACGGCTATTTTTTCATGGATTTCAATCAGAATGTGAAGTATGAACAAGAAATGGACCATTGACGGATCTGACCATTCTCTGGACCTACGGATAGCTCACGGGGAACCTGCCTACTTTATACTTCGCTTCCTGATCCAAAGCCACAAAAAAAGCCGTTGTACGACTAGTTTTGGTGCTAAAACTAAAATGTCCCCTTCGACAGGTTTCCTGGGCCAATCTGTAGGTCCCTGTGGGGCCCTCCTTAGCCGTGCGGTAAGACGCGCGGCTACAAAGCAAGACCATGCTGAGGGTGGCTGGGTTCGATTCCCGTTGCCGGTCTAGGCAATTTTCGGATTGGAAACTGTCTCGACTTCCCTGGGCATAAAAGTATCATCGTGTTAGCCTCATGATATACGAATGCTAAAAAGGCAACCTAGCTTAGAAACCTCGCAGTTAATAACTGTGGAAGTGCTTAATGAACACTAAGCTGCGAGGCGGCTCTGTCCCAGTGTGGGGATGTAATGCCAATAAGAAGAAGAAAGAAGAAGAAGAATCTGTAGGTCCAAAAAGCGGTCAGAGCCCTCAATGATCCCTTTTATATTCATTTCTCGATTCCTAATCAGGGAAGATCCATAAAGTACGTTACGCAAAAATCGGCGATTTTCAACCCCCCCTCCCCCCTTCGTGACACTTTTTGTATTAAACCTCTAGAATTTTTGTATGAATCGTCACACTGCTCGTTGTATGAATCATCACACACCAATAGAAAAGAGCCGTCGAATGACTGGTTATGATGCTTAAAATAAAATGTCCCCTTACACAGATTCTCCAGGAGCAATCCGTGGGTCTTGGAAGCGGTCAGAATTGTCAATGGACCATTTTATATTCATACTTCGCTTCCTGATCGAAAACCATGAAAAAAGAGTCGTCGAATGACTGGTTTTGGTGGTAAAACTAAAATGTCCCCTTCCACAGCATCCCCGGAGCTAATCCACATGTCCAGAAAGCGGTCAGAGCCGTCAATGGATTATTTTATATTCATGCTTCGCGTCCTGATCGAAAACCATGAGAAAAGAGCCTTCAAATGACTGGTTTTGGTGCTAAAACTAAGATGTCCCCTTCCACAGGTTCCCCGGGGCCAATCCGTAGGTCCTGGAAACGGTCAGAGCCGTCAATGGACCATTTTATATTCATACTTCGCTTCCTGATCGAAAACCATGAAAAAAAGCCGTGGAATGACTGGTTTTGGTGGTAAAACTAAAATGTCCCCTTCCACAGGTTCCCCGGGGCCAATCCGTAGGTCTTGAAAGCGGTCAGAGCCGTCAATGGATTATTTTATATTCATGCTTCGCTTCCTGATCGAAAACCATGAAAAAAGAGCCTTCGAATGATTGGTTCTGGTGCTAAACTTAAATGTCCCCTTTCACAGGTTCCCCCGGGCCAATCCGTAGGTCCTGGAAGCGGTCAGAACCGTCAATTGACCATTGTATATTCATACTTCGCTTCCTGATCGAAAACCATGAAAAAGAGCCGTCGAACGACTGGTTTTGGTGCTAAAACTTAAATATCCCTTTCCACAGATTCCCCCGGGCCAATCCGTAGGTCCTGGAAGCGGTCAGAGCCGTCATTGGACCATTTTATATTCATACTTCGCTTCCTGATCGAAAACCATGAAAAAAGAGCCGTCGAATGACTGGTTTTGGTGCTAAAACTTAAATGTCCCCTTCAACAGGTTCCCCCGGGCCAATCCGTAGGTCCTGGAAGCGGTCAGAACCGTCAATTAACCATTTTATATTCATACTTCGCTTCCTGATCGAAAACCATTAAAAAAGAGCCGTCGAATGACTGATTTTGGTGCTAAAATTTAAATGTCCCCATTCACAGGTTCCCTGGGGACATCCCAGCGACTCCAGGATCCGTTTATTCAATTGGTTTTTTATTCTTGACACATTAGAGGCCTTCTAGAATAAAATTATAGTGGACGACCTATGAAAAAGCGAGATTCAAAAGATTTTGTGGCCTGATTCCTTTGATAAGTATCGATTGGAACCGATTATAAAGAAATGGCCATATCTCACTTGATTCTGGTCCGATTCCAAATCTCAATATATGGTTCCAATCAGCAAGAGCCCTACTTCATTTGTGGTTACTAATATTATTCAATTTTTAACCACAACTTCTCCTAATATCAACCTCAAATTTACGATTTTGAACCTACCTCCGAAAAACCCGGAATATCTCCGGAATCCGGTGGCCATAGTCGGTTCCATGGACATACCGTCAAACTGGATTAATTTTCTAGTTCGGGCATGCCTGAATTGTCAAAATCGGATGATAACTAAGATAGTTACAACACATCTAATTTTACCCAAAATTTGCCTATCCTAATTATTTTGTCCATCCCCTGTAGTTACCAAATACAGTCAATACGAAAAAATATATACGGACGGATCAAAAACATCGAATGCATGTGGCATTGGAATATGGTTCGAACAAAATAATGAAAAAATCAAAAGTAAAGTAAACAGCGCAATGTCTATAATGAACGTAGAACTCATGGCAATTAATACAGCAATGGATATAATTGAGACCAAGGAAGGAGAAAATTTTGTAATATGCTCAGATTCCAAATCAGCTCTAATTAGCATCAAAAACAAAAACACGAAAGATAACTTCATAATATCAAACATTATACATAAACTCAACAAAACAAACAAAACAATATACTTACAGTGGGTACCGGGACATAAAGGTATAACAGGTAACGAACACGCAGACAACCTTTCCAAAGAAGGTTGTACTTGTGAACAGACAATATACACACAAATACCTATAAATGACACTATAAATCTGGCCAAACAAGAAACATTAGAAGACTGGTCACAAGAGTACACAAAAATATCAAACGAAAAAGGAGTCAAACACTACAATCTACTTAAAAAACCAACATTCAAACCGTGGTTTGACAAACACGATCTAAACACTTCAGAAATAGTTACAATAGGAAGACTCAGATCATTCCATACACTGACTAAAGAAAAACTGTACATGTGGAAATTATCTATTGATGACAAATGCGATAGTTGTGGGGTAAAAGAAGATTCCACTCATGTTTTACTTCAATGCACAAAATATGCACAATCAAGAACAAAATTCAAAATTCTAACAGAACACGTAAACATAGAAAACCTACTTAGCCATGCAAATACTAAGGAATACCGAGAAATCTCTAACTTTGTAAAATCCAATAATATTGTATTCTAAAACTAGCACCGTGAAAATGATATTTTACTTTATCTAGTAATTCAAACACAATCACTGACGATTAATGATCAGTGCCATTGATTAATTATTCGAACAAAAAAAAACAATAAAGAGAGATCGCGTTCGATTTCTTAAAAACGGGCGATATGAATGCCCTAAATACGCTTCACGACTTGACAACACTTGGCAGTATAGACTGGAAACGTCAGTCTGGCCACCCCGAGGAATTAGGTTCTGCAGCATGACGTCACGAATGAATTCGGTCCTCGTCAAATGAACTTTTTTGACAGTTCAGTAGTACTTTCCACTGACTCCGACGAGGACTCCGACAAAGTTCGAGTTCGAGATTGGTTGGCTGCCCCCGAGTCCAACGCGGAGTACTACTAATCTGTCATCAGTTTGAGGTTAGATACTGACGCTGCAGAACCTAATTCATCTTGAGAGCAGCAGAGAACCGGTTGTCAAAATTTGTAAACAACACGCGAGAAACGAACGCTTTCTAGTTTTTATTTAACAAAATTAGTAAAAGCCGTAAAAGCACTACTTTGAATTAAAATTGACGCAGTTATTTACGTTACTAAAGCAATTCTTAATATTGCCAATCGAACATAACTATGGAAGAGGTTCAGCGGCATTCAGTACACACGCTAGTGTTTCGTTCCTTGAAAAGAACTCACGATTTCTTCGTGGCGAACCAATCGTTGCTGCCGGAGATCGACGAGAAACTGTAAGTAGCTCTATGAATAAAATTGAAATTGACCTATCTAATAATTATTTCGTATTTCAGAGAAAAATCAAAATATTCTATAAAAGCTCGTGATTCGTACGGTCTAGTTTTTGATCGTGTAGCAAATGCAAAAAATGTAGCCATCCGGCGTAGTGAATCCGGCAGAGTAGACACGGTGCCGGATCCCACTCAGGACCATAGTACGATAATGCTTGTTTGTATTAAAATAAGGAATCTGACAATTATATTTCATTCTAGTGCTAGCAATCACTTCCGGAAGCGAACAAGAACAGGGAACGAACACGCAGACAGCTCTTTTGCCAGTAGTTGCACCTGGTGGTCAAAATTTCAATTCAAATACCGTGCAGATACTTCCCAAGAAAGCGCCAACAATTCCGAAACCGAAATGGCATGCCCCATGGAAATTGTGTCGTGTCATATCCGGTCATTTGGGTTGGGTACGATGCGTTGCTGTGGAGCCGGGAAACGAATGGTTTGCCACCGGAGCTGCCGATCGGGTCATCAAAATATGGGACTTGGCTAGTGGTAAGCTGAAGCTTTCGTTAACGGGTCATGTAAGTACCGTCCGGGGACTTTGCGTGAGTCCTCGTCATCCGTATCTTTTCAGCTGTGGTGAAGATCGCCAGGTAAAATGTTGGGATCTGGAGTACAATAAAGTGATCCGTCATTATCATGGACACCTGTCGGCTGTCTATACAATGGCACTGCATCCGACGATAGATGTGCTGGTAACGGCCGGACGGGACTCAACCGCTCGAGTTTGGGATATGAGAACAAAAGCAAACATCCACACCCTTGGTGGTCATACCAACACGGTGGCTAGTGTGGTCTGCCAGGCGGCCAATCCGCAAGTCATAACAGGAAGTCACGACTCGACTGTGCGTCTGTGGGACCTTGCTGCAGGGAAAAGCATGTGTACCCTGACCAATCACAAGAAGAGTGTTCGTAGCATTGTGCTGCATCCTTCTTTGTACATGTTCGCATCGGCATCGCCGGACAACATTAAACAGTGGCGCTGTCCGGAGGGAAATTTCATCCAGAATCTAAATGGACATAACTCCATCGTGAATACGATGGCGGTCAATCCGGAGGGAGTTTTGGTTTCCGGGGGTGACAACGGAACGATGTTCTTCTGGGATTGGCGCACGGGGTATAACTTCCAGCGGTTCCAGGCAGCTGTCCAGCCGGGATCTATGGATAGCGAGGCGGGAATCTTTGCCATGACTTTTGACATGTCCGGATCTAGACTTATTACGACTGAAGCGGACAAGACTATCAAGATCTACAAGGAGGACGACGAGGCTTCGGAGGAATCGCATCCAGTCAATTGGAGGCCTGAGATCATAAAGCGAAGGAAGTATTAGGGCCGTAAAATAAAATAAGAATGAAAAGATTTTTACTCGTAATATACTTCTAATGTGAAAACAATTGCCTTGCGTTCATTATATTAGGCTTTGAAGAATCCAATTGACCTCTGTCTACGGCGTTCGTGACTTGAACGATTTACTTAACCAATCCTAACTTAGAATTATATATTTTTTCCATTTCGTTTATTAAAGGCTCACTCGCCGCATTTCGAAAGCCAGGAAAAGCCAAAATTTTCTGCAGCGTCGGACAAGTTTGTTAATCAATGAATAGTTTAATTGAAAATAGTGTCAATATTCCGAATGCGAGACCCGCTTTCGATATCTTATTTTAATAATTCCATAACGCAATAACCGATCTGACCAGTTTTAAGTATACTATTAGGATCCTATTAGGTTCTGCAGCGTCTGTATCTAACCTCAAACTGATGACAGATTAGTAGTACTTTGCGTTGGACTCGGGGGCAGCCAACCAATCACGAACTCGAACTTTGTCGGAGTCCTCGTCGGAGTCAGTGGAAAGTACCAGGGATGCCAGATACAATTTTTATAAGTCTGTATCAACCTCAGCAAAATGTCTGTATTTGTCTGTATGGATTTTGGAAGGAACATGAATTAGAAAATTATTCAAAACAATGCACTTTTGACAACGTAGAATAGGTTTCAATAATCAAAAGGTCAGTGTAAGACTAAGCCGAGTGAAGTACGAGATACTAAAAACAAGTAAGGCAGCTATTGTTATTGAGGTCGAAATACGTATTTTGGTGGAATTAAATGGGATAATACTATCTCGTCTTACGACAAGTCTTCACTTTTCGATTCGACTACAAAGCTCTGAATAATGTTCTTATCAATATGTATGCTGTTACATTAGCATAAATTAATAATATTTACGCATTTTTCCAACTGAAAATTCGTTGGAAAGTCCAAATGAGTTCGGTTCGGAGGAGAGGCACAGAAGGAATAAATCCATTTGAAAGCATAGAGCACGGAACGGTCATCTTTTGGGTTTGGATGTTCCTTTGCGCTTTCGAACAACATCTTTTTGATTTCCGAACGGAATCTTTTGCGGCTTCGGAATCCCAAAAGTACAGATACATAAAAAAATTCATTATGAAGCCCAGATGGATCCACTCGGAATTCCAAAAGTAATCCTTTCGAAAGCCTAAAAGGAATCTGTTTGAAAGTAATGTCCAAAATAATTTCGTTCCCAACCCAACAAGGTTCCGTTCGGAAATCCAGAAGAATTCTATTTTAGAATTCCAAAAAAATTTCATTCAAAAATATAATAGAATTCCAGAATCCCAAATAATTTCGTTCGAAACCCAGAGAAAAGACATGTTTTGGGCTTACGAACCGAGATTTTCTGATTTTCTGAACGGAGCTCGTTTTGGCTTTCGGAAGGAACTCTTCTGGGATTTCCTTTTATGGCTTCGGTAGGAAATTCCATAAGTATCCTTATCGGAATCCCTTGCCCAGAAGCAGAAAAAGATTCCGTACAGAAGCTCAGAGGGCATGAAAGTCCAAAAGTATTTTTTTCGAAAGTCCAAAAGGATTCCGTTTGGAAGACCAAAAGTATTCCCACAGAGAAACAGACGTCTCACTTAGAACAAAATGCAATCAAAATCATCGTCACGGAAACATTATCGCCCAATGCTAGAAGCACTGGGATTGGACAATCAGCAACCAGATGGCGATAGTGTGCAAACGACAAACACAAGCAAAATCGATGGGAGCGCCATAGGTGGCCGATCAACCACCTACAAAAAAATGAATCTACTGTTGAAAAGGTTAACGATGAAACATGTGTTTGGTGAGACGTCTGTTTCTCTGTGGTATTCCGTTTGGAATTCGAGAATGATTTTGTTCAAAATCCCATCAGACTTCCGTTTGGAAGTCCAAAAGGATTTTTTTGGGAAGCCCAGAGTGATTCCTTTCGATTCAGAAAACTCGAAAAGATCCATTAGTAAAGCCATCAGGATTACGTTCAGAAGAGCACATAATTTTGTACGGAAATTCGTACGAACGGATATCTTTTGTTCACCCTAATGGAACTTTTGGGCTGTCGAACGGGATCATTTTGGGCTTCAGAATGGATTAATCTTGGACTTCTGAATGGAATCTTTCTATGTTTCCGAAAGGAATCAAAGAATCTTCCCGTTTGGAATACTGAAAGGATTATGTTTGGAACCCAAAAGGGATCCCGTTCCCAAAGGGAAGCCTAAAAGACTCTGCTGGGAATTCCAAAATGTTATCGATTGGTCAATTGGTCCGTCGTACAAAATATGCAAACGATATTGTTTGAAACGCCAAAATAGTTTAATTGGAAAGCCTAACAGGATTCTGTTTAGCAGCCAAGCTTCCGAAAACTGAATGTCTGTAAAAGTCTGTAACATCCATCAAAAGTCTGTATAATGTCTGTAATCTGTATGATGTCTGTAGGCAAGACCAAATGTCTGTATAAATACAGACATGTCTGTATGTCTGGCATCCCTGGAAAGTACTACTGAACTGTCAAAAAAGTTCATTCGGCGAGGACCGAATTCATTCGTGACGTCATGCTGCAGAACCTAATACACAGCTAGGTGTTGCAGTCTGCCCAATTTATGGACGAGAAGAGGGCGGGGGTGAAAAATTCATTTTCGGTGCAAAACATAAACAAACTGGCTGGCTCTCCCATACTAAAATCCAAGATGGCTGAATCGTGAATTTGGCAGATTGGAACACCTAGTGGTGTATTCATCTTGGCTGCTCTCTTCCCTCGCTTCTTCATAACTCCGACAGAAATGAATCTTTTTATCCAGTTTCAGGTCGTCCCTATCTTGCATTACATTCAAAAAGAGCCTATACATTAATACTAAGGACACACCTGTGATATTTGTACCATGGTACAAGGCGACAAGAAAATAATAATCCAAGACTATCTTTAATGAAGACAATAATAGATATGGCACTAATTTCAAGATTCTTGTACCATGGTACGAATACCACCAGTGTGTCATTAGTACAAAACAAAACGAAAACATTGAAAAATACCAAATCAATACCAAATTTTCAAAACGACCAGCGCAAACCAAGACATCAACAGGTATCACAAGCCTTCATCTACGTATTGATGGTTTCGGTGTGCGTGGGAGTGCTATCAGATTCGTCAAAACAACGTTCCATGCTTTGTTTACAACAGCAGATAAGGGGTCGTTCAAAAATTACGTCCAAGGTTTGAGGGGGAAGGGGGATCCGAATTTTGTGACAGTTTGTGACACGGGGAGGGAGGGGGGTTCGTCTTATGTGACGTCCAATCTAAAAAAAAATGAAAGCATTTTAAGAACAATTTGCATTTTAAAAACATATATTCAAACTGTTAGTAAGGGACATAACTTACTATGCTATTGTTAAAATAGTGTACGAAAAAGAAAAACTAAAATAATCGCCAAAATAAAAATGACACATGTACGTACAAGGGGTGGGGGGGTCAGGGACTTGTGACAGTTTGTGACATGAGGGGGGGGGGGGGTTGAAAATGCCGAAAAACGATGGATGTAATATTCGAACGATCCCTAAAGTCGTTTGGAAAATTTGGTATTGAAATGCGGTGCATCGCATGTAAAGCCCTCAGTACACTGTTTGACATGATGACAAATATTTGTCAAGTCAGCCTGAAATCCGCATTTCGATTTCTAATCGGTCTGGTAAATGTCCGGATAAACTTGACAAATATTTGTCAATAAGGGTTGTTTACGTTTAATCATCTTTCTCTTTCAAGCGCATGGAAAAGATAGGATTTGATTTCATCGGGAAACGTTTGATATTTATTTAAAACATATTTTCGATGGCAGGTTTTCGACGACTACTATTACGCCTTCATATCAAATTAATCGATGCTTTTGATGCTGGCATCAGAAACATGGACGCTTCGCAGAGCCTTGACTGCGGGCTAGGCGGTTGCGAATTAAAATCAAATTTAACTTAAAAGTGACAGTTTGGAAATTATGAAATCTCCCGCTCATAAGAATGGCTGGTGCATGGTGCATCTATCATCTATCAAAAATGATTCAATATCTGTCAAAAATAATCTTGCTCTGCGGGCAGGGTTAAGCCCAGTATCCACTTAAAAAGTAGAGAGGTTACCGAATTTTGTTCAATATTACCAAGCGGAATTTTGACAACTGATCTGCATGGAGCAAAATGTCACTTTTACTTGCGGAATAATCGAGCAGACTATTTTTCTGAAAGTAAAGTGGCAGCTCCCATTAGTTTGCGTGGGAACCTTACAAATTCCCTTTTTGGTTTTTGTTCTTTTCTGGTGGATAGGGTATCCAACTTGATTTGGACCCCTACACATTTTGGACCCTCCTGGCGACATTTTTCTGATTTCTGAACTAGAAACAATGCCGCTGCTTATTCAGAAACATGGACGCTTCGCAGAGCCTTGACTGCGGGCTAGGCTTTGGTATACGATTCGCGAATTGAAATCAAATTTAAATTAAAAGTGACAATTTGGAAATTATGAAATCTCCCGCTCATAAGAATGGCTGGTGCATCTATCATCTATCAAAAATGATTCAATATCTGTCAAAAATAATCTTGCTCTGCGGGCAGGGTTAAGCCCAGTATCCACTTAAAAAGTAGAGAGGTTACCGAATTTTGTTCAATATTACCAAGCGGAATTTTGACAACTGATCTGCATGGAGCAAAATGTCACTTTTACTTGCGGAATAATCGAGCAAACTATTTTTCTGAAAGTAAAGTGACAGCTCCCATTAGTTTGCGTGGGAACCTTATAAATTCCCGTTTTGGTTTTTGTTCTTTTCAGGTGGATAGGGTATCCAACTTGATTTGGACCCCTACACATTTTGGACCCTCCTGGCGACATTTTTCTGATTTCTGAACTAGAAACAATGCCGCTGCTAATTCCCCCATTGGCTTCAGGAAATTAATATTGTTCAGCATCTGTTTCACTGGTTTCCCGTGCAAAAAAGCGATATTTAGATGAAATTTCGAGAAAATTAGTTTGTTCAAGAAGGCGAGCGTTACAATGCGTTACGCTTAAAAGTATACATCACTGAAAATCTCAGAACGTACACAAAAAGTTTTTGTCGAAATTGTGAATTTAAAACGCAGGAATCTTCTCATTGATGCATTCCAATCGAAAGATAAGACTTGGCCTCAGCTCAATTGACCAGGGTTAACTTTGAAGAGACTGAATTGGGGGTGTCCAAAATATGTTGCACTGTCCAAAACGAAGAATATTTTCATTTCAGAAAATGGCAAATTTCATTGATTTATCAGTAACTGAAGCTCATTTCGAATTTCTGTTTCATAAATAACACTTTCATCTTTGAAATGGTGTCATTTCAGCCCATATCGAACCTATATTTCAATAGATATAAGCATATATTGGTATGCACTTCCTCTAAGGGTCCAAAATAGGACTGTTACCCTAGTTACTAGATAAAGATTGTCGCTGTCCGGAACATCTTTTGCTGGCGAGGATAGGGGAGCTAAATGTCATAGAAGGAAAATCCATACGATTTGACAGCTTGGTACCCAACATGTTTCGGACAGCAGAACAAAGGGAACCGAAGCGACAATCTTTATCTAGTCTCTAAAATATCTTTTGATGCACTTCCTCTAGGGGTCCAAAATAGGACAGTTACCCTACTGTTAAAGAAATTTCATTTCAATTTTTTATTTTTCCGATTCAGTAAACGGAATTCAACATGGGATTGGGATAGAAAAAGGAATTTCTTTTGAACACGATACCAACCAAGAGCTAGCAGAGCTTGGCAAAAATTTGCAATCGGGGATCCCCTTGAGTTGAAACGATGTGGAAATTGGATCAATAGCTCGTCGGATTCTCTGTCGGATAACTGGATTTTGCGTAAAGTTGTTATTCATTGATAAAAATAAACACGCTCCGCTCATTTCATTCATTCATATATGTCATGACACGGAGATGAGTGTTGAGTGACGGTGCCTGTGACAGTGTCAAAGTTTGTGAAAAGATAGCTACTTGGCAGTGTTTTAGCATTGTTTGTGCAATTTTCTATCATCGATTGAAGAAATTTTCGCTAAGATTTAATTTACCTAAGCTACCACTACCGGGGACGGTTCAAAGCAAGTGCAATAATGTCGAATAAAATCGAAGAAGCTCAAGAACATATTCGCCAGGCTGAGAAAAGGTTTGGCCCATTTCGTCATTTTTCATCCTGCTTGGGAGGGGAAGTTTTCTGAGGAGTGCTTGTTGAGGGATAAAATCGATGATGTTTTTTTTTGTATTCAACCTCCCTGTTTAGATCGTAGGAAGATTTTTCTAATAATTTTCTCATTATATTTCGATTTCTCTCGTTACTTTCTACGCTGCTTGGGGATTCTTCCATCGAACCGTCTAAAAGTTTGAAAACCTCACTACTCAAATGGAGGCCTGATTACGATATCGCTGCTGATGAGTACAATAAAGCTGGTAAGTGAATAATCATTGCAATTTAATTCGTAATTTTACTAGGAATGGGATTTTAATTGTCTGTTTACGATACTTTACAGCGACTTGTTTCCGAAATGCGAAAGCGTTGGACCAGTGCAAGGAGAGTCTGCTGAAGGCATCCGACTGCCATCGTCAGAATCGAGCCATCTTCCACGCGGCCAAGTGTCTGGACCAGGTGATCCTGATCTGCAAGGACATGAACAATTTGGCAGAGGTTCGCAAGTACGCCGAAAAGGCTTGCAATCTCTACCAGCAGCATGGATCGCCCGAGTCCGGCGCTGCGACGCTCGATAAGGCGGCCAAGATCCTTGAGGGTACCAACCCGGAAGATGCACTGCAACTGTACAAGTTGGCCGTTGATGTGGTCACGGTAAGTTCGTCAACTTGACGGAAATTACACAATGGGTATAAATTATGTACGTATATATGTTTTTAGATCGAAGATTCCTCCCGACAGGGAGCGGAGTATGCTAGCAAGGTGGCTCGGATCATGGTGAAGTTGGGAATGTATGATCAGGCTGCCGATGCCATTCGTCGCGAAATTGGCCTTCATCAGCAGGTTGGCTCGGAATCGGCCATTGGGCGGTTGGCTGTTGCTTTGGTATTGGTTCAGCTGGCTCGAGGAGATTATGTTGCTGCCGAAAAAGCATTCAAAGAGTGGGGGAATTGCTGCGATGCTGCAGAGGTTCAAACGTTAGAATCATTGCTACAAGTAAGTACTACAAGTTTTCAAAAAGCATTAAGGAGTCCGTTTGACAAAACTTTATACTTCGGGGATAAAAAAAGCGGAATACAATTTTGATTCGATTATTTTTCTGCCGTATTAGTTTTAAGGTGCTGCTAGGCATTTTTTTTTTGCGGTATCGTAAAACATCCTGTTTATTTGTTCCGTAGACTAGCCAACGTGTTGTATTCGGTTGCGATCTTTGACTTTTAGGCTGCAGATTGTTTGATCCCAACCCAAATTGCAAAACTCAGTATCAATACGTTTCATAAATTGTGAATAAAAATTTTATTCCGATTGTATTATAAAACGCATTTTTTGATTGACAGAAAAATATACTTCTACTTTAATGACTTTAATGTTGAAAAGTTGAATTAAAATGTTCCTGTTTTGAGGCAATCAGAATTCGCCTTAGGCTACCCATCTTGCTCCATCATACCCTAACATGTTCAGCATCTGTAGCACATTTTCAGAAACACTAACGCCTATCTGAAATGCGTTACTGGCTTTAAAATTAAACCTCCAAAAGTGCATTTTGCATAGATTTTTCTTCTTCTTATTGGCATTACATCCCCACACTGGGACAGAGCCGCCTCGCTGCTTAGTGTTCATTAAGCACTACCACAGTTATTAACTGCGAGGTTTCTAAGCCAGGTTACCATTTTAGTCTGGTCACATTAAGAAACACTAAACCCTACACTCTTGCTTCGACCGCGGCCATGGCTCTGGTTCTATTGTTATACTTTTTCTGCGAATCACCACACCAGACAACGGTCAAAACGAGACTCTGAAATTGCTTAAAGAATTGGAATATTTAAAATAAAAAGTTTCAAAGGGTTTGAAAAATTGCCGGAGAGTTGCCAAAATGCCAAGTCGAATGATATTTTTTATTTATTCAGACTAAGGCCGAAGTGGCCTGTGCAGTACCTAAGAGTCTTCTCCATTCGGCTCGGTCCATGGCTGCACGGCGCCAACCATGGGCGTAGCCAGGATTTCGAGCAGGGGGGGGGGGGCAACTTTTTTGGGTCTTCTAATTCGTAGTTTTATAGTGGTTTTATGAAAACACATGAATATTAGTGCTTGGCACTATTTCCTTCTAAGTTCCAAAAACTTTGAAACGAAATCCACCAACAGTAAAGGCTGGATCACAATAGCACGTTGCGCTGGGCGTTGAAGTCAGCGTTTCGTACTAGAACGCAACGCTAATAAATGTACATATGCCCATATGTACATGCCCATAATGCAACGTTCACGTTTTGCGTTTATCAAACAACAATAATGATATTTGAATTTCTAAACAAATCCGCTCTGATATAATATTTATTATCAAATAGGCAGAAAAAAAAACAATATGCAAGCTTCCTCCAGCAATTCCTTCGACAATTGCTCCAGTCATTCTATCCGAAGTTCTATCAGGAATTCTTTAGGAATGCCTCCAGTAACTTCTTCGGCAATGTCTTCAGAAATTTCACCATTAATTTCGCCGGGAAATTATCCAAAAATTTCACCATTATTTACTCCAAGAAATCTTCCACGAGCTCCTTTATAAGTTCTGCAGGGAATTCTTCCGATAATTCTTCGTGCTGTTTCTCATAAAAAATTGCACCGTGAAGTTCCTAAGAATATTCCGTGGAAATTCCGCAGAACTGCCAGTAAACATTCCTGAGAATTTCGCAAAAAATCTTCGAATTTCTTGTGTAAATTCCATAAAATTTTCCCTGAAAGTTTCAAATAATTTCTTGTGAAAATTTCAAAGAATTTCTCCTGGAATTCCACCGAACATTTAAACAGAAATTATACCGAAAATAAAATTTTCGGAGGAATTCCTAGATTAATTCTCAAAGTAATCCTGAAAGAATTCCGGTGAGAACATCAAGATTTCTACTGGGAGATCCTCAAGGAGTTTCTCCAAAAACTCCTTCGGGAATTTTTCCAGGAGTTCCACTGGCAGTTCCTCCAAGAGTTCCTCCAGGATTTCCTCCGATAATTATTCCAGTAGTTCTATCGGCAGTTCCTACGGGGGTTCCTCTGAAAATTCTTCCGGGAAATTATCCAGAATTTCCTCTGGGAATTCATTCATGCTTTCTTTCATTCAGGCTGGAATTCATTTAGTTTTCTTCAGGAATTTATATAGAAATTCACCCAGAAACTCCTCCGAGAATTTCTCTGGGAGCTCCTCAGCGAATTCTCCGGGATGTCCTCTGACGATGACGATGGTCCAGCTATATACCCCATACAAAGGTTTCAGCTAGACGAGATTTGTCTATAAGATGAATTTTCCACGACTTTTTCCGAGGATTCTTCTGATAGTTTCACTGGCATTTAATCCGGGGGTTCCTTTGAAAATTCTTCAGAAATTACTCCGGAAGTTCCTACGAGAATTCCTCCGAGAGCTCCTTCGGGAATTCCACCAGTAGCTCTGCCAGGAACTCATTCAGACTTTTTTAAGGAAATGATTTAGGCTTTCTTCAGAAATTAAATAGAAATTCCTCCTGAAGTTCTTCCGATAATTTCTGTGGGAGTTCCTCCGGGAGGTCCTCTAGGAATTCTTCTAGGAGTTCCTCCTGAAATTTTTTCGAGAGTTATTACGGGAGCTTCTCCGGCAGTTGCTTCGGAAACTCCTCCGGGAGATACACCTCAGAAGAGGAATTCCCAGAGTAATTTCCGGAGGAACATCCAGAGGAATTCCCGTAGAAATTATCGGAGGATTTCTAAGTCGCTTAGTTAACTAAGTTCCGTTTTATTAGGAAATGCTAAGATAATGTAACAGTAAAACCGGACTTAGTTAACTCCTTGATAAAGGTACAATATATGTAACCGAAACGTCGGATAAAAACGTAAAAGACTGAAAGCCATAACCTCAAATATTATTATTATCTTTATTTGGGAAGTTTTCAGTCCAAGGCTGGCTCACCTCGAATCCAGGAATTCCCTGTGAAGTTCCTGGAGGGATTCCCGGAGGAAATCTTAGTAAAACTCCTGGAGGAGCTCCCGGAGGTACTCCCACGAGCACTTCCGGAGGAATTCCCATAAGGAAGTCCTGAAATAATTCTTGGAGAAGTTCCTGAAGAAATTTCCGGAGAAATATCAAAAATAATTCTCGGATAAAATACCAAGAGAAATTAATGCCGAAATTCCCAGATGAAATCCTGAAAGTATTCCCAGATGAATTGCTGATGAAATTACTGGATGCATTCCCGGGCGTTTGTTCTGAAGAAATTTCTGGAAGAACTCAATGGAAGATGTCCTGGAGGAACTCTCAAATTAATTTCCGAATGAAATTCTGGAGTATATTCCGAGTGAAGTCCGGAAAGAATTCTAGGACAATTCTGCGAAAAAATTCCCGGAGTAATTCCTGAGGGAATTCCAGGAGAAGTACCTGAAGTACTTCAGGTACTGAAGTACAGAAGTACCTGAAGGAATTAGGGGCCCTCCTTAGTCGTGTGGTAAGACGCGCGGCTACAAAGCAAGACCATGCTGAGGGTGGCTGGGTTCGATTCCCGGTGCCGGTCTAGGCAATTTTCGGATTGGAAATTGTCTCGACTTCCCTGGGCATAAAAGTATCATCGTGTTAGCTTCATGATATACGAATGCAAAAATGGTAACCTGGCTTAGAAACCTCGCAGTTAACAACTGTGCAAGTGCTTAATGAACACTAAGCTGCGAGGCGGCTCTGTCCCAGTGTGGGGATGTAATGCCAATAATAAGAAGAAGAAGAACCTGAAGGAATTACCGGGAAAAATACCTGGAAGAATTTCCGGGGAAATACTTGGACGAACTGCTGGAGAAATTCTCAAAGAAATTTGTAGAGGAATTCTTGAAGGATATTCTGAAGTAATTGCGAAAAGAATTCTAGAATGAAATCCTAGAGGATTTCGCTATAAGGTTAATGGCGGTTCTATCCCGGAGGAATTAAAGGAAGAGCTCCTGGAGAAATGCCTGAAGAAGTTCTTTGAAGAATTTCCGAAGGAATTTCTTATAGATTTACAAGTGAAATTATGGAGCGAAATCGGAGAATTTCTGTCATAAATTTTTGAAGAAACTTCTGGTGGAATTTCGGGAGGAAATTCCGTACGTATTCTTGTAGGAACTCTCAAATACATTCCAGATGAAATGCCGGAGATTTTGCTGGAAGAATAGCCGAAGAAATGTCTAGAAGTAAAACTTAGAAAAAATCTTCAAGGAATTTCCTCATGGATTCCCTAAAAAAAATAGTGAAACCCCTCACTAGATAAAAAGGAATTACAATTATATGAGAAGGATTTTCGAACGATTTTCAAAAGGAATTTGTGGATAGCTTCCCGGAGGAATTAAGAAGTTTCCAAGGGAGCTTCTAGAAGGATTTTAAGGAGAATTTATGACCCCGAAATGTTTCGAGTTGTTTTGAACTTTCATATGTATTATGGATCCTGGATACCCTAATAAGTTTTTGGGAATCTTTTGAATTTCAACCACCTATTTCTGAATAAAACAAATTGTAAAGTGCACATTTTAAGGGAATTCATTCCAGTCCCCGTTCAATCTTACCACCATTTAGGAGGTGTCAACGATGGATGATTCTCCCAGCAGCTCATGCAACTCGTGATTCATTCGCCTCCTCCACATACCGTCCGCCATCTGCATCCCATCATAGATGGTACGCAGCACTTTTCTTTCGGAAACTCCAAGTGCGCGTTGGTCCTCCACGAGCATTGTCCAGGTTTAGAGTTCCACCCAATACTAGGTCTTGAGATAGTGTGGTTCGAACGGCAAACAGTTGTTTTTCGTAGAACCTACTTGTGTATCTAAAATCCGGCTTAATTCCATTTTGTTTTTTTTTTTTCAGGCATACGACGATGAGGATCCGGAATTGGCCGCCCGTGCTTTGGCATCGCCCTTCATTCGACACATGGACGTCGAGTATGCCCGATTGGCAAGAGATTTGCCCTTGCCCAAAGGCGTAGCCGTAGCCCCAAAAGCAAATGTTATCGAAAATGCTGCCGCATCGTATGTGTCCCCGAATAGTGGCAATGCAGCGGAGGTAAGCTAATAAAAGTGGGGCGGACGGTGCTTAACAATAATTTTATTCATTTTGTCACAGGGAGGTAAACCTGCCGCCGGAACAGGTCTGGATGAGGTGGAGGAAGGTGGTCTCTGTTAGTGTGCATCCATTCTAGTCCCTGGCCAACAGGCTGGGTTGTGTGATAGAGATGAAGCTGCTATTATTACGATTATTGTTATTAGTAAGTATATTTATAACTAGCATAGATTATGATCTATATTTTGAAGCAGATCAGCATTCAATTCGATGCAAGCTCTCAAACTTAAGAAAAAGATGAAAGTGACCCGTCGAAATGCATACAAATAGTACTAAAAGAGATCAAAAAGGATTATTTTTCAACGAAAGTATAACGTAAGTTACAAACATACATTAGCCGGCCAGATGACCTTTGTTGCATAATTAGCTTTAACGAAATAATGATGTTTCGAAACGGCTGTTTATATCCTCTGACTCTCGTTAAAAGTGTAATAAATAATGAAGTGAAAGTGGAAAGCTCACGAATTAGTAACAAACATAACTTGTAACCTAAGACGAAAGGTGTTTCCAACATTAACGATACAGCTAAACCCGCTAAACTTGTATCAGTATATCAATCAAGTAATAAAAAAAAATTAAATAACTAAAGAAAACAAAGTAAGAGAAGGAAATAGTGTGCGCCATTGTTACTCTAGAAGTAAGCGTTTCTCTCAGTACGTTTTTAGAAACCCCCCAGCAAAATCAGTCTTGAACACGCGCATTAAAACGCAATCGATTGTGTATAAATTTTCGCTAGGTTCTTGAGCCGTTTCCCTCCTTTTACCTTCCTATCTATATACTGTATCGTCAGTGTTGTATAAATTTTAACTAATAACCTAGTGGAACGGATAAGATCTGCATGTGTTATGATGATGCATTTACTTGAGAAGAATTTGGCTTAATTCAATTAAACGATACATGTTGAAATCTGTAGCTAGTTCTACGCGGCGTATTTCGTGAAAGAAAGCCTTAGTTGAATTTGTAGCGTTGTAGATATCAAGCCTTTTATGCTTCAGAATTACAACCAATTTTTTAAAGTTCCACGTGCGCTATATTACAGAAAGGTACTTATAGTTAGGGTGCATGTAGCTCAACATAATTATGTTATGTTTTGGGGTCACCTGGAGATCGTTCAAAGATTACGTCCATCGTTTTTCGGTATTTTCAACCCCATTCCTTCCTCATGTCTCACAAAACATTGATCCCCCTCTCCCCCTGTACGTTTATGTGTCATTTTTATTTTGGCGATTATTTGGTTTTTCTTTTTCGAACACTACTTTTAGAATAGACAAATTCTGGCGTAACGTTACAACAACGTTTTGACGTACTTTTAAATGTTTTTTTTTTTTTAAGAAAAATGGCATAAAATATTAGTAAACGTATGCATATTATAACATATTCTGAATTCTCATAAAATTTTGCATCGAATAGATATATAAACACTGAATATGTGTAGGAAAATGACATGAAAAAAACATGGTTAATTCTCTGCTCTGGTCTGGTTATTTTATTCCAAAAATAATGAACACCCTTCAAATATATGAGGATAATGGATGACCCTACGGGGTAATATGGCTAAAACATGGACTAATTTCGTTTTAATCGACATCAACATTTCGTGACGTTACAACGCATGGTGCTCTAAAAACAGGTTTTTATCAATGCGTTGTAACGTCACGAACAAGTATACCACTTTAAAATCCCTAGCCAAGGTCGCGGGAGTTGACGGTACTGAAGATAATATTCATCTGTGTATCATATCACATTTGGAGCACTTCAATGCGCCTCCAACGATTCACAGTGGATCGGCTGCTTTGCAGACTGAGCCCCTGATCATGTCTCGGCATACTTATCAGGTATAGCTCTTTACATGGAGGATCCGCTAGGGCTCATTAGCACTCTCCGAGGGATCGGGAAATTAACCAATTTCTCGTCAACTGGAAGTAGCGAAGCCAACGCGTGGCCACAGGTAGCATAGGATAGGTTGTAATATAGATTGAAATTGAGAAGTCATGAATCACAATAGATCATTCTTATATTTTAGAGACATTTGAATTTCAGAATGTTTTCTATCCAGCTTTTTAAGCTGGTCATGCCATAAACTTTGAATCACCCCTTTTGACATTTGGCTTGTACACTATAAATTTTATAATTGGATCGAAGTATGCTAAAATATGAGTCGGAAAATTCGTTATTTACATGGCAACGTATTGAATACAACAACAAATTTGATCATCGTCCCTGAAAATTATTTCAACATAATCATTCTTCATATATTTCAGCTCTTGTTCTAGGCATTTCAAAAATGATTTAGATGTCCTAACTCTAGCAGTGTTTCGTGGTTTATCGCTTATTCTCCAGGGAAAATCTGATGTGTTTCCGATACATAGGATGTCGAGATTATTGATGAAGCCGCTATATATTCGGTCTGTCACTGTTATTTGCTGCCCATAAATAGTGAAATTATTAGTTGAAATAAATGACATATCGGAAAAAATAGTCCATATACGGAATAATCAATTTCAGATCCGGTTTTTTTCTGATACTAGGCTTTTCTGACGCGGACTAGGCTTTTTTTACAAGCTTTTATTTTGAAAATACTAGTTACTGACATTGCACTTTATGATCAGAATCAAAGATTTTGATCGATTGCAGTAAAGCTTTCACAATTTCACATATTACGTATTTAATGCTGTGAGGCACGTAGCTAACGAAAAAGACATCGCGCTTCAGAAAATGTCCCAATGCTATTCATAGAACTCAATTGTACGGAGCTCAAACTGTGGTTCGTTTTTCAATGTATTTTCTCAATGCTGTGCTAATGTTTTTAACTGATCAATTCAATTGTTTAAGTTTCAACCAATTGTAAAATAGTAATAATAACCATGGGAGTGGCATCAATTCAATGAAATGTAGCGATTGAAGTTGTTGATCAGGCACAAGTAGTTTATCGTGAGCAGAATACGGTTTATTTTTTATGTAGAATCTATCGCCGGTTGGCATACAGCAGAGCTTCTAGAAATGGGAATACTGCTCACAAGATCGTTTGATTGTCTCACCAATTCGTAATATTTGGAGGTTCTGAACAAAATATTTAGTATGGCTCCAGCAAATCTAAAATAAAAAATATTATTATAAATATTATCAGAATAATCTACCGTTATTTGCAAACGTATTAAATCAACATGTGAAAATATTTGACAGGTTGCAAAACAAGCTTAAAAAATAAGGCTACTAGGATCCTGCATGAAAATTGTTGTACACAGCAAACGTCAAAACTGAATCACCCCTAACAGGTTTTATGGCTAGCGTAAAAAGCTGGATTAGGAGTGGAGAACTATTCAGACTTATCAGGATGTGCATTTGCATTCAAAATAGTAATGTCGATGCAATTAAATGAATAGAAAATAGCTTAATGATACGAATCAGAATTTATGTTTCTCCTTAACAATGAATATTTCTTACATAAACTTTGCATTGGCTCTGATGATAAATCTTAACATCATAGCAAACCATAAATCAGCCAAGAAAAAAAACGTAGAATTTAAAAAATTAGATTGATTATAAAATTAAAATAACTTCTTTCTTTACTGGGATACTAAATACCTTCTGTTCTGGTTTACGGTCAAACTGCAAGAGACGCAAGAGACCCACTTTATAGACGAATCCAAGTAAAAATAAGAAGAAGACACACGACGGTGTTAACATTGGCAGATTCTGCAGCGCAGCATAGGAAGATCATTTTAAAATGCTTGTAATGAATTCTAGACAAATTGTATTTAGAATCTGATTGATGTACGATACGGAAAAAGTTCTGAAGTACTTATTTGGATGCTTATCTCATTTTTTTTGTATATTTTCCAAAAATGTATCTACCATAAACTTTGGAACATTTTTCGTATCATAAATCAATCAGATTTTAATTACAATTTGTCTAGAATTTATTATAAGCATTTCTCTAAAGTCTCTAAAGGATCACACATGTTCTTTTTAGGATGATTACAAATCACATTCAGTACTGGAGGATATTTTAGTTGCTTTTTAAGTGCTTTATTTGGGTTCAACAAGTCCAGTAGAGTCTTAGGTTTATATCCTAAAACTTTTTCAGATGGCGAATCACCAGTTTCGAGACAAGTATTCCTATAGTTAAAGAGAAAAAAATAACCTTATCCTGCATGTCGAACGAAAGCAATTGAGGATCCAGAAGGAACTTATTTAGGACCTCCCCCGAGTAGCACACTTGTCACATAACAGTCACAGTGACTCATATGCGACCAAATCAAGTCACATTGGAGTTGCTGCAACCAAATCGAACTGAACTGTGGTACTAGGGCCTTTGTGACTTTTACCATTCTTTCCGCCTGCCCATTACTTTGGGGATAGTAGGGTGGACTTTTAATCACCTGTATTCCTTGCTTCTTAAGAAATGAAATAAAAGAAATAGAATTGAATGGCGGACCATTGTCCGTCACCACTACATCAGGAAGACCATATCTTGCAAAAAAAACTAATAAATTTCGTCAAAACTTTTTCTGCACATGTACCTTTTTCATGACCTCAATTTCTAGCCATTAAGAGTACAATTAACAACAAAGCGTGTCCCTTGAAGTAAAAAAAATCAGCGTGATTCCTGCTGAAAGGCTTCAATGTCGGTATCCATTTATTAGTATCTTTGCTGCCAGAAACATTCGTCATCTTTGAACAAATATCACACCCATTTACGTATTCCTTGCTTTTCGACGGGCCTATACACCAGCGCATAATCATATATAGCTAAATCCATGATATATCTTTGCAACCTAATGACAAAAATTGAATTGCGGCCCGTATATATAATAAATTTTTGACCATACAAAAATTAATGAATTTTTTTTTACCGTGGAAACAACTGCCAATGCCTCTAAATGAAGTATTGGATAGACCTTTTGCGCATTGTTTAACGAGAAGGAAGTGAACCAAATGGGATTTTCAACTCCATCGACTATATGTGAAATTACTCCACCTAAACCATATGAAGATGCATCAGTACTGACTACAATAGGGGGCCCTCCTTAATAGCTGTGCGGTAAGATGTGCGGCTACAAAGCAAGACCATGCTGAGGGTGGCTGGGTTCGATTTCCGGTGCCGGTCTAGACAATTTTCGGATTGGAAATTATCTCGACTTCCCTGGGCATAAAAGTATCATCGTGTTAGCCTCTCAGAGCATTAGTGATTAATCATAGATTTAATCATGATTAATGAATAATGGGCTATTTAATCATTATTCATTAATCATAATCATACAAAAAATATGATTCAATCATTAATCACTAATCGTAAATCATAGAATTTTACATTTAATCATTAATCACTAATCATATTCATAATTGTTTTGAGTCTATTAATTAATCATCAATTTTAATCATTGCATACATCGCTTTTATTCATTAATCTTTAATCATAATCATTTAATTTTCATAGCTTTCAATAACCCAATCTGGTAAAAATGTTACTTGATGATTGATCAATATGCAAGGCATTCAATTTTGTTATTCATAATCATTAATCATTAATCATACCGATCTTTAATAATTAATCATACACATATTGTGTCAGCGTATCATATTGTAGTTAATCATACTCCAAACGTTTTATTCATTAGTCATAATCGTTAATCATTGTCAAAAATCAATTTAATCGTTAATCATAATCATTAATCATAGTCAAAAAAGATTAAATCATTAATCATAATCTTGAATCATAGAGTTGAACGACTTAATCATAACAAATTTAATCATTCATTGGAAGCTTTATTCATTAACGCTCTGAATGAATGCAGAAATGGTAACTTGGCTTAGAAACCTCGCGGTTAATAACTGTGGGAGTGCTTAATGAAGCTGCGAGGCGGCAATGCCCCAGTGGGGGATGTAATGCCAATGAAGAAGAAGAAGAAGAACAGTAGGTTTTCTAGGATCATAAAAAGTGAATATATTAGCGGTTAATTTCTTTTTAGATTCCTCAAAAGCTCTATCACAATAGGAATTCCACAAAAAATTCACATTTTTTTAGTAAATCCATATAAGGGATTTAGAGTCATAGAAAGGTTCGGAAGAAATTAATTATAATAATTAAGAAGCCCTAAATATGCCTTCAATTCATTAACATTTTCCGATTTTTTTTGCTTCTTGTATAGTAGATACTTTATCTGGATTGGGATGAAGTCTCTGCTCTGAAATAATGTGGCCTAAATAGGGCAACTTGTTGACAAAAAACTTACATTTATAAAAATTAATTTTAATATTGGCTCGAGACAAACGATCCAAAACCATCTCAACTTTTTCTACGCATTCTTCTGGAGTTTTTCCTGCGATTAACACGTCATCAAGGTAACAATATACCGATTCAATACCGCTCAAAACATTGTCCATGATCTGCTGAAAGATCGCTGCACTAGATGACGCTCCCTGCGGCAGCCGATTATAAGTAAACAGTCCTTTAATAGTATTGATGACAACGTACTTTCTTGAATTCCTAGAAAGTTTCAATTGTGTATAAACAGTCGTTAAGTCCATTTAATGTCCATTGGACTGTCCAACGAACAAAAACATTTGCATTCAGCTAAAGAAGAGATTAAATCCTACGCAGTTGGCAAAGGGTATCTATTGGGTATCAATACTTTGTTTAAGGATACCTTGCAATCAATAACTAACCTAATTTCATCGTTCATTTTCGGAACAACTACTATAGGTGACACCCATAAATTTGTTTTAATTGGTGTTATAATGCCATCCTTTTCCAATTCTTTCAAGTGTTCCAATACTTTATCTCGCAAACGATAAGGCACGTCATAGGCCTTTTTGAAAATTGGGCTTCCTCCCTAAATACCAATTCCGCTTCATAGCCCTTAATGGGATGCTTGAAATCTCTGTTAAAAACGCTATCGTACTTAGTCCTCAAAAAAAATAATATTTTCTTCGCATCATACAGTGAGCCTTTCTTTTTCTCTTCCTCTTTCATTACCATCCCTTCCTTTATAACCTCTAGGCTCGTCGTTTAACAGAGTGTATATCACCTCCTCCTTAAGGGGCCCTCCTTAGCCGTGCGGTAAGACGCGCGGCTACAAGACAAGACCATGCTGAGGGTGTCTGGGTTCGATTCACGATGCCAGTCTAGGCAATTTTCGGATTGGAAATTGTCTCGACTTCCCTGGCCATGTGTGGGGATGTAATGCCAATAAGAAGAAGAAGAAGATATCACCTCCTCCAGTTCTATTGATAGCCTGAGAACTGCTCGCTGTAACCTCTTTCGCTTTCATAATACGCTCAGCAACTTTGAGAGTCAAATTTTCCTCATCTAAAAGCCTTTGTTGAAGAATCTTATCAAAAATCCCGTAGACTAATTGATCCCTAATCGCAGAATCTCTAAACTCTCCAAAATCGCACGTTTCAGCTAATAACTTTACATCTAATAAAAAGTTCTAATTTGTCTCAGCTGGTTCCTGAACGCGGCACCGAAATTGATATCACTATATTCGACTCAGCCTTATAATATCTTTCTTTAAGTTTTTTTTTTATAATATCGCCATACTATTTAAGATCTGTGGCTGGATAGAGACGTTTCAGCTCATGAAACACTGTGACTCCACACAAACTCAAAAATATATCCTTCTTCTTGGCTTCCTGAATGTCATTGCTTGAAAAAATATACTCCATTTGTTCTACATAATAGGAAAAAGACGTACCCTGTACGTAAGGGTCAATAGTACCTATCAAACCCATATTATCAAATATCTATTTGCCACTGGCAATGTAAAACACGAGAAGGATTCAAAAACATATTGTCAAATTACTTTCACACTCTAGTAGAAAGAAATCTTTTGCACATACCTTTATTTTACCAAATGCCCCACATCCAGGACTCCACCGAAACTCCCAGAGCACCACAGCAGGAATAGCAACCGAAACCACCAGAACGCCACAGCCGGAACAACAGTAACCGGATTATACTTCAATGTTTGAAACAAGAAGATGGCCACCGCCAGGGAACAACTTCGTCCTGGGAATTCAATTCTCTGTATTTTCACCACCATTCAGCGTGCACAAATCCTCTGACATATAGCGTCGCTTGCGACCGGCTATTGTAAAAAAAAAAGAACAATGCAGACTGGAATTTGCTTACAAAGCCACGAACTAAAGATCTCGCTTCTGTCAAGGGGGGAGGGGGGAGACGGTTAAATGACCCACGCTGGCGCTGCGCACCGAGCTGCTGACTATTGCCTCTGACCTCCTAGGCGGAGACCTAAACAACTCACCTTTTGCGAAGGGGTTGTCGCCTACACTACTACCACTAATTGAAGAATTGACTTGGTTTTCCATTTTGGTCCCACGAGTTGCTCGGGAAAAGAGGTCCACCACGCCAGAGCCCAGCATGACGCGGTAAGGGAAAATTACTGTGGAGGGTGCCCAGGTGCCCCACAGGCTCCGTTAAAGGCCTAGCTCATTATTTCACGGGGCCATGCATCCCTCGGCACGGGTCGCTTAACGCCTGTGGATTAAGGATTAGGGACGATGGCACCGGCGTTTAAGCGTGCTGCAAAATCATAGTGCAGGTAACGCAGCTGGCTTGCTCGGCCTCGCCCGAGTGTCCGGTGTGCGCAGGTTTAGAGAAAACGGCGGAACACGTGTTGTTCGTGTGCCCACGTTTTCGCGCAATGCGTGACCACATGCTTGCCACATGTGGTCTGGACACTATCCCGGACAACCTAGTTCGGAGGATGTGTGAAGATGAAGTTGGCTGGAACGCCGTTTTATCGGCTATCGTCCAAATCGTCTCGGAGCTACACAGAAGGTGGCGCGTGGACTCGAGGAATGGCTAGTTCAGGCGCAAATAAGAGGTGGTCCAAGGGTTCGGAGTCGGCTTCATGGGTCATACCGGTGCCCTGTGGTCGAACTCGATCCTTTTATCGAACAAGTGGCCGCGCGAAGAACAACATGGTATTGTCGCTTTCGCGGTGTCGGTCAACTGGGCGGGTTCCGAGCCCGAGAACAGAAAGGGGTCCTCGTCAAGGCTGGGGCAGGCGTAGGCACCGCGTCGGCAAGTCCCTCTGTTTGATGGCGAATTGGCCCTATCGCAGAAAGGTCAATTTGGGGTGCACGCAGCATCATAATTCTTGATACCAGCCGTGCAGAGGAAAGCAGGCGCGAAGTCGACCCTTCCCACCTTCCGAGGACATAGGGCGTGGTAAGACCACCTGGAAAGCCGGCAATGCGCTGGCACGATACCATGGTGTTCTTCTAAAAAGCGAGTCACGATGTTTGGTGCTGCAAGGACACGCAGCTAACCTCAAGGGTGCGTTGTGCACTGGCCCCCATTTGAAGCATTACTTTCTGGTTGTACCGAAGGGACGACGGGGTTGGCGGCAATGGAAACGGTTTAGCGGGTTGGGGATGTAATCCTGCTTCCCTCGTTTGCAAATGGAGGTGATCCCTAACCCCGCACTTCCTGGACGTCCAACCCAGGATGTCTGTTGAGCAGATTCCCCCTCCATTGCTAAGGAAGAAAAAAAAACATACACACACACAGATATCAATTCAATTCGTCAAGCAGAGTCGAAAGGTATATAACACTATGGGTCTCCGGGCCTCATATAAAAAGTTCGTTTTTGGAGCGAACATATAGCCTTTACGTATATTTTGTATACGAGAAAGGCAAAACTACACATTGAAATTATTCAAAATTATCAATGAGTTTTTCTTTCGTGAAAATTCGGCAGAGTTCCTGTAGCTTATTATGAAGATATTTCCGTGGACATTCATTAGAATTTTCTGTGAACATTTCATAGACAATAGTTAAGCTCGAATAGTTTGTCTGATAACTGTGATTCGTGACCCTTCTACGTGGGTGGGTGGGAATCCTATGGGATTCAGTGCCATATGGATCATTTACATACGACTTGCTTAAGTTCATAAGTTGATGAGCTTTCTACAGCCCTACTGAACACAAAAACGCTACGGGTTAATTCCACTGTCTTCCCGTTCCCACCTATTCACTGCTGTGTGGGGCATCTTCCTTTGAGCGGTGATTACTCATTCTCAATCAACGTCTTAAAAGCCATATAGGCTCTGTATTCGGCCCTTTTGAACTTTTCGGCTTTGTTATTGCCGTTCGTCCGAGCAGGTTTTTTCGATCACCGTCTACTTCATGTCTCGTATAGACATGTAGACAATAAATATATATGTTGATTGTTGAATCTAGCATAGGCATGAAACAGAAGTCGTTACTAGAAATGTATGTTTTACGTTGAAAAAAAAAATGGTCGTCTTGAATGTAATATGGGGAAGATAGTTATTAGAGACTAGAGAGAAGATAGTTATTAGAGACTTAGAGACTAATCGCCACGGATTTGTATGACAAAATGGAATAGTATTGAATCAAAATTCACAAATCTCACTTTCAACACGCCGTACTTATATTGCGTTTCGATCATACCTTTTCCTCCTCTGGCCTCACTTTCAAAAGAATCGTCTTCGATAATCCATCATCATCATCGGTCTTGTTGCGATGTGTGAGATCGTTCGTGTTGTGGTTCCCTGTAGAAAATTTTGAAAGAAATAATTATGAGAAGGAAGCCCCCTCCTCAAAGGTTCAGTTTATCCGATTATACGGTTTTATGAATGGACAGGCAATTCAGCATGTCTAGATGAATGTCCAATTTCAAGATGCATTTGCACGTACAGTTTGTAATGAGGTAAATCATTTTCGAAAAATTACTGGGGAATAGCAACATGTTTATATTAATGCTTCACTTTCAGAAACTGTGTCCTACACCCAACTGGCGGTTGTCAGATTTTCTAACAATTCTGTATAAGAATCTACCAAAACCTGTATAAGAACTGGGCATATGCGAAATTGTTAGCGTCTTATACAAAAAATATAAGAAAAGCTTACAATATTGTTAGATTCTTATACAATATTTGTATAAGAATCTAGCAATTTCGCATATGCCCAGTTTTTATACAAGTTTTGGTAGATTTTTATACAAAATTGTTGGAGAATCTAACAACCGCCGGTTGGGTGTAGAATTACGAATGCAATTGTTGGCATCGGATGATTCAATTCTGAATCCTAAAAGTGGGTCACCGGATATTTTCTTTAATTCAAGTTAAGAAAAATCGCGACCTAGTCTACAGTCGCCGTCTTTTATATAGGGCCAAGGATGTCAGTTAATAGGTGATCAGCATATATGAAATTTTTTTTCGTGTATGCTACTACGGCGTAAAGATGAAAAAGTTTCTTCGATGTCTGTTGCTTGAATTAAAAAAAATTGTCCCTGAGAGCGCGATATAGAAATTGGCTTATAAACGCAATTCACCTTAAACAAACATCTCACCTTTAAAACGGTTGCGCCTAACACAAATACCACAAATTCAAATTGTAAGATACCCAATACCACAGATTTCTATTTAATGTTGTATTTTGTTATTCTGGAAATTTGATTTATATAAATAAAGTAAATCTACAGAATAACCAATTGCAATCAAGTAGTAGCTCTAAAAAAAGTCGTTGAAATATGCCATAAACGTACATTAGAATGGCATTGCGTTTGATTCCAAGTAAAGACCCATCACAGGGTTTTATAATTTGGGTCTCTCTTTCCTAATGGCGGTATCTCAAGTACCGCTTATTAGAGAGCTTTGCATAAGGTACTCGACGTGCACAGTACATAAACTTTATTCCTTATGGGTTGAACCTTTTGATACGAGGACCGGCCGGGGCGCAAACGAGTGTGTAAGTAGGCACAAGTTGCAAACTTCGGTCGTCTCAAGGTATACACATCGCAAAGCATAGACGGAGAAGAAGGAAAATCTGGTGAGAAGATGTACGAAAGGAGACTGCCAGAGGCCGTAATGTAATATCACTTTGCTTGTGCGCTCACACTGGTTCATGATCATTCTGTTTCCTTACATCGCAAACTATGGAACCTATGCTGAGGTTTTTCATAACGTTTTTCACTAATCGAACAATTCCATTTGCGATTGAAGTGGAATGTGGTGGTATGGTCTCCAGGAAGCTATGTTGGAAGGGCTGTATACGGGGTGGAAATAAATATAGGTTCCAGGCTTAAGGACCACAAACTACAATCCGTCCAAAATAAGTAAGTTGACGCAGTTAAATTTTGGCCAACTGCATTTTCCTCTGCAGTGCAGTGTCCACTCGTTGTCTGTGGCTCCTAAGCCAGCAGTACAGCGATGCCAGATCTACGGAAATTTCTGTAGATTTACGGAATTGAATGCTTTCTACGGATCCACGGATCCGTAGATAAAAACTACGGAAATTTGAAAATTTCTGCGGAAATCTACGGATTTTTTAAGCGCATTTTTAATTTCAATTGAAGTATCTGAGAGTTAAATCACCAGTGATTAACATTGTACTGGGTCACTGTATTGAATTTGAATCTGAAACATGCTTTTGCCCAGCAGACCGTACGTGATTCTTCTCTACATCAGTTGAAATTCAAAAGCTGTATGCCCGTTGTATAATGATGTGAGTGATGTGGTGCGTTTTTTAGGTAGTAAACCAGATAATTTAGAATTGTCAAATATTCTCACTTGATTTCAAATTAAATTCAAGTTGAGTAAGCAATACAAAAAAAGCAATACGTAAGTTCTGTTGGGAACGAAAGGTCGTTACAAATATTTATTAAAAGTTATGTCCTACTGGCCTCCGAAAGGTCAAGAAGGAACGTTAAAAACTATTAAACATTAAACATTGAAAAAAAGTCTAAAACTCCTAGGATTTGTAAGATAAAACTTTGAAAACCCTTAAAATTTATGGAAATTTTATTGTTGCTCCCTCAATTTATTATTTTCAGGCAAAAATAATCCGAGGTGGGAATATTTTTAAATTTTTGTTTCGGCTTAATTTAATTCTTACTATAAAAATATAACGCATAGATGAAAAAATGGAACTTCTGAGGGAATTGCTGGAGAAAATCCTGAAGGAATTCTCAAAGAAATTTCTGGAGAAATCTAGGCATTTTTTTTAGGAAATTCCATAAGACATTACATCGTAAATTATTTCGAAAATCCTTCAGAGATTCATCCGATAGTTCCTTGAAATGTTTTTTAGAAACTCCATCGGAAATCCATTGAGCAATTTTCTCAAAAAATCTTTAAGGAATACTTTTCGAAAATCCGCTCGGGTTCTTCTTCGGAAATTCTTCAAAAAATCATTTGTAAATGCAGCTCCCGAAAGTATTTCTGGAGGAATTTTAAATTCCTCCAGAAATACTTTCGGGAGCTGCTGCAGTAGTGCAGTAGTTCCAAATAGTATTCAAAAATCCACCAGCACTTCCGTTGAACATTCTTCCAGCGATACCTTCGGAAAAGCCTTTGTAAATTTCTTCAAAAGTTTTTTTCGAAGGTTCCTACGGGAGGTTCTCTGAAAGTTCTAAGAAATGCATAAAAAAAATCCAAAAGAAAATTGCTGGAGGCAGTTCTGAAGAAAGTTCTAAAGGAAATTCAAAAGGAATATATGGAGGAGATTCCTAAGACTTTTTGATTCTTGAAGCAATTTTCAGAGGATTTTCCAAAGAAATCACTGGGGAAATTTCAAAAGAATTTTTGGATGAATGTTCCAAGTAATTCTTGAAGAAATTTGAGAATTTCAAAAACTCTTTTACAAAATCCTTTAGAAACTTCTTTGAAATTCGTTCGGACATTCCTAGAGTTTCGTCCCAGAATTCCTGGAGGAAGTTCAAAATCAAGTACTGGATAAATTTCCGAAGAACTTAAGTTTTCACTGTGGCAATTTCTCAGGGAATTGATTAAACTATGTCTGAATAAATTACTGTAGGATTTTCTAAAAATATTACTAAAGCATTTTTTGGAAGACTTCTTATAAGAATCCTTAGAAGAATTTCTCAACGGATTTCCGGAAGAACTCTTTACTAAACCTATTCCTAAACCTTTTCCTATTTCCAAAGGAATTCCAAAGGAATTTGTCGGAAGTTAGTGAAATTCGATAAAAACTCCTTTAATAAATAACGTTAACATTACCACAACTCTGGCACCGTCAGTGCCAATTAACAAGAGTCAAGATAATCTCATAAGTGATAAAAACTTAATCATTTGCCTAAACTGAAAAGAGATCTGCATGAATTTGAGCAAACTAAACTACCAGTGACATAGCCCAACTAGGTTCTCTCCAACAGGTGCAATCAGTAGAAAGTCTCACAGTCTCACTTTTATACCCTCTTGCGCAGGAATCCAATTTTGGCATTGCGTTCGACTCGGTACAACGCTGTCTTTGCTCATTTCGTAGTGACTGATTGTAATCGGAACATTTCCGTCATTAAAACAGCAAAACTTTTCTCAGGATTGTTTTCATGTAGGGTCATTATTCAAGAATGCACGAACCTATTATCACTAAACAGCCAAGCAATCAGCTTAATAATTTAAAATGTTCTGAAAAATAAGAAGTCTAAACTATTCTATGTTGAATCAATTTAAGTTCAATTGATAAAATGCGAAAACGGTAGTTTCTGCGTTGGAAACAGTTACTGTCAAAAATATGTATAGCAACTGCCATTATGACGAGTGTCGAAAACTGTATAGGGCACTGTGCCTATGAATCTCATTCTTTTTGGATTTTCATGAAAGGAAATAACAAGACCAGTAACCATAAATTTTGACGGTCTTGTTGTTATCTAATTTCTATGCATTGAGAAAAGTTAGAGATCTGTCATGTAATATCCTTTATACTAGGATTGTAGAGCCGAAATAGGACCAGCCAAATGTTTTGAGTGAATCTACGGAATTAATGTTGAAGCAATCTGGCATCGCTGCAGCAGTAGCAAAACAGAGCCGCAGAATAGAGCATAAGCGATCAGCACAGTAACTTCAATAGGGTAGAATACGGCATTGGCAGGGTGCGACAGTTGTTGGCACCCTCATCAATATTTGCATTTTCCAGCAAACATACATTATTCATGAACATAATTTTGATTCAATCACACAATTTCAAGTCTAAGCTTTCATTTAAATAAGTTGTTTGTGTAAAAGTAGCAAGATTTGATGTGTTAATCACCGAAACAAATTTACACCTTCGAAATCCTTGCCATTATTGCATTGCCAAAGAAAGCAGCGCACGAATAGCAAACTGTTACTTACTTTTTTGGATCGCCTGTTTCTCCTCTTTATTGCGTTTGACACGACAAATTAAGTACGTACACTACTTTTTACACTTTATCACCACTTGATTATTACCACAAAGAGCAAATTTATGCAATATTTGCTCTATGTTTCACTAAATAAAATCAGGACTGTTCGTTTTCTTTGACAGCAGCACACTTCGGAATAGAGCGAGAGAATGTGTTTGTGAGCATATCAAACACACGCTAAAAAGATACCACGCACAATTCTATGTGATTTGATTTTAGCAAAAATACGAACAAAATATCCGGCGATGGCATTTATTTAAAAAAAAAAGTGTTAAAATACAAATGTTTCTATTCGGATTTTTACGCAGACCATGGATTATATTAAAAGTGATAGCAACACTGTAGTGTTTTAACCCTTATGTGGCTGACAGGACCGCTTTCCTTTTGCAACTTCAATATTTTCCAAGCTCATCAAAAAAATAATTGCCTACTTTTAGGGTATTATCTATTATTCAACTGTGAAACGTAGTGTAAGAATGGGGTGGCTCCAGCGGCTGGATAGGACAGTGCTGTCCATTATTCAACATATGAAGACTCACGAGGTGGAATATATTGTTAATATACTATACTACCAGAACCGACGAGCTTTGTTTTACCTAAAATTGATTAAATATATATTTTTTACATTATTTAAAAGACGTTAAGTATTCGAAATTTGCAAATTTTGGATTCCATTTTTTAGATTAATTTTCGATTAAAGCAGAAATGTGTACTTCATTTGTATGAGAGTCCCTCTTCCAGAAAAGGAAGGGTCTAATATCATCATAAGAATCTTCATCATTCGCTAAAACTTCTACATACAAATGTTCATGCCGTTTCCTAGTCTATAAGGGCAGACAGACAAATCATTCTTATGTGTATGGATTTGGTTTCACGTAGTTTACGTCAAGCGGTCGTGTCTTGTACACAACCACCATGATTTTTTTTATGAAACAAACATATCATGTAAGGACCGCAAAGAGCAAGTTGTATATTTGAAACAGGTTGATAGACTTTTGCTTACGCGACTCTAAGGCATTACAAAAGACAAAAGATGTAAATCTTGGCAGCGGACAAAAAGCATATAAGTTCCCTTCTCCTAAATGGCAAACATTATTCAAATAGGTTGAAAATGGTAAAAGTAATGAAAATATCAATATAAGGGTACACGGGTACCCTATCTGCCATTCACGTCTGATTTTTGATGGCTTCATAAGGGTTAAATTTGTTCTACAATGTGTTTAAATGCTTTTGCCTATCTGTGTACATGACATAAAATTTATGCCAAGGCTAAAAATTAATGTTTTGTGTTAAGCCAGTTTTGATAAACAATAAAGTTTGTTCCAAAATTGAGTGAAGCGAGATGAGCGTGCGGCCGATTAATATGAATGTTTTCTACTTCCATGTCTAGTTGCTAAAGGGAGCAAATCCATTGCTGATAATAGAAATTGCTATGCCAATAGAAGAAACGTTGACCTGTTACTTTATAATAAATTTACTGAGTTTATGGTAAAAGCTGTTATATTTGGTGAACACCAATCATCAAAGAAAGAGCATACAAATGTATACCAATTAAGCTGTACCTGTGTTTTAGTGTAATTATTAATTATTTTTACCATTCAATTTGGCGAATGTCTTAGACTGCCAAGAATAGGTATTTTCCCCTATCAACACCATCATCATCACGTTTTGGTTCCATTCGCCATATCTCGTACCGAGAGAGGGAGAGAAACTAAATGCAGCGACCAAAGGAATGTCTGCCTGGCTTTTGCTGCGGGATCGCGGTTACTGCTTTGCTTCATCAGAACCAGTTTTCAGTTCAGTTCGGTTCGTTGCTCGGATTGGAGAACCATCATTGCGTTCCATCTATCCTGTTTACTGTTTGTGTATTTCGGAAAGTTCGTTGCGCGTGGTTGGGAGATTCAAATTTTATGAGTCCCATGGTCCGTTGTCGTCATAGTTTTAACGATCGATTTATGACCTTCTAGAATTGCGATTCTCCTCGGTCTATGTAGGGTGCGATTGCGCCGCCCGTCGCCGTTTCCCGAGTTTCGCGTGCCGTGCTTAGCCGCCGTGGTGTGTTCTTTTGAACATTTTCATGACTTAATAATAGTTGCGCGACGACGACGTCGACGTGAGGGGCTGCTGTTTGCTCCCAGTCGCCGAGCATCATTCGCGGCAACTTCCTGCACTCCAGAATACCCACAGCAGCAAACAGAGACGCAAAGCTGGTTCCAGATTGCTCGATAGTTTATGACCTATCAACTCGAAGATGAAGTGAACGACGACAACCGTGTGGAATGAAAGAAAATGTTTCAACGAAAATTTCACCATCACCATCGTTGCCTGTTCGGTTCAGTTTTGAAACGGTTGGCTTATGAAGTTTGAGAAGATCTCTGTCGTTTATCTGTGCCCGGTTGTTGTGCTTCCTAGAAGATATTCAATTAAGCCCCATTAGTGAAGTGAGGAATGAGGAGCTATCGTCGTGCGAAAAGTATGCGTGCTTCGAATGGTTATTAAATCACTTAATTAAGATAGAAGAAGTCTCGTGTCGAGTTGGAGAGATTGTGTGTGCGAGATCATTCCGAGAAGCCTTTGAAGATCTCATCTGTGATCCGGTCCGGTGATACATGCCCAAGTCAGTTGGTTGGCACTAGTTTGCAGCAATCTTGAACTCAGTAAGTTATTTTCATTTTTAAATTGTATGCTGATTTTGGAAATGAGATCAGGGAGATTTCGGTTAACTCGGTTTTGTTTTTGCTTAATTTTTTTTTTGTCATTGTCATTTAACTTTTATGTGCTTCGATGGATAGAAAATGATTTTAGGAAGATGTTGCTTGGACCATTGCCTTTTCCTGCGTTGGGAGGAAAAAATCTTATCTGTCCCCAGGAACCGCAAAATACGCCTTCTACTTCAGAGGTTCTGTTATTAGTAATGTTGGTCCCACCATATTCTTTTGTTTTGTGTTTCTTATCTAGAACTCGTCTGAGACCACATATTACATATTACATCGGAGGAATAGATACGTTGTGCTGATAAGGACTGGTCCTTGATCTATCCATGCATGTGGATGACCGTACTGTACTGTATTTGTCAACCAATCATCCGGTTGCCAAGGTCGACTCTTAAAGTTCTGTGGAACAAAGTGTCCGGTTCACTGGTTCCATCCCAGGTATCAGGTATCAGGTATCAGAACGTCGGCTCCAGGGGCACGTTCACCTCAATTTGGGAGATTTGTGCCATCGCCTTCACAGCCTTTTTCATCACACACCTGACGGAAAAGGAAGTGAACAAAAGGAAAGGAATGTGGATGGGAGAACAAAGGGAATGTTTGGAAAAGGGCCCTTGAAGAGGGCATACAACGCATTAGCGTACAAGAGCTTATAGCTCCTTACCACAACGGGTTATGAACAACAAAATACTCTGAAGGTTCAGGTTTCTGAAGTCAATTTCACTAAGTAAGTGTTTACCAAATATTTGGAAGCGCAATTGTGCATAGACTGGGCAGTTACATATTAGATGATAAGAAGTTCCATAATCGGATTCACAACTATCACAAACAGATGATTCAACGCGTTGAATATTTGCCATGTGATAGTTCAGTCGGCAGTGACCTGTCAAGGCCTTGACTAAGACACTGCAATTCTGTTTAGACAGATTAGCTAAATAGCTTGCTACTACCGGAGATGGCTCCCGGATGTACAATTTTGTTTGATGACATGAATCCAGACTACTCCAATGCCATTTGTGCTGAGTGACAGCCCAAGAGTTGATCAAAAGCTTCACCCAACACTTGGATATTGGAATAGCTGGCTCAGGACCAATAAAGTCATGCGATGCTCCATTACGAGCTAACTCATCAGCCAATTCGTTTCCAGCTATGGAAGAATGGCCAGGTACCCATATAAGGTGTAAAGTATTTACTGAATTCAGTTCCTCAATTTGAGTTCGACATGCGATTACTGACTTCGACCTTGAGTTGGCCGAGGCGAGAGCTTTAATAGCTGCTTGGCTATCTGAACAGAAGTATATTACTTTGCCCATAATGCGTTGCTGCAGTGCAGATTGCACTCCACACATGATGGCAAATATTTCCGCTTGAAAGACAGTGCAGTGTGTACCCAGTGAGTGTGACTGTTCCAATCTCAGCTCACGCGAATAGACGCCTGCACCTGCTCTACCTTCGAGGAGGGAGCCGTCAGTGTAACAAACAATGCTGTCCGACATACTTCTCTCCAAATAGCCAGATGTCCACTCATCCCGCGAGGGGAATTGTGTTGAAAATGTCCTATAAGGAAAACTACTAACGTGTGTGAGATCACTTGGAGCAAGGACAATTTTGTCCCAATTAACCATAAGCGGTAACAACGAAGTGTGTGTAGAACTGCGGTTTACAGGATTCTCTTCCATAAAACCGAGTACCCATAGTCGGTAAGTACAAGAAAATGCTTCTTGTTTGAGATGTATGTGTAGTGGGGCCACGTCGAAGAGAACTTCGAGAGCTGCCGTGGGAGTTGAAGAGAACGCACCAGTCATTGCCATTAGGCACATCCTTTGAAGATGGCCTAATTTAGACTGAATTGTCCTCACTTCCCCTTTGCCACCACACAAGACATCCATAAGCCAAAATTGGTCGTACAACTGTTGTGTAAATCCATTTGATATATTTGGGTTTAAGACCCCAAGTTTTACCAAAGGTTCGTCGGCATTGGCCGAAAGTTATACACGCCTTTTGATTCTGAACTCAATGTTAGGAGTCCAGGAAAGCTTTGAATCCAAAATTAGACCCACATACTTTACTTGATCAGTTACATTGATTTCAGAACCAAAAAGATGTAATGGACGAATACCATTACGATTACGTTTTTCCGTGAAAAGAACAATAGATGTTTTATTCGGATTGACCGAAAGGCCATACTGGCGACACCAAATTTCAACTACCTGAAGAGCATTTTGCATCAGGTCGAATAAGGTAGTAATGCACAAAACCCACTATCAATGTAAGATAGTCGTCGGCAAATCAATAGGTAGGAAAACCGCCATTATTGAGTAACCTCAATAGCGTATCTGCAACGAGATTCCACAAAAGTGGAGATAATACTCCCCTTGAGGGCATCCGCAGACACTTAATTTCCTAATCGCTGCTTGACGTAATGTCGAGTAGAGATGTCGGGTTTTAAGCATCTGGTGAATCCATTTGGTAATAATATTAGGTAGCCCATGACAACGTGCGGCTTCCAATATCGCATCGAAAGACACGTTGTCGAAAGCACCTTCAATATCTAAGAAAGCACCCAAGCACGATTGCTTTTGAGCGAATGCTTTCTCGATATCGTACACAACCTTGTGTAGAAGAGTCACGGTGGACTTTCCAGATTGGTAAGCATGTTGATTAACATGAAGAGGCATGTTTGCCAAACAGTCATCACGAATGTGATGATCGATAATACGTTCTAAGCATTTCAGAAGAAATGAGGTCAGACTGATGGGTCTAAAACTCTTTGCTTCTTCATACGAAGCACGTCCTCCTTTTGGGATAAACTTTACAGTGACATCCCGCCAGGATATGGGAATATACCCAGTAGCAAAACTGCATACTAAAAGCTTTTTCAAAACATGTTTGATATGTTCAAAACCTCTGAAGTAGAACGGGATAAATCCCATCCTCCCTGGAGATTTGTAGGAGCAAAACTGTTATGCCCATTGAATCGATTCAGTAGTTATGATTCTACGTGCTTGAGCCCAAGACCCATAACCACATGAGATACATCAGGATCATCCGAAGATGTTATATCGACACATCCAGGGAAGTGCGTATCAAATAAGTGCTCTAACGATTCTTCATCAGAAGAAGTGTAGTCGCCATTTGGCTTGCGAATTTCGCCAACTTGGAAATCCTTGGATCTCGCAAGAATTTTATTCAATCGACTGGCTTCACTCAAATTGGAAACATTTGCACAAAGGTTTTTCCAGCCGGATCGTTCAGCAGATCGTAGAGCCTTCTTGTAAGCTTTGCGAGCCAACTTGAAAGAATCCGTCCCTGCTGAATGGCGTCTGTTCCAACTCCTTCTGCACTGCTTCCTTAGCTTAGCCAAATCGGAATTCCACCAAGGGGTTCCTCTTGAGGTTTTACAGAACGTAAAGGGCAAGCTTCTTCGAAAGCTTCCACGATGTGCAACGTTGTAGTATCAACTGCATCATCCAAGTCGGTAGGAGTTTCTATTGAAGGTAGATATCCATGAAATTTGGTAGAGAGCAACTCTGTGTAAAGATCCCAGTTTGTTGAACGGGGATTTCTAAAACGCAAGGTCTGCGAAGTAACATTCAAATGATCAAAGTAGATGTAGCGATGGTCAGATATCGATTCCTCATCTGACACATGCCAATTCGTCAATTCGTGACTGATTCTATTGGAGCAAAGGGTTATGTCTAACACTTCTGCTCTATTAGATACCATAAAGGTTGGGCGATTGCCTATGTTAAGTAAACTAAGTTCGGTACTACTTAAGTATTCCATCAAGCTGGAGCCTCTCAGATTGATATCCGAGCTACCCCAGATGATGTGATGAGCATTAGCATCACTGCCGACAATTAGCGGAAGGCCTTTTGAAGTGCAATATATGACAACTCGTTTGAAAGCATCCGTAGGGGATGGTTCATCATGTGGTAGATAAACCGAACAATAGACGTATTTCCTGACGGGGTTCCGCCAGTTGCATCAATTGTGACAGCACATACATCTCTGGTTGTTAGTTCAGAGATAAGTGTAGCAACAATAGCATTGTTAACAAGCACACATGCACGCGGCATTGATCGAGAGTTTGCCATTTCTTTACTGAAAGCAGCAAAAACCGGGTTCACTAGGTTACCTAGGTAGAAGCTACCCTTGCGGAAATAGGGTTCCTGCACCAAAGCCACTTGGGATTTGCCATTTTGCATAAGTCTACAAAGATTAATCGTTGCTGTTCTTTTATGCTGAAGATTGATTTGAGCTATCTTAACTGAAGCCATTGCAAATTAAGATAATGCACTCTACAACTTCAGCATTAATATGAACAGCAACGATGAAACCAAATTGGTATCTTATCAAGAAAGTCGAAGACGAAACACAGAGTACAATGTGTATAACGCATAAAGCGAATCCATATAGGTGACAATTTGTTGAAAAACTAACTCGGTTTTGTTTTTGCTTAATTTTTTTTTTGTCATTGTCATTTAACTTTGATGTGCTTTGATGGATAGAAAATGATTTTAGGAAGATGTTGCTTGGACCATTGCCTTTTCCTGCGTTGGGAGGAAAAACCTTATCTGTCCCCAGGAACCGCAAAATACGCCTTCTACTTCAGAGGTTCTGTTATTAGTAATGTTGGTCCCACCATATTCTTTTGTTTTGTGTTTCTTATCTAGAACTCGTCTGAGACCACATATTACATATTACATCGGAGGAATAGATACGTTGTGCTGATAAGGACTGGTCCTTGATCTATCCATGCATGTGGATGACCGTACTGTACTGTATTTGTCAACCAATCATCCGGTTGCCAAGGTCGACTCTTAAAGTTCTGTGGAACAAAGTGTCCGGTTCACTGGTTCCATCCCAACAAACAATTTTAGCTGAATAAGCTAGTTTTTTAGCCGAAGAAGACTACTTTTGGCAAAATAATGGCTTTACCCACCTCCAATGTTTGTTGGGATGACGATCCGTAACTGATGACCTAACGGGTGGCCACTAAATAGCGAGAATAAAAAGAATGGCTCGGGAAGAAAACTACAAAGAAGTACAGTTTAATCTGATATAAGTTATATAAAGAGTTGGCCTTAGTCTTTAAACTTAGATTAATGAATAATAGCATATGGTCCGTGATCCGCCGTGCGGCGTAGTTTAATCTTGCAGGTATCACATGACCGTTGGACGGCGGCCATTTCCGGATGATGCTTCTGATACTATTGATAAATTGCTTCGTGTCTTTGGCTTTCTAATCTCCTTTGAATACAATGGAGCTCGGTCTACTTAAAATCCTTTATCAGCTTTCGAAACATTTTCACGTTCAAAATTGTCCACCGTGTACTTTTCCCACGATCTTTTTTCGCTTGAAAAAATTGCACAATGCGGCGCGCATCATCCCTGTTTTAAACAACTGAACATGTTGGAGTAAAAGTGTGTGAGTGACAATATTCTGAATGTTCTAAGTCGATGTGCTTTACTACAGGTGTGGGCGATGTGCTTCAGTAAAGGTGTGGGCCAAAGTCCTCTAAGTCTGTAGTAGTCGGAAAAATAATGTAAACGAAGCCACCCACAGTGGGCGGGCGGAATGAAACGTCACGTCTGTTATAAAAATTGTACTGAGTATGCCAGACGTGACGTCACATTCGGTCGCCTTCGGTCATCTTCGGCAACCCAGCTGAGAGTTTCTCTCTCAAAAGAGCGAATTTTCGTTGAACAAATACTACTTGAGGGTTTGGCCCACACCTGTAGTAAAGCACATCGAGGTGTGGGCCAAACCCTCAAGTAGTATTTGTTCAACGAAAATTCGCTCTTTTGAGAGAGAAACTCTCAGCTGGGTTGCCGAAGATGACCGAAGGCGACCGAATGTGACGTCACGTCTGGCATACTCAGTACAATTTTTATAACAGACGTGACGTTTCATTCCGCCCGCCCACTGTGGGTGGCTTCGTTTACATTATTTTTCCGACTACTACAGACTTAGAGGACTTTGGCCCACACCTTTACTGAAGCACATCGGTTCTAAGTATTCATTTACATAAGTAAATATTTCTCTGAAAGCATGAATGTTCTCACAGAAAAGTATTGAAGTATTGAAATTCCAGTTTTTTAGTGACCACTCGTTATTTGTGATCTACACGATCTAGTTGAGCGTTGTGCCATTTCCTCTGCAACTGGGATAATGTGCACGTGACTACACTGGCACTGTCGACTGCATTGCATGAGCTTTCCTTTCGATATATTTCTTTGTCGACATTCTCAACCCCGGTATTTCGTTTTGTACTCCTTTATGTAGATGTAGAACGTTCTCACACTCCAGGGACATCATTTCCTGATGCAGCCGTGGTCTGACAAGGATTGCATCGGGTGAAAGTTTACTTCTTCATGCTTTCTGTTCATTCACATCGCCAGGTTTGGGATGTGCTGGTGGGTTCATTTTTCTTTCTTCCAGCTGTCACATCTCACCATCTTTTCCACAATTTTTGGTGTCTCTGTGCTGATGGTCCTCGATGTTGACTGCCAGGGTGATCCAGATGGGCATTATCCTTGCAATATCGCTTACTGTCTCCAACGATATCGCGCTCGCGATTCGTACAGCCATCAGACGGAACACCCGCTTCATTTTTCACGGTTTCTTTAGACGTCGAACTCCAATGGCTGAACCACTTTGCAGTTTAACCCGCGAATTGATCTTTCCTGCGCAGGCGTATTGTCAGGACTCCTTCCAAAATCCCGTTCCAAAGAGCTGACCCGAGCTGGAAATAATATCTTGAAACCACTTTTTTGTGTATCCTATATCCAATACTCCAGACCTTAATCACATTTTGAAGAATCATTAGGGATAATGGAGTATCCTTCTCCACTGAACTCGACCCTGGGCCAATCGCTTCTAGTTGACCTGACCTGAAGTTCAGCGCCCTCTGGTCCTTTTTTACTTCAAATAGCCATTGTGTACGTGGCCTACCGCGAAGCCAACGGCTTCTTCTAAGTTCTCTATTGTATTGAATATTATCTCCGATTGACGCTCTTACGGCATATGAACAACTTGTCCAGCTACCGTAGTCTTCCGTTTTGTATAAGCTTGATAATATCCATCCGTTTATACGCCTGGCACACGTTATTCTTGCGACGCCACCAGGCGCCATTGTCATGCTTACCGCCGATCATTGTCCGCAGCATCTTACGTTCAAGTACTCCGGAAGATCTCCGATCAGCCTCCTTCGATATCCATGGTTTATGACCGTGTACAGGCACCAGAAGAATCAGCGCAAATTTCGTCTTCGTTCGCAGACTACGGGACGTAAGCTGCTTGCGAAGTCCGTAATAAGCCCTATTCGTAGCTGCTACATGCCTTGCCTCCTTGCGGGTAACGTCGATATCGTTCAACCGGTCGGCGGTCAACCTCGGTAATATCGATATAGTTCTGAAAGCCCAGGCATGTGCGATCATGTTACAAATGATCCGCCACCCTTGCACTTGATTTCGATCAACCAACGTTACTCGAAATGGGTGTATTACTTTCGCGGGAAAACCACGTTCTTGCTCAATTTGCTATAATTTATTTCGTTTCACTGAATCGTACGCTGTTTTGAAATCAATAAACAGATAATGAGCCTGCAAGTTGTTTATTTGTTTATTACCAGACTAAGGCCGGAGTGGCCTGTGCTGCACATAAAAGTCTTCTCCATTCATCTCGGTCCATGGCCGCACTTCGCCAACCACGCAGTCTGCGGAGGGTCCGCAAATCGTCCTCCACCTGATCGATCCACCTTGCTCGCTGTGCACCTCGCCTTCTTGTTCCCGTCGGATCGTTGTCGAGAACCATTTTCACCGGATTACTGTCCGACATTCTGGCTACGTGCCCGGCCCACCGCAGTCTTCTGATTTTCGCGGTGTGAACGATGGATGGTTCTCCCAACAGCTGGTGCAACTCGTGATTCATTCGCCTCCTCCATGTACCTCACCAACTCTCTTGCATCTGCACCCCACCATAGATGGTATGCAACACTTTCCTTTCGAAAACTTCCAGGTCTCGTGTCCGTAGAGAACTACCGGTCTTATAAGCGTTTTGTAGATAGTCAGTTTGGTACGGCGGCGAACTCTATTCGATCGGAGCGTCTTGCGGAGTCCAAAGTACTTACGATCTCCAGCCACTATGCGTCTCCGAATTTCTCTGCTGGTATCGTTATCGGCGGTCACCAGTGAGCCCAAGTACACGAATTCTTCAACCACCTTGATTTCGTCACCACCGATAGAAACTCGTGGTGGGTGGCATACATACATTGACCACGCTTGAGCCTCTTCCTATCATGTACTTCGTCTTCGACGTGTTGATGACTAGTCCTATCCGTTTAGCTTCGCGTTTCAGTCTGACAAGTCTGTCTCTAAAACATCCGCCATGGCCTTACTCGATGTTGAGAAGGCATTCGACAATGTATGGCATGATGGCCTGGTGCACAAACAACAATACTACAATCTAGGGACGTTCCGATACTTCAAAATATCGATATGATAATCGAATCAAAGTATCGATATCACCGATATATTGGAATGAAAATATCGATATATCGGAAAATCATATGATATTTCAAAAATGAAAATATTTAGAATATATTTGTTGTTGTTATTCAATTACTATCGTATTACCTCTTTACAATAATTATTAGAAATGACTTTTTTCTATTACTTAACCCAATCTGCTTCTAGAGTGTGTTAGTCTAACAATCATCGGCGGCAGCATTAGTCGTAGTTTTAGCCGGTGGCGGTGGCGTTTTCGGCATGATACTGACCTCACTATTTTCCGTTCGCTCGAAAAAATCGATTACTCGAGTTTCGAGAAATTTGCTGACAATTTTGTTGTATTGATCTTCGGGCTATTCTACAGAAAATTCTCTCTTCTAAATTTCCACGGATGTTTTTTTTTAGTTTCAATTTAATTTTCAAATAAGATTCAGAATTTTCTTAAAATCCATTGAAATATTCTCAACTTTGAAGAAAATTTCTTTTAAACTTTCACGGGCATTCTTCAAAATTCACGCAAAAAGTTCCATCAGAAAAAAAAAAATCAGAATTAACATCAGAAAACCTGTAAAATTTTGTAAGGAAACTCTCATAAATCCTACGGGCAGTATTTGCACAAATCGCTCTCGATAGATAATGAACAACAATAAAAGAAAGGCAAACATTGTTTCGAATCATAACAAGCCATGAACACAAATTTATCAAACTTGTGTATTGTGCCTTGCAACAAAATGACAACTTTCGTAATCATTAATGTGGAGAATAAATGTGGAAAACTTATCCGCAGGACCAGCGGCATGACAAATGTTGCACAAAGCGCGTAAATTCAAAGTGTCTAGTTTCCAAAGCTACTTGTGATGGCAGCGCACACTTCACATCATCCGCGCCCATTAAAAATATGGCATTTCAGATCCATTTTGAAGAATTTTCTTTCACAAAATACAATGAAATTGTTATTTTTGCGTTTCTTTGTACTGATTCAATATATCGATATCGAAAGCAAAAATATCGATATGACCGATATATTGAAAGCAAAATATCGATACAAAAATATCGGATATCGAAACAAAAATATCGATATTCCGATATATCGGAAGTATCGGAACGTCCCTACTACAATCTTCCCAGCTACCTGGTGCAAATCATCAACAATTACCTCTTGGCCAGGACATTCCTGGTTTCAATCAGCAGGCGAGTTCAAATGCGCACAACATCGTCGCAAGCGTCCCCATGGGCAGTATCATCGGGCCCCTGCTTTTCAATTTGTACACCTCCGACATGCCAGAACCTCCAGAAGGCGGCATTCTGTCTCTTTTCACAGATGACACCTCCATCGTCTAGGTAGAGTGATCAGAGCGCTAGTGGCAAAACTCCAACGAAGCTTGGATGCCCTGACAGAGTAGAAGATCTGTATCAACGCGACGAAGACCCAGGTCGTCACTTTTTCCCACCCTAAATCCCCTAAACTTGTTCCGCATGAGGACTGCAAAATTATTCTCAATGGCACGACTATGGAATGGGCCAATGAGGCCGACTACCTTAGTCGGTCGTCATTGTCCCTGAAAAATAAGCTTGCTGTTTACAAGCAAATCATTCTCCTCGTGATCGATTACGGCATGCCGGTCTGGGAGAGTTGCGTCAAAACCCACCATCTCAAACTGCGGGTGATCATGAACACCAGACCAGACCAGAACATCTGAGGTTCATCGTCTGGCCGGGATAAAAACAGTGCACGTGTGACTGGTACACTGGTGAGTGTAAAGATAGGTTTAGGGTCCGTTGCCTGCACTCGGAACAGGAAGCGATTAGGGCGCTTGTTTCAATCTAGGTTATCAAATTTTTAAAATTCAATAATGTCTTACCAAAGATTTTTGGAATTATTAGTGTGGAAGGTAATCCTTTTGGTATAATGTGAAACACAGCAAGAGCTAAGATAGAAATACAAAGTAGGAAAGGGACGAGCCTGGAATTGAACCCACGACCTTCTGCTTATAAGCCAGAAGTAGTAGCCACTAGACCACCGAGCTCGTCTTTTTCAGCATGTAATGTTTGTTGGGTTGTTATTCACTTCCTTTTTCTTCTTTTTTCTTTCGCAAAACAATTTGTGCTCAAATTCTTCGTCTTCAGTTGTTATTGATAATGGTAAAATGGACAATGGCACATGTTATGAGTTCAAGGAGCAATAACCCTATGTATATTAAAAGTAGAAGAGCCCTGTGTGTATAAAAATTGACTTTCTATTTAAAAAAATATCGTAACAAATGAGCTTGAAATCTTAAGATATAAGGGGCTAGCAAGGGCACGTAAAACCTTACAGAAAATGCTGACTTTAAAGAGCTGTAAATGACTTGAATCAGAGTCATTTACAGCTCTTCGAAGTTGTAGCTGTATTGGAATGTATTTAGGAATTCAAATATATCTCATTTCTAAAATCAGCACCGCTTTCAGCCACAAGTTTCAGCTGCGTGAATGATTATGAAATTCAATTTATTTTCTCACCTAGTGTATTCAATGAGGTTGTGACCGTTTGCCGATGCTGATGCTGGTTGGTTGATCTGGTCTGGCGCAGTGTAAAATAAACCAGTTTGGTCAATCAAGCGAGAAACAACATCCAGCCACCAGGTTGTGCACCCGAAGTGAGAGGCAAGTCACCCATCGAAGGAAAAGAAATTTATCATCGAAAAAAAAAGGGAATTGAATCCCCTAAGTGAACGTCGGAAAAATTGTCATTTCGTTGTGTTTGACCTGGTCCGGTACGGTGTAGTGTAAGAGACTTCAATACAATGTAGTGCTCTCGTAGTGTGTTGTCCAGCGGAATCCCAGAGTTCAGTTACCACCAGCAGCTGAAGTGATTATTCGACCCACAGACCGGTGGGTCCCTTCGGAGACGATCGATCCAACCGGACGATCGAGGGGATAAAGTGTAAGTGAAAAGAAGGACAATGAAGGAAGGGAATGAAAAAGCGGCGATCAATACAGAACGAATGACGAAAAACGTCGATCTTCATCACGTTGCGTTGTAGAGACCCCAGAAAGGATCTTTTTTCGAAATCTATTCTTCTTGTGACGATGCTGCAGGTACCCGGCCGGAGTCAAGCTTACAGGACGATTGACTATAAGGGTCAAGGAGGCCAAAATTTAGAAACAGATATCTATTTCCTCGAAAAAATAAATCCATTTTTGTGTGATTACAGCGTCATGGTGGACAACTGCTATCGGTAGCGTCCATAAATCCGCCAAATAGTATCATTACTTGAGACAACAATGCTTAGTAATTGGGAAGATCTATCTGATTATTATTGTCCACATTTTCCTACACTTTAATTTATTTGCTTTTTTAACCTCATTTATCTATGTTCCGCTTTGGTGCGCTTTCAAATATTATATAGGGTAATTCGCCAAATGTTGAACGGCTAATTTCTTCGCCTATTGTTGAACACACGTGCATTTCTTATGGGAGTTCAACAAAAGGCGACAAAATTAGCCATTCAACATTTGGCGGTTTCCCCTAATTGCAAGTATTGCAAGGATCTGGCCGGATGTGTAGTCCACATTACATTACATATTATGGTAATCTATGTGATGTTCACGATATAGGCAAAGATTGATGCAATAATATATAACCACGCGTGACCACATTACGTGACTCTTATTCGATCTGATTATGCATTGAGTGAGAAGCTGATTGTGTTAACAAATTACTAAATTTTCCCACAATGTCTGCTGGATGCAAAAACAAAAACGTTTATGGGCAACTACTTGTTGAATTGGTTCTCTTAGTGCGGTTCAGACTAGAATAAATACCTAGAAATATTTTTTTTTGTGGAAAATTGATGCAAGATCACGGTTGGTCGAGGGACGGAAATTTTGTACTTGGTTCCTCCAACGTCTGTCGGCATGACCAAAAGAAGCAGGCAGGGTCGCAACGAAAGTTATGTACGACGGCGGCAGTGTGGTGTGGAATGAAGCAATGCAAATTGCATTTTGTTGTCGTTTGCCATTACACAAAATTTTCGTCGGAGGCTTGGTTCAAGTAGCCATCAGCCGGTTTCACATATACCGAGACCGAAGAACTGCTTGTTGTTGACGAAAGTGGAATGAAAGATGCTGTGGTGAAGGGACATAGATTTTAGGCTTCTCGGCATCTTTGGGAATATTTTGTTAATGTTTTATGATTCATCTCAACAATTTTTTCATATCTGTTCCTATTAGGGATCTATTTCAGATCCAAATAAAAACAAATATTTTTATACTTCATAAAGCAAGTAGCATCAATGATGCACTAAAAAACAACTATCATGACTTGTCATAAAACAAGTTAGCAGAGGAATTTGCACACCGCCAAAGATGGTCCTAAGCCCCGGTCTCTCGAATACTCCGAGTGCTTGCAAGTCCTCCTCGAGCATTGTCCAAGTTTCATATCCGTAGAAGACTACCGGTCTTATCAGCGTTTTGTACATGACACATTTGGTGCGGAGGGGCCCTCCTTAGCCGTGTGGAAAGACGCGCGGCTACAAAGCAAGACCATGCTGAGGGTGGCTGGGTTCGATTCCCGGTGCCGGTCTAGGCAATTTTCGGATTGGAAATTGACTCGACTTCCCTGGGCATAAAAGTATCATCGTGCTAGCCTCATGATATACGAATGCAAAAATGGTGATCTGGCTTAGAAACCTCGCAGTTAATAACTGTGGAAGTGCTTAATGAACACTAAGCTGCGAGGCGGCTCTGTCCCAGTGTGGGGATGTCATGCCAATAAGAAGAAGAAGAAGACATTTGGTGCGGTGGTGAATCTATTTTGAGTGCAGTTCCTTCTGAAGCCCTGAAGTAGGCGGGACTTCCACAGATGATGGGCCTACGTCAGTGGCGTAGCCAGAAAATTGGTCTGGGGGGGTTTTCTGAACATTTTTTAATTTCGAGAAGGTTCGAAAAAAAAAATTCTTCTAAAAATTTTGTCTCTGGGGGGGATTTTATGTCCAAAACCACCCCCGTGGCTACGCCACTGGCCTACGTATTTTACGACTAACATTATTATCAGCCAAGGTAGAGGTTGACGAATTCCTTGACCACCTCGAAGGTATCCCCGTCTATCGTAACACTGCTTCCCAGGTGGGCCCTGTCGCGCTCGGTTCCGCCCACTAGCATGTACTTTGTCTTTGATTCACCACCAGTCCTCCAACTTTTGTTGCTTCACGTTTCAGGCGGGTGAACAGTTCTGTCACCTTTGCAAATGTTCGGCCGACAATGTCCAAGTCATCCGCGAAACAAATAAATTGACTGGAACTATTGAAAATCGTACCCCGACTGTTACACCCGGTACTCCTCATGACATCTTCTAGCGCAGCGATTCTCAACCATGTACCCCTGGGGGTACCTTCGCTGGCCCTAGGGGGTACCTCGGACAAAAATGTGTAATGGCGGACGTATTACAATTCCAATCTAAACTTAAAGTTTTAATAATTGTGTATTTTAGTCTTCTCTTATTTCAAAACTTTGTCTTGTTCATAATATGCATGGCTGGATCAGTAAATTGAATCCTGCCCTCCGCAACTAGCACAGTGTATGAAGGGCTTCGGAACAAAAGATCAAACGGAAAAAAATCGAATGAGCGAATTTTAAAAATCTTGAATGTAATCTACCGGATCTAAACAAAATTTTGAATAATATGTTAAGAGAAGTAACCTTCTACGCTTCACGGAAGCCTTCTCCCAAGCAGGCCTCCTTTCAAGATGTTTAGAAGACTTCTTTCAAAATGCTTGGAAACCTCCTTTCACGATGCTTGAAAACTTTCTTTCAAGATGCTTGGAAACCTCCTTTTAAGAGGATTGGGAGTCTCGTTTCAAGAGGCCTGCAAGGCTCCTTTCAAGAGGCCCGAAAGCCTCGCTTTGAGACACCCGGACTCCTCTTTTCAAGATGCTCGGAAGCCTCCTTTCAAAAATCTCGAAAGGTTCTTTACAAAATGCTCCGAAAGCTTCTCTCAAGAGGCTCGGAAGCATCCTTTCAAGGGCTCAGAAGCCTACTTTCAAGAGGCTCAGAAGCTTCTTTCCAATAGGCTCGGAAGCCTCCTTTCAAGAGGCCTGGAAGCCTGCTTTCAAGAGGTCGAGAAGCCTTCTTTTAAAAAGCTCCGATGGCTCCTTTCAAGAGGCTCAGAAGTTACCTTTCAAAAGATTCAGGCTTTTAAGAGGCTCAGAAGCCTACTGTCAAGAGGCTCGAAAGCCTACTTTTAAGTGTTTCGGAAACCTCCTTTCATAAGATTCGGAAATTTCTTTTCAAAAAGCTCGGAATTTTTCTTTCCAGAAGCATACTTTCAAGAGGCTCAGAAGCGCTCTTTCAAGTTGCAAAGGAACCCTCTTTTTAAGTGGCTCGAAAGCCGCCATTGAAGATACTCGAAAACCTCTATATAAGAGGCTCAGAAGCCTCTTATCAAGAGGTACGGAAGCATATTTTCAAGAGACTCAGAAAGCCTACTTTCAAGAGTTTCAAGGGCTCGGAATTGTTTTTTTTTCCAAGAGGCTTGAAAGCCTACTTTTAAGAGGGGGTACCTCAATTAATGCAATAGTTCGAAGGGGTACCTCTCAAGGAAAAGGTTGAGAACCGCTGTCTAGCGCAATGTTGAACAACAGGCACGAAAGTTCATCAACTTGTCTTAGTCCCCGGCGCGATTCGAACGAATTGGAGTGTTTGTCCGAAATCTTCACACAGTTTTGCACACCATCTATCGTCCCAAGTAGCACACGCAACATCTTCCTAAAAGCACTTTGTTGCTATTCAGTTTCATTAAAGGCATTGGAAAAACATCAAAACACGAAAAAGTTGCCTCAAGATGTCAAAAACGTTCGCATTGTGATCAATGTTTCATTAAAATTGCAATGCAGTACGTGTTTGACATAGGAAAACAAACAAACAAAGAATACTGCACTCCATGTTGCAAAAACGAAACAAAATCATCAAGTTGCATATTTTTTACCATGTAACTTCAATGCGTCTTTCAAAATTTGATTGTTTGTTTAAATTAAGTTGCAGATTAGTTGAATGTGTCTTCATGTTTAATTTAGCATCGTTCAACGTTTTGACAACTTACAATTTTTTTCCTGTGATGGTGCAATCAAGTAACAGAAAACCCGAGTCAAAACTTCATAATCGTATGGTTTTTATGGTGAGTAAACATGCAGTCCCTTCGAAGTGTTGAATGGTGCTGTGGTAGAGTGAAGGACTATCAATCACAAGATCCATGAATCGAATACAGTTTTATATTTTTATTTTATTTTTTTCCGCTGTAGTATTTTTCAACAATATTGCAATTTTACTGCAATCGAAGTATGTTTCCGTAGGCTCCACCTCTTGCGCTTTTAAGATTGCAAGAGAGTTATATTTGATGGCACATTCGCAAAGATTGTTTCTTTCCGAATAGTTGCAACACAGTTAAATGTTCAGTAGTGAAACAATTTGTGCTGCTTGGGGTGGCTTTGAGCAGTCGGGTAAGTTTTCCAGGGAAGCTGTTCTCGGAAGCTTTCCATAGCTCTACGCTATACTGTCTATACTGTCGTATGCCGCCCTGAAATCAATGGTAGATGGTGCGTTGGGACCTGGTATTCATGGCATTACGGCATTTGCCGTACAGTAAAGATCTGGTCCGTTGCCAAGCGGCCGTCAACGTAGTCGGCTGGATAACTTTCCACGAACTCATTCAATATTGGTGACAGATGACGGATGATGATCTGGGATATCACTTTTTAGACGGCATTAAGGATGGTGATCGCTCGAAAGTTGTCACACTCCAGCTTGTCGCCTTGTAGATGAGGTATATGACCTTTTCCTTCCATTCCTCCGGTAGCGCTGTTCAGTTTCCCAGATTCTGACTATCAGTTTGTTCAGGCAAGCGGCCATCTCCTCGCACTTCGCTTCTTCCAGGCGGCGTTTCTGCTCCTAAAAAGGTGGGTCTGCTGTCTACGCTTCCGTCTACAACGTTTCACGTACCGAACGTTGTTAATGACGGACAGTTCTGGGCGCAGTTTAACCAACACCAGATAGTCAGAGTCGATGTTAGCTCCACGATATATCTTGACGTCGATAATGTCGGAGAATGCCATCAATCAGAACGTGGTCGATTCGTGAATCTGTCTGGAGTAATGATCTCCAGGAGTACGAATATGGAAGGCTGTGTTGGAAGTAGGTGCTGCGAATGGCCATATTCTTGAAGGCATCGAAATCAATTAGTCGCAGGCCGTTTTCGTTCGTCAGCCGGTGAGAGCTGAACTTTTCAATAGTCGGTCTAAATTCCTCCTCTTGCCCAACCTGATCGTTCAAATCTCCTATGATGATTTTGACGTCTTAGCTTGGGCAGCTGTCGTACTTACGTTCCAGCTGTGCGTAGAATGCGTCCTTATTATTATCAGTGCTTCCGAAGTGTGGATTATCGACGTTGATTATGTTGAAGTTGATGAACCGGCCTTCGATCCTCAACTTGCACATTCTCTCATTGATCGGCCACCATTACGCGCCTTTGCATATCGCCCATCATTATGGAAGCTGTTCCCAGCTCGTGTTTATTGCCACAGCTCTGGTAGATGGTATGATTACCTCTAAATGTTCGCACCAGTCCCTTTTCGTCACAGTGGTCTCCGCCGATTGTTCCGGTCCGTATTCTCTTGTTGATTATTCGTTGCGTGAGTGTTTTTTAGGGGCTCTCCTCAACCTAGCGGTAAGATGCGCAAAGATGCTACAAAGCAAGACCATGCTGAGGGTGGCTGGGTTCGATTCCCTGTGCCGGTCTAGACAGTTTTCGGATTGGAAATTGTCTCGACTTCCCAGGGCATAAAAGTATCATCGTGTTAGCCTCTCGATATACGAATGCAGAAATGGTAACTTGGCTGAGAAACCTCGCAGTTAGCTACGAGGCGGTAATGTCCGAGTGGGGGATGTAATGCCAATGAAGAAAGAAGAAGTGTTTTTTAGAGTCTGGCTTGCAGGGCCTGACACCAAACCCTGTTACCCGCTAGCTCCGCTCAAGCTATAAATGGGAGACAAATAAAGGGTCGTTTACCGTAAATCACCACACCACACACGCTCACGGTAGTACTCACCTGTAGCAGGAGTTACACACGCACGTGTGTCGCGAAACACCTGCCCACCTGTGTGACTCCGTGGAATAGCTGACAAACAGTGTCGTACCTATGGGGTCCAAAAGCTGCTCAAAGTGAAATTTTACCAGCGAAACACAGTAGGCGAGGGTTGATGACTCCTATCTAAGTCCGGTAAAGCGGCATAAAGTCACAAGAAGTGGAAAAACCTAAAGGGCTGCGTAGTCTTGAGTAATTGCTACCTATTGCCAAATTTGTTTACATGCTTATTTATTAGGTACTAGCTTTATGTACCCGGCCTTGCTCGGAATTGCCAGTCTGGTTTGCAGTTTTCTTTTACAATCGGAAAATGATAAAACCAATTGGTCAACAGGGTAATTGTGTTTACTTATTCATACTTTATCATTTGATTAAAAGAAGGCTTTTGGAAACATTGACTGATTTTGAAGAAGGGATTGTGGGTTTGAAAGGTCTTATTCCGGGCAAACGTCTATTTCTAATGAAGGAAAAACATTCATCGATGGCATTTTCCGGGCAACGCATATTTTTAAAGAAGGGATCACACCCACCATTGCCTTATTCCGGGTAAGTGCCTACTTTTAAAGAAGCAATCATATCCACCATTCAGAAGGTAACTCATTAATAATTGCTTTTCACTGGGCATACCATTATTCCGATGAACAACAATACTCAATCCCAATACCCCCCCTCCCATTCCAAAAGTCCCTTCCAGCCTCACTATAATAGTTTCCTTTGGGTAGGGATTACGTGTTTACGTGTTTGGTTTGAATTGACCTATGCGATAAAAAGGTATACTAAACTGTTCGTTTAATGAATATACCCTGTCTCTCATTTAGCTATGGCACTCCTACCCAGTCTGATATAGTCTTCCTTAGACAGATAATATGGGTTCCAAATTTGGTGGACATCGATAAATGGGTTCAGAAGTCATGCTGAATTGATCGATAACTAAGCAATACCCCTCTCACACACCCTCCCCCTTTTAAAATTACTTAACCACATCCACTAAAATCGCTTCCTTAGGACAGACGATACTTGATACAAATTTGGTTCAAATCGGTCATGAGGCTCAGGATTTACATTGCGTTGATCGATTGCTAAACAATACCCCTCCCCCCATACCCTCCCTCTTTTGTAAAGAGCATCCCTAATTTCCTATCGTCGTCTCCTTATGACAAAGAATTTGTGTTCCTAATTTGTTTGAAATCGGTCAAGGGGTTCAGAATTAACATTGAGTTGATCGATAACTAAGCAATACCTCTCCCCCCACACCCTCCCCCTTTTCCAAAGAGCATGCTTAACCCCCTATCGTCCCCTTCTTAAGATAAGGAATTTGTGTTCCAAATTTGGTCGAAATCGGCCAAGGGGTTCAGAATTTACACTGCGTAGATCGATAATTAAGATATACCCCTCCCCCCATACCCTCCCCCTTTTCAAAAAAGTATGCTCAACCCCCTATCGTCCCCTCCTTAAGATAAAGTATTTGTGTTCCAAATTTGGTTGAAATCGGCCAAGAGGTTCAGAATTTACACTGAGTTGACCGATAACTAAGCAATACCCCTCCTCCCACACCCTCCCCCTTTTCCAAAGAGCATACTCAACCCCCCTATCGTCGTCTCCTTAAGATAAAGAATGTGTGTTCCAAATTTGGTTAAAATCGGTAAATGGGTTCAGAAGTTATGCTGGAACATACATACAAACATACATACAAACATACAAACATTGAGTTTTATCTATATATATATATAATATATAGATAGATAGATAGATAGATAGATAGATAGATAGATTAATTGTTGTGAGGAATGGCCAGTCGATGGTGGAAAATGGCCGAACGAGTGTCGGGAAGCTTTGGACGATGGCCGGAGGGCTGGATGTGGCCAGACGATGATCGGAAATTGCCGGATGAGTGTCGGACAGCTTCGGACGATGGCTGGATATCGCCGGACGATGGTTGGCAACGGCGTGTAGGTAGACTTACATGCGATTTGAGCCTTTTTTGACGAGGCGAGGTGTGGCAAAGGCGATTCCCTGGCAGCGCTGGCGTCGAGGTCGGTCCAAGCGTATCCCTGTGGCCCTATCGGACCCTGAACAATGTTTCGGCCGGAGTGTCGACGTAATGTATGAAGATTCCGGGATCAAAATGGCCGAACGGGTCTCTTCGTTGAGGTTGGGCCACGTGCACAGCGATCTCGGGCCGAAATATCCGTTTTCCGCTTGTCCTGCCACTCAGGGGCCGAGAAGATGCCGAACACAGGTTCTATGGAAGAAAATGCCGCCTCCCGCTCCGCAGAAAGGGCAAACACAAAGAAAAAAGGCCCACGATATGGACCTAACCCACTAATTAATACCATGTGACGCTTTAGACACTCCCAAACAATAGCATAGTATGCTTTTGTTTTTACCTCTTTTCTTACTAGCTGCACTTTGCCACACAATAGCCTTTATATTTCACTAGGCTTTTTCTTCTTTACGACCGACTATCCTACAAAAGACTACACTTATTAGGTTCTTACACTACAAACAATAATTTTGATCTAAAATAATTACTTTATATTCCCGACGCGCACTGCAACTCCGACTAGTGTTTCGAATAGAATAGTTATCCTTGAGACGACAGCTTGGATTATAAAGGAATATGGTACATGACACGAAATCTGCCATTGTCCTGTTTGGCAACCCTTCCACCATGTCCCACCTGTAGGCAGATGAGAGAAATACGGTGAGCTTTTAGTGTTTTGCTCAAACTCAAACTGCTGCGAATGCACACTACCCATGCAGCATAAATGATGTTATGATATGCGGTACCCACAACCCTTCTCAGCCTGTGAGTTCCTAACCGTAAGAGGAAAACACGGTGGGCTTAATGTCTGAATATATTTAACTTGCGGAGGAGCTGGCAAGGAATAATTGGAACCAACGGTTACAACCCCTTAAATTTCCGGAGGACCATTCCTCCTTATTTCCGGTGGACCATGGCATACAGTTACACTTAGAGTTCCACTAACCGACGACCCGTCTCAACGGGTGACTGGACAAGTGCTAAGGTCGATACAAAAATTCCGGGTGGAGATAACTTCCGGTTCAATGGTGCCCCGACGACCCTAAACCTGTGCATTCGCACGCCACGGTCTATTCAGCTGGTTCCTGGTGGTTGGCCTAGCCTACTCTGATAAACGACTTTCGATGCCCTTGAGCCATTTAGCTCCCGCCTCGGTCGCGATCGCAAGCGACTCGGACAGTCCACGACGGCGAATCTAACCTATTCCGACAAGAAGTTCCCCGAAAGCGGGAGCGCCTCCGAATCCTGCCGTTTTGCCACGTTGGTACCCGGCACTGGCGTTCCCATACTCAATCGACATATATTTTCTGCGGCGGAGTATTCTTGGTCCGATATGCGTCATGGCGGCCTGCTGCTGCTTCGTTGTAGGATGTCGGCTATCCTGGACGTCACTCCTGCGTTTGTTCATTGATTGCTCTCCATATTGTTCTGGGATCTGGCACACCCTAGAGCCGTCTGCTATCATCCTCGATAGTTCCGTTATCGCCTTCGGCGCTCGCTTGCGGACGTAGTTGACATGACTTTTGAAGCTCAACTTATCGTCGAGCATCACCCCCAGTTATTTCAGAGATCTATTGGAAGTGATGTTGCAGCCACGGACTCTAATTGCCGCTTGCCCGGGCTCAGTAACAGGACCAAACGCTGTCTCTTACATACACGCAAAAAAAGCGTTCCCGAATTCGTGAACCAGCAAAAATACACCGTGATTTAATTCATGGATTCGGGAACACCAGTCACGTTTTCCAGAACGTTCCAGAAAACGTGACTGTATTCCCGAATCCGTGACTGTTGTTCACGAAAAAAAATACACCGTGAACTCGTTAGTTCACGAATTCATGAACGCTTTTTTTTGCGTGTATATCCGGGAACGTCCGATCGTGCAGGCACCTCTGAATAGCTGACCTGAACATGTCGGCATTGGTCATTATGGCTGCCTGTAACGCTATGTTCGGGATCCCGTCCGGACCAGGTGCTTTACTCGGGTCGAGGGACCACCGTCATTAGTTCCTCCACCGTCACCCTCGCCACCTCTTCGTCATCTGGTCTGGGCCGTGGTGCGGGAATAGTAAATCGATGATCGTCTTCAGGCTCGTTGGACATCGCTCGGGAGGAGCCAGTGCCCTTCTGTTCATGAGCCAGTGCCCCCTTGAGTTCGAATTAGCGCTCTGGCACAGTCTGTCGAAGCAGTCCTTCTTGCGATCTTCAGTGGCTTTTAGGGCTAGCCTCGCCGCTTTGAAATACCCGACGTGTTTTTCCCTCACTTCCGCCGATCGTGACCTTTGTAGTCTTCTTGTAGCCCTGAGGCAGGTTTCAGGAAGAGCTGCAATTTGATCTTTCCACCAGTATACCTGAGGCCTGCAGTTCCGTGGTCGTGCCTTCCTCGGCATAGTCGCGTCACACGCTCGATACAAGACCACGACCAATTCGTCGCCACTAAAACTTTCCGTGTTTTCTTCCAGGAGAAGTAGCATCCGGCTTTCTCTTCTTGCCTCGCTGCTTATCATGTACCGGATAACCAAATGGTAACTGTGGGTGTAATCATCGTTGACCCTCCACTGCAAATCACCGACTAAACTTGGACTGCAGAATGTTACGTATATTATCGATTCCACTCCATTTCGCTGGAAGGTACTTCTTGAGCCTTCGTTGCACAGCACGACATCCAGCTTGGCTAAAGCTTCTAGCAGCGATTGCCCTCTCCGATTAGTACAGCGACTTCCTCTTTTTATCGCCCACGCGTTGAGATCTGTAGCTTTCCATTGGTGTTCATAATACTGCATAATGTTGACTTGAAATTATGAGCGAAACACTATGCCCACAACCTCCCTTATATCTTTAGCTTTAACTTAAATTTTGCCTCAGGTCATTCATGAAAAGTAATATTATTGATTCCAATCATTCACAGTCAAATTCTAGAAGCACAAGTGTATCTTAAGGTATCAAAAATTAAATCTTTCAACCACGCATAGCATTTCTGGTTTAATATTCAACAGATACTTAGCTGCAAAATAGAGATTCCTGTAATAAATTCGTATTATACTTCAATGATCTGTTACTATAAAGAGTATAACTGAAGATTTTTCATGAAATGGGTCAAAATAGACTTTTTTATATTTCGGCAGATTATTCATTTATTTCTTTGTGAATTCAAATGATTTATCCACATTTGTTCCTACTATGACAGAGTCTCCAAATATAAATTAAATCTTAGAATGTATCCGTGTACCGCTTTTCATATAAGGTAGCCCGGGGCAAGTGGGACCTAAAAAAACGCTAGTTCAGCAAAATTGTTAACGCATACTTAGAAAACAGGGTATTTAAGAACATTAACCACGGATACATCATTAAATGCTTCCATTGTTGAAGTGTAGAGGTGTTGGAAGCCATTTATTCAATTACAAAAATATTGGTAGTGCTAGAAATAAATTTACCTTCAGGACCCACTTACCCCTTCAAACGGGGCAAGTGGGACCTATTCTGTTTTCTACTGTCGAACGAAACTTTTTTTAAGGAATGTAGATAGACTGTTCATATTATTTATGAGCATAAGTATTTTCAGATCATGGATAGAGACTGGTTGCATGTCGGACTTTATTTTTGCAAGAAGAAAGGGATTATAATGTTAGCAGATATGAAAACAAGACAACAGCCGATTTACTGTTTAGTTGGCTGCTGCCTTGTTTTCTATTAGCTTACTTTTGTACCAGATGTTTCAGGTGGCAAGGATAACCAAATATTTATTCACTTTATAAATAAATATTTCTCTGTTTAGAACACAAATTATTATATAAATCTGTACTTCGGAAGAAACGTTTTTATTCAGGCGATGCGCAGTGTTTTTAATTTGTAACAGAACAAAATTTCCAATTTATGTGTTACGCACTTTATTTATCTGAGAATCTGATGCGAAGTTTTAAAATAACAAAACATAAGACAAATCCTGTTGACCTATTGTAGAATAAATAGATTGTAAACGGAAGAATATCGCATCATAGTTATAGCCATTGCTCTTCTTCATGCGGGAGATAATTTACAGAATGCAAAATACACATTTGGTAATTAACTGTACAATACTTTTTAACATCGAAATCAAACTGCAACTGATTCAGATCCATATGATATATGAATGACGAAGTTATTTGTCACTAGACAACCATCTAAAAACAGTTCAAATAACTTTTCGGAAATGTTGTACAAATATACTAAATATTAAAATTCAATGGCAAATGAAAATTGCAGATTTTGGCTTTAATTAAAAATTTCAAATCGTTTTCGAGGTCACACAATTATTTAATTGCTCAAAACATTCACTTTCCACATCAATGATAAATTTAGAAACGACTATTTAGCTTGATATCCATTGAAATAAAATAAAAGTAATAGATTTTCTCGGTAGTTTAAAGTCATGATCAAGTCATGATAATGCTATTTAGTATGGTGCCTTAAATGGTTTTGAATCCAAATATGTTTGTGTCGGGTGAATTCGTTGATAGTTCTGCTTCATCTTCCTAGAACTGCATTGATTCAACTGCAGCCATAGTACTCACTTACCCAGTATTTTCACTTGCCCCGGGGTACCTTAATATCACTATTAATGAGTATCCTGTGATTATAACCGACCTATTCTTCAGACTATAAATAAAAATGATTCGAACGATGTCGTTGGCCACCTAAAGAATGCTTGAAATCATCATCGTTTAAAATGTGAATGATAAAAAATATTGGAGTATTACGGCTGTTGATCTGTTAGTAATTTTTGAATGAATGAATGTGAATAGTGGAACAATTCTCGTAAAACTGATATTTTCGTTGTCTATAATGTTGTTTCCTCATTCATAAGAAAGGCGTCTCCGATGTAGAACGATTAAATTATTTCTCCGTTAGCACTTCAGCAGATAACGTTCATTGGAAAATCTATGCAAAGCTTTCAAACGATAGCCCTATTACTGTCTGGGTCCGTCTCGATCGGGTCAAACTGGCTGATGGGGCCGATGCGATGCGATGAAATAACTCACGACACGCTATTATCGGCTTTTGTGTTTGTTCTCTGCCGAAACCCTCTGAAACATAATCCATTCCATCCTCATATCTTAACCACATCTCAATATGCAGGTAACCCGACCGAACGAAAGCACGACGGAGGAGGGCTCGTCTTGTTGCCTTTAGACAGCTAATCCGAAACGGGTTCCCTTCCTCGGTTCACAAGTCATTAACACACGCATGATCTCATCTTGGTTCATTTTTCTATCTAAGAATGTGTATTTTCATTACATAGGACGTGGACGAGATGGGTTTGATTTACATTTTGTTCCAACCTGTTTGCCTCTTCCAATATAGCACTTGTATTAGAACCCTGGTGAGGTTTACGATCGCGTGAACTTGTATACAAGAGAGTCTTCTAGGGGGTTGGACTTTCTAATTTGATACGATCTGCCAACCTCAGTTTCATTTCTTGTGTATGTTAGAAAGCTCTGGAAACCATTTTTTAACTCTTTCCATTTGCCAATTTTCAACTACATGCGTGTAATTCGTGTTTGATAAACACTATTTTCACATGACATATCAACACATGACCCCAGTATGCTAGAGTCTAGAGTCTAGAAAAAAAAGTGAGCGTTAGATCAAAAATTATAATAGGGAAAACCGCCAAATGTTGAACGGCTAATTTTGTCGCCTATTGTTGAACTCCCATAAGAAATGCACGTGCGTTCAACAATAGGCGAAGAAATTTGCCGTTCAACATTTGGCGAATTACCCTAATGCCTATTTCAAATCCTAAGTCAGAATGGGAAGAAGTTGCGTTCGACGAAACCACATACAATAATGCGATTTGTGATTAATTGAATCTGTTAAACGAAAACTTTGGCGAAAAAATTGGAAATTTTTTATTGGCGCTTGGTGTGATTTGGCAGAACCCCGACTAATTGTATGATGTTCGACCAAAAGACGATTTTTTGACATATGACTACATAGTAGTAATTTTGTTAATGCTCATCGACTCAGGAAGTGCCTTTCATAGTTCAGAGGTGAGGCTGCGGTTAACTTATTGCATCGAATGCCAAGTACTCTTGAATAATTTGTGAAAACTAAAACGTCTTATAAAGATAACTATACTTTTCCCAATTAATCATTTCTGGGGTTACTTAGATGCTGCATTAGTAAATGGCAATAGTATTTCCGAAAAATAGTTTTACTTTATTTTCCTCGAAGGCAAATCCTTCTCTAATTGTCTCCCAATTACCTGCCAAGCCCGGAGTGCGCGGTTGACTGGTGTCGGAATTACTCTGCTCGTGGTTTCAACCATTAGACCTTCGTAATGGGGAATTATCATTCCTTGCAGCCACTACTCCAGCGATCTTCCGAGAACAATGATCTGCGGCGGCTCTTCACAGCAATTTACCGCGATAATGGTAATCACTCGTCACGCAACGAGTATTACCGCCGCCGCCCATTCATACCTAAATGATGCGAGCAACAGAAGGAGCCTCTTTCACCCGGAAAGACGTTTTTGTCAAAGACCGCAAATTAGAGAAAACCCTTTCTTGCCGGTTGTGTTCTTCTAACAAATTGTTGCAAAATAAGGGCATCGCAGGCCGTTGGTGTTCATACGAGTACCTAACTGCCAACCGAAGAACGACGATGACTGGCAGAGGCCTGAAGAATAATGATAACAGTGCGGGCAAGACAACACATGTGTGCAACCATCTGCGCTTGCTCCATGGAATACACAACACATTTATTTAATTCGCAAATTAATTCATGCTGCCCGCACCATTGCATGACTTTTCGCAGTATTTTCCCTTTGGTATGCAACAGTAGTCAACGATGACGAGTTAGATGTGTTGCGACCATAGACAAATAGATGTGCAATTAAGCGCATATCAATCAACTCAACATAAAAAAATCTCCGCCTGACAAACCACATGGCGCCCCAATTTGTTGATTTCAAACAAATGCCGTAGTTCGGTTTCCCGAGTTAAGCTTGTGCAGGTTGGATAGGACATTCGAAGTCAAATATGGCTCCCCATAAAAAGATGTTTGACAGTTGCTCTCGTCCTGTCTGATCTGTCCGGAATCTGATCCTATTTTGCACTACTTGCGCTCCAATATGCTTTTAGCATATTGCTTGCGCTCTTCCATGGTTCCGTTATTGTAAATGTTGTGACATTACTTCTACATCCCTTTACAATATTTATTCCATTTATCAATCTCTCCTTATCGATATGGTTTCTGTAATCTGTAATATACATATTGTAGCTTGTAGATTGACCGTTGAGCTTCTAGTAGCATCTTTGAAGTTGTTGAATTTGGAATTTCGACGATATTATCTTCTTCTGTACATACCGATTTTACAAGCGCCTAACTAGCTTGGAAATCGAGTAAATTTTCATCTCTACTCAGATGCTACTTTAACTATTTTCTGTTTACTGTCATCTTCTACAGCTAACTCTGTATTCATTATTTCAAACTTTGTCATAACAAAATAAAAATGCCATCGAGTGGCAAACCGACAGCAGGCTCAACTTGTCATATACAATTTCATAGTTTAAGGTCCACCGAAATCCGCTTACGAAGCTCAGTGAACCGCTCAGTGACTGCATCAGAAAGAAAAAAATCTTTAATTTGCGCGCCCTGCTTTGAGTGACCGATACAACAAAGCCGGTCATAAACAAAATCGCCAATAAGCTCGGCTCGGATGGTTCGTTCGCCGAAATCGTACCACAATTATTTCCGGCTCTAAATGATGATAATCGGGCGCAACGAAACAGGCATGGTCAATCGATGTGGAACAGCCGTTGATTACGTTATGCAAACACATGGAACCCTGGCTTATTATTCCGTTGTAATGTTTGTTTTGTAAAATTGACAATTAAATAGCTAGAAATTATTGCGTAAGTGAAATAATTACTGTTCTCACAACAACTCAACACTCTATATAAATTATATAAATCTGAAATTTTATGAAACCTACTCAAGAAAATTAATATTAAAATTTAAAACACATGTTAGAACAAAACTAATGCAGAAATGTGCAAATTTAATGTATATATGTTCGAATTTTCTTATCGATTTTAATAATAATGTTAGGAAAATTTCAATGGTAACACGATGATTTTTACATGATCGTGGAAATTGGAGTGAATTTGAATTTAAAATTACAACACTCATGATTGGAATTTGCAAAATAAACCTAAATTTCTTAAAATATGTCTAGTTTTCTAGCAGTGAGATTGCCGATGGAATTTCTGGAGGGCATTTGGCCAGAGCAGTTTTTGGAGGAATTGCCGAAGCAATTCTTGGAGTAATTGTTGAAATTGAAGATCTCGGAGAGAATTTCCAAAGCGTTTTCTTAAGAAATCGCTGGAGGGATAGCCAAAGATATGCTTCAAAATAAAATTAAATTTACAAAATATGGCAAGCTTCATAGCGGAAGAATTTTGAAGAATGGCCTCAACAGTTCCTGGAGGAATTGTTGCTGTAATTACTAGAGGCATTCCCGAACTCATTTCTGGAGGAATTCATTTAATTTATTCAGACTAAGGCCGAAGTGGCCTGTGCGGTATATAAGAGTCTTCTCCATTCGGCTCGGTCCATGGCTACACGTCGCCAACCACGCAGTCTACGGAGGGTCCGCAAGTCATCTTCCACCTGATCGATCCACCTTGCCCGCTGCGCACCTCGCCTTCTTGTGCCCGTCGGATTGTTGTCGAGAACCATTTTCACCGGGTTACTGTCCGACATTCTGGCTATGTGCCCGGCCCACCGAAGTCATCCGATTTTCGCGGTGTGAACGATGGACGGTTCTCCCAACAGCTGATTCAACTCGTGGTTCATTCGCCTCCTCCACGTACCGTCCGCCATCTGCACCCCACCATAGATGGTACGCAAACTCGCGGTGGGTGGCTCACATTGTCTTTTCTTGAACCTCTTCCTATCATGTACTTCGTCTTCGACGTGTTGATGACTAGTACGATCCGCTTAGCTTCCCTCTTCAGTCTGATGTAGGCTTCCTCCATCTTCTCAAAGTTACGTACCATAATATCTATGTCGTCGGCGAAGCCAAATAGCTGGACGGACTTAATGAAAATTTCTGAAGGAATAGCCGGAGCAATTCCTGGAGTAATAACTAACGCAATTTCTGGAAGAATTATCGAAGCAGTAACCAACAATAATACCACAATACACCATTCTATCTTTAGTGATGAACTTTAACTTTCTGTCTGTGCTAAAAAAAAACGTTGTCTGTGCTCTGGGGCCATATTGACCCAAAATTTAAATTGTTATAACTTGTTTTTATTATTCGACGAAATTTCAAATTTTTTTAGGCTGTTTCGAAAGATAATTTAATCATATTTCAGGACGTTACCTAAGATTGGCCATAGGTGGGCGGGTACCTCGCGGGGAGGGGTATTCGTATAAAAGGGTACACAAACAGTAATTTTTCATGCTTATTTTTCTTATATCTGAAAATCCTACCCCTTTTGAACTGCCCATTTTCAAATACGTTATGCAGGAAGGCGTATGTTTTGATATGAGACATTGATTAGTTTATAATTTGGCCACTAGGTGGTGGTATGTATGAAACCATTATTTCAGACTGTAATTGCGGCTAGCCCCACGGCTACACCCTCTCAGGGTCGGCGTTCTACTTGCTGCAGGGATGCTCACTTACCTTCACCTGGCTGACCAAATTCAAAGTGGACAAATCACGATAGAAGCAGACCCACTGATAGGGAAACCAAGGCTGTTTTCCATAGAAAGAATATAGCACAACACACACTCAAATAGACTTGAACATTATTTATTTAGATTTTGGTACATTGATAGAAAAGGGAGGGGGGTTCGTTGCGGCCGGCCGGTGGTACCGTTGGGGCCCATGCGGGAATGAGTGAGAGAGAGAGAGAGGTTGCTTTACTTGCCAGGTGTCATGCTTCTTGGTCAAGCGGTTACGTTTCGACTTCCTAGGAGTGTCTACTCGGATTCCAGACCGTCGCTCACGTGGCGTGTTACGATGGGTTGCGTTTAGTCTGGTACGGTCCTTGATGCTCTTCGTGCCTGGGGCCAATTTCCAAACCGTGGCTCACGTGGCGTGTTACGAAAGGGGGGGTATGGTCTGGTACGGTCCCGGATATCCTTCGTACCCTCAAGGTGCGCTGTTGCTGTGCTGGATTGGCCTCGTACGAGTTCGTCTTCTAACGATCCGATGTTTGGTTGGGCAACTTTGGTCACCGACGTCCCAATCGCTCGCTGACGGGATAGTAGCCCATAGGATTTTGAGCAATAATGAGCGGGGGCGAACCCGCCGGGCCTCACTATCACCCTCACCGCCAAAACGAGGGCTACCGTCGACCGTGGCGTGTGGCTCAACGATATCGTGGCTCGTGGGCCACCAGCGATGGGCTCGCCGGATGATTGTCACCTCGGAATCCCAAATATGCAGAAACAGTGGGATTCCCACACGGCTTCTAGTCGATCTTCTTGGCTTCACTACACGGCGTCTTTCGGGGTCTGGGTGATTTTATCACGACCACATATCTGGACACCACTTCCACACGCGGGAATCTATCAAAAAAAGCCCTTTTTCAGAGAAACTGTTCCGATCGACCGTTTACGTTGCGTTCTCTCGACTTTCTGCCTTCAGTCCTCGTCGTCTCGGTCGTTCCTTCATTTCTCCCCTTACCTTTCTTCTCTCCTCTCGCACCTCTTCTCACCCATAGTTAACCGGAACTAATATCAGGGGTACCACCTCTTTAGTGTTCAAGACTTCTCTATTCTTCACGAGGGATAAGACTGCTACCTTTCTTATTACAGTGTTGTAGTAGGAATTATTTCGACAAAAGGGGTAACTATTTTTTTATGCAAGAATCTAGCAAATCTTCTATAAATGTAACAATAGTGCCTAACTGATACGTATTTTGACGTCCCTAACGTTACTAACTTCCTACCGTGCTGAACTAACATCAATCCTGTCTAACATCCTGGCTCCTATTTCATGAGTTGACTACCGTGTTTCCAAATTGTTCCGATCAGCCGGTAACAATCATTCCTCCTCCCTAAAAAAAATTACCAAGCTCAGAATATCAACTTGGTAATTTTTCAATAATTCATCCTTTCCTGCATCGAAGACTACGTGAATAAGCATCCATTAATTAGGCACTCCTCCGGAACTTCCTTTCTGGTCTGTCATAAGACGAGTTTAAACAATCCCATTGAATTCCACCACTTAATTGTATCCTGACAGATACGTATTTCGACCTCAACAGTAAGGCCGTCTTCAGTGTCTTGTACTTGACTCGACTTATGGGATTGTTTAAACTCGTCTTATGACAGGTGAAAACATTCCACTAAAAAGCTCAAAATAATTTTCTTATTCCTTTCTGGTGTTTTTTTTCAATTATAGACACAAGCTAATTTTTTTTTTCTTTTTTTTTTTAGGTTCTAGATCTACGGAAATTACTGATTAGGTTGCTGTAAGTTCATTATTGCATCCCTGTTTCCTTCATTTCAAATTTGTTCTGATTTGCTTATTTATTTTATTTTAAAGTTCTAATTATTACCCTAGACTCATTTGCCCTATACTCATTCACACTCTCATACATATGGGTACCCGCTGAAGACACACTCATTCTAAGTTCATTCACACTCAGCCGTTTTTTTAATCCTAATGATTCTAGGGGACAGTTCCCGTCTCCATAGATATAGCAAGGGATAATTGAGGATCGTCATCCCCGAACTGGTGGTCGGAACCTTTCAAAAACATCTCATGCCCGTGGGTCACGAAGTAAGGGGTTAAATCCGTGGCCGAGTGCTCTGACGAGTTGAGTACGGCCTCCACTTCAGACAATTTGGTGTCCCAGAGTTTCTGATCGCTTTTCACATAGGTTCGTATAGCGGCATTGACTGTTCTATTCACCCTCTCAACAGGGTTAGCCTGTGAGTGGTATTTGGAATTAAGCCAATGCCGGATATCGAACCTTGTGCAAAGTGATCGGAACTCTCGAGACAAGAAACACGAAGCATTGTCCGTTATGAGAACCTCGGGTACCGAATTACGGTAAAACCAGTGGTCGCGCAAGGACTTACACAGATTAGTACTGTCTATTTTGCGAAATGGAATCAGCATTATCCATTTGCTGAATATGTCAACAATGGATAATATGTACTGATTTTGGCTACGACTTCGGGGTAAGGGCCCTATAAAATCTAGCGCGATAATCTGCCAAGGATGGGAAGTGATTCTTTGCTCTCCCATTTGAGGTGCCAGGGCAATATTAGGTGCCTTTGTTTCCTTACAGGTTGTGCATCGCCCTACATGCTCGCGGACATCCAAGACCATTCGTGGCCAGAAATATCTTAAGCGGATACGACTGAGTGTCCTATCAACTCCTTGGTGCATGGAGTTATCGTGGCTTTCATTTATTATATCGCTGCGTTGAATAGGATTAGGAATAATTTTCCAATCGAAACGATCGTCATGTGGTTCACTATGGTTAGCGACAAACTTATAAAGTTCACCCTCGCGAATTATATAATCCACATACTCGTCAGGCTTGGTGGAAACTTTCTCCATTAGTTCTTCATATGAAGACTGAGCCAGATCTTTAGAAGATGATTTGATTATGTTGGCGGGAGAAATAGTGGCGTCGACGCTTGTGTCTACGGCAACGGTAGCCACACTACGCGAAAGGGCATCAGCTACAACATTATCTTTTCCGCGACGATGTCGAACGGTCATGTCATAATGTTGCAGCTCTAGACACCATCGGCTACATCGAGACGACGTTTTCCATTTAGCTGACATAATGTGTGTCAGAGCGGCTGAGTCGGTAATGACTGTAAAATGAGAGCCCTCTATGTACCCACGGAAGGCCTCAATGGATAATAAAACGGCTAAAGCTTCTTTCTCGCACGCATGATAATTTCGTTGTGGCGTTGTTAGCTTGTGCGAGAAGAAGGCAATAACCCTTTCGAACCCTTCCTGCATCTGAGTGAGAATGCCCGCTACAGCCACGTCACTAGCGTCTGTTTGCAACGTAAATTCCTGCGAAAAATCGGGGCAAGCGAGCACCGGGGAGGAGATTAGCTTCTCTTTTATAAGATTGAAAGCATCCTCCGCTATGTCATTCCAACTCAACACTTTTGACTTGGTTTTAAGCAAATCTGTCAGTGGGGATGTAATGCCGCTAAAATCTTCTATAAAACGGCGATAATAATTTGCCATTCCCAGGAACCGTCGTAGTTTGGTGACCGTATTAGGTCGGTCATAATCCACAACTGGTCGGATTTTGTCCGGGTTGGGCCGAAGACCCTCCGTTGACAACAGGTATCCCAGGAATGGCAATTCATTAACGCCGAACTTAGATTTCTCTATGTTGATGGAAAGATTCGCCTCTGCAAGACGCTTTGCTACTTCCCGAAGAAGCTGTACGTGATGCTCGAACGTCTCCGATACAATGACAATATCGTCAAGGTATACGAAGACGTTCGGTTCCAATTCACCATGACCAAGTACTCGGTCCATCAGCCGAGAAAGGGTGGCCGGACTGTTCATCAGTCCGAACGGCAGCCTGGTGAATTGGAACATTCCCTTGCCCTGGATGCTAAAGGCCGTATACTTTCTTGAGCTTCTCTCCAAAGGGATTTGGAGGAACGCTTCGGACAAGTCTATTGTGCTCAAGTACTTAGCCCTGGGCAATTGGCCAAGAATTCGACCTGGATGGGGCAAGGGATAGGCATCACGTACCGTTCTTTCGTTTATTTTACGTGCGTCTAAACAGAGACGAACCTTTCCTGTGGGTTTAATTACTGGAACAACATTTGAACACCAATCGGAATGAGCTCGTTCGATTATACCCATCGACAACATTCGGTTCAATTCATCTCCCACTTTTTGTTGCACCTTCGGAGACAGAGCATAAGGATATTGGCGTACTGGTGGTTTATCTCTCCATTCACCGGCTATCTCTATCTGATGTTCAATCATAGGTGTTAGTGTTAAGCTTTCTGGGCAGGCGCACAGGAAAAGTTTCTTTATTTCCTCTAGCTGAGCGACCTCCGCATTGCTAAACTGTTGCTGCTTTGGTTCCGCAGTGTTATACCTAGTCTCTTCTACGATAGCGCAGTCCTTTACCGTTGGCCAGATTTGAAATTTCTGCCAAAAGTTCATGCCTAAAATGCATTCAACCGATAAAGTCCTAACAACAATGGTGGGTATTATCTTGATGCGGCCTGCAAAATTGAATGGGATTGGTAACTGACCTAGAACTTCTAACTCCGTTCCGTTCGCAGATCGCACTATAGTGGGTTGTTGTAAGGGCCTAAGTTTTTGAACCTTCAATTTTCGGAAAACATCTTCACTAATAAGTGTCAGTTGGCTTCCAGAGTCTAGTAAGCCTCTGGAAGGTCGGCCATACATTTTAATTTTAGCGTAAGGTCGGTTATCGTTAGTGTCCTGAATAGCAATAATAAGAACTTGGGACTCGTCACTTTCGTATAGGTCTTCCCGTACCGGTTCCCAAAATTCGGCAAGGGTTACTCCTGTTGGGATTGGATTTACGCGGTTGGGCTCGACGGTCGGCGTTTTCTGACCGTCTGCAAACCGTTTTTTTGACAGAATGGGCAGTTGTGGGTTTCAAACCCTTTGAAACCGCAAACCAGACACAGAGAACCTCTGTAATTCCTGCATTGATCGAGTGAATGATTTGTCTGTCGACAATAAAGGCACTCATAACTACGAGGAGGCCTGTGAGCCTCAATGAGTGACTCCAAGGTCCTTGTGGGTTTAGAAGGTCCCTCTTTGGGATCTACTTCAACCATTTGGCCTGTCTTAGGTGGAATATTAGGTTTCTTGCCCTCCGCGTTCACCTTCTGTTTAGAATAAATTTCCCTTGGTTTATTCTGATTCCCAATATAGTGCTGGTTTGATTTCACTGGCTGTCTATTATTGTACCCTTTTGATTCCCCATTATTATTCCTAATTTCCGCAACAACGTTGATTGATTTTTCATTGCCAAATATCTTAGCGAACAATGAAAAATGGGAAGCATCGATCATATGTCCTGCTTCTAGCAAATCTGGCAGACTCAAGATGGGCTTCCACAAAAGCGTTTTTTTGTAGTCTGCCCTCATGTTCCTTTTTAGGATATCGAGCTTCTCATTTCCGTTCATAGGTACGATCATGGATCGAAACATACTTTCCATGTCGTAATAATAATCTTGGAATGTTTCATTCCTCTGCTGGCGTCTTTGGTAAATCCTTGTGCGGATTAAAGAGTCGAGTTCGGGGTGGGCAAAAGTTTTCCGGAGCTCCGCAACCAGATGTGGCCAATTTGCCAAACGTCCCGAAGAACGCATGGTCATGTACCAATTAAGAGCTGGTCCGGTGAACAAATGAAATGCGGAATCAAACAACTCAGCTTCTGAGGTTCTCTCAGACAGAGCCAACTGCGATACTAAAACTAAAAATTCATTTAATTTCAACCCCTGATCCGTCCCAGCATATTTGTCCAGCTTCCATTTAGACACTGGTAATGATTTATGACTATAATGATTGCTGGACGAGCCGGTAGCCGCAGGAGACTGCGTCGGATAGGAAGATTGTATCTGACTTGTCCAGGGTGGAAGAGGTTGAGTCAAGGGATTGTAATTGATCCCAGTGCTCGAAAGCATCGGGTTGTGCTGCGCAGACACTCTTGGTAGATTCTGATTTACTACAGAAGACACCGGCAATTTCAACGGATCGACGTTTGAAGGCCGTATTCTTAGGTTTAGTCTATCTTCCTGTTGTGACCATTGAGTAGCGCTCCCTAAATAACTGGTTGCTGTACTACTAGGCATCTGTGACACCTGGGTGTATCCCATGGCTAAATATGGTGTTGAATACACGGAAGTCGTTACACGAGGAATGATACTAGATGTTGAGACACATGGGAGCACGGAAGCACCCCCTGCTGCAACAGTGTAGCTCGGAATCATGTCGGTGTGCCCGAAATTACCAACAGAATCCCGGCTGAGAGTCAAATTATTCATGAGGTTTACGGACGCCATTGTTGACCTCGCGTCTTGGAATATCGCCCCCTGAGGGCAGCTGTCACCTGTGCTAACTATTGCTGGTAGTGCATATTTCGGTACAGTCCCGGTACAGACCTGTGTTGCCTGTGACAGCCTCCCCTGTGTGTTGGCATCCGAAACCATAGTGTTTGGAAGTGCTGTATGCACATTTTTGAATGTCCGTAGCAAATAAACTTCATGCTCCAAAGACAATAATGCTTCTTTGACGTCTACGGCTTCGATCTGATTGAAATCACCCTTGATTAACCCTAATCTAGCCAAAGATTCAACAATGTCCTTGTCGTCAGCTGTTAGTGATCCGTTACCTGGCAATGGTCCAAGTGGCGACGCTCCAGTCGAGGACACAGGTATCCCTACTCCTTCACCTACTGGATTATCATTATCTTCGAACAGCCCTTCAACTCCCGCTAATTCAAATTCTGCCTGAAAGGATCGCTTCGCATAAAAGAACCTATTCAATTGCGACAAAACCACTTCCTGCATCTTAGCAACTTCACTTTTACCTTCAGGTGTCAGTTGTTCCTCCAAAATAATCAATCGGTTTCCCAGATGTAACCATCTTGACTGGCATCTGGGCGGTACTGTCTTGCTTGATACCTTAATAGTATCTTCCAATTCATTAAATTTGATTCTACATGCTTGGAGTTCCTCCAAAGGATTCCGCTTTAAAACTTTGACCGGATTTTCAAGAGTTTTCTCGGATTTTAAAATTTCCCTGAGAGCTCTCCGCTTCCTCGACATCGCTTCATTTTCTTCAAAAACAATCTTTCTCACCTCTAATTCATAATCCAATTCATCCACGTTTAAGTGATCTACCCTAATGTCATAGAATAGCTGCTTTAGTTCTTCTACAACCGAATATTGGTAGCTATATGCCATTTTGGTATTTCAATTCAATTATTTAATCCTAGTATAAATTCAAATTCGCTTTTCAATTCAATTCACTTAATTTCTATTTTCAATTCAATTTTTCTTATAATTTAATTCACTATGCTTATTCTAATCAGTAATATTCAATAGGAAAAAGAGTACAACTATGCTAAATAAAGCAAAATCTTGTGAGCAGTGTATATAATTGATTATTCTATAATTGGTTCAAACGGAGCCTATACCGTATCTTTGGATAACTGTATCCACGTAGGACTACGAAACATTCACGATGAATAGAAGAATGAATCGTGAGTCTCCCGGAGCAAGCAGAAAAATGTTCTATAATCAGAATATTTTTTTTTTAGTTGGATCGCCAATTGTAATTGCGGCTAGCCCCACGGCTACACCCTCTCAGGGTCGGCGTTCTACTTGCTGCAGGGATGCTCACTTACCTTCACCTGGCTGACCAAATTCAAAGTGGACAAATCACGATAGAAGCAGACCCACTGATAGGGAAACCAAGGCTGTTTTCCATAGAAAGAATATAGCACAACACACACTCAAATAGACTTGAACATTATTTATTTAGATTTTGGTACATTGATAGAAAAGGGGGGATGACTCGTTGCGACCGGCCTGTGGTACCGTTGGGGCCAATGTAGGAATGAGGAGAGAGAGGTTGCTTTACTTGCCAGGTGTCATGCTTCTTGGTCAAGCGGTTACGTTTCGACTTCCTAGGAGTGTCTACTCGGATTCCAGACCGTCGCTCACGTGGCGTGTTACGATGGGTTGCGTTTAGTCTGGTACGGTCCTTGATGCTCTTCGTGCCTGGGGCCAATTTCCAAACCGTGGCTCACGTGGCGTGTTACGAAAGGGGGGGTATGGTCTGGTACGGTCCCGGATATCCTTCGTACCCTCAAGGTGCGCTGTTGCTGTGCTGGATTGACCTCGTACGAGTTCGTCTGCTAACGATCCGATGTTTGGTTGGGCAACTTTGGTCACCGACGTCCCAATCGCTCGCTGACGGGATAGTAGCCCATAGGATTTTGAGCAATAATGAGCGGGGGCGAACCCGCCGGGCCTCACTATCACCCTCACCGCCAAAACGAGGGCTACCGTCGACCGTGGCGTGTGGCTCAACGATATCGTGGCTCGTTGGCCACCAGCGATGGGCTCGCCGGATGATTGTCACCTCGGAATCCCAAATATGCAGAAACAGTGGGATTCCCACACGGCTTCTAGTCGATCTTCTTGGCTTCACTACACGGCGTCTTTCGGGGTCTGGGTGATTTTATCACGACCACATATCTGGACACCACTTCCACACGCGGGAATCTATCAAAAAAAGCCCTTTTTCAGAGAAACTGTTCCGATCGACCGTTTACGTTGCGTTCTCTCGACTTTCTGCCTTCAGTCCTCGTCGTCTCGGTCGTTCCTTCATTTCTCCCTTACCTTTCTTCTCTCCTCTCGCACCTCTTCTCACCCATAGTTAACCGGAACTAATATCAGGGTACCACCTCTTTAGTGTTCAAGACTTCTCTATTCTTCACGAGGGATAAGACTGCTACCTTTCTTATTACAGTGTTGTAGTAGGAATTATTTCGACAAAAGGGGTAACTATTTTTTTATGCAAGAATCTAGCAAATCTTCTATAAATGTAACAATAGTGCCTAACTGATACGTATTTTGACGTCCCTAACGTTACTAACTTCCTACCGTGCTGAACTAACATCAATCCTGTCTAACATCCTGGCTCCTATTTCATGAGTTGACTACCGTGTTTCCAAATTGTTCCGATCAGCCGGTAACAAGACTACTCAAGATACTCCGATATATGGAATATCGTACATTGCAAATATTCTTATCAAAAACAAATCTGGATTTTGTCTGGTGGGAATGGACTACCCTGTGACGGGAGAATTAATTACGAATTTTACAAATAGATGCCGCTAGTGTGCCTACAATATTATTATATGTGTGAAATGTTGCTCTAGCTTCAGATCCTTTCTACCTACACTAAAGTTGTATTCGGCAATGTTGTTCAGGATGTCCAGGACTACAATGTGGTACTCAGTATAATGAGTACTTCTCCCAAGAGATGGCGTTAGTGAGCAGTTATATTTAAGTATTTTGTTCCATGTATGTATGATCTGAGGCGCAGTATTTTTGACAAACATGAATATTGCGGCAGCACAGACAAACAGAAATAACACATTACCAGGGAATCAATACTCGAGCAACGCCTAACAATATACCATTTGTCATCAACCGAGGTTATTACTGACAAACACACCTCGCAACAAGCCTTTATCAGAACCCGAACACAATATGACAAGAATTATTTGCCTTGCATGCTCTGGTATTTTCGGGAAAACGATGCTATTTTTGTAATCAGAGTTAGATTCTCGAATTTTTCCTTAAAAGCAAGAACTACGATAGCATAAAACCGAAATTTGCTGTACAGATAATGCATAATAACGGGATGAAAAGCTAACAACAAAATTGTCTTCTTTTTTGTTGCTGACAAAATTTTTCGGATCTTTGTCATTATTATCTCCGGCAAAAACAAAGCTTTATCGTTGGCCGTCTTTTGTCGCTTGTTTCGCATGCGCATCCAAGAAAAATGATTCCTTGCACATTACACATGCACTCATCAAATTCATCGTCGTTCACACACTAACGACATCTGTTGATTTCAGTTAGTTGGGCAAATCACGAACCAGATGGCGGTAATGAGCAAACGTCGAACTAGAGCAAATTCGATGAGCGCGTGATCGATTATCCAACCAATGATTATTTATTGATCAATAAATCAGTGGATGATAGAAAATCCAAAGGTTTTAATTTCATTCAACTTGCTTTAGTGATTCAAATAATAGAATGCGTTTACAGAATATGTTTAAGCCATTTAAGTAAACCCTGGAGTTAAGGCATTTGATCTACACGCGTAACCAAAGGTCTGCCAGTCTGTTTCAAATATGGTACATACTCTTAGATTCAAATGCGTTCACAATATATGTTCTTGGACATCCAAGAATTCTTTGGAGTTAAAGCCTTTGAATCTCTAAGCGTAACCAAAGATCAGTCAGCCTGTTTCAAATGTGGTACATACTCTTAGTGATAAGTAACTATGAGAACATTTTAGGGGGTACAAACTTTTTTTTATTTCTCTATTTTACAGTCAAAACACAGAAAAGCTAAATTAATGATTTTGTGTGTGGTACTTCTACGTGAAGTTAAAGGATTTACAATGATATGAAAATGCTAATATCATCTTCCAAACTTAGACGTACATGTTCATGATAGAATTAGAGGCGAAAGTATAGAATTGATAGTTCCGCTAGGATACGGCAGGCATGAAGAATGTTTTTATAGAAGTCGATTTGAAAGCGAGCGGAGGGCAATATTTGTGATGGCACAAATATATCAGTGTGGAAGCTGATATATCTTCACTGGCTTCCACACTGATATTCTCCCCTCCCCATTCATACGGGAGCTTGGCAGAAGGAAGGAAAAAAAAATATTATAAATATTGCCCTCCGCTCGCTTTCAAATCGACTTCTATAAAAACATTCTTCATGCCTGCCGTATCCTAACGGAACTATCAATTCTATACTTTCGACTCTGATTTTATCATGAACATGTACGTCTAATTTTGGAAGATGATATTAGCATTTCCATATCACAGAAAAGCTATTATTTTCGCTTTGTTGGTCTACCAGACAGCTCTTCTAACACATCTACAGACCCCTTGAATATAACATACAGGGCCGGATTAAGCCGGATGGGGGCCCCGGGGCCGACAGCTTGTGGGGGCCCCAAAATGTACAAAACAGGTTGGTTTTGGTACACAAGATTTGTGGGGGACCAGGGCGAATTCCTCGACCACCTCGAGGGTATCCCCGTCTATCGTAACACTGCTTCCCAGGCGGGCCCTGTCGCGCTCGGTTCCGCCCACAAGCATGTACTTTATCTTTGACGCATTCACCACCAGTCCAAATTTTGTTGCTTCACGTTTCAGGCGGGTGTACAGTTCTGCCACCTTTGCAAATGTTCGGTCGACAATGTCCATGTCATCCGCGAAGCAAATAAATTGACTGGATCTGTTGAAAATCGTACCCGGCTCTCCGCATGACACCTTCTAGCGCAATGTTGACCAACAGGCACGAAAGTCCATCACCTTCTCTTAGTCCCCGGCGCAATTCGAACGAACTGGAGTGCTCGCCCGAAATCTTCACACAGTTTTGTACACCATCCACCGTTGCTTTGACAGTCTGATAAGCTCCCCAGGGAAGCTGTTCTCGTCCATAATTTTCCATAGCTCTACGCGGTCTATACTGTCGTATGCCGCCTTGAAATCAACGAATAGATGGTGCGTTGGGACCTGGTATTCATGGCATTTTTGAAGGATTTGCCGTACAGTAAAGATCTGGTCCGTTGTCGAACGGCCGTCAAAGAAGCCGGCTTGATAATTTCCCACGAACTTATTCACTAATGGTGACAGACAACGGAAGATGATCTGGGATATCACTTGGTAGGCGACATTAAGGATGGTGATCTCTCGAAAGTTCTCACACTCCAGCTTGTCGCCTTTCTTGTAGATGGGGCATATAATCCCTTCCTTTCACTCCTTCGGTAGCTGTTTAGTTTCACAGATTCTGACTATCAGTTTGTGCAGGCAAGTGGCTAGCTTTTCCGGACCCATCTTGATGAGCTCAGCTCGGATACCATTCTTACCAGCTGCTTTATTGCTCTTTAGCTGTTGGATGGCATCCTTAACTTTCCTCAAGGCGGGGGCTGGTTGGCTTCCATCGTCCGCTGAACTGACGTAGTTATCTCCCCACTGCCTGTACTTTCAGCTCAGCGCCATTCAAATGTTCCTTGTAGTGCTGCTTCCACCTTTCGATCACCACACGTTCGTCCGTCAAGATGCTCCCATCCTTATCCCGGCACATTTCGGCTCGCGGCACGAAGCCTTTGCGGGATGCGTTGAGCTTCTGATAGAACTTGCGTGTTTCTTGAGAACGGCACAGCTGTTCCATCTCCTCGCACTCCGCTTCTTCCAGGCGGCGTTTCTTCTCCTTTGTATGGCGTTTGAAGTTTGTATGGAAGTTATTATAGAATTCGCCACTTTTGTGAAAGACTGTTCCGTTGACTGTCATTATGGTTCAACGTGGAACGTAAACCGTTCTAATAATGGTTCAGCTATCGTTTGGATTTATGCTATATTTTGAAAAATTACCTTTTGACCCTCTTTCTAGTGATTCGTCCCTCTGTGAGACGTTGCGAAAGCGATACTCGAAGCAATTGCTGATGCGATTTCAGGAGAGATAGTCCGACGCTGAATGAAATTTTTTTTCTGAAAAATCACTATAATAAATAATAAAAAATATATATCTTTCCTGAAGGAATTGTCGATGAAATTTCAAGAGCAAAATAATTGAATAGGGAGCCAGTAGACCAATAAAAAAAATAAAAAAAATGATAATTATTCTAAAATTACAGTTTTGTTTTTTCAACCGATAGATAAACTAATAAGGGTCTCCAGTAGCCTTGCTAGTAAAGGTGTAGGATTGCCAATCCGGAGATGGCGAGTTCGATTTTCGGTCCGGTCTACAAACAAATTATTTTAAAAATTCAACGACGTTTAAAATTGCAGCGATCCCTATCAAACGAATTGACATTGGTAAATATCAATGAAAAAGTGTTATTCCATAATTAACAGGATTCATTTTCGAAACTATGTTTTATAATTTCAGTGTCTTGATTATAATAGTTTAATATATCAAGAACACGCAATCGTGTAGTGAAATGGAATGACAGATAAATTGTAGAATACCGCGTGGATTAGGTGCATTGTATTTAGAAGGCAATATTTCGATTAGGTAGGGGTCCTCCGCGGCTACAAAGCAAGACCATGCTGAGGGTGGCTGGCTTCGATTCTCGGTGCCGGTTTAGGCAATTTTCGGATTGGAAATCGTCTCGGTTTCCCTGGGCATAACAGTATCATCGTGTTAGCCTCAAGATATACGAATGCAAAATTGGTCCCTTGGCTTATAAACCTCGCAGTTAACAACTGTGGAAGTGCTAAACGAGCTGCGAGGCGGCAATATCCCAGTGAGGGTTGTAATGCCAATAAGAAGAAGAAGAAGAAGAAGAAGATGATGATGGCTAGTGTTGCTGAATTTCGAAAAATTGGAGTACTTTTTGAATATTTTTTATCTATCATTTGGAAAATGTATGGATAATATGAAGGAGTTCAACAAGAGCAGTGGGTGGACCATAGTTCTGCGTGAAAAGACGCCCGCATGCAAATGTTTTTTGCTATACTTTGGTGGGACACCTACAAGAGGAACAGTGTTATTGTGGATCGGAATGATCACTATTTCTATGTGGATCGGAATGATTACAATTCTGCGTGGTGGGACGCCCGCACTCAATACATTCTTCCTCTGCGTAGGTGGGACGCCCGCAAGAGGAATGGTTTTATTGTGGACAAGGATGTTATCGATCATTTAGTAATCTGCCTTCGATCATTTAGTAGTTTTTTCAATAACTCATTCCAGAGGCTAAATTTCAAAATGTGTTGTATGGAGGACTTCTAGTGCCAAGGTTTATCTTAAATTTGCCCTAACAGTTCGTTGTTTGAATTTCACTAATAACGGAGCTATAGCGCTAGTAACAGTAATTTAGACTAAATGATTGCATAATTTGTTATCATTTAATATAAGTATAGAAACTAGCACCGTAACTCCTTAAGCAGTGAAATTAGAACATCGACCTGTTCAGGAGAGTTGTAGAAAAACCTTCGCACTAAAAGTTCACCATGCAACACATTTTGAAATTTAGCCTCTGGAATGAGTTATTGACAAACTACTAAATGATCGAACGCAAATTACTAAATGATCGATAACATCCTTGATTGTGGATCGAAATGACCACAACTCTGAATGGTGGAACGCCCGCAATCAAGATTTTCTTCCTTTGCGTTGGTGGGACCCCTACAAGAAGAACAGTGTTATTGTGGATCAGAATGATCACAATTTCGCGTGTTGGGACGCCAACATTCATGTGTTTCTATTTCTGCGTTGCGGGGGCAAGAAAAATGGTATTTTTACAGACAAGAATGATCAAAATTCTGTGTAATGAAACGTTCGCATACAAGATTTTTATTCCTCCACGATAGTAGAATGCCCGCAAGAAACGTGGTGTTATCGAGAATCCAAAATATCACAAGTGCTCGGAAAATTTGATTCCATTAAAAATAGATAACCATCCATGATTAGAATCTGTTGATCGATAATATTTCGGTTATGGTTTCTAGTTTTTTTTGCTGTTTGTTTGACATTTACAGTAACACAACGAAATAAACTGCTCGAGAATGTATTGAGATTGAGGATCCATATATAGGTTTGGCTTCCATAATGGTATATCCAAAATGTTCTTTAATTACGAAATGAGACGTTCGCAGTACAATAATATGCCTGAAGTGATGGTTGTTGCAAGCTGCCCTTGTATCTTAGTAGGAGAGTAATACCATTATAGATCATATCATGGAAGTGTTATTTTTTTTCTTGAAGTATAAGGTATATTTTTTAGAGAAGAGGGGAGATGTGTGGTATTAAAGTGATTATACAATCAGTCCCGTTCAGTCATGTTTTTCCACTCCCATGTTTAATAGGTAAAATACGACATACCCGGCTGAAACTGAAGTCGATTATAAAGTTTAAGTAAGCAAATGATTCTACGATTGTATCACCACTATGTGCGTTATGATTCTCTCAATCCATGCTTTTGAAAATCGATTGAAAAAAGCACGTGGTTTTCAAGATGGCTGATTTATGGCTTTGTTGTATAACCACCTTATACAGGCCTATAAACATGAACAAGCCTAATGGAACGTACACACGGTCAAGCAGTTTGACCAACATTGACTCCACCTCTCGTTTATTCAAACATCCATCAAGTTTTACCAACAGCGACACGAACAAACTTTTTTTACACGGATTTTCAAATTTTGAACTGAAAACTTTTTTTACACGGAACGCATTCCCCGTGTAAAAAAAGAATCGGGTGTACGTGATTGGAAGGAAATACATAATTGACCATAGTATCCGGAACCAGGTATACTGAAATGACCATATCTCGGATGTTTTTCAACGGATCTTAGCGCAACTGCCCGCGTTCAATTTTCAATAAGATCTAGTTTCTAGGAAAATAGTGTTTATCGATGTAACTTCAAACCACACAAAAATACGAGCGGCAGAAAAAATGGCACAAAAATACGAGCGGCAGAAAAAAAATTGTTATTTTCATTCGAAAATATGCAGCGTGACAGCTCTTTCTTCATGATTTTCCATGAAGTGGATGTATACACCCTTGAAAACAAATATCGACTACATTCGTCACTCCTCGAACCTGTAAGGGGCACCAGGAAACCTGTTAAAGAGGACATTTCCGTTTTTACACCAAAATATATCGTTTTACGCTTGAAATTGATTAACGGACACACTTACAACTCTTGGAACCTGTAAGGAGCCTCAGAGGAACCGATAGAAGGGAACAATTTTGTTCTTCCTTCAAAATATGTACTGTGGAATCTTTTTCTTAATGATTTTCCACCAAACAATTAATGATCTGGCTTTTGGAAACGATTACAGACAACATTAGCCACTGCTGGAACAAGCAAGGTGCTTCCGCGGAACCAGTAGAAGGGGGCATTTTGATTTTCACACCAACATATTCTTCATGATTAACCATCAAGTAGATGGTTATGCGCTTGAAATCGAATATCGAATACACCATGCTAGAAGAAAACAGCAAAAGAATATCATTTTTTAGCAGAGCTCAATGAGTGTTCCAAAGATAGAAACTTACAAAGGCATTATCCCTGCTAGTTGAATAAATTGTTTTTTAAACAAGTTTTGCTATCTAGGTGTACGAAAAAGAATGAAACATAGTAAAGGATCCCCCAAACACACGCGACGCGACAGTCGCGACGCGATTCTATCGCTTGACGACAGCGATTCTGTCGCCGTTGGTATGGAAGCGTAAATAGAACATTGCCTGCAGCGACCCAACGATAGAATCGCGGCGACTAGTTGTCGCCGTCGCGGCGATTCAATCGCTTAGGTATGGGGGAGCCTTAATAAAAATAGAATCACATCAATAAACAGGCGATCAAATTAAGTCCGCTTTATGGTATCTTTCTTGCAAAAGCAGTTGTAAAGTTAAAAAGAACAACTTACCGTCCACAGACAAGTCGCCGGACACGGACATAAGGCGATTTATTTGCCCGGTGGTTTTGTCCGTTATTATTATCTCCACCGGGCGTGTTTAGCAGATTGAGTGACACACTTTTTATTTTATTCAACTGACGAATCCCTTAACAACCGGTTAGGGGGGTTCCTGCCTTTCCGACAACAGCAGTCCGTTTTTTTGTGGTGTGGTGCGAATGGTCACACACAACCAATTGTTCGCTCTTACCTTCACCGGCATCGATGTCCTTTCAGCCGCAATCATTATTCGATCATCGACTACGGTGAGAGAAAAATTCGAGGTGCAGCATGTTGGCTAGCTTGTAATGCCTATGCCAACCATATTGCACGCAAACAAGACACGCTGCATTTATGAAAGGGGTTGAGCACGGTCTGGTGAGCTGCTCGTACTCGTGCCACGGTTGCGCGCATTTGTCTCGGTACGTTTATTTTAGTTTTACACCTTTTGTGGTAATAACAAGGTGAGAAGTATCGCTGAAGTAGAAATTTGTAGGATCTTTATTTTCGTGTTCTTCAATGGCTATGCAGATGTGCCATCCTGTTGGAACTTGATCTGCTTTCAACTACTGTTCTGTTGGAATTTAAACGGTTATTTTAAAAACTTTTCTACGCGCTGCGGATTGATTCAGTTCTTTGGATTAATAAATTTAGTACTTGTCTCAGGATGATATCCCGGAATTTCAAGAAACATTTCCTGGAACTCGGGAAAATTAGGAAACTCCTGCATATGACGGACTCTCGAATGTTGGGCCACTAAAAATTCAAAGTTACTTCTAAAAAATTGATTTCTACTGCAATCCACATCAACAGTATTGGTTGTGTCCTTGAAAAAACAGATTTGCAAGCCAGAAATACACAAACAGAGGGAAATAATGACTAGAATTTAACTAGTTCTATTCTTTGAATGAACATTTCAAGAACTCGTAAAATCATCAATAGTCAATTATTTAGCTGGTTGGATATCATTACATTAATTGCTTCTCATCTGGGTCCTAATTACTTAATTTATACACCAGCGCTCTCGAGATTCTCAATGAAGCCACTCCATCAGCAATGTGAACAAGCAGATTTACGATTTTTTATAGCAGTATACTTACGCCGTCGATTGACATCACAAGGCTGTTCATTCGGAAACTGTTGCTGCTATCGAGTTTCCCCCAATGATCGTCTATACTAATGTAAAGAATCATCCATTTTGGCTCGTTTTCTAAAATAGAAAGAGAACGGCAAATTACGCAATAATTACTAACTCATCCTATGATTCTGAAACGTGGTCACACGAAGCTAGCCTCTATCTGCGCAATTGAGGCCGTATTTCATTGCGATATGTCCACCCACCTAGCTCAGACAGAGAACGGTAATAAACTATCCTGTATACGCTAGTTCTTCTTTCATTCGATGTTGTTTCTTCCCGTAATTTCTTGCTCGGTACATTTCCCACGTAGCATACCCCGCTGATTAATGTTTTGTGACATACAATTGGAAGCTATATATTTTCGGCACTGCGGATAGATTCCGACGTATCGACCTTTGAAACGATATCTCAGTTCAGGGCTGTAATTATATTTCCTTACTGATCTTACTTATCTGATAGCAAGGTTCCAAAATAACACGCAACTGAAAGACCGCCCGGATACCACCCTGACCCGACTCGCATACCTGAATTTAGCCACCCTGAGCATAATTTGTTCGTTAACAGGTTCAGAGCAAACAGATTTTTCATCCCTCTTTTGTTTCTCGGGTCACATCAGGTAGAGCGATCGTGTTGAAAATTGACAATTACATACTTGGAACGCCGTTTTGTTCCTTTTTCATGCTTTTCGCTCGTAGCTTTTCGAAAATTATACACCTTGACCTATGACAGAGCTAGGGTCTGAAAGGGACCCTCCCAGGATGAATCGATTTCTCTGAATTCGTCTATGATTTGGATGACTTTTCAATTTTGGGATTGCTTTTACGTGCTTCGTGCAGTCATTTCCTGTGGGAATTTCATTCATTCGATTCGTATACGTTGCAGGGCTGGTAGTGAAATCGTTTGCATGGTTACTCTATTCCGATTATTTTTAAGACACTGTTTGCATTAAATGAGATATGAAAACAAAATATCATTGCAATGGTTGAAATGCAATATTTTTGCTAGCATATAGAATCGGCAGACATGTTAGAGACAAATTCAAAGGAGAGTATTAATTTGAATTATTAATTTTCACTTTCGAAATAAACTGTTTTAGAATTATTGTATAATAGTTTTGTACTATTTAATTTAGATTTGGTCATTGAATAGATTATGCAATAAAATACTTTTGTGTACGATTAAATTGAAGAGAAAAAGATTCCAATTTTAGTTGTGATTTCTTTAGGTAGAACCTTTTCTGTGGGAGAGATAGCTCCGCCGCTTCGTGATCTGTCATTGCTGGATACAATGCACTTGTTCTGAATAATCCAATTGAAGCTTCAACATTGCTGACGACGAGCGAGATACCATACTTCAATGTTAGACTTATGTTAACTAGTACTATTAGACAACCACTCCAAACTCCAGTTTTTTGAAAGCTGGCAACGTTTTTTTAAACTTTGTGAATTTCGGATATCTGGTCCAATGGGCAATTCCGATATGACTACTAAGTCAGTGAATCCCAAAATAAACTTCAAGACAATGTGTTTCGCCTTCCAAACAACTTAGTGGCATATGATGGTTCTCCATATGTCTCAGATTCTGTTAGAATAAGCTTAACTTGTGGTCTCATGTATACTGTCAATGGCATAAGTTTTAAATTAAAATTATTTCAACCTATGCTTCCAGGACTATTTTACAGTGGTTTTTCAGACGCATCTTGTGAATTTCCAAACCACAACCAATTTTCCATCAGTCTTCCAGACACGCTTTGTGATTTCCCAACCACAATCCATTTTCCGTCTTCCAGACGCGCTTTGTGATTTTCCAAACCACAATCCATTCTCCAGCGGTCGTTCCGACGCGCTTTATGATTTTCCAAACCACAATTCATTTTCCAGCGGTCATCCCGACGCGCTCTGTGATTTTCCAAATCACAATCCATTTTCCAGCGGTCATCCCGACGCGCTTTGTGATTTTCCAAACCACAATCCATTTTCCAGCGGTCATCCCGACGCGCTTTGTGATTTTCCAAACCACAATCCATTTTCCAGCGGTCATCCCGACGCGCTTTGTGATTTTCCAAACCAAAATTCATATTCCAGCGGTCATCCCGACGCGCTTTGTGATTTTCCAAACCACAATCCATTTTCCAGCGGTCATCCCGACGCGCTTTGTGATTTTCCAAACCAAAATTCATTTTCCAGCGGTCATCCCGACGCGCTTTGTGGTTTTCCAAACCACAATCCATTTTCCATTCTGGAAGACCGCGCTTTATTGCAATACGTACCACTTTGGTTAAAATTACTTTCAAACCATTAAATACTGTATTTTCGAACATTAAACACTTGAATTCAACTCACCTTTTGAAATCAGCGTCAGGATACAAAAAACAACCTGGCAGGATCGCCAAAATGTGTGACTCCATATATGGCTGTAGCGAAATGCGATGACAGCAGCTCTCCGTCGGTGCCTGCCCGGGTAGAAAAAAAATAGCAAAATAATATCAAATTTTACTATTAATATATGAATAACTGAATAGCAAAATCTGATATTAGTTTGTTTGATATAGTTGCTAAAATAGCAAAAATAATAATAGACATTTCTCTAGCGAATAACTTATTTTGCTATTATAATAACAAACCAATAGCAAACAATTTGAAGAAAAGAAAACATCAAAATCAGTTATTATTGATATCCCGGGTAGAAACCGTGATATTGATAACAAAATATGATATTAACTTGTTTGAAATAAGAGTAAAAATAACTAGCGAAAATAACAAAAAAATGCACCGAAATATCATAAAAATATCGGGTTTTGCTATTAAGAAGAACAAACTAATAGCTCAAGATTTTGATAAGTTCTTGTTAATGGCAAAACCTGATATTTTCGCTTGTTATTTTTACTCTTATTTCAAACAAGTTAATATCATGTTTTGTTATCAATATCACGTTTTACTGTTAATGAGCCATTTTTGTCTACCCGGGATGCTGAAAATGCAAATGATAAATGAATAACAAACTTTGCTATGATTGCAAAATGTGTTCTTCATTTGTTATTCTGCTCTTTCTTACAATAACATATAAATAATTACTTTTACTATTATAACAAAACTTGTAGTTCGGATGCTATTTTATGCTATTTATGAATAACATAAGAATAACTAAATCTGATATCATAGCAAAATTTGTTATTATTGTGTTATTTGTTTGTTATTCACCTCTACCCGGGTGGGAACGCCACCGAGGCCTGACAAGAAGAGGCCAAGTCATGGCTTGCTGCTTACCGATTGACACGCTGAGGTGGTAATCAAGAATGTTATCGATCATTTAGTAGTCTGCGTTTTATCATTTAGTAGTTTATCAATAACTCATTACAGAGGCTAAATTTTAAAATGTGTTGTATAGTGGACTTCTAGTGCGAAGATTTTTCTACAACTCTGCCTAACAGGTCGATGTTTGAATTCCACTATTACCGGAGTTATGGCGCCAATTGCAGTAACTCATACTAAATGATAACAAAAATTCAATCATTTAGTTTAAGTTACTGCTACTAGCGCTATAGCTCTGTTATTAGTGAAATTCAAAGAACGAACAACACATTTTAAAATCAAGTCTATGGAATGTATTATTGACAAACTACTAAATGATAAAACGCAGATTACTAAATGATCGATAACATCCTTGGTGGTAATATATAATCAGACGCTAATGGTAACTTTCTCAAACCTCACAATCCCTTCTTTCAAAGGATGCATCTACCTGACAGACGGCAAGAGAAGATATGCTTCCTTTTTATAAAGGATGCATTTTCCCGGCAGATAGCAATAAATATGGTTTCTTCTTCTAATTCAGGAATTTGTTCGATATAAGGCGAGGGAAGATATGATCCCTTCTTTCAAAGGATGACAAAAGATGATATAGTGCATTCTTTCAATTCAAGTATTTGCTCGGTTAGAGATAAGAGCAGATGAGATTCCTTCATTCATAGGATGCATTTGCCCGTCAGATGGCAAAAGATGATATGGCTACTTCTTCCGAAGGGTGTATTTGCCCAGAAGAAACTAGAGAGGCTATTACTCCTATTAATTCAAGCATTTGCTCAGTTCAATTCAAGGGGAGATATGATCCCTTTTTTGAAAGGATGCATTTGCTACGTTTAAGGCAAGCGAAAACATAATCCATTCTTCAAAATTAAACTTTTAAAAAATCATGCATTTTTCCTCTCCTTGATTCTTTATTTTAAAGAATGCATCAGTCTTATCTAGGAAGAGCACATATGGCCTGATAGAAGACCTGGAGTTCCATAATCCTATACACAAATAGACTCAGCTTGACAAATAGAAGTGATGTCTGCATGTATCAGCGTTTTGAGATACCGCCATCGGAGGTGACAATGGATCTGGGGGGTGAGAATGTATCATCGCTCTCACCGGCAGGTGAGGTCGGATAGCAAAATCGTTCAAAATGCTCTTCTTGCCCTCTCTATCAATCTTTTCCACAAGCATTATAATGACCCATTATCACCCCCATTTAACCACCCCCGATGACGGTAGTGTAAAAATATGATTTCTATTCTAAAACATACTTTTTATAAAGCATGAGAATACGAATTCCTTTCCTAATAAAAAGGAGAAATGGGCAAGTTTTCTGGCATACCATTACATGAAAAACTAAACTAGCCACCAATGTCAAATTAATTTAATGCTGGTTTATCTAGCTGGTAGGTGAGTCAACATTTGTTCTAGTTTTTACAGGAATCCTCATTATTCTTAATTTGCCACGCCGTACAATACTGTTTCCAATTATCATGTATTGCCTGTAGCTGAATGGCTCGACAAATCTTACTTATTAATCACACAGTTCAAATAACAATTATGCCAAATGACCTAATGCCAAACAACCATTATTCCAAACTGGGTGGTGCGGATAGAATCGATTTGGTTGTCAATCTGAAGCCAAAATTTTCTATTGTGCCGGAGCCAAACATTGAAGATTGTGGTTCTGTTCGTTTTAGATCTTATATTGAGAAGTATTGTTATTATTTGGGGGAAAAATATAAATAAACTTAGTTTGGGGGGCAGCAGGGACTATGTCCAAGGGCTTGACGATCCCTCCCCAGGCCATCTGCGAGTTGTGGTTGTGGCGCCTACCTAGGATGTGGTTCGGTTTGACAGTGGGCCCTGTTAAACCTCTATAAAAAGCTGCATGTATCCGCAAGTAGGCTCCGCCAAAGCGACCGTGTGCCGCTCAAAGCGCACAAGCCCAAGTCCTGGTGTTAGGTGGGACGCTAAACAGCCCTGACACGATGGCCCTCCAGCGAGACAGGAGGTCTGCGCAGGCCCAAGCCGCTTGGAAAACCAATAATTACGAACAATATAAGAGATAATTCGACTCAATAAAATCGACAAAGACCTAGGCGACGAATAAAGGATCACGATTGGAAGCTTGGAACATGAAACTGCAAGTCGCTAGGTTTCGCAGGTTGCGACAGGATGATCTACGATGAATTACATCCCCGCAACTTCGACGTCGTGGCGCTGCAGGAGATTTGCTGGACAGGACAGAAAGTGTGGAAAAGCGGGCATCGAGCGGCTACCTTCTACCAAAGCTGTGGCACCACCAACGAGCTGGGAACCGGCTTCATAGTGCTGGGTGAGATGCGCCAACGTGTGATTGGGTGGCAGCCAATCAACGCAAGGATGTGCAAGCTGAGGATTAACGGCCGTTTCGTCAACTATAGCATCATCAACGTGCACTGCCCACACGAAGGGAGACCCGACGACGAGAAAGAAGCGTTCTACGCACAGCTGGAGCAGACATACGATGGATGCCCACTGCGGGACGTCAAAATCGTCATCGGTGACATGAACGCACAGATAGGAAGGGAGGAAATGTATAGACTGGTCATCGGACCGGATAGTCTGCACACCGTATCGAATGACAACGGCCAACGATGCATAAACTTCGCAGCCTCCCGCGGAATGGTAGTCCGAAGCACCTTCTTTCCCCGCAAAAATATCCACAAAGCCACATGGAGATCACCTAATCAAGAAACGGAAAACCAAATCGACCACGTTCTAATCGACGGTAAATTCTTCTCCGACATCACGAACGTCCGCACTTACCGCAGTGCGAATATTGAATCCGACCACTACCTCGTTGCAGTATGCCTACGCTCAAAACTCTCGACGGTGTACAACACGCGTCGAAGTCGGACGCCGCGGCTTAACATTGGGCGGCTACAAGACAGTAGACTAGCCCAAGAATACGCGCAGCAGCTGGAAGTGGCACTCCCAACGGAAGAGCAGCTAGGCGCAGCGTCTCTTGAAGATGGCTGGAGAGATATTCGATCCGCCATTGGAAGCACCGCAACCGCTGCACTAGGCACGGTGCCCCCGGATCAGAGAAACGACTGGTATGACGGCGAATGTGAGCAGTTAGTAGAAGAGAAGAATGCAGCATGGGCGAGATTGCTGCAACACCGCACGAGGGCGAACAAGACACGATATAAACAGGCGCGGAACAAACAAAACTCGATTTCCCGGAGGAAAAAGCGCCAGCAGGAAGATCGAAACCGTGAAGAGGCGGAGCTACTGTACCGCGCTAATAACACACGAAAGTTCTATGAGAAGTTAAACCGTTCACGTAAGGGCCACGTGCCACAGCCTGATATGTGTAAGGACATAAACGGGAACCTTCTTACGAACGAGCGTGAGGTGATCCAAAGGTGGCGGCAGCACTACGAAGAACACCTGAATGGCGATGTGGCAGACGAAGATGGCGGTATGGTGATCGACCTGGGAGAACACGCGCAGGACATAATTCTACCGGCTCCGGATCTCCAGGAAATCCAGGAGGAGATTGGCCGGCTGAAGAACAACAAAGCCCCTGGGGTTGACCAACTACCAGGAGAGTTATTTAAACACGGTGATGAGACAGTGGCTAGAGCGCCATTACCAAGTCATTACCAAGATTTGGGAGGAGGAAGTTTTGCCGCAGGAGTGGATGGAAGGTGTCGTGTGTCCCATCTGCAAAAAGGACGACAAGCTGGATTGTAGCAACTACCGCGCAATCACATTGCTGAATGCCGCCTACAAGGTACTCTCCCAAATTTTATGCCGTCGACTAGCACCAATTGCAAGGGAGTTCGTGGGGCAGTACCAGGCGGGTTTTATGGGCGAACGCTTCACCACAGACCAGGTGTTCGCCATTCGCCAAGTACTGCAGAAATGCCGCGAATACAACGTGCCCACACATCATCTATTCATCGACTTCAAAGCCGCATATGATACAATCGATCGAGACCAGCTATGGCAGCTAATGCACGAACACGGATTTCCGGATAAACTGACACGGTTGATCAAAGCGACGGTGGATCGGGTGATGTGCGTAGTTCGAGTTTTAGGGGCCCTCTCGAGTCCCTTCGAAACCCGCAGAGGGTTACGGCAAGGTGATGGTCTTTCGTGTCTGCTATTCAACATCGCTTTGGAAGGGGTAATACGAAGAGCAGGGATTAATACGAGTGGTACAATTTTCAATAAGTCCGTCCAGCTATTTGGCTTCGCCGACGACATAGATATTATCGCACGTAACTTTGAGAAGATGGAGGAAGCCTACATCAGACTGAAGAGGGAAGCCAAGCGGATCGGATTAGTCATTAACACGTTGAAGACGAAGTACATGATAGGAAGAGGTTCAAGAGAAGACAATGTGAGCCACCCACCGCGAGTTGGCATCGGTGGTGACGAAATCGAGGTGGTAGAAGAATTTGTGTACTTGGGCTCACTGGTGACTGCCGAAAATGATACCAGCAGAGAAATTCGTAGACGTATAGTGGCTGGAAATCGTACATACTTTGGACTCCGCAAGACGCTCCGATCGAATAGAGTTCGCCGCCGTACCAAACTGACAATCTACAAAACGCTCATTAGACCGGTAGTCCTCTACGGACACGAGACCTGGACGATGCTCGTGGAGGACCAACGCGCACTCGGAGTTTTCGAAAGGAAAGTGCTGCGTACCATCTATGGTGGGGTGCAGATGGCGGACGGTACGTGGAGGAGGCGAATGAACCACGAGTTGCATCAGCTGTTGGGAGAACCATCCATCGTTCACACCGCGAAAATCGGACGTAGCCAGAATGTCGGACAATAACCCGGTGAAAATGATTCTCGACAACGATCCGACGGGTACAAGAAGGCGAGGTGCGCAGCGTGCAAGGTGGATCGATCAGGTGGAAGATGACTTGCGGACCCTCTGTAGACTGCGTGGTTGGCGACGTGTAGCCATGGACCGAGCCGAATGGAGAAGACTTATATACCGCACAGGCCATTTCGGCCTTAGTCTGAATAAGTAATAATAGTTTGAGTTTTGCATTCTTTGTAACAAATATATTCAAATTATATTTCAAGAAGATAATTATTGGTGATGCAACTTAAAATCACTCGTTACAAGATTTCACGAGGTTCAGCAGCTGATTGGAGCAGGAATGTATGTAAATCTTCGTAAAGTCATGTAGAATCTCGCGTTTTTGTGCGCCTTCATGCAGCATAGATATAATAGAAAAAATCCCGTGAAATCTTTTTTTAACCTTCATTAAAGTGATTTTTTATTTTCAATAATAAGTTCATTACTGCAAATACCGAAGAATTTCCTGTGGATTTCCGAGGAATTTTCCTTGAAAATTATGAACAATTTCTCGTTGAAATCCAAAGAATTTCAGGTTGAACTCCACATTTCGAACAATTTCCCGCAGAAACTTTGAAGAATTTCCTGTTGGATTTCCATATATTTTTTCCTGGAAATTCCGAAAAAAAATCCCGTAGATAATTCCAAGATTTTCTTCGCCAAAAATCTAGAGAGTTTCCTGTGAAAACTTCCAGAAGTTTCCGGCGATATTTCGAAGAATTTTCTTCATCGCAGAATACTTATCCGAAATTAGGATTTCCCATGAACATTTTCAATTTTCATTTTCAATTTTACTTGGGAATTCCAAAACGCTTCCCTTGAAAATTCCAGAAAAAAATCTCATGAACTTTTCAAAGAATTTTCCGTGAAAATAAAACAAATACAAATACATTAGATTTTTCTGGCGAAATTAAAAATATGCTTTTACCAATGTTTCACAAACATCCCAAACAAAATAAATAAAAAAAAAATTAAGAAATGTCTTTCGAACCGCAGAGAACTCAACAAATAATTCAAGCTAAAACAGCTAATGTTTGAGTTGATGTTTTTAATAGCATAAGTCTTTTTCCTACTTCCTATGTTTGTAGGAACCCATGCAAAAACTGGCCTTAGAACCGATTCTTAGGAACCAGAATGACTAAACTGCAAAGTCTGACTGGAACGACATCCGTGGAAGCTATACTTTCATGTTGATTTCTAAAGAATGAAAATTGATCTAAAATGAGTTTTTGAAACGAATTAATTTGGGATTTTGATCACTTATTTTGTTGGGGCATTTTTAGAGGTCGACTACTAACAATCGATATTGAAACAAATTACCCAAAAACTCCAGAAAAAAATCCAGAAAAAAAAAAATCGGGTAAAAGAAACCGCATGAAAAAAAATGCCACGCAGATTCAATTTCTAGACCAGCGCACACCTCTTATCAAATTATCAATTGATCTCTATTATCTCTTATCAATTGAACAATTTTAACAAATTAAAAACAATATCTCCATTGACAAATTAGACAAAAAAACACGTTTTTAAATTGATTTAAAGAATTCCAAAATATTTGAAAAAGATAATTAGATGTAAAGTTGCAATTAAGTGGTGTAATTTAATGGGATTGTTTTATAATTTAATAGTTTTTAACTTAATGATTATTTTTCACGTTTATTTCTATAGTAAAATATTATGAGGTTGCTACCAGCCCTGTTGTTCCTCATACTTACTACGATTATTGTGTTTCTTTTTTCATTTCCAGGTAGACTTCCACTCGATGAGCGATCGTAGCGGCAAAAGCAGCAGCAGCAACAACCATGACGATTCAGTCTAACCTGGACTCGCCACAGCAGCATCACCGGGTCATGAGCCGCTATCACCAGCACCATGATCCGGCTTACAACATCACCAGTGCCGAGGCGGAAGACTACAACAGCGATAATAGCATTGCCGTCCTGCAGCACCACCATCGCTACATGCCATCTAGTTCCAGCTCATGTGATAACACCAAGCACCACCCGATGCAGGGCTCCAGCGTGCCGGGGTCCTGCGACGAGAACACGCCCAGTGTGTTAGATATTAATTTAGATACTAAGAAAATTGCTTTGTAAGTATGCCGGAGAGACCGTTGGTTGTGTGCAACTCGATATAACTCCCTGATTCATGATGCAGATCCAATCCAAATAATTCGAGACTGAACTCCCCGGCTCGGTTCGAGAACGAGCGGAAATACACGAACCACATAGAGATCTACAGTGACAACGGAAACAAACTGGAGGAGGAGATATCGGAGGACGATCGAGGGCCGCCTTTACCGCCGCGGCCTGCCCCTCGAACGCGAACCCTGCAGCGTGCTGAAAGTGGTAGGTTTTTTAAGCGTATTTCACATACATAAGATAATTTTCAGTTAACTGGGTCGGTAGATCAGGGTAGGATAGAATTCATAATTCGGTCATTGCGTGAGGTTTGGCCTTTCGTAACCACCTGGCCCCAACAACCAAATTAAATACGAAACCAACTCTGTACAGCATCCATTGACTGACAAACCGGGAAAATTATCTCTCGAGGGGTGCGAGTGTCATCGTTTATCGTAGTGGAGTGCTAACAAGGAAAGCTAAATCTCCCTTTCTGAGATGGGCACAGATTTTGACACGCGTCTGCGCATTGATTGGCGCCCAACATGAACGAGGGGAACGAGAATCTCGGCGCCATAAAACGTGAAATGCCATCACATCATGGTTCGTATTATCCTTATGGGAAGCACTGGCACTCGAGTGCAAGGATAATTCAACCTGTCAAAATAGATACACAAACGCATACGAAACCAGTATGTTATCTCAATCAAGAGGAACTTCATCGAAAGGGGGAAAAACTTTTCGCAGGAATCGAGAAGTCATCGAATCTTGAGTACCATTTCCGTGAATCGAGTAAATTTGTTTCGACATCGGTTAGCCATGGATTAAGGCGATTTTTCCTCCGAGAGCTCCGCGAAAATCGAGGTGCAAATTAGATCGGCGCCATCGGTGTGCGGATTGTATAATAAGCTCAAGTGCATGAGCGTAGGCGTGAGTGAAAAACTTTTTTTCCAAATGTCGATTGATCGGAGTGCAGCCTTTGTATCCCGTTGAGGCACGGCGACAAGGAGCAATGATGAACGAAACGGTTTTGGGATATTCCCGAAAAGATTGATTCGGAAAGACAATAACAATGACAAATTAGCAATTAGATAGTACAACGCAAACAATATGACACATTTTTAGTACGCTTAGTTGATGTTGTGAATTACCCAAAGTTCACCAAAAGAGGGGAGGAAGGGTGTGGTGATATAGAAGATAGTGTGTTTTGGGTGAACCTCCGAATTTATAGTTAGTAGTAACATTAGCACCGAGAAAAGTATACGCAGGGAACAAAATGCACGGATATCCGTTTATGCAAGTGGTGCAGTACAGTGTGCCTTCCTGTACTTGGGCGCCACCTCCGGTGGAGCCTCCCCGTCCTCCATCTGCTACTGCGGGTCAATATACTAACTAATGGTGAAGATCAATGAAGCACTGACTGATATGAACTTTTTTTGTGGTATTTTTTCATCAACAGCTCCCACCACTTCAGGAGTTCGAAAATACGTGATTTGGTGCCTGATATGCGGAGGCATATCATGTCTTTTGGGGGTGCTATTCCTTGGAATATATTTTCTGCTCAGGTCGTATACCAGCACAGTTGGATATTTCGAAACGGTGCCAACGTTCGTTCCCGCTACTCTTGTAAGTCTTGCGTATAAAAGTTCTGGCGGAATTGAATTCTAATTGTAATTTTGTGTTTCAGCTGATGGTTACTGGAATCTGTATCATGAGTCTGGCAAGGCGTCGGAACCGCTATAGTTATTTGGTAAGTGATAATAAAAAAACCTGTATTTCAGGGAAAATTTGTCATGTTTGGTAGATTATAGAATTTAATGCAAAAATGTTTATTGAGAAGCTTAGAGGGGAAAGTTGGGCAAGATCCCCAACTACGATTGTAGCATCTGTAATCAAGGATGTAAACGATCATTTAGTAATTTGCGTTCGATCATTTAGTAGTTTGTCAATAACACATTCCAGAAGCTGAATTTCAAATCATGTTGTATGGTGAACTTCTAGTGCGCAGGTTTTTCTACAACTTTGCCCAATGGTTCGTTATTAGAATTCAACTAATAACGGAGTTAGAGCGCTAGTTGCAGTTACTTAAACTAAATGATTGAAATTTTGTTATCATTTAGTCTAAGTTACTGAAACTATAGCTATAACTCCGTTACTAGTGGAATTCAAACAACGAACCATTAGGCAGAGTTGTAGAAAAACCTTCGCACTAGAAGTCCACTATACAATATATTTTGAAATTCGGCTTCTGGAATGTGTTATTGACAAACTACTAAATGATCGAACGCAAATTACTGAATGATCGTTAACATCCTTGTCCGTAATAAGGTGGACCAATCTTATATGAAGAAATTTTTTCGAGACAGACGAAAACGTCTTTTTCGGTCAGGAAGACAAACTCTGGCAAGTTACTGTTAAATGAAAACGCACTCTTTATTAACACTTCACTTTACTTGTTACAAACTTACGTACGTTACGCGGGGTAAAAATATAACTGAAGCTACACGCGCAACGCGCGCATATTTATATCTCCACGCTTGTCTCCACGCTTCATGTTCCAGAAAGCACGTGGAATGTTCTGGCACAGCGTAGCTCATTCTAGGCGTGCATGATGTTGATGATAATGATGATGATGATGCTGATGATGGCGATGATTATGGTGATATGTCCATACTCGTCTCGCCGATGTGCGCTGTGTATGCCATTGTTGGTGCTGTTTACAAACGAGGAGCACGAACACTTCGCGTTATCGACGTTGGGCATAATTTCACTCCCTTTCTTTCTGAACATACCGCCGGCCTTGAAGGCTCGCCTTCAACAATCTGATTCTTGACTATTCTTCTCCGTATGTCAGTTCTTGGGAGTACCTTGAAGATGCGTGATGGATACTCTGGATAGTACCCTCTATGTGATACAGAGCTTCTGCTGTTCAACTCTGCTGAATATTCTTAGTGTTTTTCTTTTATCCGCTGAATTGGCTCTGCTCTAAAAGCAGATGAAGTCACGCAACACTGACTATGTTGATCATGCACCTGACCTTGCCTGATATCGTTCGATATCGTTCGACCGAAGCTATTATGTCTTCCATTGCAAGTTTTACAGCCTCTAGAACTACATCTTTCCATTTCATGCTTTGGAGAAAAGCAGTTGAAGCACAACTTCAGCTTTCTAACCTTTCGTTTCTTGGCTGTATACCGCCGGAAATAAGTATAAAGAGGATCGATATCTCGATTCGTAGCGATTCGATTTGGCTGAAATTTTACTAGACACCTGTTTTTAACTTGAACTTTCGATCTTTAAGTAAATTGTATACATCTCTGTTGATTTTGACCTCAAAATCTGGAAATATTTATAAAGACACCACTTTTTTATATGGAGCTTCATACAACGGAACTGTCTTTATAATTATTTCTAACAGAAACGCGTATAACCAGAATATATGCATAAATGTAACTATCATTGAATAAAAATTCAAGTCATTTTAGGCTTGTTGGCAAAAAATCAGCCCAATCGAATCGCTAAGAATCGAGTTATTGACTTCTCAATATGGCCATTTTGTATGGAAACCGAGCTTGTCTTTATACTTATTTCCACCAGTGTATAGCTCATCGCGATGAATCTCTTGCATTTCCATATGGGATGATAACGTTTGCTTCTACATACCTTGCGACCCACTGAGATCGTTGACATAAACGACACTTGTGGATTAGAATGCATAGGTCTGTGATGTTCACTTTTCGCTGTCATCAATATTTCCAACATGTGGCATCTTTTGGTGATGAATTGAATGATCTGTTCGTATGTCGGCGAATCGTCGTCCTGGGTCTGGTTTTCCCAATCTTGTCTTGATGCTCTATCAAGCTTGCTGGTGATCATGTAGGGAGTGAGTGCTAGTAATGGACCCCTTAACGACGGAAACTTACTTCAATCGCTTCGCTAGAGTAAGACTCATGACAAATTGCCATTCTGTAGCACTAGATGACAAGCAACAGGTATCAGCATCGCGTTTCGTACATAACACATGGTAAAACATTCATTTTTACTACTAAAATATGTATTTTAAAATTATGTAGCCAGGTTGCCTATTATGGCCACCCCCGGGTCCATAATACGCAACATCGAGTTTGTTTACATACGTATTATGGTCCCCCTATTTGATTAACATGTTCCATTTCCACATGTTCCTGTTGCCTATTATGGACCCCCCCTTCTGTGCTAGTAATGGACCCTCTCGCTCGTTTACATTCATAAATTAGTTTATATACCTAAATTTCAGTCTCCCAGTGCAAAACAATTGTATGGAACTACTACCCTGATTAGTGAAGCAACTTTATCCTATGGAAGTTTGCAGGAAATTGTAGATTCAATCGTAAACTCTCGGTTTTTGTTCAGGGGGTCCATTATACGCACGGGGTCCATTACTAGCACTCACTCCCTATACCAGAATTGTACTCCATTGATCAGTGGGTTCACCAAGTTGCTTCAGTATATTGACGTTCCGCTGGCACTCAGTCAGCAAACGGCGCAATTCCTTTGGTGAATCTTCAGATACCTGCTTTATTGTAAACAGTGCCTTCAAGTGTTTTTGTTTTATTATTCTCAGATTCTCAAACCGATCCACGAGCAGATCCCATGCTATGCGATAGTTATGTTCAGTGATGTCCATGGCATCCACAATGTGCACTGCTTCACCTTTCAAGGTTGATTTAAGGTAAAGAAGCTTTTGCACGTTTGATAGCTGTCCGTTTTTATCAATAAGTGCCTCAAACGTGTCGCGGAATGCCGGCCAATCCGTGTATTCACCGCTGAACGTTGGCAACTCCAATGTGGGCAATCGCACAGCTATTTTTGGTGGTTCTATGGCAGGTTGCTGATATTGAGCAGGCACTAGATTATGCCTACTAAAACTGTAATATTCATTCTTCACACATTTACACTGTAACTCCTTTAGTAACACTATCTGGAACTATCTTCTATGACTTTTTCTTCAAGATCTGGAACACGAGAAAACACGAGAGAACGCGGCGGACTTTGGGATTTTCTCTAAATCTACGATAGCCATACTAGAGTTTCTAGTACAGGTCGCAAGGAGAAAATAAACTTTCTTGATTAGGTCGATAAGCTAACGGGGTGTACCCGATCGCGTCGACGTCAAGATTAAGAATTCTCGCTTAACTTTTCAAAAGGACCTAAGTAACATTTTTTTCATGATTTAATTTGAATAGCGCAATCAACAGAAAAACATGAAAGCTTTTGATTGCAGTACTCAAACTAATTCATGAAAAAAATGTTACTTAGGTCCTTTTGGAAAGCTAAGCGAGAATTCTTTATTCAACGAAATTGATCCGGGTTTTATACCCTTCGATTTACAATCAATTCATTCATTACTTAAATTTGCTGATGAGACAGTTGGAGCGACGAAGTGACCAAAATGCATAGTTGTAAATTAATTGTTTCGAATGTTGTGATTGAAGGACTTGCCCCGTTGTGTAATTTGATCCCTTCGCTGTATCGTTCTATCGAGCTAGAACGATGCGGCTCAGTGGTAGCGTACATCCAGATGGATTGTGCTATTGCATAATATGCGCTTAGTGCCAGGCTATTGACTTTGCGTTACGATGGTTTCAAATAGAAGTTTAATGACTTGGTTTGTTTACTACTTTTTGCGGTATCATAATAAGAGCAATTGATGTGTGGATTTATAAATGAGTAGGTTAATTGCTTTGCTAAGATTTTGGTCGAAGTGGTATACTACACTACTGTTTGCGATAATTTGTCCTGATCCTTGCAATCTTTCGATGATTGAATGCAATGCAGCTCTTGCATTCATTCATCTATCTTCGAAGATTGCGCGTTTCTCTTCTTCTTCCTCCTTGTTTATGTCTTCTTCTGCGTCGATGGTAGTTTGCACTGTGTCATAATCTGTCCAGCATTGGTCGACGACGTCTAGGCGTCCGAGAATGACCCCACGCTGCCGATTTAACTCCACCATGTCGAAGGCTTTGTGTATTAGTTGTTCCGTCGAAACCTGATGTGCCGCTACCCGGCGACGCCGTTGAAATAATCAGCTGCTTGTGGCTGAATTGAATTACAACCGACGACTGACGCGCGACGAAGCACTGTTTCAGATAGTGTAGCTGCGTTGCTACCGACCGAACCGACGAAACAGTCGACTACTCGAACTCAACAGTTCCGCTGACTGCGACGGACACTGGTACCACGGTCCCGCGACTATCACTTTCGCGCACACTAACCGACCCGCTACGCGATTCTTCACAGTGCGACCGTACACGATTTCGCGAAACTTGCCTTGCCTTCTGGATTGCTGGATTCAGGCTATCCGGCTCGAAGGACCAAACGTTGGGCATAAATTCACTCCCTTTCTTTCTGAACACCCCCTGAAAATCAAAATTTCAGCCAGATCCGTCAAGTTTAAGTGGATGCTCAACTAGCATGAAATTTGTATGAGAAAATCGACTAAATATATGGGAAAATTCATACTTTGCACATTGTACCTCTAGGTGGCGCTGCAGTCATTCAATCCCGCTCATTAGTGACATTTACAATCTTCACATTGTTACAAAGAGGCTCCCGAAAACCGCGATTGATTTCATCAAAAAACAACAAAGTTATAGGGGAACTGTTCCGAACTCCATCTCACTGTACATATATCCATCTCATCGCTATACAAAGAAATACGGCACCAAATTCGTCGTTTCTTTTTGTCAACATGCGTGCTTACTGCTGAAAAAATCACAAAAATAATAAACAAACCAAATTCCTTTCCATTGCTTTGTTTTTGATGGGATGGAAATAGGAGCTATGAGATGAAGTGGCGAACCGTTCCCCTACCTAGATGAAAAAAGTTGAAAAAAATAATTTTCACTTCCCCGAGGTAAAACGCTCCATCCAACTCATTCCCATACAAAGTCGATCAGGGAAGATAGTGAGCCCCAATAGGGGAAGGGGGTGCAATATGCCCTAGCTAAGCAAACACTGCTTTATTGTCTTATTTTGGGACCTCTTCCCCTATCGTTAATTTCAGTCAATTGCAAAACTTGTATCGAACAAACCAAGTAAATCGAAGCACATTGATCCGATTGATTCTGCTTGTTTTTTATTTATTACCAGACTAAGGCCGGAGTGGCCTGTGCAATACCTACATAAAAGTCTTCTCCATTCGGCTCGGTCCATGGCCAACCATGGACCAACCATTCCATTCGCCAACCACGCAGTCTGCGGAGGGTCCGCAAATCGTCCTCTAATCGTGATTCTGCTTGTAGAATAGCTGGATGGCGCGTTTTCCTCCAGCTGAAAAACCAACGTTTACTCTACATTCTATAACTTTTTTTATTTTTTGACAAAGTCACTCGCGGTTTTTGGAAGCCACTTCGCAATAATGTAAAGATTGTAGAAGTTACTAATGAGCGCGATTGAATGCCTACAGCGCCACCTGGAGGTAAAATAGTGGAAAGTTTCATTTTCATAGAAGTCCCCCGAAAATTTCCACATGCCAAATCTGATGTCGTTTGTTTGATTAGTTTTTGAATTTATGCATAAATTTTGGTTTCATTTATATGGGAGCCCCCTTCCAGAGAAGGAGGGGTTTCGAACTACTACAGAAACATTGCTTGACTTCCATAACCTCATCATGCCATGTGTAGGATCACGCAGAAAAAATATTGTCTAAACAATTAGATCTGATGTGTTCTGGCGGTAGGTGACAAGAAATATCATTTCAACACATCCTCTGGATAAGTGTATCCGGGGTTGTATCCCGACCGCAAACGTCTAGCATGGCTCTTCTTTCGACGTCGAAACGTAGCCCTACGAACAGTATGTGCTCTGCAGTTTCATCAACACCTGGGCAGTCAGGGCAAAAGGGGCCCTCCATGTGCCCAAACCTGTAGAGGTACTGCCGAAGCAGCCATGGCCTGACAGGAATTGTGTCAGATGGAAGTGAACTTCTCCATGGGGTCTTCTCACCCAGCTCGATATGTTAGGTATCAGCCGGTGCTCCCACTTACTTTTAGGGCTTACTTTTTTTTTCTTCTGATAACACGTAGCTCGAAACTTTCCTCGTCTTCCCGGATGACCAGCCCGACTGGCATCATGCTCGCTATCACGCTATCACACGAATAGATTCATCGGACAATATTGGAGCGATAATGATGTGACTTTTATAAACACCACAATAAATCATTCATTTTTAAATTGTTATTGACTAAAGCTAAATTGTTATTAACTAAATGTCCCTTCGACCAAACGTCCATTCGACGTAATGTCCTTTCGACCAAATGTCATTCGACTAAATATCATTCGACGAAATGGTATAGATTCGAAGATATCACTCTGAGACACATCAAGCGGTACGTGCTCTCCAGCTTGCGCAGGTAACTGGTTACCCCCAGAGCTCTCACCCAGCAACGCCTGCCAGTAGCCTACGTCTACTGACACACAACTTGGAACTGTTGGACATCATCCTCGATAATGCCACGACAGCAGTCGAAGTCCTCTTGCACGCATACTCGACATGACGAAGGTCAGCTTGTCGTCTATTACGACCCCAAGGAGGTTTAAACTCCGCTTTAATCGCGACTTCACCCACATGAATCAGTGCATGTTGAACCGACTTGGCGGTTGTTAATGATAACCACTTCTGTCTTATATTGAGCGAGATCAAAGCCTCTAGCGCTCATTCAATCAGTCACCGTGCTGATCGCGTGTGATGTGGTCAGTTCTACCTCGAGAATTGACTCCAAGGACCTCCAAGGATACGTTATCGACGAAGCCGACGATCTTAACACCAGGAGGAAACTTTAGCTTCAGAACCCCGTCGTATATAAGGTTCTATAATACCGGGCTCAGTATTGAACCTTGTGGAACTCCTGCGGTAAAAGAAACGCTTCTCTGACCGGCCGGCATCGGTCTCGTATAATAGTACACGGTTCTGGAAATAGTTTTCCACAATCCGGTACAGGCCCACCGGCAAGCTAAGCCGATGTAACGTGAGCGCGATGGCATCCTAGCTTGCGCTGTTGAATGCGTTCTCCATATCAAGTGTCACTAACGCACAGTATCAAACATCTAGCCTTTTCTGTTGGATCGCTATCTCGGCGGTCTTTACCACCGAGTTAATAGCGTCCAACGTGGACTTAACATGTTCGGGTTCGCTATGATTGCTGCCTTTAGAGCGCTGTTCAGAACTCCATCAGACCCTGAAGCTTTGTTCGTTAACAGGGATTTGGCCACCGCGAGTAACTCTTCGTTCGGTACCGGAGCCACTACTTCGGTCGCACCCATATTGCCTTGCGGTGTAGGAGAGGGACTTTTGGCTCGGGACGGGAAGAGTACCTCGATAATCCTCGTCAACCTATCCAGGGACCGTTGCGTTCGGGGGCTCCCTATGGTCTTGGCCATCACTATCCTGTAGGCGTGTCACACAAATGGATTCGCGTTGGTTCCTTCGCGTAGGTTGTCGAAACACGCTCTCTTACTGGTCTTGATGGCCTTGTTAAAGGTCAGTTTCGCAGCTCGAAACACTTCACGGCGCGGTGGTCCACTCTTTCATCCTCGGTGCGGGCACGTTGAATCCTTCATCTAGCCCTGAGGCAGGTTGATCGAAGGGCCGCAATCTCGGCACTCCATCAGTATACCGGGCGTCTGCCATTTCTCGGCAGGGCTTTCCTCGACATGGTGGCATCGCACGCGCGTGATAGGACAGCTACCAACGCATCCCCGCTTAGACCTTCAGTGTTAGCTTCCAGTCTCAAGGCGCGGTAAAAACTTCGCTGTCGAAGTGATTGGTTCTTCACCTACGGACTTGACAGGTCCCGGACCTTGGATGTTGCACGCCATAGTTGATTTTAAATTGAATTGCTAGATGATCACTATGGGTGTAACCCTCATCCACCCTCCAGTCCAAGTCTGGTGCCAGACCAGGACTGACAAACGTTACGTCAATCCATGACTCGACCCCGTTCCTTTTGAACGTGCTTGGGGAACCTTTAGTGACTAGCACTGCGTCGAGCTTTGCTAGCGCCTCTTGTAACCTCTTAAACCCCTCGATTGGTGCAGCGGCTGCCCTACTCCACTGCCTAAGCGTTAAAATCTCCTGCCATGACGATCGGCTTACGACCCAACTCGGACAATAGCCTATCATCTGGTTGAACTGTTTTAATTACCACATTGGTGGGGCATAGCAGCTACAGTAGAACACACCATTGATCTAGACTATCGAACCACCCTCAGCAGAGGAGTGTACCACCTCTTGGATCGGGTACCGTCTCGCAGTTGCCGTTATCGACAGGGACATTGTATGGATCGGACAGGAAAGCGACATCGGTCCTCGACCCCGAGACCAACTGCCACAGCAGCTGCTGGGCAATTACACAGTGGTTAAGATTCAGCTGTGTTACCTGCACGGCTTCTTCTTGTTTGTCTCTCTGATGGGACACGAAGAGCCATCTATAAAGTGGTTACAGGCTTGCTTTTTGCTGGCGCAGATGTGGCACTTTGGTGCCTTATCGCATTCCTGCGCCTTGTGCCCTTCCTCACCACAACGACGACACAGTTGCAGGACTTTTGCCCCAACTCTAAGCACCGATAGCTCCTGTCAACTGAAAGCGGCTCGAGTTCGCTCACTGGGCATAGTGACCAGCCGATCTCCAACTTCCCTCGCTCCATTACCTGTTTTGCTTCCACAACCGGTAACCTAAGGAAGGCTACCTGCGTGACAAAGGGACCGCCTCTTAGGCGTACAGAGGTCTTCTCGACCTCTGCACCGCGCTGGTCTTTGACGGCAGAGACGACGTCGTCCGCGCTCGTGACATCGTCCAGTTGCTTGCACTGGAGAATCGATTCCGCCCCCATCGACCTCACCTCGGCGTCGTCACCCAAGACCTCTTGGGCCAGCTTCCTGTAGTCAGTCCCACTAGCCTGCGCTCCGCATTTCAGCACCAAGATCATTTCACCGGTCTTGATGCGTCTGACGCTTCGCACGTCCTGACCCAGCGCCGAAAGCTTTTCGGCCGCCCGCAGCAATTTAAAAACTTTAGCGTAGTTTTGCTCATCAAAGGCCTTGTCTCTGTTGTTAGTTTTCTTTGCGGTCGACATGCGTTCGACTTCCGCTTTGCCCTACTGACCAGCTGCCAGGGATTGGCGCCGATAGCACAGGCCGGCTGCTACCCTCTTGCGGCCCGGCGACTTGCGTCTAGTTGGTGCCTTTCGCCTTCTCGGGTCAACGTCTCTGTAACGCTGGGTAGACACCTTTGCGTGGTATGTTACGGTATAAGATCTACCATGGTCAGTGACCATTGGTCACATTGTCGGCTACAGACAAATCCTGACCCAACGAATACCTTCCCCAATATCCAACTCCGTGATACTTATGAGGGCTTTTCATTAGGTAAGTACTACATTAACACTTCCTTTCCCTCCCAAGTTACGGTGAAGATGGGCTCCTCTAATGTGAAAGTGTACTACACACATGCGGATATGTTGGCTTGAGAAATGGATTGCGAGTGATTTGACTGCATCCAATTTGGGAATCTCGAGCTCGTTCAGTAACCGCTAGGTTGCGAAGGCCGTCGCGGGTCCTTCGTAGCTTAGTTGGTTAAAGCACCAGTCTAGCGTACTGTAGGGTCATGGGTTCGAGTCCTATCGAAGGGAATACATTTTCCAAATCAATATCTTCCACATAATGTACATATTCACATAGATTTTCATAGATTATGTAGTGTGTGACAGATAAGTATCAAAATCGGAAACTGTTATGCTAATGAATATCAATAAGAAATAACATAAGTGAGCTTTGAATATTGGAAACGAAGCTTATTATTCTATCAGTTTTTCTTAAATAGGACACAATTTTAGATAATTTTTGAAAATAAAAATTAAAATCCAAAAATCGGTATAGGACATAGGACTCTTGTGCAAATCGGGGCAGATTATTTGTAGGGTTACTGCTCCTGGACTTCATCTCATAGCTCCGATATTGGTCTCACGAAAAACAAAGCAATGAAAAGGTATTTGGTTTGTTTATTATTTTTGTGATTTTTTCAGCAGTGAGCACGCATGTTAGCAAAAAGAAGCGACGAAATTAGTGCCGTATTTCCTTGTTTCGCGATGAGATGAATATAGGTTCAGTGAGATGGAAAACAGAACAGTTCCCCTATATAAATAAATGTTGTGGACCACAAAACTCTTCAATAAAAAAAACAAAACCTGACAAAGTTGTCCCCTAAATTCGCGACTACGAAGCAAATTTTGACAGCTTGTGTGCGTGAACGGAAAAGTAAACAAACGTAAGAAAAAAAAACAGTTTTTGATTCAATCAATTTTGTTATTTTACGAGTTTTTAATCAACAATGGTAAGTAGTGAGTGCAAGAATATTTCATAAATTATCAAAATATTGCATCATATCAACCATAGAAATAGTGTGAAATAGATTTTTCGTCACAACAAAATGTACCACTTTTTTTTACCTCAAATGTAACCGTTTTTGTGACGATAAATTATTAATGAAAAATTAATTGAAAATAATCTATTGAAGCATAGAACATCTCCCTTACATTAGTTGTATATGGTGTGAAAGTTGTTTGGTGAAAAATTGTTATGAATCGAGAAGAAACTGTATCGTTTTTATTCATTGATTGTAGGAGTCAAACCTCGACTGCGGAACATATGAGGTACCCGTGCAGCTAACTCACATTTTCGATTTTGCTGCTGGCGGAAGTCGCCTAGTCCATGAGGGGGAAAGAGTGTATAACGCTGGCCATTTATTGATTGTTGGAGAGAAACAAATATACAAGGATGGAGTAAGCATTTTTGCAACATGTTTGCAGTCATCTTCACCTAGCTCTGCACCACACGTGATCAAGATCCGGACAAATGAATCGCAAGTGCAATGGACTTTTTCTTGTACTTGTAAAGCCGGGAAAGGAAAGTGCAAACATCAAATGGCCGTACTATACCATTTGTTGAAGTGAGTATTCATCCAATTTGTATTTTATGTATATAATAATTCGATTTTTCGTCAAAAAGGGATGCAACAGTTCCTCTGCTTACAGTAACCGATTTACAACAAAAATGGGGCAAAATTGCCGCTCAAACCGCATCGGACATGTATAGAGCTAAGCGGCTGAAAGATCTGTGTTTCAGTGAAAGATCGGGCTCAGCAATGCAGGATAGTTTAAACGTATCTGAAGTTGAAGAACCATTTGAAAACAGCAAACCGATCAAAAACACCAAGTATCAGCAATACATGGTGTCGGAAACAGAACAATCGCAAATTCTGCAACAATTTGTAAAAAGTAAGTGCTAAGTGTAAAATTAAGCACTTATTGAAATATAGAGTAGTATCAACTATAAACGGTATGTTATTTTCACGTTTGTTACAGGTTTTCCGAACAGTGCACTGGGATATGAACTCTGTGGCAGACCTTCAGTTCAAGACGATATCAACCCAGAAACGGAAACAAACATTGATTTACAATGTATTGAAGTTTCAACACGCAAGTTGTCTTTAAATTCGTCATGCTCAATCATATCGTTCGAAGATTTTTCTATGCAAACTCTGAAACTATTCGTTCAAGAGCTATTTCGGCCTGAATTTGATCTTACCTATAAATATTTTGTTGGTCCTTTGAAACAAATCTTTCAACTTATTATGAAATGAAAATATGCGTTTCCGCGAAAGAATCCACCGACATTTGCTTAAGGACGGTTTCACAAAACTCGGATGAATGGCTTGAGGAACGCAGTTTGCGCATAACGGCTTCAAACGCATACTCACTCTTCACTTACTATGCGACCGAAAAGGAGAAGTCTAAAGATTGGAAACGCAAAGTTGTGAGGATGATAATGCCAGAAAACCTTAAGACAGCAGCCATTGAACATGGACGACGCTGCGAGCAAATGGCGATCGAATCCTACATAGCTCAAACCGGATACTCTGTAGAGCGATGTGGATTTGTTATTCCACCACAAATACCATGGATTGGATGTTCTCCTGATGGTGTGATAATTAGCGAACGAAAAATCATCGAAGTGAAATGTCCATTGGCAGGGAAAACATCTAGTACCGACGATTTCTTGGGGGATTTACCGTATCTGACCAAATCATCTAAGCAACTCCGAAGAAGACACCAGTATTTTGCACAAATACAAATAAATATGTTTGTGCTTCAGTGTACCAAAGCCGATTTCATCATATATTCAGAGTTTGAGGATAAATGTTTTATATCAACGATTGATTTGGAAGAAGAGTACGTGTACGAACTTTTGAACGCTCTCAAAGAAGTTTATTTCAACATTTACTTGAAATACCTGTATACACTTAAAAACTGAGGACATTTTGGAAATAAATCTATCTTGTTATTCTGTAATTTAAAATATATATTTATTTATAATTAGGGACCCTTGTTTTCAACTTCTGTGATAATCTCGAGAATATGATCTGTGATTTTGAATTGAAGTACTTTCGAAATCCATTTTTTTTTAATTTTTCGCTTTTGCTTAAAATTTATTATTGGCAATAATTGGACTGGACATATTCACAATGGCACAAGCGATGATCATAAGATCGTCGAGAATCGGCAAAAATCGAATATCAATTTTATTGTTGAAGAACGAAAAAATTCGAATTCGTTGAATAGCTCTTTCGACGTGGACTCGAGCTGCAGCAATAGATACATTTTGTGCTGCTTCCACTTTGCTCAGCTGTGTCTGGGGTGCTCTCAGGAATGGAGGACGTACCAATTTCACATTTCGTCGTTTACATTCTTCATCTATCATGAATCCTTTGTCGGTCATCACTGCTTCGCCTGGAGCTAAGCGATCCAACACTTCTTCTTCTATGACGATCTGCTTATCAGAGGATTTTCCTCCATATCCAGAACTTACGTACGAAATACTTCCACCGGGCGTAACACCAATCAAATATTTAGCTGTTTCACGTGACTTGTAATGAGAGTAAGTATTTATGCGACAATGCAAGCATTTGGGCTTCGTGATTGGCAGTTCGGTGCAATCAAGAACTACAACCACATCTTCGAATTTTGGCTTGAAGTAATGAGGAATGTTTTTTGCAATTTGTTCTGTAGTAGGCCAGTATATCAAAGCCTTCAAGGCTGCGGACAAAATTGGAACCGTACGGTGAAAGCAAGCAGATACGGTTTGTACATGGATACGAAACAGCACCGATATACACCGAAAAGATAAATTAGTTTTAAGCTTAACAAATACAATGAGAATTTCTTCTTCAATTGTCAATGTAGAATGCTTTTTTTTATTTTAAAGTCCTTCAATGTACTTATAACAGTGGCGATGAAACGTAACATGGACTTCGATTGGAATCCTGTCCAAGCAACCAGTCCATCTTCATCCTCATCAAAAGAGATGGCACATGAACGTTTCATTTGACGTTTCTCGATGCCGGTTGTATAAACCTGAATCCCGGCATCCATAAAAGTGGGCACGGAAAACTGGAACGTCTCAATATTTTCGAAATCCTTCTTGTGACAATTCTTTTGGAGCGATCGATTTTCAGCCCTCTCGGCGCGACGCTTTATGCTTGCTTCCTTGGAAGCTGATACGTGGGGTAAACTCGAATCTGGAACAGCAGATGGTTTCAGTATCAGGCGGTCGGTTTGTCGATTAACGGCTATAATAAAGAAGGATGAAAATGAATATATTTCATGTTATATTAGGCTGATTTTAAACATTATACTTACTTGGCGAAATAAAGTTTTTAATGCTGAAATGAAGACTGCAAACACGAGTCGTCTTAGTCGGTTCATACTTCAAACTGAGGTTCTTCGTCCAAACGCGATATCGCTTTTCATCACTTTTCGGGGGAAAAGCATGAAAAGATATTCCCGGCTTGTATCGCTGCTTGCAACCCGGAACACAGCAAATTGTCCGGTTACGAAAAACTGGTGCTGTTTCTTGAGTGTGCTTCGCTTTCCCGGCATCTACACTGTACACCTCCAAATTTCCAGGAAAAACACTCGCCTTTTCAGTGCTCATTTTGGCCTCTGTAATAGGTACAAACGAAAAAATGATTATGGTATTTATTCTTTCAGTCCAATTCTATCACTAGAGTTATTAAACATAACGTATCATCGATAATAGAATAAAAAATGCTTTATCTAAAGTAGACAGTTTTTTGTGGTACTGAAACATACCCAAATTGGAAAGGTTTTTCTATGCACAAATCGAATAAATAGAACAAGTTTCTACTTACCGGCAGTAAATTTACTATTCAGATAATCGATATCACCTCAAAAATCCACTAGATCGAGTTGAATTTACTGAAAATAAACCAAATTCAAACGCTACGGAAATAACTTTGTTTGTTTACTTTTTCGTCACGCACATTCCAAACTAAAGTAGGTGGCGACACCCTACCTTCGTAGTCGCGAAATACATTAAAAATATTTATCACGCACTTTACTTATCAAAACTTATCCACTGTATGTTTCACAGATCAAACTTTCCGGCGCATGCGGACTGGCATCGGCGCTAACCTGCGCCCTCGTCACAGTCACCACCACAGTCTTGCACATGAGCCGTCTGCAGGTGCTGAGGGAATGTGAATACACGCAGAAGACACGAACCTGCACGTGCTACTCGGTGACAGCCGAAAAGCAAGCCGAAGGTCTGGACGATAACGTGCGGTTTGTGTTCGATTCCACCTCCGATTGTGGAGTCGTCCATGGGGCATTGTATTCTTGTTTACGGGCAGTCTTCGGTCTGTCAGTGGCCGGCGTGTTGGTGGCGGTTTTTAGCTGCATGCTGGTCTACCAGTTGCTAAGCCATGAACGCAAGAAAATGTACTGGGAGCAGCTGGAACTGAGGTGTAGATCGTTGTATTCGGGGCAACAAGGACCTTCGGTGCTTCCATCAGGGCCCATGCTGGCAGCTGGTAGAAACGGAAACTGTCGATGTTGCGAGCAGTGTCATGCACACCGAAATGTGATGCCATCATCTTATCCATGGGAAGGCGATCAACGATTTTGGACTCCTGGTCAGGCGGGAAACTTCTATTCCCCCAATCCTGGGGGTGAAGAGAACACGGGCGGTAATAGACTGAATCAGAACGGCAGAAGAATGCCCGGATGGAGTTGGCCGAGGATGCCATGGCAGCGAAACGATTCCCAGCGCATGTCTCCTCACAGTCCGGATTCACAATATGGGTTTTCTAACAGGGCGAATGCAGTGGAACCGGTTCAGGTTGGAACTAACCAGCCGAGATACAACGTTATCGAGCAGCAGTATGGAATTTGGGGACCGCCTCCACCCTACAGTGATCCAAACAGTCCAGCCCGACGAGGCCGCTATCAGTATATCCATCCATCACAGTGTCAACCAATGATTGAACCAAATGCTCCCCAAACCAATATAGCCATTCTTGAATGCCATCAACATCCAATGGCTTCCGAAAACCATTCCATCCAACAGTTCAACAACGCAACTCAACAAAACGCATTCCGTAATCCGGGAAAACGACAAGCGTTCAAACCAGCCAAGGACAATTACGAAAACACGCCATCGGATAGTGACGGACCAAGGGATCGGTTCTCGAATACTTTGCCTCTGAGGAAAACCAAGAAACGGGTAGAGGCTGGCGCGAAGAGTATCGGTCCCAACCAACCTGCAACCAGGGTCAACGTTCAAAATGTGTTCAACGCTAACGCTTCTAATGGTGCCCAAAACTCCGTGGAGACATCAGAAAATGAGTATAACGAACCTTCGCTGCCGAACAATGAACCTGGTTGTAGTGGCCAATCGGCACCAATGCATGCCAAAACGAGGAGAATTAAGGCTGGTGTCGAAAACACTGGGTTTCAGACAGTAGAAGCACTTGAGGCTGACGGCATGAACGGAAAGACTATGGAACCAACTGAGTCGGAAGTGTATTTTGCGGATGTTAGTAGCTGCTGTAACATATCCGTCAAGAATGACAACTACTATGAGGATGCTAACCAAAGACGTAGGAATATGAAGGACAAGAACAAGATGGTACAGGACCAAGATCAGTTTAGCAAGGACCAAGCCGATGACTACATTGCTCAGAGGTTCGGTAAGAGAGAACCCTCCGTCCGCAGTAGATTACCTTTCCCACAAATTATCCCTGAGACGTACGAGAAACCCACTGTGATGCCTCGTCCTTCGTTAATGCATAAAGACATCTCTCGCCAGAGTATGTGTTCCGTTGAGTCGGGTGAAAAGACAGACTATACCGATTTGTCGCCTGCAACTCCAAGTACAAATTTTCCCTCGGTACCATATCCCCAACAGGAATCCACCAATAACTTCAACGCTTCATCGCAACCCAGTAGTAGCAGTGGTGGCCAAGCAACATCCAAAGGCCCCGTTGCAGACTTTGCAGCGGAACCTAACAGTTCCAATTTTATTGCATCTTATCCATACTCGTCGAACGAACAGAGCCAAGAAGCCCACCGGCGTTCGACGAAAAATCTCCAGGATATCTTCTTGGCACCCGACTCGCAGTACGAGGTAATCAAGGAATCCAGTAAGTACAATGAAACCACCCCGCTAACTCTGTCCTACATGACCCAGCAGGACTTGTCCGCCCAGTTCTCCTACCTACCGAGCAAGATGCCAGTGCCGTCATCCCGCGAGCATCTCAGCTTCCAACATCAGCACCCGTCGGTCTCTTCGGCGCAATCTCAACAACCACCAGCTCAACATTTCAAACCGAAATCGCCCAAAAACCTGAACATTACTCCAATCAAACGGCAAAGTTTGGGGACCAACATAAGCTCGATCATACAGAATCTCAGCAGTAGTGATGCGGGCTTACTCTATCCGGAAGGACGGCACAGCCACTGCCAGGGCTCATCCGGTGCCGCAACGGTGGCCGGCAGCAACAGTAACGGCGCTGCACCACGGGACTTGGAACAGAACCAACAGACCAACCGGGCTGACGATAGCAGCAACGACGAAAACGATCTCTCCGATCCGAGCGATCGACATCGATTGTGAGATGAAGTGTATGTTTGAGTAGATCCTAACCGAAAAAGTGTGTCTAGAAAGTTAGATGATCAATAGCTGTGAGTTGTTTGCTACGGATATGTGTTTTCTGGGGAAAATCGTGCTGTGGGATATTCTGAGAATTTTCTGTATAATCAATCAATGTTTGTTCTGATGTTCATTCGTTTGTATCATTTGCATGAAATTTAATTTAAAGAAGTATTTTTGTTTTCGATACGGATGCAAGAGTACACTTCAGAAGTTTGAAAAATGAGTGCGTCACGAACAAATGATTTTTCAACCCATTTTCATTTTTTTCCTATTCATCGATTAGAAATCTATCGTTCATTTGAAAGGCTTATTTGACCTTATACAATAATGTTAGCTTTGGGAAACCGAAAGACACGCGGTTTGGTCGAGGTTGCTACAATCAAATGCTTCCAATCATTTGAAGATACGAACACGTTGGACGTTCTTTTAGATTTGGCCACAAATGTTATGGTAGCTTCGTATTCTACGTCTACAGTTTGATCAGCCAATCATATTGGGCTGTCCCTTGTCTTCCATTTCTTCCAAGCATTTCCAGCTGTTTACTTCCTGGCTAACTGTCAATGCCGTAACACTACTGTTACCGGCATTTGCAGTAAACCAGCCACAGAAACTGTAACAAACGTTTTGACGTTTGCACTTTTTTGAACAAATCTATAAGTTCCTGAAGATAAAGCGAATAATTATAACAGCATCAACAGCATGAAAAATCTAGGATTCATTTTTTTACTTGGATTTTATTTAAATATTTATTTTCGAACTATTGAACAAACCATCACAAAGCCGTATCTAATTTGAAGAGGGTGAGAGTTCTCTATGAAACTAGATATCAAATAAGAGATGAACGATCTTCAGGCTGAAGTTCTCTTAAATAAAGACTAAAAAATATCAAATAGACAGCAAGAAGACTTTGATCATTAGTATCCTCACGGACACATAATTCATCCGCATTAACACAAGGCTCGTATCAAACAACAAACACAAAAATAGTTGTACATTAGTCGTAGTAGTGAACAAATAATAGCATAAAAGCGAGCACAATATACTTTATCAGCTAGCCATTGTTGTAGCGTATGTGTTTCTGTTTCAAGCGAGCTTCAAATGAAAGTACGTTTCCATCCGGGTCCTTCCAACCACTTTAGCGCGTTTAGCTAAAAAAGATAACACTTGTTGATCGTTTCATGTCCTTGGAAGTGTTCCAATTGCTAGCGAGAATTAGTTTAATAATTCTAATATCATTCCTACTGATGCAGACAAGCAGGCGAACATCAAATTGATGGACGTACGGAATTATTCGAAATTAATATTTTAGGATACAAAAGTATAATTGAAATTACGTTACAAGTTCATTAAGAATAAATAGTTGAAAACAAATTTTTATATTGTAGAAGCAAAAACAGATTGAAAACAAAAATATATTAACGGAGACCGATCTCTTTTAGTTTCAATCATCAGCTTTAATTTTCTATTAAACTTAGAATCATGCTATCACCGCTAAGGATTTCATGTTGAGTATGTAGTATTTAATTACTATTGTACATAATATTTTATGTTAAAAATGATCCCCATCCATGTAATCGTTCGCAACAAGAATGTTTAACAAGCTGATGGACGTTTATGTTTGATGATCTGAGCTATAGTAGACCTTGTCCGTGTCCCAGAAATTAATCCCAACTCGTTAGCTCTCTTTGGGTTTTTTCTTGATGTCAAATAATTATCATAGTTAGTTTTCAGCCCGAGGCTAAAAATACGTATTTTTTTTCATTCTTTTTAGCTTCGAAGTGATCTTAAATATGCAAAACTTCTTGGGAACAAAGTTAAAACTTCTGTTCAAAAACTGATTTACTATTTGAAAATTATTCCACTCAACATTCGGGACTGTTCAGTTCAAATTGGACTGCAAATTTGATATTACTTATAGTCAGAAGTATTGCGACAAAGACAAATTATGTTAACAACAAGATATGCTCCATGTTAGACTGTATATATGTTATTTACGATAATCCAAATGGAGACGGAAACATAAATAAAAGAAATGATATACGCTGATATTCTTATACAAAATATGAAGAAAAAAAATACAATAACGAAATGTAAGAATTTGTTAACAAAACAATAAAAGAATGGATTGCATACGATTTGGGTAAAATGTGTGGTAGTGAATATCCGAAATCCTATAATCCCAATACATAGAGATCCAATGCAGGGAATGTGGTGAAGCAAACTCAATAAAGTGTGATTCGTCTCTGTACCTCCTCCAGCCGTGACTGGTCTAACCCACTGAACCTTCCTTGGCCTCTCCAAACCTGTTGATGAGTTTCGGATACTACGGAAAACCTAGAAAGGACCACTGGCTTAATTTATGTTTTTAATTTTTTTAAAGTTTTTCTTTGCTGGTCTAGTAGAGAGTGAGGAAAATATAATGCAATATCGTAGCTGCGCGAAGGGCGCACCGATACAAAACGATAAAATCGAACATATTCCCGCCCCTTGAGGCACTTGGCTCAATGACCAAGCAGTGGGCAGACCTTATTAATTGAACGATGGAACTCCACCTGGCCATGGCGAAGCGTCACCATGCGAACTCTACTTTCCTTATCAGGATGTACCGCTTTAATCCTAGCTAACTCCCATTGTGACGGAGGGAGATTGTCGTTTTTCACCGCCACCAGCTGCCCTATTTCGACGTTTACTTGCGAGCTTGTCCACTTATTACGCGATTGCAGAGTTGACAAGTCGCCAGATGTCAGTTGTGTGTCTTTGCAATTTTTGGTACTTGTCCAAACGGTTCTCGGGAATATGGTGAACAACAGGTATGGGAATAAGATTTAAAGCCTGCCCAATGATGAAGTGCCCCGGAGTTAAGGCTTCGGTGCTATCATGAAACTTTGAAACAGCACAGAGTGGCCTCGAGTTGAGGCAAGCCTCGGTTTGGCACAACACGGTAATCAATTCCTCAAAGGTAAGAGGTGCCTTGCCAATGACAGCTCGTAGATGCTTCTTGGTACTTCTCACCAAAGCTTCCCGTATACCTCCTTTGTGCGGCGAGAATGGGGTGATAAAGTTCCATGCAATACCCTTGTTTGCAAGAAAGTATCCAACTGCTTCATTGTGTAATCCTGATTGCAGCAGTTCGTAGACCTCCTTTAACTCCTTGCTGTATTCGATGTCAGAATTAGCATTCAGCTGACTGTCAGCACCGACAAAGTTCGTGCCGTTGTCTGACCACATCTCGTTGCACAAGCCACGTCGTGATACAAAGCGATTTCAAAGCGTTGAGGAACGTGTTAGTTGAAAGATCTCCTGCTGCTTCAAGGTGGACGGCTTTCGACGACAGGCATATGAAAACTGGTTGTTTGGTTTAATCAGGATTGGCCCTGCGTAGTCCACACCAATGTGCGTGAACGCTCTTGTTACTGCTGTTGTACGAATCGATGGAAGGTTTCCCATTAGCTAGGTTGCTGTATGTCCCTTGAGGAAGTTACAACGGACACAGTTTTGAATCACCTGCCGTATTATTGAGCTACAGCCGAGAATCCAGAAGCGTTGATTCAAGGATGCAATCAGTAAGCTAGTGCCGCAGTGAAGATTTTCAAGATGAACCTTCTCGATCAAAAGTGCAGTGTAGCGATGCAGCTTCGGTAAGATGATCGGATCCTTCATGTCGTAAGGTAGCTCCGAATTTTTAAGCCTGCCACCAACTCGCAAAATACCGTTGCCATCGATGAATGGATACAAACACCAAATATATTATATTAACAATATGGTTCACTTCGACATGAACGCTCAGGTAGGGAGGGAGGAAATGTATAGACCGGTCATCGGACCGGATAGTCTGCATACCGTATCGAACGACAACGGTCAACGATGCATAAACATGGCAGCCTCCCGCGGAATGGTAGTCCGAAGCACTTTCTTCCCCCGCAAGAATATCCACAAGGCCACATGGAAATCACCTAATCAAGTAACGGAAAACCAAATCGACCACGTTCTAATCGACGGTAAATTCTTCTCCGACATCACGAACGTACGCACTTACCGCAGTGCGAATATTGAATCCGACCACTACCTCGTTGCAGTATGTCTGCGCTCAAAACTCTCGACGGTGATCAACACGCGTCGGAGTCGTCCGCCGCGGCTAAACATTGGGCGGCTACAATACGGTAGACTAGCCCAAGACTACGCGCAGCAGCTGGAAGTGGCACTCCCAACGGAAGAGCAGCTAGGCGCAGCATCTCTTGAAGATGGCTGGAGAGATATTCGATCCGCCATTGGAAGCACCGCAACCGCTGCACTAGGCACGGTGGCTCCGGATCAGAGAAACGACTGGTATGACGACGAATGTGAGCAGTTAGTTGAAGAGAAGAATGCAGCATGGTGTGTGGCCCCAAATGGCCGGAGCGAATTGTTGTGACAGCAGCTCTCCGTGGGTGCGTGTGCACGCCACGGAGGTCTGACCAGAAGAGGACGAGTCATGGCTTGCTGCGCACTGATCGACACGCTCAGGTATAATCACACGCTGATGGTAATATACTCAAACCCCACATTTCCCTTCTTCTCTCAATAAAAAAGGCAAAAAAAAATCCTCTAGCATAGAACGTATTGATTTTTTTTAAGCTATTTGCGCGAGACGAAGATAAACATATTGCTTTAGAGAAACCGATGATTTTCTTTGAAAACTGAACTCCAAAATAAACTTGTATGATCATCGTGGTTTTCAATCGCAGAACAACGAAATGCAAGTCAATGGGTTGTATCATTAAAATGTTAAACTAAATTGGTAATTGATCTCACAAAAACATTTGATATTGTAACAATAATCTAAATATCTTATACCGTCCAACTATCAGCTTCATATATAGTAATACCAGCAAGCTGACCTTCAACATATCGATGTTGAACTTGCTAACAACCGCTATGAACATGTGTTCCCAAACTGTGGGCCGCGACTCCCAGGGAGGTCGTGAGCTGATCAATGATGGGTTGCGAAAGACGAATCTTGATTCATTATTTTGTCCTTATTTGTCCCACAAATCTATCACAGCCATTAGATTTGGATCTATGTAGTGAATGGAGAACAATAAATTTTGAGATTCTGTCAAATGAAATACAATGAAATACAATGAAATCCAAACAATTCAAATCCAACTCAAATTAAAACCAATTCCAATAAAAATCCAAGCCACATTCAATCCTATTTCAATCAACATCCAATTCTTATCCAATCTAAATCCGTTCAAAATCCAAATCCAATCAAATGCAATTTTAATCCAATTCTAAATCAAATCCAGTCCAAATCCAATCCAAATCCAATCCACATCCAATTCAAATCCATTCCAATTAAATCCAAATCCAACCAAAATCTAATCCAAATCCAATCCAAATCCATTCTACATTCAATCCAAATCCGTTCTACATCCATTCCAAATCCACTGCAATCAAAATCTAATCCAAATCCGATCCAAATCCAATCTAAATCCGTTCCAAATCCAAATCCAATCAAATGCAATTCTAATCCAAATCTAAATCAAATCCAATCCAAATCTAACCAAAATCTAATCCAAATCCAATCCAAATCCAATTCAAATCCATTCCAATCAAATCCCACCAAAATCTAATCCAAATCCGTTCGAAATCCAAATCATTTCCAATCCATTCAAAAAAATATAATGATGGGATATGAAGCAATTCATAATGGTTTGTTCAATCTAACGCGAGCTTATTTTTTATCCAAATTCTAAAAGCCAATGTGGGAGGGTCGCAAGCAATATGCGATTCTGCTAGCTGGGTCGCATGTACAAGTAGTTTGGGAACATGTGGCCTAGGATATGATATTTATCTAAAATTTCGCAGAGATATCATACTTAAATGGGATAGCATAAGTATATATCTAAATTTTAGACTTATGTTAACCAGTACTATTAGTCAATAACTCCAAACTTATGTCTTTGTGAACGCTGGCATCGTTTTTTAGCTTCGTTAATGTTGGATATCTCATCCAACGGGTAACAAACAACTTTGTAGCATACGATAGATCTCCATATCTCTAAGATTTCGATAGAACTAGCTTCACTGGTAGTCTCATGTACACTAAAGTCGCTAAGTTATGTTAACCAAAATAAATGCTTCCATGACCCACCTTGGGATTTTCTAGATTGTTAATTTTTTTCTCGGCAGTCTCCCAGACACGCCTTGTGGTATTGCAAACCACAAACCAGCGGTCTCCCATGCTTTGTGATTTTTCAAACCACAATCCATTTTCCAGCGGTCTTCCAGACGCGCTTTGTGATTTTCCAAATCACAATCCATTTTCCAGCGGTCTTCTAGACGCGCTTTGTGATTTTCCAAACCACAATCCATTTTCTAGCGGTCTTCCAGACGCGCTTTGTGATTTTCCAAACCACAATCCATTTTCCAGCGGTCTTCCTGACGCACTTTATGATTTCCCAAACCACAATCCATTTTCCAGCGGTCTTCCAGACGCGCTTTGTGATTTTCCAAACCACAATCCATTTTCCAGCGGTCTTCCAGACGCGCTTTGTGATTTTCCAAACCACAATCCATTTTGCAGCGTTCTTCCAGACACGCTTTGTAGCAATACAAACCCATTGCCTTGTGTTTTTTTTAAATCATCAGTATTTCAACAAATTAGCACATTACCAATTAGATTCAACTCACCTTTTGAAATCAGCGTCAGGATCCAACAAATAACCTGGCAGGATCGCCAAAATGTGTGGCCCCAAATGGCAGGAGCGAATTGTTGTGACAGCAGCTCTCCGTGGGTGCGTGTGCACGCCACGGAGGTCTGACCAGAAGAGGACGAGTCATGGCTTGCTGCGCACTGATCGACACGCTCAGGTATAATCACACGCTGATGGTAATCTAGGATAGGATGTGCCAAGTAATCAGTAAAAATCGTACCGATTTGCTGTCATAATCGTACCGGTTGCTGATTGGTTGAAAATGACAATCGATTACTTCGATTGGTGGTGGCGCGTTTTTCGTAGGGCAGCATGTTGTTAGTTTGGCCGTGTTGCATGTTTGTAAAGTTGATATTAAGCAAAATACGTAAATGTTTGAGTTCCAGTTTTTTGGTGAAAAATAAATTTATATTGAACTGCAAACGCCATATAAATTATTCTAAGAGGTTATAATGGTTTAAAACTGTCGATTTTAAGCATTGTCATTCACCTTTTTGTCATTTTCGATCTCAAAGTCACATTTTTATTAGCGAAAACTTCTATCTGTTAGTCTTTCGCTTCTCTTACATAAATAATGGAAAGAACGGAAAGAAAACATCAAGTTTTGATACATGATATTTGGAAGATTTTGTACCAAATTAATTTGGCTGCACTGGCGACCACCTCGTCAGAGCAACCGACTAAAAAACAACAAGGCAGTCTCAATTGAGTTGTCACATCCTGGATCCATGGATCGGGTGATGTGCGTAGTTCGAGTTTCAGGAGCATTCTCGAGTCCCTTCGAAACCCGCAGAGGGTTACGGCAAGGTGATGGTCTTTCGTGTCTGCTATTCAACATCGCTTTGGAAGGGGTAATACGAAGAGCAGGGATTAACACGAGTGGTACAATTTTCAATAAGTCCGTCCAGCTGTTTGGCTTCGCCGATGACATAGATATTATGGCACGTAACTTTGAAAAGATGGAAGAAGCCTACATCAGACTGAAGAGGGAAGCCAAGCGGATCGGACTAGTCATCAACACGTCGAAGACGAAGTACATGATAGGAAGAGGTTCAAGAGAAGACAATGTGAGCCACCCACCGCGAGTTTGCATAGGTGGTGATGAAATCGAGGTGGTAAAAGAATTTGTGTACTTGGACTCACTGGTGACTGCCGAAAATGATACCAGCAGAGAAATTCGGAGACGCATAGTGGCTGGAAATCGTACATACTTTGGACTCCGCAAGATCGAATAGAGTTCGCCGCCGTACCAAACTGACAATCTACAAAACGCTCATTAGACCGGTAGTCCTCTACGGACGCGAGACCTGGACGATGCTTGTGGAGGACCAACGCCCACTTGGAGTTTTCTAAAGGAAAGTGCTATGTACCATCTATGGTGGGGTGCAGATGGCGAACGGTACGTGGAGGAGGCGAATGAATCACGAGTTGCATCAGCTGTTGGGAGAACCATCCATCGTTCACACCGCGAAAATCGGACGACTGTGGTGGGCCGGGCACGTAGCCAGAATGTCGGACAGTAACCCGGTGAAAATGGTTCTCGACAACGATCCGACGGGCACAAGAAGGCGAGGTGCGGGTAAGGTGGATCGATCAGGTGGAAGATGACTTGCGGACCCTCCGTAGACTGCGTGGCTGACGACGTGTAGCCATGGACCGAGCCGATTGGAGAAGAGTCTTATATACCGCACAGGCCACTTCGGCCTTAGTCTGAATAAATAATAATACATATTGTATGGGGATGAACCTATGTGGCCTCCACATTAGCATCTTATGTGGCATCATATACGATCTTGTGTTGACTGGGAAGCACATGGTTGCGGGAAGAGATAGAGACTTAGTGGTTTTGGTGCTTGATGGGAGTGTGTTTGAAATTGTTAAATAGAACGCTTGTGACATGTGACAATGACACTTCACGCGAAGTGAAAAGACGTATTGCTGCTGCGAAAAGGTTCTTGTACGGATTGCGTAAACAGCTTAGGTCCGGCAACATGCAGACGAAAATTAAATTTGCTTCGATTTAAACTCTGATTATACCAGTAGCCAGTAGTGGCGGACCGAAAAGTCCTGCGTCTAAATGTTCGGAGAAATTGGAGGAACAAAATTGACGATTGTCGATTGTCCACTATGAGAAAAATGCAGGGATCTGATGTCATTTTTTCGTGTTCGTTTAAACAATTTTGTACACAAGCAGGACTAATTACACTAATATAACACTAATATGTAAACAAGTAGAAAATAGATGATAAACAAGTATGATCAATTTTTATTTCCAAGATTTTTTTCTTCTAAGATGGCTCACAAGTATTAGCGAATACTGGTAGGTGGGTCTGCCTTATGACTATCATCTGGGAGGCGACTGTATGTTACCAGACATTATCCCACGTTTTAAAAAAAATACAATTTATTGAACAGTCATCAGAATTCTATGTTATTCTAACTCTGACTCATCACAGAACTGCTTTTACTTTTTGAACGTCTATTCATTCTTGCGAATGGGAGCACGAGTGCACCTGACTTGTTTATAAACTTACATTTGCTGTGCGTACGAGCCGAGCTTACGTTGCGTGTGAGTAATGATTCAACGGTTAGATCTGTATTCGTTCTATCAGGCCTGAATGATCTGGATCAGGAAATTTCATTCATGTTCAGCGCTGATGTACTTAGATAATGTAAATACTGACTGCATTCCATGCTTCAATGCCCCAAGGGAAGGTAGCTTCGTATCGTCTCATTAACCTCACTAACCATCGATTAACCAGTGGATATGCATAAACTTTGAGATACTTAACCAGCAATCATAAATTTTAAAATTGGTACTTAAAATCAATGTTACTAGGGTGTCCAAATCAACATCACAGATACAGGAAAAACAGGATGCATGCGCTCCAATTTTCCCCAATCTTGAGTGGGTACTCACAAGTCACAGACAGCCTCAGTTCAAGCGTACATGCGACATGCGTACATGTGATGGAAGTTGAACAACAAACTCTCGCACTGCATGATTGGTTTGCGCGCGTCGCTCTCCTATATTGCATACCCTGTGATCTGTGAGCTCAACCACTATTCGACGGCGGAAACGTACCACTCGTTCTCTAGACCCTATTACCTGCCCAAACTTTTTCAATGAATAACATTAAGGCTTGGCATGACATGGCACTGCTATCGGACCAGTCAGTAGCCGTAGGGGAGAACAGTCCAATATGCACCCCTTAAGCTTTTTCGATGTTTTCACCAACATAAACAAAAATACCGAACCTTTTCAACGTGCAGATACAAAATTTACTATCCACAACGACATTTTCTGGCGAAGTTCAGTTCTAAAATTGATTGAGCTACAGCGGTGTCCGTTTTTGACGAACCTAAAAAAGAGTTCACAAATGCCCTATAAAAACATATAAATGATTTTATAAGTTAGCGCATTTTGCCCCGTGGGTGCGTTATGCACTGTTCTCCCAAACCTCTATGGGCGATGACATACTGACGCGTCGAGCGATGCGGAACGCGTCCAAGCACTCGTAAAGCAGAATATCAGCAAGAGAAATTCTTTTGTCTTGGACGCGTTCGCGCACGCACACGCGTTAGTATGTCATCGGCCTATCTCCTTGATTTCGATATGGGTTCTCTTCCATCGAAGACTAGCGGGCTGCAGCGATATAATGCAAAGCAAACCGGTTTAATTGCCGTTCCCACGAGAGCCAACCATGCCGACGAAGTCGTTGTTCTTTCAACCAACTTCAGCGTCGGCGTCCACGCGGGTTGAACCACTTTATGAATCAGTTCGTGTTGGGAATTCGATCGGCGCGGTTCGTACTGGTGAGTGAGTGGGAAACGTGTGAAAGGTCTATTTCGCGCAGCAGTGCAACGATTACCTTCCAGCAGCGCTGGAGAAGAAACACAAGAAATCCATTCGCGGCGAGTGGCTAATTGTCTTCCGCCTTCCCGTCTCCTTGCGCACCGCGCTCTCTAGTGCAGTTTCAAGCGAGGTCTCTCGCGCAATCACGGTGCACTGGGAAGCGAATTTTATCGAACTTGCGCAGGGACATTGGTGGTTTTTGCGTGTAATGAATAGTTCTAGATCAAAATCACTTGATTGATATGAGCAAAGCAGTGTCAGAAGTTTGTTATGTCTTTATGTCTTTATCCTTATCACTGATGAAAATATTTTTAAAAGGGAGGCTCGACTTTTGTGATAAATGATCACGTTTCTATTACCGTTTTAACGATTCCGATATAACGATTCGGTTGATCTGATATTTTACATAAAATTTTATTGTGACTCGAATTTATTTAAAAAGATGTAAAAAATTCACAAATCATTACCCTTTTCACTCAATTTATTGAGTTTGATCATTTATTCATATTATTCACTTCGCCTTTCTATCCAATTCTATTTATCATATTTTCATAATTTTAATATAATTTTCAGTTTTGCAGATATTAAGTTACTTGTTTTTAGGGACGTTCCGATACTTCCGATATATCGGAATATCGATATTTTTATTTCGATATCCGATATTTTTGTATCGATATTCTGCTTTCAATATATCGGTCATATCGATATTTTCGCTTTCGATATCGATATATTGAATCAGAACAAAGTAACACAAAAATAACAATTATATGATATTTTGTGTAAGAAAATGCTTCAAAATAGATTATGAATGCCGTATTTTTACTGGTTTAGAGGATTTTTCTCGGTAGCGCGGATGGTATAAGGTGTGCGCTGCCATCACAAGTAGTTTTGGCAGCTCGACGCTTTGCATTGACGCGCCGTTGTGCAACATCTGTCATGCCGCAGGTCCTCGAATCCTTATGCGAATTCAATTATATATTTGATGTGTTTCTATGATATCTAAATTAGATAAATCAACTTTGAAAGTTAGAAAGAGATTTGTGGAAATGGGAATTTAGAAGAAGTGAAAAACATATGAAAATTTTCTTCAAAATAATGCCCCGTAGGAATTAAAGAGAATTTCTTTAAAATATTTCTACGGGTTTCTGATGAAATTTTCAATTTTTTTCTGGAGGAACTTTTTGCGTAAATTATAAAGAATGTCCGTGAAAATCGAAGAAAATTTCCTACGTTAATATCTCGTGAAAATTTAAGAAAATCTCTTTTTTTAGTTAAGAATTTTTCAATGGATTTTTCCGTGAAAATTCTGGATTTTCTTTAAAAATTAAAAAACTTCCGTGGAAATTCTGAAGAGGGAATTTTTTGTTATCAAGAATCAGAACAACCCGAGGAGAAATACAGAAAAATTGTCAGTGGAATTTCAGCAAATTTCTCGAAACTTCAGTTGAATTGTTCGAGCTAACGGAAAATAGCGAGGTCAGTATCATGTCGAAAACGCCGTCGCTGCCGGTTAAATCTACCGTCACCGCCGATGATTGTTGGACTGGCACACTCTAGAAGCAGGTTCGATAAAATCAGTGGCCTAACTTTTGACCTGTGCACTGATACAAAAAAAGAAAATTTTGATATTTTGACAGCCTCAATAAAAAATAAAATTATCATCAAAATGTAGTTATTCTACCAGATCCAATTCCTAAAATTCAAAGCCAGTACACAGGTAGTTTGAGGTTAGGGAAACGCTACTGGATTAAGTATTAAAATCATTTCTAATAGTTATTGTAAAGAGGTAATACACTACCGGAGACGAGCCAGCCTCGGGCTGAAAGTCTCCTTAATAAAGACACAAAAAAAAGGTAATACACTAATACAGCAATACGATAGTAATTGAATAATTTTCAGCAAGTAAATTCTAAATATTTTTATTTTGGAAATATCATATGATTTCCCGATATATCGATATTTTCATACCAATATATCGGTGATATCGATATTTTGATTCGATTATCGTATCGAATCAAATATCGATATTTTGAAGTATCGGAACGTCCCTACTTGTTTTCAATATTTTTTTCAACTTGTCTAATTAGTCCAATTCAATTCATGTTTTGATCAACTTGCTTGCAAACTGTCTAATTTGTGCAATTTAACCAATGTCACTATTCTGAACATTTTTTTTAATATATACAAATTCGATATCCTCTTCTCAACACACCGTGAAGTATACAATCTTGACTTGGCGCGATCTCCTTCCAAACGTTGCAGTCCGGTTTGCTGTTGCTGCTGCCACCACAAAACAGGCAAAGTGTTCGACTGCATCGTTGGCATTTCATGTGCCAATCCCTCCGTCGCGTTAAGGAAGAAACCTTATACGAAAGTGGTGCAATACTTTTACTTTCAGTAAATCCATTAGTGATTCGAGGGAAGACGGTGAATTCTATCGAGCGGGGAATTAATTCCGGTAGTTGTGGCGTGTTCGAAAGCGTTATCAGATGTGTTGATCGGGTTCGCTATCAGTTTGGAACAAGTCTTCGTGAAAAATGGATTTTTTGGCAACGAATCGTAGAAGTTGGTCGGTGCTGGCTGCTTTGCTGGTGCTGTTAATCAACGGCCATGGAGGAAACGCTGCAAGCGTAGGTGAGTGGAACAGATTTCGATTGGTGTTGTTGACGATGGTGTGTACACATTTTGCACGCGTATAGATTGCAAACGATTTCGCGAAAGGTGATCTGATCCATTATTGTGATGAACTGTGACTAGCGGTGGTTGGAACTTTCCAAAAATGTACTCGCACCGAATGAAAGTGGTAACGGTAATCCCGTTGGCGCGGTGACCCTAATTAGTATGCGATAATCATTTGGTGGCACAGCTGCCTGAACATCGGTTGATGTATTTGAATAATTTAATCGAATAAAAACTGGAGATAAGACATATGAAGAGCCGAGTTGACGAGTTGAAATTTAAATCTCTGAAAGATGTATAAGACGGGTGTCTGGAATGTGTTGTCGGTGTTTTATCAAAATGAAAATTACAACACAGCTTTGGAGTAGGACATTGTTTTGTCACGGAATTCGTCTGTCATAATACGAGTTTAGTACTATTCCATTTAGTTCCACTTCGTTGTAATTTTTACAGATATGTATTTCGACCTCACCTGTAAGGCCGTCTTCAGCGTTTTGTACTGAAGCAATATTTGTAATTGTTATACGATGCATGTGAATCTGAAAACAAAATCTAATGAAAATGCAGGGCTTTATAGTTAACGATAGGATTTTCAACAGTTTCAGTTTCAAGAAAGAGATTTCTTAGGTTTTGAAAAAGCTTTCACTGTATAAATGTTTTGTATGCAGAACTCCCGATTCGTAATGAATTCTAATGATTTCTCCGACATCTGTTATAAGAAGAAGTTTGTTAATACAAGAGGCTCGGACGCCTCCTTCCAAGAGGCTCGGTAGCCTCCTTCCAAGAGGCTCGGTAGCCTTCTTCCAAGAGGCTCGGTAGCCTTCTTCCAAGAGGCTGGGAAGCCTCCTTCCAAGAGGCTCGGAAGCCTCCTTCCAAGAGGCTCGGAAGCCTCCTTCCAAGAGGCTCGGAAGCCTCCTTCCAAGAGGCTCGGAAGCCTCCTTCCAAGAGGCTCGGAAGCCTCCTTCCAAGAGCTCAGAAGCCTCCTTCCAAGAGGCTCAGGCCTCCTTCAAGAGGCTCAAGCCTCCTTCCAAGAGGCTCAGGCCTCCTTCCAAGAGGCTCAGAAGCCTCCTTCCAAGAGGCTCAGAAGCCTCCTTCCAAGACTCAGAGCCTCCTTCCAAGAGGCTCAGGAAGCCTCCTTCCAAGAGGCTCAGAGCCTCCTTCAAGAGGCTCAGGCCTCCTTCCAAGAGGCTCAGAAGCCTCCTTCCAAGAGGCTCAGAGCCTCCTTCCAAGAGGCTCAGAAGCCTCCTTCCAAGAGGCTCAGAAGCCTCCTTCCAAGAGGCTCAAACCTCCTTCAAGAGGCTCAGAAGCCTCCTTCCAAGAGGCTCAGAAGCCTCCTTCAAGAGGCTCAGAAGCCTCCTTCCAAGAGGCTCCAGCCTCCTTCCAAGAGGCTCAGGCCTCCTTCCAAGAGGCTCAGAGCCTCCTTCCAAGAGGCTCAGAAGCCTCCTTCCAAGAGGCTCAGAGCCTCCTTCCAAGAGGCTCAGAAGCCTCCTTCCAAGAGGCTCAGGCCTCCTTCCAAGAGGCTCAGAAGCCTCCTTCCAAGAGGCTCAGGAAGCCTCCTTCCAGAGGCTCAGGCCTCCTTCCAAGAGGCTCAGGCCTCCTTCCAAGAGGCTCAGGCCTCCTTCCAAGAGGCTCAGGAAGCCTCCTTCCAAGAGGCTCAGAGCCTCCTTCAAGAGGCTCAGGCCTCCTTCCAAGAGGCTCAGGCCTCCTTCCAAGAGGCTCGGAAGCCTCCTTCCAAGAGGCTCAGGCCTCCTTCCAAGAGGCTCAGAAGCCTCCTTCCAAGAGGCTCAGGCCTCCTTCCAAGAGGCTCAGAAGCCTCCTTCCAAGAGGCTCAGAAGCCTCCTTCCAAGAGGCTCAGAGCCTCCTTCCAAGAGGCTCAGGAAGCCTCCTTCCAAGAGGCTCAGAGCCTCCTTCCAAGAGGCTCAGGAAGCCTCCTTCCAAGAGGCTCAGAAGCCTCCTTCCAAGAGGCTCAGGCCTCCTTCCAAGAGGCTCAGGCCTCCTTCCAAGAGGCTCAGAGCCTCCTTCAAGAGGCTCAGAAGCCTCCTTCCAAGAGGCTCAGGCCTCCTTCCAAGAGGCTCAGAGCCTCCTTCCAAGAGGCTCAGAGCCTCCTTCCAAGAGCTCAAGCCTCCTTCCAAGAGGCTCAGGCCTCCTTCAAGAGCTCAGAAGCCTCCTTCAAGAGGCTCAAAGCCTCCTTCCAAGAGGCTCAGAAGCCTCCTTCCAAGAGGCTCAGAGCCTCCTTCCAAGAGGCTCAGAAGCCTCCTTCCAAGAGGCTCAGGAAGCCTCCTTCCAAGAGGCTCAGGAAGCCTCCTTCCAAGAGGCTCAGAAGCCTCCTTCCAAGAGGCTCGGAAGCCTCCTTCCAAGAGGCTCAGAGCCTCCTTCCAAGAGGCTCAGAAGCCTCCTTCCAAGAGGCTCAGAAGCCTCCTTCCAAGAGGCTCAGAAGCCTCCTTCCAAGAGGCTCAGAAGCCTCCTTCCAAGAGGCTCAGGCCTCCTTCCAAGAGGCTCAGAGCCTCCTTCCAAGAGGCTCAGAGCCTCCTTCCAAGAGGCTCAGAGCCTCCTTCCAAGAGGCTCAGAGCCTCCTTCCAAGAGGCTCAGAGCCTCCTTCCAAGAGGCTCAGGAAGCCTCCTTCCAAGAGGCTCAGAGCCTCCTTCCAAGAGGCTCAAAGCCTCCTTCCAAGAGGCTCAGGCCTCCTTCAAGAGGCTCAGAGCCTCCTTCCAAGAGGCTCAGAAGCCTCCTTCCAAGAGCTCAGAGCCTCCTTCCAAGAGGCTCAGGCCTCCTTCCAAGAGGCTCAGGAAGCCTCCTTCCAAGAGGCTCAGAGCCTCCTTCCAAGAGGCTCAGAAGCCTCCTTCCAAGAGGCTCAGGCCTCCTTCCAAGAGGCCTCAGGCCTCCTTCCAAGAGGCTCAGAAGCCTCCTTCCAAGAGGCTCAGAAGCCTCCTTCCAAGAGGCCTCAGGCCTCCTTCCAAGAGGCTCAGAGCCTCCTTCCAAGAGGCTCAGGCCTCCTTCCAAGAGGCTCAAAGCCTCCTTCCAAGAGGCTCCGGAAGCCTCCTTCAAGAGGCCTCAGAAGCCTCCTTCCAAGAGGCTCAGAGCCTCCTTCCAGAGGCTCAAAGCCTCCTTCCAAGAGGCTCAGGCCTCCTTCAAGAGGCTCAAAGCCTCCTTCCAAGAGGCTCAGAGCCTCCTTCAAGAGGCTCAAGCCTCCTTCCAAGAGGCTCAGAGCCTCCTTCAAGAGGCTCAGAAGCCTCCTTCCAAGAGGCTCAGAAGCCTCCTTCCAAGAGGCTCAGAAGCCTCCTTCCAAGAGGCTCAAGCCTCCTTCCAAGAGGCTCAGAAGCCTCCTTCCAAGAGGCTCAGGAAGGCCTCCTTCCAAGAGCTCAGAAGCCTCCTTCCAAGAGGCTCAAAAGCCTCCTTCCAAAAGGCTCGAAAGCCTCCTTCCAAGAGGCTCAAAAGCCTCCTTCCAAGAGGCTCGAAAGCCTCCTTCCAAGAGGCTCGAAAGCCTCCTTCCAAGAGGCTCGAAAGCCTCCTTCCAAGAGGCTCGGAGAGCTCCTTCCAAGAGGCTCGATAGCCTCCTTCCAAGAGGCTCGAAAGCCTCTTTCCAAGAGGCTCGAAAGCCTCTTTCCAAGAGGCTCGAAAGCCTCCTTCCAAGAGGCTCGGAAGCCTCCTTCCAAGAGGCTCGGAAGCCTCCTTCCAAGAGGCTCGGAAGCCTCTTTCCAAGAGGCTCGGAAGCCTTTTTCCAAGAGGCTCGGAAGCCTCCTTCCAAGAGGCTCGGAAGTCTCCTTCCAAGAGGCAACCGACGGGTACAGTAGTTTCAGCAAAACGTTACACTTCGTCACCGTCTTGTCAACCACTCGCCGGAAAATAAGCTTGCTGGGAATCATTGACCCTCTCCACAGTCGTGCCATTGAGGATGATTTTACAGTCCCCAGGCGGAACATGTTTAGAGGATTTATAGTAGGGGAAAATGAAAACCTGGGTTTCGCCGCGTTGATACAGATCTTCCAGCTGGTGAGGTACTCTGTCGGGGAATCCAGGCCTCGTTGAAGTTTTTCCACTAGCGCTCTGATCACTTCACCGTTGGAGATGCTATCTGCGAAAAGAGACAGAATGCTGCCTTCTGGAAGTTCTGGTATGTCGGTGAACAGATTGAAAAGCAGCCATGCGCATTAGAACTCGTCCCGCTGATTGAGACACAGAATGTCCTTGCTGACCGGTAATTGTTGATGATTTTCACCAAGAAGCTGGAAAGATTGTAGCGTTTTAGTTTATACACCAGGTCATCATGCCAAACATCATTGTCGAATGCCTTCTCGACACCGAGTAAGGCCATGGCGAATGTTGTGAGACAAACTTGTTCCATCTGAGGACGTTGGTAACTCGGGTCAGTTGGTGTACGGTTGATCGATCACGCCGAAAATCAAACTGTTCCTCGAGCAAGATATTGCAGTGTTCGGCAGACTCAAGTAACCGGCTGTGAATCGTCTTTTTAAACAGCTTGAATAACACTGAGAGAAGGCTGATAAGTCGATAACTTTTCGGAGAGGAAGGATCCTACCCAGGATTCCGGATGGAGATGACTTTGGCTGACTTCCAGGACGATGGGAAGTAGCTGGGACGGAGACACTGATTAAAGATCAGCGAGAGATGCTCGAAGATCGAAATACTCATATGTTTGAGCTTGAGATTCAGGATGCTGTCGAAGATGGGGCCTTCATGTTTTGATATAGGCCGTCTATTCGCCAGCTGAGATCTCCAACTCCTCCGAGAAGTCGTTGGGAATAAGATGGATGTTCTAGCATGCTTGTCAACGGCTGCTTCGTATGGACTGACGCTGTTCTGTCCAAGATTGTACGAGCTGACGCAGCGACGATCTTTTTCGGTAACCTTGTCTGCAGGAGTTATCAAGCGATCCTTAGGGATGGGATCAAAGATGGAATGGGCCGAGGCATAGATTTAAGAATTTTGGGTATTTTTCAGAACACCTCAGCACAGTCTGGAAGAGCGTGGATCTTATTCCACTATTCCTGAGGTCCATCCTTCTGGCCTGGATCATTTTTGTTAATTAATTGCAACGTGTCTTAAGGACAGGCAGTCGGGTACGTTTGTACTCCCTTCGCGTGACATTTAAAAACGGATCAAATCTTTAGTGAGTGTATCAATGGTAAGGGTGTTGCTTACCAGTCGAGCAGTTGGCACATGTTGTTCGCGGGCCTGGGACAGCGCCTCTTGGACGGTGTGCAGCGGCTCATCGATTTCTTCGGATGTCGCTGGTAGTTGATGTGGTCGTCCACGTCCGAGCCTCTTGAAAGGAGGCTTCCGAGCCTCTTGAAAGGAAGCTTCCGAGCCTCTTGAAAGAAGGCTTCCGAGCCTCTTGAAAGAAGGCTTCCGAGCCTCTTGAAAGAAGGCTTCCGAGCCTCTTGAAAGAAGGCTTCCGAGCCTCTTGGAAGGAGGCTTCCGAGCCTCTTGGAAGGAGGCTTCCGAGCCTCTTGGAAGGAGGCTTCCGAGCCTCTTGGAAGGAGGCTTCCGAGCCTCTTGGAAGGAGGCCTCCGAGCCTCTTGGAAGGAGGCTTCCGAGCCTCTTGAAGAGGCTTCCGAGCCTCTTGGAAGGAGGCCCCCGCGCCTCTTGGAAGGAGGCTTCCGAGCCTCTTGGAAGGAGGCTTCCGAGCCTCTTGGAAGGAGGCTTCCGAGCCTCTTGGAAGGAGGCTTCCGAGCCTCTTGGAAGGAGGCATCCGAGCCTCTTGGAGGAGGCTTCCTGGAGGCTTCGAGCCTCTTGGAAGGAGGCTTGAGCCTCTTGGAAGGAGGCTTCCGAGCCTCTTGGAAGGAGGCTTCCAGGCCTCTTGGAAGGAGGCTCTGAGCCTCTTGGAAGGAGGCTTCCGAGCCTCTTGAAGGAGGCTTCCAGAGCCTCTTGGAAGGAGGCTTCCGGGCCTCTTGGAAGGAGGCTTCAGCGCCTCTTGGAAGGAGGCTCTGAGCCTCTTGGAAGGAGGCTTCCAGGCCTCTTGGAAGGAGGCTTCCGAGCCTCTTGAAGGAGGCTGAGCCTCTTGGAAGGAGGCTGAGCCTCTTGGAAGGAGGCTTCCAGGCCTCTTGGAAGGAGGCTTCCTGAGCTCTTGGAAGGAGGCTTCCAGCCTCTTGAAGGAGGCTTGAGCCTCTTGGAAGGAGGCTTCCGAGGCCTCTTGGAAGGAGGCTTCCAGGCCTCTTGGAAGGAGGCTTCCAGGCCTCTTGGAAGGAGGCTTCCTGAGCCTCTTGGAAGGAGGCTTCCGAGCCTCTTGGAAGGAGGCTTGAGCCTCTTGGAAGGAGGCTTCCGAGCCTCTTGAAGGAGGCTTCCGAGCCTCTTGGAAGGAGGCTTCTGAGCCTCTTGGAAGGAGGCTTCTGAGCCTCTTGAAGGAGGCTTCCAGGCCTCTTGAAGGAGGCTTGAGCCTCTTGGAAGGAGGCTTCCAGGCCTCTTGGAAGGAGGCTTCTGAGCCTCTTGGAAGGAGGCTGGGCCTCTTGGAAGGAGGCTTCCCGAGGCCTCTTGAAGGAGGCTTGAGCCTCTTGAAAGGAGGCTTCGGGCCTCTTGAAAGGAGGCTTGAGCTCTTGAAAGGAGGCTTGAGCCTCTTGAAAGGAGGCTTCGAGCCTCTTGAAAGGAGGCTTGAGGCCTCTTGAAAGGAGGCTTGAGCCTCTTGAAAGGAGGCTTCGAGCCTCTTGAAAGGAGGCTTGAGCCTCTTGAAAGGAGGCTTCCTGAGCCTCTTGAAAGGAGGCTTCCGAGCCTCTTGAAAGGAGGCTTCCAGCCTCTTGAAAGGAGGCTTCCTGAGCCTCTTGAAAGGAGGCTTCCGAGCCTCTTGAAGGAGGCTTGAGCCTCTTGAAGGAGGCTTGAGCCTCTTGAAGGAGGCTCTGAGCCTCTTGGAAGGAGGCCTGAGCCTCTTGAAGGAGGCTTCCAGGCCTCTTGAAGGAGGCTTCCGGGCCTCTTGGAAGGAGGCTTCTGAGCCTCTTGGAAGGAGGCTTCCAGGCCTCTTGGAAGGAGGCTTCGAGCCTCTTGGAAGGAGGCTTCCTCTTGAAGGAGGCTGAGCCTCTTGGAAGGAGGCTTCCGAGCCTCTTGGAAGGAGGCTTCCTGAGCCTCTTGAAGGAGGCTGAGCCTCTTGAAGGAGGCTGAGCCTCTTGAAAGGAGGCTTGAGCCTCTTGAAAGGAGGCTTCTGAGCCTCTTGAAAGGAGGCTTCGAGTTCTTGAAAGGAGGCTTGAGCCTCTTGAAAGGAGGCTTCCGGAGCCTCTTGAAAGGAGGCTTGAGCCTCTTGAAGGAGGCTTGAGCCTCTTGAAAGGAGGCTTCCAGGCCTCTTGAAAGGAGGCTTCTGAGCCTCTTGAAAGGAGGCTTCTGAGCCTCTTGAAAGGAGGCTTCCTGAGCCTCTTGAAGGAGGCTGAGCCTCTTGAAAGGAGGCTTCCAGCCTCTTGGAAGGAGGCTTGAGCCTCTTGAAGGAGGCTTCCTGAGCCTCTTGGAAGGAGGCCTGAGCCTCTTGAAGGAGGCTTCCTGAGCCTCTTGGAAGGAGGCTTCTGAGCCTCTTGAAGGAGGCTTGAGCCTCTTGGAAGGGAGGCTGGGGCCTCTTGAAAGGAGGCTTCCGAGCCTCTTGAAGGAGGCTTGAGCCTCTTGAAAGGAGGCTTCCGAGCCTCTTGAAGGAGGCCTGAGCCTCTTGAAAGGAGGCTTGAGCCTCTTGAAAGGAGGCCTGAGCCTCTTGAAGGAGGCTTCCTGAGCCTCTTGAAGGAGGCTTCAGCCTCTTGAAAGGAGGCTTCCAGGCCTCTTGAAAGGAGGCTTCCTGAGCCTCTTGAAAGGAGGCTTCTGGAGCCTCTTGAAAGGAGGCTCTGAGCCTCTTGAAAGGAGGCTTGAGCCTCTTGAAAGGAGGCTCTGAGCCTCTTGAAAGGAGGCTTCTGAGCCTCTTGAAAGGAGGCTTCCGAGCCTCTTGAAAGGAGGCTTCTGAGCCTCTTGAAAGGAGGCTTCCTGAGCCTCTTGAAAGGAGGCTTGAGCCTCTTGAAAGGAGGCCTGAGGCCTCTTGAAAGGAGGCTTGAGCCTCTTGAAAGGAGGCTTCCGAGCCTCTTGAAAGGAGGCTTCCTGAGCCTCTTGAAAGGAGGCTTGAGCCTCTTGAAAGGAGGCTTCCAGGCCTCTTGAAAGGAGGCTTCCAGGCCTCTTGAAAGGAGGCTTCTGAGCTCTTGAAAGGAGGCTTGGAGCCTCTTGAAAGGAGGCTTCTGAGCCTCTTGAAAGGGAGGCTTCTGAGCCTCTTGAAAGGAGGCTCTGAGCCTCTTGAAAGGAGGCTCTGAGCCTCTTTGAAAGGAGGCTCTGAGCCTCTTGAAAGGAGGCTTCGAGCCTCTTGAAAGGAGGCTTCCTGAGCCTCTTGAAAGGAGGCTTCTGAGCCTCTTGAAAGGAGGCTTCTGAGCCTCTTGAAAGGAGGCTGAGCCTCTTGAAAGGAGGCTTCTGAGCCTCTTGAAAGGAGGCTTCCGGGCCTCTTGAAAGGAGGCTCTGAGCCTCTTGAAAGGAGGCTTCTGAGCTCTCTTGAAAGGAGGCTTCTGAGCCTCTTGAAAGGAGGCTTCCTGAGCTCTTGAAAGGGGAGGCTTCTGAGCCTCTTGAAAGGAGGCTTCTGAGCCTTCTTGAAAGGAGGCTTCCTGAGCCTCTTGAAAGGGGAGGCTTCCTGAGCCTCTTGAAAGGGAGGCTTCTGAGCCTCTTGGAAAGGAGGCCTGAGCCCTTTGAAAGGAGGCTTCTGAGCTCTCTGAAAGGAGGCTGAGCTTCTTGAAAGGAGGCTTCCGAGCCTCTTGAAAGGAGGCTCTGAGCCTCTTGAAAGGAGGCTTCTGAGCCTCTTGAAAGGAGGCTTCCTGAGCCTCTTGAAAGGAGGCTTCCTGAGCCTCTTGAAAGGAGGCTTCTGAGCCTCTTGAAAGGAGGCTTCTGAGCCTCTTGAAAGGAGGCTTCTGAGCCTCTTGAAAGGAGGCTCTGAGCCTCTTGAAAGGAGGCTTCTGAGCCTCTTGAAAGGAGGCTTCTGAGCCTCTTGAAAGGAGGCTTCTGAGCCTCTTGAAAGGAGGCTTCTGAGCCTCTTGAAAGGAGGCTTCCGAGCCTCTTGAAAGGAGGCTCTGAGCTCTTGAAGGAGGCTTCTGAGCCTCTTGAAAGGAGGCTCTGGAGCCTCTTGAAAGGAGGCTTCCAGGCCTTGAAAGGAGGCTCTGAGCCTCTTGAAAGGAGGCTTGAGCCTCTTGAAAGGAGGCTTCTGAGCCACTTGAAAGGAGGCTTCTGAGCCTCTTGAAAGGAGGCCTGAGCCTCTTGAAAGGAGGCTTCTAGCCTCTTGAAAGGGGGCTTCCAGAGCCTCTTGAAAGGGGGCTTCTGAGCCTCTTGAAAGGGGGCTTCTGAGCCTCTTGAAAGGGGGGCCTGAGCCTCTTGAAAGGGGCTTGAGCCTCTTGAAAGGGGCCTGAGCCTCTTGAAAGGAGGCTTCTGAGCCTCTTGAAAGGAGGCTTCCGGAGCCTCTTGAAAGGAGGCTCTGAGCTCTCTTGAAAGGAGGCTTCTGAGCCTCTTGGAAAGGAGGCTTCCTGAGCCTCTTGAAAGGAGGCTTCTGAGCCTCTTGAAAGGAGGCTTCTGAGCTCTTGAAAGGAGGCTTCCGAGCCTCTTGAAAGGAGGCTTCCGAGCTTCTTGAAAGGAGGCTTCTGAGCCTCTTGAAAGGAGGCTTCTGAGCCTCTTGAAAGGAGGCTTCCGAGCCTCTTGAAAGGAGGCTTCCGAGCCTCTTGAAAGGAGGCTTCCGAGCCTCTTGAAAGGAGGCTTCCGAGCCTCTTGAAAGGAGGCTTCCGAGCCTCTTGAAAGGAGGCTTCCGAACCTCTTGAAAGGAGGCTTCCGAGCCTCTTGATAGGAGGCTTACGAGCCTCTTGAAAGGCGGCTTACGAGCCTCTTGAAAGGCGGCTTACGAGCCTCTTGAAAGGCGGCTTACGAGCCTCTTGAAAGGCGGCTTACGAGCCTCTTGAAAGGCGGCTTACGAGCCTCTTTAAAGGAGGCTTACGAGCCTCTTTAAAGGAGGCTTACGAGCCTCTTTAAAGGAGGTCTTCGAGCTGCTTGGAATAAGGCTTCCAAGAAGCGTAGAAGAATGCTTCTAATCCTGCAACGAAGCAACCGAGCTATAGTGAAAAAAAACCTACATGTCTCTGAAAAGAAAGATTCTGAACCTTTGAATCCTATATTGCATTAAAGATTTTTAAAATTTGTTCAATCGAAGTTTTGTTTGATCTTTTGTTCCGCAGTCCTTATTGTGCTGGTTGTGGAAGGCACGATTCAATTCGCTAGGATTTATTGATCGCATTGCATATTATGTACAATATAAATTTTTTAATTAAAAATACACTATTATCAAAACTTTATCAATGAGTTTTGATTGGAATTGTAATTCGTCCGCCATTACGCATTTTTGTCCGAGGTACCCCCTAGGGCCAGCGAAGGTACCCCAAGGGGTACATGTACCCCAGGTTGAGAACCGCTGCTGTAGAACAATTCCGTTCTCCGGCTGCCGACGGAATCCAGGAGGAGGGAGCGGGACCATTCGCTGGAGGAGCCGGTGGTGCTGGAGCTTGAACCGAAGCAGCTGCTGCTGCCATACGCTTGTGCGGTTGTAAAGGTGGGAGGATTGGAATCACTCGACGGGGAACCGCGACGGCCGGATAGTTCACCTCGTTGAGTACAGGAACACGGTTTTTCTTCGGTAGGGTCCTGGTGGAAGCCTTCTTCCGGATTTCCAGGAATTCCGCCCGCTTTGGACAGTCCTTTGTGGTGGCCCGATGTTTATCGCCACAGTTGGCGCACTTGGGATCGGTCACCTCCATCTTGTCGCACTCGTCTGTCGGATGGGGTTCGCCACACTTGTTGCAACGTGGCTTCATGCGGCAGTTCCTGGTGCCGTGCCCGAAACTAAAGCAGTTGGCAAACTGCGTGATGTCGCGGTGCACTGGTCGATATCGCTCCAGCTGCAGCTCCTTCCTGGTGGTGGAGGTGGAGCCGTATTCTGGTAGCGATATCTCCTCGCCTTGTCGTGACGAGCGATCTTGTGAACTGCCACTGGCTTCAGGCCGCAACATTCGAGCTCAGCTTTGAGTTCCTCTTCCTTCATGTCCTGGAGTCCTTGCAGCAAAGCGCTAAGCGGCTTCATGCCGGGGTGGTCATGAGTGTAGTACTCATACTTGTGGACCTCGAAAAACTCCACGACGGAATACGGATTGATGATGGTCCTTGCTTGCCGGCATCGCTTTCACGCTCTCGTTGCAGAGCCAAAAAATAGCCGAATTTTTGAGCGCAAATCCGGCGGATCGCCATTTATAAAAACCGGCGGGCACTTCTCCTTCCGCTCTGGTAGCACCTGCGACTGCTGCTTCTTACGTTTCTTCGGCGGATTGCCGGCATCGCCGATTGGCAACGACGAATATACGTTGCTCTGCTAAAGTTGCTTGGCAGGGTTACCCGCACCAACAAGTGCAGTGCGCTTCGGCATCTTTCCCGCGATCGAACATGATTTGAATTTTCTCATTTAATTCCACCATAACTTTATCAGATACGTATTTCGTCCTCAAAAGTAAGGTCGTCTTAATTGTCTCGTCTTATGACGAGGCACTAAAAGCTCAAAATAATGTATGTGCAGAAGAGCCTCGTGGCTCGCGTTATTTTGTTATGCTATGTGCGGTCGAAAAAGTAATTAATTGGTGCGCGATCGGTCAAGAACAGCCTCGAGACTCGCGTTATTTTGCTCTGCTTTTTGCGAAAAAAAAAACTACACATTACAAGCGGCGTTTACCAAAACGAACCTTTCTACCCCATATATCCAACATCCCTTTAATCACGTCAACATATTCCTACCCATTCCTTAATTGACCTGCATTGGGACACGGCCGATAAGGGTCTCCTTGCGCCTTGCGAGCAAAGACATAAGGTTGCCAACCCGGAGATAGCGAGTTCGATTCTCGGTCCGGTCAAGGATGTTTTCGGGTTGGAAACTTTCTCGGCACCCTGGGCATGGTGTATTCATTGTACTTGCCACACAAGATACATACTCATGCAATGGCGGGCATAAAAAAGCTTTCAATTTTATGACTGAGGAAATCCTAAAAGAATACTAAGTTTGATAGAAGAGCGAAAAAGTCAAAATGTGTACATATCACTCTAAGCTCATGCACAAACCAGTGACATAAGTAATCAAATGCATTATCTTATAATCTGTTTTACGTAGTTTACGTCGGGCGACCGTATTTTGTATAGGGTAACGGTACTAATAGTGGAGGTATTAGTAGATCCACAAAATATTTTTTTTAAATTGACGATTATGGGAAATTTACAGCTTTAATATCTTAGTCAATAGATAAACAAATAAATTTGCTAACAAAAATGAGATAAATGTCATTTAACATTAACAATTACCAAATATTGCTTGTACCACTATGGGTATACTGTTCCTTTAGTGGCAGTAAAAATTAATTTTGGTTCCCATAGTGGTGCTATCCATTGGTTTCTTATGAGACTCGCCACTATTGGTACAGTTGCACCACTATAGGTGCAAGGAAGTCAATTTTGTTAAGGAAAATTATTGTTTTCGATAGTTTTTCAAGCGAAATCTTAAGATAAGTTGCATTCAACAGGATATTTAAAGCACGGCGTATCAACTGAAACCATCGTAAAATGTATAATTATGATAAATGTCAATAAAACCCCACTACCTCCATTAAGGTTACGGTTAACTTACAACTCTTCTGATTTTTTGACTGAAAGATATAAACAAATTTAGCAGTAATATATCGAGCAAGTACAGTGCGTGTTTTAGTCGTCGCAAAAACGATAAAGTATCTATTTTGTGTTCGGTACTCATGCGCATATAGGGTAAATGTTCCCATATTAATAACAGCCCATGTATTAATCACAATCGTCAATAAACCAAATTAAAAATCAATTCATTTACAATTTCGCAAATCGATCGATTTTAACCCTTTCGTCGCCGGGTTACCAAATCGGAAATAAACAGTTTTGATTGCAATCGCAACAAACAATTTTTGAAATCTTTATAAAATGTGTATAATGTACTTAAATGTAATAAACTTCATTGCTTGACACAATAAATCTTGACCTTTCCAGCCATAACATCTCAACTTCATAGTTTTTCATTTTGAGTGGGTTTTTTTAGGGTGCCGACAACCGACCACCTTTTTCGGAACGGCATAAAATCAACGCCAAACAAAATCGGTAATATTTTTTTTTCAATAGATGAAACAAATCTCTCCACTAGTTATTCGCTTATATGTCTATATGCTTCAGGTATGCAAATATCACCACATTGTGCAATTGAACTAAAGTTAGGGACCAAAAACAAAAGGGTGCCGACAACCGACCACCTTCTCCTATTATTGAAATAGGTACAGGCATGTAGGATTAACTGTTTTCGAATGTTATTGAAATATGTGCATGGCGGTAGTAATGTTTTTCAGTTAAATAATACTTAAAAAATGTGATATTTATTTCATTTTTGTAGTCACCAAATTGTTTTCAATTAAAAATTATGTCAGCTGAGTATAATTATGTGCATGTTTCTTGATTATTGGGTGGGAAATCAATGTATTCAATATGCACTTTGTCTTATTGTTATTGATATATGAACAGATACCCTATTGCGCTTCGCTCCGGTCGAAACAAGCGGCCAAGCGCTATCTTAATTAGTTTGCGATAGCCGTCGAGCAAGTAAGTACAGTGCGTGTTTTGGTCGTCGCGAAAATGAAAAAAATATCTATTTGGTTCATTCAAAGTTAATTGCCTACCTATGTTCCGGGTATTCGGCCACCCGGAGTGGAAATCAATTACAATGTTTGAAACTCGATTTATGCATATGCACAACATTTGATAGACCTCCGTCGTCCTCCGCAGCTTATCGGGTACTGACCAAACTAAATTCCCAGCACCAGGCACGTAGCCGAACTCTTGCAATCCATTTTCAGAACTAACTCTCTCACATGTATTTTTGTACCTTGCCAATCAAGTACGATGAGTATTTAGTATTGTCTGAGTTGCTGACGAAGGAAGTTAATAAGAGCCAGATAGTACACGCAGAAAAAAACCTACGTTAAAAACAAACATATTCTAGGTAAATCCAAAAATAAATTCAGTTTGTTCTGGCATCAAAAATGTTGCATTTGAAGCGATCGAAAACTTTTTATTGAATCAAATGTGCGTTTCAAGTTGTTTCAACCAGATAAATGTTTGAAGCAAACATGGATGCTGGGAATTTGGTTTCATCAGTACCCGATAAGTTACGGAGGACGACGGAGGTCCTTCGTAGCTTAGTTGGGAATAAGGCACTTGTCTAGCGTACTGGTTTCGTGGGATCAAACCCCACAGAAGGGAGTGGTTACCCTCCAATACCTTTTCCGAACTAAATCTATCACATGTTGTGCATATGTATAAATTGAGTTTCAGACATAGTAAGATATTTAATCTATAAATACATTCCACTAAAAGCTTAAAATAATTTTCGTATCAATCTATTTGGTGTTCGGTTGCCCATGCGAACTGCGGAGTTCGTGAATAAATATGTTTCGTATCGGACGCGGATCGGATGTTTAGTTTAATTTTGTAACGCCAGATTAGTAAATCGGTAGATCCGAGAATTTTGTTCTGTGTTGATTCACGGCTAGGGGCCCACCTTAGCCGTGCGGTAAGACGCGCGGCTACAAAGCAAGACCATGCTGAGGGTAGCTGGGTTCGATTCCCTAGTCAATTTTCGGATTGGAAATTGTTTCGACTTCCCTGGGCATAAATTTATAATCGTGTTAGCCTCATGATATACGAATGCAAAAATGGTAACTTGGCTTAGAAACCTCGCAGTTAATAACTGTGGAAGTGCTAAATGAACACTAAGCTGCGAGGCGGCTCTGTCCCACTGTGGGGATGTAATGCCAATAAGAAGAAGAAGAAGTTGATTCGCGATTGATCGTATTTCGATTAGCAAGCAAAATGGTCGCGCATGATCCGAGATATTTTGTTTTGATCTGTACCGTCCGGAAAGTTGCGTTGTAACGGAGTTTTTCGCCGCTTTGCATACTGATAGCTGCCATGAGACGGGCTTGGTAGTCATATGGCTACTGCTTCTGCCTCATACGCAGGAGGTCATGAGTTCAATCCCAGGTCCGTCCCATTCTTCTACTTTGTATCTTTCTCAATATTTCTCATGTTCTAGCAATCGCTAGAACTAGAAATGGACTTCCATACCGTTTCCATTTCAATGCTATACTCAACTTGACTATTCTAGTAGTAGCTGCTAGAATTGGAAATGAATAATAATTTAAGAAATTCTATCAGTTGCTTTCTCCTATCTGTCACATTGGCAGCTCGTTAACCAAGACGAACCTCTGCCTCAACCCAAAAATTCCAACAAATTCCGCATGAACTCGTGGCAAGTGTAGAGGTATATTTGGCTTGCAGTGGGCGAGTGATTGCATCATCATTTCCTTCCCTTTCCCTACATTGCCTCTGACGTGGCAGGCGCCAGTGTGACCTAACAAATGAGATCACCAGTACTTGTACATTGAAGATGAATGCTAGTCCCAAGTAAACATCTGTTGGTTCTCTATGCAAGAACAGCTGATCTGGTCATAATGGAGTAGCAACTACGGGCAGTCAATCAAGCTCAAGCTTTGCATACTGATAGCTGCCATGTATATTTTTAAACTTTCTTATCCCAATTGCTTATGGATTACTATTTGGGATTTAATAGCAACCCAATTGGAGATAAAAAGAATAAAACATGTAAGCTACCATTACTGGCCACGCCCATCTTCTCCGTTACTATGAAAATATGACATCTACTTAACGAGAGGCCAGTGACTCACCGACGCCCTCATAAAGCTATGTCCATTTAGAATCCGGAATGATTTATTGTATTGCAGCGGCACGGAAAGTGACCACTGCAAGAATTTTTTTTACAGCGGTATGTCTACCTAGGCGCCCACTTGCTGTGGTATAAATTTCACGATGTTTCGTGCAGTGAGTCAAAAAATATTCCAGATGGAAGCCGAAAGGAGAGAAAAAATCTGCACACCCACGTTGATAATCCTGCTCATCGACGATGGAACCTACGTCAAAATGGATTTCGGACAGCTTTCTAGCTAAAAATTCTACATGGCGGCGGCACGAGGAGAAGTTCGTGCGAAGTTTAAGTTTGCTTTTTGGACAAACTTGCAAAAATAACAGATGATTTTGGCAAGGGATATGCAGCTGTGGAGCAAAGACCTAAGTGTTTGTGACGAATAAGACGATGGACTCGAAGCTGCACAAGGAGGAATGTCCCAAAAACCGCAGTCTACCTTCCATAAAGCCCATAAAGGTCCCGTGAAGTTTCAGCCATATTTGGCGAGTTGCCACTACAGCCGGGACGTCATCCAGTGGTACCGCGATAATAACGAAGATTTCATCGATAAAACCTAAATCCACGCAACTGCCCACAGCTCCGGCCCATCGAGACATTTTGGGCAGTAATGAAGCGGAAGCTTAGGAAAAGTGGAAAAACAGCTCGGGACGCGACTCAGATGACCAAAATGTGGAACAAATGTGCCAAGGAAGTTGACTCCGGAGGTGTGCAACTTTTGATGAGAGGAATAAAGAAGAAGGTGCAAATTTTCACTAGAAACAAGAAGAAATGATTTGTATCAATATTTTTTCCTTAAAGTACAGTGAATTACCCTTGTTTTGATGTATGACCCTAATTTGTACGTCAATCCGTTACCGAGATAGAGATGATTTTATTATTCCGGATTCTAAATGGACATAGCTTTAGATGTCAAGGAATTGGAAGGTTGGAAGGGTATATAGTTTAGGAGTACATATCATTATAAGCAAATGATATTGTACTTTTTTTTTAACAAGACGTTGGGAGTGACCATGCTAAGAGTTTTGGCACTCCGTCCTCCTGGATGATGATTCTGTGGGATGGGGCGAAGCTATTATACTTGCCCTGGCTAATAGGCCTTGATTTAAGCGCCATTGCTCGCTCTCTCAATCGTGAAAAAAGAGAAAATATCCTCCCCCCATATAGGGGAAATGACGCCTTTGGCAGGTTTTGTTCTATTATTGTCAGGGAGGTTTTCTATAACTAATTTTGCTTAAATTTGGCCTAAATATTATTTGCATATCGAAGAATATTGTGGCTAAATTTCATAAAATTTGGCCAACAAAAACCCCCCTGACAATAATAGAACAAAACCTGCCAAAGCTGTCATTTCCCCTAGGACTTTTAAGCCAAACATATCGACATTGTTGTTTCATAAGGGCGGAGGTCGCAAACGTTAACATTGACTTTTTTCCACTGAAGATTAAAGCCTGCTCACGGTATTTTCAACTTCCATTCAGTAGAATGCTCGGAGCTTTACCAGTTCCAAGGGATGGTTAGCTGAGGGCGATACTAATAAATGAGAAATTTGAGAGAAAAATTAATGTTTATGCGACACGCCTATTTTCAACAACTTTTAAATGGCAATTACATCGTTTATCTGTAACGTTATACACAAAATATTTTCAAAATATTATTAGATTGTCACTGGCATTTTGAGAAATTTAATCTGAGGAACATGAGAATGAGCTACGCATTTTTCGATAAAGTGTTTAGACATTTCAAACAATTCCATTAATATTAGCCGCAAAATTGCGAGATATTACATGGGTTTATGTGTTTTATATGCGTAACCTAATTGGGTTGTTTAGCAGAGAAAAATATGAGTTTTTTTATAGTTTAACATTAATTTTTAGGTCACGTCAAGCTACCGAAAAAAACCTCTAGATATGTAAGTTCCCGATCATTAAGAAGATTTGTGTAGCTTGAGTACGAAAGAGTATATTTTTTGCGTGATCTCGTAATAAAAATGTGTTTTCTTTTTCTATATTTAATCATTTTTCCCCGCCTTGGAGATTTTACGAATACACAAATTTTTTTATTATAAACATGTAATCATATTTAATGGCTCATTAAATCAGCGGTTCTCAACCTTTTTCTAAAGAGGTACCCCTTAGAAGTTATGCATTAATTCAGGTACCCCCTCTTCAAAGTAGGCTTCCAAGCATTTTGATAAAAATAATTCCGAGCCCTTTGGAAGGAGGCTTTTCAGCCTCTTGAAAGGAGCCTCTGAATCTCTTGAAAGTAAGCTTCCGCACCTCTTGATAAGAGGCTCCTGAGCTTCTGAGAAGATTTCAAGCATCTTGAATGACAGCTTTTGAGTCACTTAAAAGGAGGCTTCCTTTGCATCTTGAAAGGACGCTTCTGAGCCTTTTGAAAGTATGTTTCCAAGCCTCTTGAAAGAAGAATTCCCTCCGGAAGGCTTCCGAACTACTTGAAAGTAGTTTTTCGATTCTCTTGAAAGTAGGCTTCCGTGCATCTTGAAAGGAGGCTTACGAGCCTCTTGAAATAAGCTTTCTGAGATTTTTGAAAGAAGGCTTCCAATCCTCTTGAAAGGAGGTTTCCAAACATCTTGAAAGGATGCTTCCAAGCCTCTTGATAAAAGGTTTCCAAGTCTCTTGAAATAAGCCTCTTAAAAGGAGACTTCCAAGTCACTTGAAAGAAGGCTTCCAAGCCTCTTGAAAGAAGGCTTCCAAGCCTCTTGAAAGGAGGCTTCCAAGCCTCTTGAAATGAGGCTTCCAAACCGCTTGAAAGAATGATTCCAAGCCTCTTAAAAGGCGGCTTTCAAGCCTCTTGAAAGGAGGCTTCTGAACATCTTGAAAGAGGCTTCTGAACGTCTTGAAAGAAGGCTTCTGAACATCTTGAAAGAAGGTTTCTGAAAATCTTGAAAGAACCAACCAGGGTCTCCAATTAGCCTTTCGTGCAAAGGCGTACGATTGCCAATCCGGAGATGGCAAGTTTTCGGATGGGAAATATACCTTTTAAACGAAGGCTTCCGAACCTTTAGATTCTGGATTTTAGTTGAAAAGCATGTGTGTGTATGTGTATCTTCAATCTAACCCCCACTGTCCGGCAGTGGTATTATGGAAGAAAGCTGTCTTTAATAAAGTCAGCTTTAGCCCGGGAGTTAGAAGGTGTTAGCTCTACTGCAGCTCCAGTGATCCATTTCAGACTGCCTGGTAACTCACGTCCAGTCCGAGGTCACTTTCACTTGCAATAAGCCCCGCCTATTTATGCTACCATTATCAATTGGATAATGGATCCATAAATAAAAACTTCCGGATTTTTAAATCCAGCGCGTATATAGTTTTTGAATCATATTAAAACATATTGAAACAATCTCACCAAATTGATCCAATTCCGTATAAATGAACTGAGGAAGAGCAGATTACAACTAGTGTCCACGAACAAACCACTACTCTTCCAGCGCTATTCCGATCAATTCTTTATTGATCCATATTTTCCTGGTATTTTCACAAATTCATACATGTTTTCACCAAATTCATCCCCGTATTCAAACTACACAAACGATTTCGCGCACTCAAATAAGAATACACTTGAGAAAAAGTCACCAAACTCGTAAATCTCAAACTTCAGATAACTTAAACTTTTTTCTTCTAGTACAAATGCAAAAAATACACATCAGCCGAATCTATTTCTTGCGGAAACGAACAAAAACCGTGACAGCAAATTTAAAAGCAACCGTCCGCGCGCATGGCTTGCTGCGATCAAACTCACCTTTAGATTCTGGATTTTAGTTGAAAAGCATATACTCAAAATATTTTTCAAAATTTCATTTAGATTTTCAGGAAGATTGCATTGGAGATTTTTTAAATTTACGCGTTAGACGTTTTGTCCGTTTTATTTTTTGTTCCGCAACCCTTCATACACTGAATCACCATGCACAAGACAAAATTATGATATATTAAATACACAATTATCCAAATTTTATCAATAAGTTTCGAATTGGAATTGTAATACGTCCACCATTACGCATTTTTGTCCGAGGTACCCCCTAGGGCCAGCGAAGGTACCCCCAGGGGTACATGTTGAGAACCGCTGCATTAGATCATTCAATACATCATAAAACAGTTTAAATTGTAAATAGGAAACAAAAAACAGATCTAAATAGGTGTTTTTGTTAAGGCAAGAACGTTCATGAATAACTGTATGAAAAATTAAATTTGTTACATACATATTTTCAAATCAAAAAGGTAAAACAATATTGCACTTATCTTTCCGAGTTCTCTAAATGTACTGATCTCAATCGACTCGCTATCCCAGTCCATAAAACCATAAAACCATATCTCCAGAGGCTCTCCAAATTGGTTCTACTAAAAAGTTGCACTCTGTGATTATCGAAGATGAATCCAAACGTCGATTTCCAGTGCCACGAAGGATAGCCATCATATTATGATGCAGGATCAAATTCAGCTGTAGGCTCAAACTTCAAACATTTTAATCATCAGTTCCTTGGCACTTGCAAACTTCTCTTGAATTTTCTTGAATGGATTTCAAATTTATGAAATCGGGGAATTTGAGATTGAAGAATAATAACCTAAATAAAAAAAATGACGCTTTGAAAACAAAATTTACTTCTCTTGAGCGCGGCTTTACTTCGATCTCCTTGATCTGTACGGTTCGGAAAGTAAATCAATTATTACGCGTTTTTATTTGCATTTCATATATAAGGCACTGCACGGACTGCTTTGTCCCTTTCTCGCTGCAAAGAAATTAGAAAACAACAAGGCCAGTAAACGTCAAAATTTATGAAGAACGAAAGAGAAAGAGATGTTTCCGTGCAGTGCCCTATGGACTTAACCACGAGCGTCTTCTTTTTCCACGATTCTTCTTCTTTTCGCTCGAAAAAATGACATCCGTTGCGGGCCGATGAACATTTGAGTGAATTCGGAGCTTTTAGTTCACCGGATGTTCACGTTGATGTTTATTTTTTTGTAAGGGGGCAGGGTGGTAGAAAAACTTTTTTTCCTTAAATATGTCACAGGAACATCATTTCCAGAAAAGTAAGATAATTGAAATACTTATCTGCAGAAAAAATTTCATCGATTTCTGAGATGAGGCTTTTTTGTAATATTAATTTTAATTTTTAAAACTATTTTTTTTCAGTGTAGAAATCGGTTTTTAATTTTTTGGATATTTTTCCAAAAAAAACTTCAGGGAATTTCACGACAGTCCGCCATACGACACTTTTTTGTAGGTGTTGTCATTTTAGAGTTACATTGATTTAAAAAAAATCAGGCCCTTATCAAATGTTAGTCTTGACAATTTTTGAAAAACCAATTATGCAGAGTGGCTTAGAAATACCACAGACAAACAGACGTAACAGCTTGAACATTTTTCTGAAAAATCTATTGTCCTACTCCTCTACTACCATCTTGCGAGCATGTTACACGAAACAATGTTTCGTATGACATTGTCACCAGGAGGCGCTGGAGTGAAATGTCAAAATCAAAGGATTACGACGCTTGCGCCTCTAGTTGTGAAACTCGCAATCGATCTAATTCAAATGGATCGTTGAAGTCATGGTCGATGGTAATTTCTCCAGTGTTACGTCTGTTTGTCTGTGGAAATACCATATCTTTATGCCCATGGGCCCATGGGTGCACCAAGTTTCATTCGATTCTGAGATGGTGTTGCCAGCCCCATAGAAGGGTTGGCGCGAAATTCGTCTATACCGCTCATAAAAAAATTTACTCCTCTGCTCATTTCGCAACAGAAAATGAGCGCCAGATAGTCGCCTAAAAAAACATACATCCAGAAATATGTGATATTTGATATTGATGTGATATTTTTGAAAATTTGGCCCCCAGCTGGTGAATTGTGGCGATGAATGCTTTTAAGGCACGTGCTATTTGTACTGCGGATAAATTTTCCACATCTATGAGAGCCTTGGAAAATGATCACGAAAGTTGCATTTTGTTACAAGGGTCTCATATATGTGAAAAACTTTCTCCGCATTTCTACGAATTCTACGGTCAATGGTCATAATGCTCATGCTCATACTCAATACATTAACAGTTTTCTACTTCTATGGCTGGTTGCCAAATGGAACAAATTCATGAGTAATAATAGAAATTGCTATCTGAGGGCAAGAAGAGTGAATTATAAAAGACTTTTTTGAACGATTTTGCTCTACGTCCTCCAGAATGCCGGTGAGAGCGATGACCCATTCTCACCCCCAGACCCATTGTCACCCCCGATGGCGGTAACACATTTATTTAACACATTATTTGTTATTCACAATTCGTCTTAGCTATACTTCAACTTTCCTCCATGATAATCCAGAGCTTACTCATCTACACTGGTGGAGTCAAACTCGGGCACGATGGGACATGCGTGACACCAAATTCAATATTTTCCCACAAAATCGTATACAGTCAAACCTCCATAATTCGATATTGAAGGGACCATCGACTTAGGGAAAAATTGAGATGAGGAATAGCAAATCTCGCTTAACGTTTCAAAAGGACCTAAGTAATATTTTTTTCATGAATTAATTTGAATACAGGAATCAATAGCTTTCATGTTGTTCTGTTGATTGCGCTATTCAAATTAATTCATGAAAAAAAATGTTACTTGGGTACTTATGAAAAGTTAATAAAATTAAGTAAATCTTTGGAAAGCTGTTTGAAGGGACCATCACAGTAACCCAGAAAATATTTTTTAATATGGCATAATTTGCTTCCATGAGTCGATATCGAGCCACAGAACATCGACTCATGGAGGTTTAACTGTATTTACGCCGAAATTGTCCTAAAACATGTTTTTTTGCCAATTTTTATAAACCCGGGGAAAATACCGAAAGAATTCTTGAACGAAGTTTTGAAGGAATTCCTGGAGGAAATCCTGACGTATTTCATGAAGTTATTCCTGGAGAAATATCGGCATATCTTCGAAAATTCCATTTGATATTCCATCGCAAATTTCTTTTGAATTCCATCTGGAATTCATCTGGAAATTCCTTAAGGTATTTTTTAGAATTTTATTCGGACATTCCTTCACCAATTCTCTCAGAAATTCCTTTACTTTTCGAAAATCGGTTTGGGTTTCTCCTTCGAAAAATCCTTCAAAAACTTATTCGTAAATGTCGTATTCCAGCCGAAAACGGCTGAATGGAATCCGCCGTTGAAGAGCGGTGCGACTGTTCGTTTTAAAATTCGACAACCAACTAACGGTGCAATCTTCGTCGTTGCTACTCAACCCGATGGCGCTACCAACACCATCTCACACTGCACAATCATGCACTCAATCATGCACAGATTCTTTCTCTATCGTGATTAGTGCATATGCAAAATTGAGAGTTCGAATCAAGTCTAATGTAAAACTTGTAACATTGTACGGTAAATTGGGGCACACGAAATATGTGATTTCACGATTGGTATATTTGATTGCTTATGTTTAATGTACTATCCGCAATAGCAGAATCAATTCATAGTCTAGAATCACTTATACAAACTAAAATCATTAGCCGCTTACTCTGAATACTACATCTTTCTCCTTCCCTACTCTTTGAACTTTGTAAGAATATGATTTCAATTTTATAAATATTTCATTATAAAGAAAAATCATACCCAAATTGCTTCAAAATAAATTAAAGCAATTCTTAATATTGTAGTACCATCAACATCTAATGCAAAGAAGAACAAACTTGATATGTTAAGTACCGTCATATGTTTGCTAAAACTAATAATGATTGTGGGGCACATTTTATTTTTTTTCGGAATTCTACTTGCTCTTGCACAATTCGCCCGGAGTCCTGCTTGGTACTCGCAAAGAGCAATCCTCTATAGAACTTGCAAACGTAGTCCTACGTCAACATTCTTTGGGGTTTTACTCACTCTGGAATAAATAAAAAAAACGCCTCGGAGTCCATTTGCAAAATGTATTCCTTCATAGAAGCCACAGACGGAATCCTACGTCAACATGTCTCGGAGTTCTACTCGCTCCGGAACGAACAAAATTGTCCCGGAGTCCTGCTCTGCATTCGTGTGGTCTTCTATAGAATACCCAGACGAACATGTCTTGGAGTTGCATTGGAATCCTGCTCTGCATTCGCAAAGTATACTCTTCTATAGGATACACAAACGATGTCCTACCTCAAAATGCCTTGGAGTTCTACTCGCTCCGGAATAATCAAAAATGCTTTGGAGTCCTTCACATTCGCAAAGTGTACTCTTCCATAGAATACACAGACGTATTCCTACGTCAAAATGCCAAAATTTTCTAATCACTTCGGAATGAACACAAAATGGAATAAACACAAATTTTCTCAGAGTCGTGCTCTGTATTCGCAGAGGTCCTCTATAGCATACCTAGACGTAGGCATACGTCAACATGCCTCGGAGTTCTGCTCGATCCGGAATAAACAAAAATGCCTCGGAGTGCTTCACATTCACAAAGTGTACTCTTGTGTAGAATACACAGACGTAGTCCTACGTCAATATGCTTCGGCGTTCTACTCGCTTCAGAATAAACACGAAAATGCCTCGAAGGTCGGCTCGCATTCACAAAGTGTACTCCACATAATACACAGACGTAGTCCAGCGTCAACATGTTTCGAAGTTCTACTCGCTCCGAAAAAGAAACAAAAAATGTCTCGGGATCTTGCAATGCATTCGCAAAGTGTACTCCTCTATAGACTACCCAGATGCAGTAATACGTCAAAATGTCTCTGATGTTTACTCGCTCCGGAATGAACACAAAATGCCTTGGAGTCCTGCTTTGCATTTTCAAAGTAAACTTTTTTTGTTGAATACACAGACGTAGCCCTACTTTAACACGCATCGAAGTTTTACTCGCTCCGGAATAAACACGAAAATTCCTCGACGGTCTGCTTCGCATTCATAAAATGTACTCTACAGACGTAATCCTACGTCAACATGCCTCGGAGTTTTACCCGCTCCGGAATGAACAAAAAAAGTCTCGGACACCTGCTCTGTATTCGCAAAGTGTGGTCCTCTATAGAGAACCCAGACGTAGTCCTACGTAAAAATGCCTCGGATATCCACTCGCTCCGGAATCAACAAAAAAATGCCTCGGAGTCCTTCACATTCGCAAAGTGTACTCGTCTATAGAATACACAGCCGAAGTCCTATGTCTGCGGAATGAACACAAAATGTCTTGGAATCCAGCTTCGCATTTGGTAAAGTGGCCACAGACGTAGTTCGACGTCAACATGCATCGGAGTTTTACTCACATTCACAAAAAAATGCCTCGGAGTCTGCATTCGCAAAGTGTACTCCTCTATAGAATACCCAGATGCAGTCCTACGTCAAAATGTCTCTGATGTTTACTCGCTCAGAAATGAACACAAAATGCCTTGGAGTCCTGCTTTGCATTTTCAAAGTGTACTCTTCTTTTGAATACACAGATGAACCCCTACTCCAACATGCCTTGGAGTTCTACTCGCTCCGGAATAAACGCGAAAATGCCTCGGAGTCCTTCACATTCGCAAAGTGTACTCCTCTATAGAATACACAGTCGTAGTCCTACGTCTACGGAATGAACACAAAATGTCTTGGAATCCTGCTTCGCATTTGCAAAGTGGTCACAGACGTAGTTCGACGTCAACATGCCTCGGAGTTCTAATCGCATTCACAAAATAAAATGCCTCGGAGACCTGCTCGCTTCGGAATAAACAAAAAATGCCTCGGAAACCTGCTCGTTCCGGAATAAACAAAAAAATGCCTCGGAGACCTGCTCGCTCCGGAATAAACAAAAAAAATGCCTCGGAGACCTGCTCGCTCCGGAATAAACAAAAAAAATGCCTCGGAAACCTGCTCGTTCCGGAATAAACAAAAAAAATGCCTCGGAGGTCGGCTCGCATTCACAAAGTGTACTCCACATAATACACAGACGTAGTTCAGCGTCAACATGTTTCGAAGTTCTACTCGCTCCGAAAAAGAAACAAAAAATGTCTCGGGATCTTGCAATGCATTCGCAAAGTGTACTCCTCTATAGACTACCCAGATGCAGTAATACGTCAAAATGTCTCTGATGTTTACTCGCTCCGGAATGAACACAAAATGCCTTGGAGTCCTGCTTTGCATTTTCAAAGTAAACTTTTTTTGTTGAATACACAGACGTAGCCCTACTTTAACACGCATCGAAGTTTTACTCGCTCCGGAATAAACACGAAAATTCCTCGACGGTCTGCTTCGCATTCATAAAATGTACTCTACAGACGTAATCCTACGTCAACATGCCTCGGAGTTTTACCCGCTCCGGAATGAACAAAAAAAGTCTCGGACACCTGCTCTGTATTCGCAAAGTGTGGTCCTCTATAGAAAACCCAGACGTAGTCCTACGTAAAAATGCCTCGGATTTCCACTCGCTCCGGAATCAACAAAAAAATGCCTCGGAGTCCTTCACATTCGCAAAGTGTACTCGTCTATAGAATACACAGCCGAAGTCCTATGTCTGCGGAATGAACACAAAATGTCTTGGAATCCAGCTTCGCATTTGCAAAGTGGCCACAGACGTAGTTCGACGTCAACATGCATCGGAGTTTTACTCACATTCACAAAAAAATGCCTCGGAGTCTGCATTCGCAAAGTGTACTCCTCTATAGAATACCCAGATGCAGTCCTACGTCAAAATGTCTCTGATGTTTACTCGCTCAGAAATGAACACAAAATGCCTTGGAGTCCTGCTTTGCATTTTCAAAGTGTACTCTTCTTTTGAATACACAGATGAACCCCTACTCCAACATGCCTTGGAGTTCTACTCGCTCCGGAATAAACGCGAAAATGCCTCGGAGTCCTTCACATTCGCAAAGTGTACTCCTCTATAGAATACACAGTCGTAGTCCTACGTCTACGGAATGAACACAAAATGTCTTGGAATCCTGCTTCGCATTTGCAAAGTGGTCACAGACGTAGTTCGACGTCAACATGCCTCGGAGTTCTAATCGCATTCACAAAATAAAATGCCTCGGAGACCTGCTCGCTTCGGAATAAACAAAAAATGCCTCGGAAACCTGCTCGTTCCGGAATAAACAAAAAATGCCTCGGAGACCTGCTCGCTCCGGAATAAACAAAAAAAAATGCCTCGGAGACCTGCTCGCTCCGGAATAAACAAAAAAAATGCACGGTGTTATGTGTCACAAAATCGAGCTTGTTTCGTCGCTGACAACGTCGCTAGCACCAAATTGAAGTTCGGAAGTCGATTTCCACACTTCCGAACGCTCTTCCGACAATGTGTTGGTGGCAAATTCAAATTTTGTTCTGACGTTCATGATGTCGGAAGTAAGTTCGGAAGTAAAACGTCGGAAGTCGGAATACAATTTAGTGCTGGCGACACAATATTGTCCCCTATGTAATTGAGATATTTGTATTTCCTCGTTCAGAACTTCCAATCGCTAGTTTAGTTTCGTCGCTGTGTGGGCTTCGCTTATATATTCTATAGAAATTATTATTGAATCAAACCATTGATAACGAATCTAAAAACTTAATTCTATTTATTCTTCAAAAATCTCATGAAAACAGAACATCTTAATCTGCGCATGAAGCGAAAGAAATCTGCTGAATGCATCTTTCTACAAAAAAGCAGAAGGAGACGCATAAATAGAAACGAGTTATACGAGAATTTCGTCGATGAAAATCTCATTCGAAGCAGCATCGTTAATTAATTATCTCAACTCTGTGTTGGTCTCACACCTGCCTAACCCAACTCAGGGTCCCCAAATAGCGAAGCACTCGTTTGAGCGGTTCTCTGATGAGTCAGCCGAGGGTGCTCTGAACCCGTTTAATGGCATCAAGCATGGATACATTCCCAGAAGAACAACTTCTATTGATCATCCGTTGCCGTTTTCTGGAGTGAAGGTGCGCTCTAGGCTAGGCCCGTTGTTGCCGGTTTTTGCTTCGCACACGCATCCCAGGGGTGCTGATGATGATTAAAGTGCGCTCAACCTTGAACTAGCCGGTCAGAGCTCTTTCGGTTTCCTGTTTCTTCATTGGCAAAATGTACATATCACCAACCATGCAAGGTATTATGTAGTCATTTTGAGCAGCGTTCCACCAGCACCTAGCTCTGGGAATTTGCGTTCCGTAACAGTTGGTGATGCCGATGTTGCTAATAAGGGTATCACGGTATCACGATCATAGATTGGGACTGCTCTGATTGTATAATTTATGGTCATCTAATATGTCATTGGGAGCAACTGTAGACTGTATAATGCGTAGATCATTTTTATGAAGCAACTCCTAAATCAATATGTTTCTTAACAAGAATAGTTTCCGGAATGTCCGGCATCTTTTGAGTTTTAATCTTGATCATTAAACTTAAAACCTATAAGAGTGGTAAGATGCGTGGATAAAAAACAAGAAATATTAAAATGAATAGGATTCAAGATGTGTTTTTATTAAGGATCGTTTTTATTTATCGCGAAAGAAGTTTTCTTGAATTCAATAATCAATAGCTTTGCTGAGAAACCTCGCTATTAATAATTGCACAGTTCATCATGTTTTTGCGCTCAATAAATACCTAATAAGCTGCAAAGTATCAGTGTCTTGGTTGGTAATTGGGCCTATTACGCCTATTACTTACCGTTACTTCTGGTTCTAGATACTTCTAAAGTAGGATCATTCTTAATCCTGTTTGGCCTCATACTATGAATCATTCTTATGATTCATTGACTAATGACTGGCGAAAACAATAACAAACCTAATGGAACGTACACACGGTCAAGCAGTTTGACCAACATTGACTCCACCTCTCGTTTATTCCAACATCCATCAAGTTTATCCAACAGCGACACGAACAATCAATTTATTCGTCCAACAATATCACACACGAATGACCGAAGCACCAACTTGATCACCAACCATCAAAAAATATATGGGGGTTTGTGCAACTTCACTACAAATGCTCAAACATGTTCGGCGAACCTTGACTCCACCCCCGACAACTCAAACCAAAATCAAACCGTTTTAATTTTTTCCAACCGAGCCGCCAACTGTCAAATGGTTGTTCGAACAACTTCACACACGTTCAAACAAAGCAGCAACCGAAGCGTTTTCTTGGGGGCGGAGTCAATGTTCGTCAAACTGCTTGACTGGTGTGTACGTAGCATAAAACGCGTACGGCAGCAACATAGAAAAACAATCTGACTTTCTTCCGTTTATTTTCCATTTACATTTTCATGTTTCTCCCATCGCCGACCCCGCCAGTGACCGACCACGATCGCGTTGTGGTATGCTACATATCGACATGGGCCGTCTACCGGAAGGGCTTGGCGTCCTACAGTTTGGATCACTTTGACCCGAAGCTCTGCACGCACGCCATCTACGCGTTTGCCGGTCTGGACGTGGAGCAAAATGCCATGAAATCGCTCGGTAAGTACAGCTCTGCCAATTACGAATTAGGTACACCCTGGGGAACATCCTATTTAGATACAAATATAAAGTCGAATGCGGTGCTCAATCGAAAAACCTGGTGCCCTGGCTTGGCACTCTCTTAAGCTGAAGGATGTAATGTTTGTCCGCCTCCGGTGTAGTTCGACCCTAACTATATAGAAGAGTATTGAATTACAGTCTTCCCTATCCGTTGTTTACTCCCTTTCTCTTCTTTAATTCAATCTAATAAAAGGAAAATAAACGTGTGAATGATCATATAGACTGGATTACTCGGTGGACTATCCGATTATGGCAGGGTGTGGATTTCAATGCAACTTGATAATGAATCAATTGATTCTAGCTTAACTAAATCCACATTCTATCAAACACAAACTAAAATAAGCCATGATTAAAAACCCCTACTTTTTTAAAACGTTTTTTTTTTTTGGTTTGTTCCATTACGGTTTGCTACATAAAATAAAAACTGTGTGCTTCTAATTTAAAATAACAACCTAGAATAAGGCATTTTATGAGACAGATCGAAACAGCTGTTTTTCTCGTATTTATCTACTTTGACAATTAGTGGGAGCCCGTTTGTTTGGTAATTTCGGGCATAACATTTCGATGGGTCCCATCATCAATTCTACCTATTTTACTTTTTGGCTACCAGGGCTTTAGAACAAAGTTTTTCATATGATTCGTAAAACGTGTCGTTAGTTTAATCATACCATTGCATTCTAAGCATGAAAAGCTGAAGAAAACACGAAAGAAAAGTAAAACGTTTAAAACATTATTATGTGTTCGGACCTAACGGAATGTTCACGCAGAATCATATCAAAACAAAACATCAAAAGTAAATAATCGGGCCATCGCGAAACGTCTCATAAAATACCTTATTACGTTAAAGTTTATATGATTAGTATTTCGAGCTATGTTTTTTATATTTACACTTATTCATGTAATTAATTTATGCTTAAGGTCTTGCATCCGGGAACTTGTATAAACTCGTTTACAAACTTAAAATTCAAAATTACGAATTCCGAGAATCCAACAGTCCAGTGTTCGGTCGATCGGTGTGCTTGTATTAAAAGCAATATGTGGCTATATGAATAAAATTAATTATATAGGATGCAATACATTGTGTTTTTGCTTGCCTGGTGAAATAGCTCGCGTTGGAGCTTCGTCTTTGTATTCGCATATGGCGTCGCTCAAAAGAAATATTTGATCGCTTACCAAGGCGACTTCCAGACTCCAGTAGATTTCCTTCCCAACTAACATACTATTCCTTTCCTGTGCGCTCATGGAATGCAGAGGATTCCTTTTGTCTCTTGTAACTAACTGTAAGGACGTGGTCGGCATCATTCTTTTCATTTATTTGGCTTACATTTAAACAGATAACACTGAATCAACTATGTGACGCCACAATACACGGTTCGAGGCGGCATCTCTCTATCCTAGAATGCGGCCTATACTCGCCAAGTCGTTCTTTACTGGTCAGCCCATTTACTGGTCAGAGGGGGCTTAGCCCTCCCTAGAAAAAAATTAGCCCCCCCTAGGATTTAAAAAGTTAGTTAGCAATGATATTAATTTTCAACATATAGCATAATAAATTACTGAAAAAGTTTGACGACAAAAGAGTTATCTCCTATATTCACCCTATCATAATGAAATTAGTGGAAGGCAAATGAGCTTGTTTCTCATTTCTGAGAAAGATTCCTGCATGGCAGTGAAATTGCACTTGTTGTTAATTATGAAAAAGCAATATCTAATTGATTTGAAAGCTTCTAAGTAAGCTTATTATTGTCTATCCGAAACAAAGTTAGTACGCTTTTTATACCGAAGTTGGATTTTTCTCCAGTTACAGGCAACTTACCCAACTTCGGAAGTAGTGCGCTGGATTCGTCTAAAGATGCGCTAAGCAACGCATCAATTAGTTTGATAAAACTTCGGAAAAAGTTCGGAAAAAGTCCCGACTTCCGAATTCTAATTTGGTGCTACGTCGACAATATGAACATCAATGGAGAGCCACCAAAATATCGATCGAAGCAATCTTGGTACTTTGCATCGAAGACATGTGGTCAACCATCACAGACTCTAGTGACAGTTTTCCAGAAGACTTCCGCTTGCCAAGCGTTAGCAGCATGATAATCTCCACAATTCCCATCAGCATCCGAGAGGACTCTCATCAGAATCCGAGAAGTATTCCCATTGGTATACCTAAAGAATTCTTTCCAGAATCATCGAAGTCCAGAATCCAACATCCAGAAGAATTCACACTGGATTTCTTTCGGTAGCCTTGGGAATCTGTGGGAAATACTTTGCTTCGGAATTCCTCCGGAGTCGTTCGAAGATTTGTTTCGGAATCGTTCGAAGATTTGCTTCGGAATTTCTTGACGATTTGTTTCAGAATACTTCGACGATTTGCTTCAGAATCCCTTGAATATTTGATTCGGAGTCTCTCGACGTTATGCCTCGGGAACCTTTTCATGATTTGCTTCGGAATCCCTCGACGAATTGCTTTGGAATCATTTGACGATTTGCTTCGGAATTTATCAACGGTTTGCTTCGGAATTTCTCGAAGATTTAGTTCGGACTCCCTCGACGATTTACTTCGGAATCCCTTGACGAATTGCTTCGGAATCCTTCGAAGATTTGCTTCAACATCTCTGGAAGATTCCCTTTGAAATCGCTGGAGGATTTTTTACGGAATCCCTGGAGGATTAATTCGGAGTTCCTCGACGAATTGCTTTAGGATCCCTCGACAGTTTTTTTTTCGGAATCCTTCGACGATTTGCTTCTACATTCCTGGAACATTGCCTACGTTAGAATTCCTGGAGGATTTCCGACAGAATATTTGCAACATTCTTGTTTGAACTCCTGAAACATTCCCGTCGGAATTCCTGGAATACTATAGACGGACTCCCTGGAACATTCCTGTCGGAATTCCAGGTGGATTGCCTTCAGAATCCCTGGAGGTTATCTTCGGTATGTTTGGAGGATTACCGTCGAAATCTCTGGAGATTCCCGTCGAAGTCCCTGGAACATTTCCGTCGGAACCACTAAAGGATTCTCATCTAAATCTTGGGAAGGTTCCTGGAATAATGCATTTTTTATTTGAGATTGGTAGAATATTTATGCGGTAAGACGCGCGGCTACAAAGCAAGACCATGCTGAGGGTGGCTGGGTTCGATTCCCGGTGCCGGTCTAGACAATTTTTGGATTGGAAATTATCTCGACTTCCCTGGGCATAAAAAGTATTATCGTGTTAGCCTCATGATATACGTATACAAAAATGGTAGCTTGGCTTAGGAATCTTGCAGTTAATAACTGTGGGAAAGCTTAATGAACACTAAGCTGCGAGGCGGCTCTGTCTCACTGTGGGGATGTAATGCCAATAAGAAGAAGAAGAAGAAGAATATTTATGAAATATGCAAAAATATCCACTGCCATCGGCGGGAGCCTGACGGCGATTCATGATCGTGACATGAAACTTTGTGTGCGGGACAAAGTTTGGCGCTACTACACTTAGACGCAATGGCCGTACGCTATCAATTTAAGTCATTGTAGCAATCATCGGCTAGTAACAGGAAGCACATGCTTGAGAAAAGAGAATATGGATGAGTGTGATTGATTCGCAATTGCCTTAGATGGTTGGACCGTATTTATCACATTACCACTACGAAAGCTTAATGCGGTGGAATAATGTTCGAGAGTTTTTCAAAAGAAGCTCAAAATCGATAAAATAGATGAAGGAGCTATAGCCCCCCCTAGGCATCGGGGCTAGTTACGCCAATGCATCGTACCCTTCCGGGATGAACAACGAGCTTGACCAGCTCTACCTTCTGTATGCTGGGTTCGCGGTAGAGCTGGTCAAACTCGTGCTTCATCCCTCGCCGCCACACTCCGTCTTCTTGCACACCGACAAAGGTCCTAAACACCTGTTTCTCAAATACTCCGAGTGCATCCAAGTCTACCTCGAGCTTGGTCCAAGTTTCATGTCCGTAGAGGATTACCGGTCTTATGAGCATTTTGTACATGACACATTTGGTGCGGTGCGCGTTTTTGACCGCAGTTTCTTCTGGAACCCGTAGTAGGCCCGACTTCCACAGATGATGCGCTTTCGTATTTCACGACTAACATTGTTATCAGCCGTTAGCAAGGATCCAAGGTAGACGAATTCATCGACCACAACATCACGTTGCAATGCAGCTCCAGAGAATGTTTCAAATTTTTCGAATCGTATGGATTTTTTTCGAAAAATCATTGATTTTTCTTAAAAATTCCATACAATTTCTTGTTGAAATTTTGAAAAAAAAACTCCCCGTAAAAACTAAGAAAAGAAACCTGAGGAAATTGCGAAATCCAGAGAATTTCTCGTAGAAATGGAAATTTTGAACGGAAAAGAGTCGTTCGGCATTTAGCCGAAGACCACAAGGCTTAAAGTTGTTTTACGAATATGTTGTTTGACCGAATAGTAGAAAACTATCTAGCCTAAAGTTGTTTGGCCGTAAATTTCATTTAATCAAACAGTTGCTTTGGCTCAAAAAATCGGTTGTTCAGAAAGCGCTATTTTGCCGAAATGGATATTCACCCGAATGTGTCGTTCGGCTGAATTGGTCCTTTGGGATATTTTCAAGACATGAACGGGAGAATTTTTCCAGTTTTGCCTGACAAATCTGAGCAACTTCCCCTGAGCAATCTCTTTAATAAAGACAAAAAAAACTTTGAAATTTCGAGAAATCTGTGGAATAAGCCAGAGGAGCTCTTTGGATTTCCCAAGGAAAATTGTGAAGGATTCGTCGAATTTTAAATTAATAAAAAAATATTCGGAATATCCCCTGAATATTCCTGTTAAGTTTCTGTTGAGCATTCTTCGAAATTTACACAGAAAAATCTTCATACCGTCGTCGGGGGTAACAATGGGTCAAATGGGGGTGAGAATGGGTCACTGTTTCAACTACTTAGAATGCTTGTAGAATAGATTGAATGTATCTGAGGGCAAGCAGACTAAAATATAAAAGAGATTTTTAACGACCTCCAGACTGCCGGTGAGAGCGATGACCCATTCTCACCCCCACGACCCACTGTCACCCCAGATGGCGGTAATTGTAGGAGCTTGTAACTGGTAGAAGGGATGCTTCAACTTTGACTTTTGCCATCTAAAATAATTGAGTCGTTAAATGAAGGATGGAAATTCGTCTAAAACGCGTCAGGTTTTTTTTTTTCAAACAAAAAAGCAATAAAATTGATAAAATTTTCTATAAACATTTAACGCTTTTGAAGAAGAGCTCGTTTAATTTTGTTTTATGGAAAATTATTTATTTTGTATGGAAATTTTGCATTATTTAGGAAAAAATTGTATTTATTTATTGCTTATATCCAGTTTCTCTATTGGCAATTCCCTATATTTTATGGAAAATTTAAAATTTGTCATAGGGAGTTTCAATTTAAGTCCAGGTCAAAAATGGCCACTTGTTTGACCGAATGTTTACTTGGCCGAAAAAGTCGTTTGACTGAATAGATCATTTGACCAAAAATGCAATGCAATTTCTGCAAAAAAAATAAGAATTACCACCAAACAAATTACCATTATTACTAAACGACATTTTCGGTCGAATGATCTATTAGGTCTAACGATTTTTTCGGCCAAGTAAACAGGTCGGCCGAATGTCCCTTCCGGCTATATGTCGCTTTCGGCCAAACCATTTTCAATCTGATAACAGTTTCGGATGTACGATCAATTCGACTTGATTGGATTTGGTTAGATGACTTTTGGTTTAAAGGCCAGTATCGAAAGAGGGCAGGAAAGGCCAGAAAAAGTAGAGAGGTTACAAAATTTCGTTCAATGGTCTTTTAACAAAAAGGCCATTTCGCCGTAAATGTCATTCGGCCAAACGGATGGACATTTTTGACCATAGTACCCGTTCAGTAATTGACATTTGGTTGTATGACCCGTTAGGCCAAACGACATTTTCGGGTAAATGGCAAAACGGCATTTTCTGACTGACGACCTGTTAGATAAAATGACTTTTTTGGCTAAATTACCAATTCGGCCGTATTTTGCTATTAGCCGATGGAATTTCCAAAGAATTTCTTATGGACAAACCGGAATTGGGGGATAGCGAAGTTGGATTTTTCTTACAATCCGTACGTTAAACCTAACTACGGAAGTGGTGCGCTGTTTTCATATCGCGAAGCGCTATTCAGCGCACCACTTCCAAAGTTACGTTTAACGTACGGATTGTGAGAAAAATCCAATTTCGCTAGCCCCCAATTTCGGGTTTCAACTGGATTGAGTATATATACTAGTCGTTAGATAACTGCAAAATGTTTACGTTTCAGTTAGCGAATGTCGTTCGATAACTGCAACGCATTCTAGACGTCAAACGGTTGTCAGTCAACGTCAGATGCAATAGAAATGTACCAGATTATGCATCGTAATGCTGCTATCATCGACTTTGACATCGTTTTCAAGTTCAGCGGTCCGATAACTGCAAAACTGTTGCAACAGAAACTTTCAGTGGATATTCTGAGATTCCCAAAAATTTTCTTTGAGAATACCAAAGAGCTTCTGCTGGTAATTCCAAAGAATTCAAAAAAAGAATTCTTCTAAAGAAAATTTGGAAGGTTTTCCTGAAACAATTTCCGTAGGTATTCTTAAAGGGATTTTTGAAAAGTGTAGGAATACCAAACAAATTTCCAATGGAAATTACAAATTTTTAAAAGAATTCTAGATGAAAATATTAAAAGAATTTGCAAAGGAATTCTCGAAGAAATTTCTAGAAGCATTTCCGAGGGAATTTCTAAAAGAATTTTCGAAGAAATTTCGCAAGGTATGTCCGATAATAAGTCCAACGATTTACTGAAGAAATTTCTAAAAGATTTCCCTTAAAACAAATTCCGAAAGTATTCCTAAAACAATTTTCGTAGGTATTCCTGATGGAATTCCAGAAGGATTTTCCATATATATTTCCGAAGAACTTTAAAAGAATTCTCGAGAGAATTTCTAAATAAATTTCTAAAAGAAATTCCAAATTCCAAACGGAATTTCTATATTTAATTCTGTTGGAATTTCCTACATTCTTAAATTTATGCAAGAATTTCTTTAGACGTTCCTACAAGAATGCTTTTGGAATATCTTGAGATTTCTTCTGAAAATCCTCCGGAAACCACATCGGAGATAAATCCAGAAATTTCTTTGGATATTCCTCATATTTTTTTTCCGAAAATTCAAAGAAGAAATTATAAGAAAATTTCGAAAGATGATTTTTAGCATTTTTTCAATACCTACAACACCTATGAAAATTGTTCAAGGATAACCTTTGGAATTTCTTCGGAATTTATTTTAAGAACTCTGTCAGTACTTTCTCTAGAAATTCCATTGGAAACTCTAGGAACAAATGCATGGAAATCCTCCAAATTTTCCCTCAGGAATTTCTTCTGAACTTCCTCCAAAATTACTTTCGTGAATTCTTTTGGGCATTCCTTCGGATTTGTTTAGCAATTCTTACAGAAATTCCTTCAGACTTTCGTAGATTTTTTTGAAATTCCTTAGTAAGTTCCTTCCCGCATAATCATGGACCATACGTAGACCGCATCTGTTATAATTAAAGAGAATAAGTGGTATTGTAGCGATGGTCTCACTAATAGTAGTCAACTATAAATGGACAGTCTCATATACTGTTTCAACAGTAGCTCAGATGGTAAACGGCCAAACTACCATATGAGTAATGGGCGGTTAAGTATAATTAACATTTAAATCTGGTCGTTTTTTCGAACAAAATTTTCGATGTACCATACATCAGTTGGTAGATGTACAATTAAAGAACTATATAATTACACATCGACAGCATGTTATGTATTAACAGTAAGTGTTGACGTAGGCTTGGTATGGTGAATCAAGCTTAAAATTGTATGCTAACAATGAAGTGAATAGTGACAATATATCTTATAACACATATGTAATTTTGACTGCATGGCATGTCGTTTTTCATTATGCGGGTTATTAGACATTAGCTGTACGACCGTAATCAGTTTAAATTCAATTTTATTGGCATATGGGTCTCGATGCTGCTCATATAGAGGAAGGGAGCAGCGTGTGTGTGAAAGCAGATGGGAAAGAAACGGAGTCCAAATGTTATCGCTAGGCAGCGACAAGTGTGAAAATGTTTGAAAGGTGTTGAAGTATGCGAGGGCCATTTGAGAATAATTAAATTATCGAAGCGTCCGTCTTTGCCGTACATCCTTTCTGGAGATGGCTCGGGCAGTGAATGAAAGTCACTGTTGCCAATGAAATTGAATTTAGTAAGTTCCTTTTGGAAATTATTATGGGAATTTCTTCGAGAATTCTTTATAAATTCCTTAAGTTTTTTCAAGAAATCCGTTGAAATTTCTGTTAGAAACTCCTCCGAAAATTCCTTTAGGATTTCCTATTTCATTCTTCCATAATTTTCCGGATGATTTTTTTCAACAAAATTTCCGGAATAATTCCTGCATAAATTTTGGAAGGAATCTTACATTGGAATTTCTGGAGAAATTTACAAAGGCCTTTCGGGAGGTTTTACAAAAGAATCCCTGGATCCAAATGAACTACAGGTGGAATTTTATAAATTATTCCTGGAAGAGTTCCCGAAAGAATTTTTGGAGGATTTACTGGAGAAATTTTAGAATTAATTCCTGGAAGCATTTCCAAATGTATTTCAGGAAGAATTTTCGAAGAACAACCTGAAGAGATTTAGGACAAGAATTATTAAAGAAATGTCAGAAGAAATTATTAAAAGAATCCTCGGAAGATTAGTCACCCAGAAATTATTTCATGTATACCTTCGAAAATTCCTTCAGGCATTCTATCGAGAATGTTCTCTCTCTCCTTAAGGAATTTCTTCAAAAATCCTTCGCAAATAAATCTAGAAATACCTTCAAAAATTTCTTAAGGAATTCTTTCAAAAATTTGTGTAAGAATCATTTTAGAAACCCCTCCAGAATTTCCTTCAGAAATTCCTTTAGCAATACTTTCAGAAAATTTTCCGGGCATTCCATCAGAAATATCATACTATCAGCTCCCGGAAATTCGGGTGGAATTTCTTTCAAACTTCCAAACGAATTTCCGAAGGAACTCCTGAAAGAATTTCCGAAATTCTTGAATTTCTCTGTGAAATTCTCTAAGAATTTCTTTAGAATTTCCTCCAGGAATTCTTTCGTTAAATTCGCAGGAAATTACTTTGGAGATAGATTCAGAACTTTTTTAGGAAATACATCAAGATAATCCTTCAAAATTCCTTTAAAAAAAACTTAAAAATCGTTAAAGAATACTTGCATCTTGAGAATTTCTTCAAAAATTCCTTCCGCGATTTCTTAGAAAATTCCTTAACGAATTATTTTAAGAAATTCTTTTAGAAATTCCATCGGAAATTGCTATGAAAATTTGGTCGGAATTCCTACGAAAAATTCGTCGGAAATACCTACAGGAATTGCTTCAGGAAAATCTTCCAACATTTCCTTAGGACAATTCCTTAGAAAATTTATTTATAATTTCTTTTGGAAATGGCTTTAGAAATATCTGCGGAGATTGGTATCGGGGTTCGTTCAACCTTATTTTAGAAATTGCTTCAGCAATTATTTCAGGAATTTCTTAAATAAATTCTTCCAGTACTACTATTATTTTTATGGCAGTTCTTACGAAATTTCTTCAGAGCTTCATCCAGGAATTCTTTCGATTCCTCCGGAAATTGAATCAGAGGCTCCTTGAGACCTTCGGATATTCCTTTAAGATTGTTTTCAGGAGTCACTTCTGAAATTCATTCAGAAATTACTTATAACGTTATAAATTCTTTCGTAAATTTCATCTGGATATTTTTTTGAAATTTCCTTTCATAAGAATCACTGGAGACATTTCCGAGGGAATTAAATTTCCGATGGCATCCGAAGGAACACCTGAAAATTTTTTTGAATTGGATGTTTTTGGAAAAACATTTAAAAAAAATCTAGAGACCTTTTCAATAAATTAGACGAATGCATTGCATTTTATAGACGATAAAATGCAATAAAAAATCGTAATATTTGAAGTTGTCTGACATTTTTTAAATCGATTTATCCCTTGACTGATTACGCCCCCAATTGTAGTTCTTACTACTAACGCCAAATTATAAATGAACCAATTACGCCAAAAATGCTGGTGCCCAATCATTACCAGAGCTCTGACGCCGCCAGCTTTTCCGGGCCCATCTTGATGAGCCCAGCTCCGATACCTTCCTTACCAGCTGCTTTATTGGTCTTTAGCTTTTGGATGGCATCCTCAACGTCCCTCAAGGTGAGGGGTGGTTGGCTTCCATCGTCCGCTGAACTGACGTAGTCATCTCCTCCGCTCCCTTGAATTTCACTGCCTGTACTCTCAGCGCCATTTAACCTTTCGATCACCACACGTTCGTCCGTCAAGATGCTCCCATCCTTATCCCTACACATCTCGGCTAGCGGCACGAAGGTTTGGCGGGATGCGTTGAGTTTCTGATTAAACTTACGTGTTTCTTGAGAAGGGCACAGCTGTTCCATCTCCTCGCACTCCGCTTCTTCCAGGCGGCGTTTCTTCTCCTGCGGGTCTGCTGTCTCCGCTTCCGTCTATAACATTTCACGCTCTCCGGGTACCTTGTTGCAGCGCGACCGCCCGCGCTGCGTCCTTCTCCTCCAGAATCTGTCTGCACTCTTCGTCGAACCAATCGTTCCGTCGGCTTCGTCCCACATATCCGACGTTGTTGTCCGCTGCGTCGTTAATGGCTGCTTTGACTGTATTCCAGCAGTCCTCAAGGGAGGCCCCATCGAGCTCACCCTCCTCCGGCAATGCTGTCTGGATATGCTGCGCGTATGCAGTGGCGACATCAGGTTGCTTCAGTTGCTCTAGGTCGTAACCGTCGGTACCAAACATTGTTAATGACGAATAGTTTTGAGCGCAGTTTAACCAGCACCAGATAGTGGTCAGAGTCGATGTCAGCGCCACGATATGTCCTGACGTCGATAATGTCGGAGAAGTGCCGTCCATCAATCAGAACGTGGTCGATTTGTTGTTCTGCCTGCAGTGATGATCTCCAGGTGTACCGATACGGAAGGCTGTGTTGGAAGTAGGTGCTGCGAATGGCCATATTCTTGGAGGCTGCGAAATCAATTGATCGTAGGCCGTTTTCGTTCGTCAGCCAGTGGGCGCTGACCTTTCCAATAGTCGGTCTAAACTCCTCCTCTTGGCTAACCTGAGCGTTCAAATCTCCTATGATGATTTTGAAGTCGTGGCTTGGGCAGCTGTCGTACTCACGTTCCAGCTGCATGTAGAAATGTAGAATGCGTTTTATCAACATCAGTGCTTCCGGAGTGTGGGCTATGGACGTTGATTATGCTGAAGTTGAAAAACCAGCCTTTGATCCTCAATCTGCACATTCTCTCAGTGATCATCACCCAATCACGCGCCTTTGCATATCGCCCATCACTAAGAAAGTTGTTCCCAGCTCGTGTATATTCCCGCAGCTCTGGTAGATAGTATGATAACCTCTAAACGTTCGCACCATTGATCCCTTCCAACAAATTCGTGTGCTCCCGATGAAGTTGAGAGAATTGCAGTTCCACGAACCGAGTTTTCAATCGCTAGCCCCTTTTTCGTCTTTGCCGATTGTTTCGGTCCGTATTCTCTCGCTGATTACACTGGTCGACAGTAAAGGGACGTTCACTCTGGCCTGCCCCTAAATTTGTATTCGCGATGCTCATGTGTTGCATTTGCAGTTCTCGACCACCAAAATCGACTAGTTACTAGAGTTTGTTGTTTGATTAGAAAAATTCCGAGATTATATGGTCACAAAGTAGGAAGGGGATCATCGCTTTAACGGCGTTGAAGTCACTTGCATGTTTGCATGAATGCATGTTCAGATTAGTTAAAATGCCAAGTTATTACGATAATCTAAGTTATAACGATATCTGAATGTCCCCATAAGTGTTTTTCAGGATAAAATGGGAAAAGATAGGTAGGGAAAATGGGAAAAGATAAGTGCCTCCAGAGGGAAAAGATAGGTAGGGATTTTGAACGCATGATACAATTGTTCTCGGAATTTTCGCAATAAAACAACAACCAGTCGATTTTAGAGTCCAGAATTACAAATGCAACACATAAGCATCGCGAATACAAACTTTTTTTTTGTGATTTTGTCATTCAGTGCAATCTTGTTGCTGTTTTTTTAAGGCTGGCTTGCAGGGCTTGATCAATCCCCCAAATTTCCGGAGGACCATTCCGACTAAATCTTCGGTGGACCATGGTTCACAATTTTGCTTAGAATTTCGGACAATGATCAGTCACCCCTGACATGGAGAAGAGATTTGCACTCCAGGAGAGGAACAAACCCCCTTCCCTTCCTTGACAGCATACGACCTTAGTTCTAACCTGGGTTGGTTACCCGATCTTCCCTAAGGTTGCTTGTATCCCGGCTAGCACCACGAGGTTGTAGGGATAGGAGTTGCTGGGTAAAAGGACCACGAGATGGGTTCTATTTTATTCCTTCAAGTACGCGAGTACCATTGGTACGGTGCACTTTACCCAGCATTTGCCGTGCATCGGCATCATTGTTGGTCTTGAATCAAAGAATCTCCAAAGCATGTACACAGAGTGGCTTTCTTGTCCCAAGAACACTACTTTAATGGTGATTTATATATAACTTGATTTGGTCATAAGGACTGTTCAGTTTATAAAGAGGACACGTTGCACAGTGTGCAAATTCGAGCCAAAAAACGGACGCAATTCAACCGCGGTATGTACATGTCTGGAGATTACCTTAAAAAAATCACAAAAATCCAAAGAATCTGATGGTGCCGACCCCTTTGCCGTTAGAATACTGGAAGTGTCCTTTTTTGTCCAATTTCCCCTACAAATAGAGGATTTTACTAATGCATATGTTCACATCAATCGAAAAGACAGGGAAAACCTTGACTTGTGTTATGGAAATATCATAATGGGCCTCCCATATATTGTTGAACACTGATAAGTGTCTCATTTTGTCTAATATCCCCTATAAAATGCTTCAGATGATACATATTTAAGATTCGAGAAGATCATCAAATGAGTAACTGTCAGTTATGGAATTCAGGACGATGAAATAGTATTATCCTCGCACAATTCACTGGGAATATGTTAAGTGTCCGTTTTTGTCTGATGCCCCCTATAATTTAAAAATATTTTCAAAAGTATAACATCAAATCAATTTTCATTTTAGGAAAATGTACTGAGATCCTTGAAGGCTATTGTAAGCATATCAAAAGGCTACTCCTTTTTTGCAGTGTGTGTGTGTGTGTGTGTGTGTGTGTGTGTGTGTGTGTGTGTGTGTGTGTGTGTGTGTGTGTGTGTTCAGTGTCTCATTTTGTCCAATATCCCTTATACGTTGAACCGTTTTTATTCAATTAATCAGAACACACAAATTGAAAGCTCGAGAAAATTTTTGTGAAAATCGATAATTCGCCGACAATGAAATGTGACTTTTCCTAGGGGGTTGAATAGTGTCTGATTTTGCTAAATATCCCCTATAGTTAAATGAAACTTTAAAATAAGATAGAGCAAATCAATAATTACCTCTAAAAATTATATTAGCATTCTTGTTTACTTAGTGGACTTATTAAAGAGAGTTTTTTTCTCTTTCAGAGTGCATCGTTCAGTGTCTCATTCTGTCTAATATCCCCTATACATTGAAATCCTTTTAATGCACAAAAACATCAATTGAAGTTCGAGAGAATTTTGTGAATTGTGCTAATTTTAGTGAATCACTTGAATAATAAAATAAGGCCTTAGCCTCGGCCTTAGCTAATTACCAGGGAGCTGGGTAATGTCTGATTCAGGTCAATATCCCCTATATTTATATGAAGTCCCAATATATAGTAGAACAAATCAATAAATAACTAAGAAAACTATATCAAGATCCTTGCGCATTATAGTGGACATATTGAAGAAAGGTTGTTTTTCTTAAGTGCACCGTCCAGGGTCCCATTCCGACAAATATCCTTCTAGGAAATATTTTAATGCATACGAACACACAAATCAAAAAGCAAATCATCTGGACAACAAAATGTTCTTCTTCGTGTTTCTGATGAGAGATATGAGAGCAATAAAAAGGAATAAAATGTGGTTCTCCTCATTAATTTGTTTAGCAGTTTTGTGGCTGGTTTTGTCAAATACTTTTTTATATTTTAATGTAATAAACTAAACATATCAGATCAATATGAATTTTAGTTATTTCCACTTGCTGATTGTAGGTATTATCCCAATTAGGTATAACATATCTTATGAAATAAATTTCTTGCTGGGAGAAGTCAGTGGACACTGGACGGTGCACTTAAGAAAAACAACCTTTCTTTAATATGTCCACTATAATGCGCAAGGATCTTGATATAGTTTTCTAAGTTATTTATTGATTTGTTCTACTATATATTGGGACTTCATATAAATATAGGGGATATTGACCTGAATCAGACATTACCCAGCTCCCTGGTAATTAGCTAAGGCCTTATTTTATTATTCAAGTGATTCACTAAAATTAGCACAATTCACAAAATTCTCTCGAACTTCAATTGATGTTTTTGTGCATTAAAAGGATTTCAATGTATAGGGGATATTAGACAGAATGAGACACTGGACGATGCACTCTAAAAGAGAAAAAAAACTCTCTTTAATAAGTCCACTAAGTAAGCAAGAATGCTAATATAATTTTTAGAGGTAATTATTGATTTGCTCTATCTTATTTTAAAATTTCATTTAACTATAGGGGATATTTAGCAAAATCAGACACTATTCAACCCCATAGGAAAAGTCACATTTCATTGTCGGCAAATAATCGATTTTCACAAAAATTTTCTCGAGCTTTCAATTTGTGTGTTCTGATTAATTGAATAAAAACGGTTCAACGTATAAGGGATATTGGACAAAATGAGACACTGAACACACACACACACACACTGCAAAAAAGGAGTAGCCTTTTGATATGCTTACAATAGTCTTCAAGGATCTCAGTACATTTTCCTAAAATGAAAATTGATTTGATGTTATACTTTTGAAAATATTTTTAAATTATAGGGGGCATCAGACAAAAACGGACACTTAACATATTCCCAGTGAATTGTCCGAGGATAATACTATTTCATCGTCCTGAATTCCATAACTGACAGTTACTCATTTGATGATCTTCTCGAATCTTAAATATGTATCATCTGAAGCATTTTATAGGGGATATTAGACAAAATGAGACACTTATCAGTGTTCAACAATATATGGGAGGCCCATTATGATATTTCCATAACACAAGTCAAGGTTTTCCCTGTCTTTTCGATTGATGTGAACATATGCATTAGCAAAATCCTCTATTTGTAGGGGAAATTAGACAAAAAAGGACACTTCCAGTATTCTAACGACAAAGGGGTCGGCACCATTAGATTCTTTGGATTTTTGTGATTTTTTTAAGGTAATCTCCAGATATGTACATACCGTGGTTGAATTGCGTCCGTTTTTTGGCTCGAATTTGCACACTGTGCGTTGTATTGTCAATGCTTTTAAACCATCAATCTTTTTCTAAATCTGTTTTCTTTTCACTGAATATATTGTCTGGCCTTCTAGAAATGAAATCCAATTATCAAAGAAACAATTCTAACTCAGAAATTTGGGATATTCATAACAATCTAAATTTGTTTGATTTTTAACAGATTCAACCATTTATATCCCGTTTTCGGGCTGCCACAGGCTCTACTGTTTCTAGATATCGACAAATCATTGACAATGTGCTTCTTTTCGATCTTCTTGATGATTTTGTTGACATGCCGATTTACAATTTTCTTACAATCTTTCAATTGCAGCTTATGTTTACGCGAAATTTGAGAAGCTTTGATAATTGGCGCCATTTTGTTGGATTTAAACTGTTTTATTTCTTTTCAAAAAGTACAGTTGATTGGCAGTGTATTATAATATACGATAAAGCAAACTCCATCGAAATTGACCAATCTATCTGCATAATATCGTCGTGTGAAAGTGTCCTCTTAATAAACTGAACAGTCCTTATATATGTAAGTCTTAGTAACTCGTCTATGACAAATGTGTTGCTTGGGTATGACCACGAGGCTTTCAACAGTTGTTCGTAGAAATTCAAAAAATGTTTTCATTGTGGTTACAACTACGGAGATTTTCATGGCGACTTTTAAGCACTGGGGTCGGTTGTAAGTTGGTGTATAATGTTTCATCTAACACAGCGGTTCTCAACCTGGAGTACATGTACCCCTGGAGGTACCTTCGTTGGCCCCATGGGGTACCACGGACAAAAATGCGTCATGGCGGATGTATTACAATTCCATTAAATACTTATTGATAAAGTTGTGTAACTTTCAAAAATTGCGTAATTTTTAATTCCAAAGCTTTGTACCGTACATAATATGTATGACGATCAGTAAATCAAAATTAAATTCTGCCACTACAACCAGCACAATGTATAAAGGGATGTGGGGCAAAACGTAGAGTGATTAGAACCCAGAACTTAAAGGATCGGAGGCCTGTATTTGAGAGGTACGACGGCTTTTTTCGAAAATGTAAATAACCTAGTTGCAAGACGCTTGTTAAGCTTCCTTTCGAGAGGCTCCGAAGCATGCTTTGAAAACACTCGGGAGAAGCTTCCTTTCAAGAGGCTCGGAAGCCTCCTTTCTTGAAACTCGGAAACCTCCTTCCAAGAGGCTCGGAAACCTCCGTTCAAAAGGCTTAGAAGCCTCCGTTCAAACTGATTGGAGCTTCCTTTAAAGAGGCTCGAAAGCATCATTTCAAGAGGCTCGGAAGCATCCTTCCATGAAACTCGGAAACCTCCTTTCAAGAGGCTTGGAAACCTTCTTCCAAGAGGCTCGAAATTCTCGACTTTCAAGAGATCAGGAAGACTCCTGTCATGAAACTCGGAAGCCTTCTTGCAAGAGTCTTGCAAGTCTCCTATCAAGAGGCTCAGAAGCGTCTTTTCAAGAAGTCCTTTCAGGAGGCCCAGAAGCATCCTTGCAAAATGCTCAGTAGCGTCCCCCTTTCCAGAGGTTCAGAAGCCTTCTTTTAAGAGGCTCGGAAGCCTTCTTTCAAGAGGTTCGTAAGCTTCCTTTCAAGAGGCTTGGAAGCCGCCGTTCAAGAGGCTTAGAAGCCTCCTTTCAAGAGGCTCGAAATCCTTGTTTTAAGGGGCTCGGAAGCCTCCTTTCATGAAACTCGGAGACCTCCTTCCAAGAGGCTCGGAAACCTCCGTTCAAGAGGAATAGAAGCCTCCGTTCAAACGGCTTGGAGCTTCCTTTAAAGAGGCTCTAAAGCCTCATTTCAAGAGGCTCGGAAGCATCCTTCCATGAAACTCGGCAACCTCCTTTCAAGAGGCTCGGAAACCTTCTTCCAAGAGTCTTCCAAGCCTCCTTTCAAAAGGCTCAGAAGCGTCTTTTCAAGAAGCTCAGAATCGTCCTTTCAGGAGGCCTGGAAGCATCCTCGCAAAATGCTCAGAAGCGTCCGCCTTTCAAGAGGTTCGGAGGCCTTCTTTTAAGAGGTTCGTAAGCTTCCTTTCAAGAGTTCGAGAAGCTTGGAAGCCTCCGTTCGAGAGGCTTGAAAGTTTCCTTTCAAGAGGCTCGAAAGCCTCCTTTCAAGAGGCTCGAAATCCTCGTTTTAAGAGGCTCGGAAGCCTCTTTTCAAGTGGCTCGAACGCCTCCTTTCAAGAGGTTCGGAAGCCTCCTTTCATAAAACTCGGAAATCTACTTTCAAGAGGCTCGAAAACCTCCTTTCAAGAGGCTCGGAAACCTCGTTTCAAGAGACTCGGAACCCTTCTTTCAAGAGTCTTGGAAGCCACCTTTCAAAACTTAATTTGAATTGGAAAGCTTCACGGAATAGCAACAATTTCAGACAACTTTTCGGAGTACCGTTTTTCCTACTTATGAGTTATGCTTATTTTCATTTACAGCGAAAAAACATAGGGGTCCTCAATGAATGTAAAAGCTCGAAGGTGATCCTCTCAGGGAAAAGGTTGAGAACCGCTGCTCTAACAAGCAATGAGTTTCCAATCAAATGCAGTCCACCTTGAAAGGAGAATGGCAACAGGAATTTCTTCAGCAAGAATTAATTTTAAAATTTCTCACGTATCCCGTTGGACAAAAATTCCTTCGAAAATAAATACGAGAATTCCTTCGAAAATTCAACGAAGGAGTGCATCGGGAGAAAGCGTTTAACGCAGCGTAGTCGGCCCGATACATACTTGCAATATTTTAACGCTGCGTGCACGTGGCGTTGAAAAAACGGTACTTGGGGATCGCGCCTAATGCACTTGTAACGAATGTTTTGTTTGTTTAAATATGTAATTTGTGTTCTGGTTGTTCTTATCTTGTTGCATAGATTATGAATTGTTTGTTTATCAATTAGCCATGCCTGTTGAAGCACTTGTTTACTCATCGATAACATCAGTACTTATTTTTACCCTTTTATTCTTTTCAGATCCATGGCAAGACTTGAAAGATAATTATGGCAAGGGTGGCTATGAGAAATTGGTCGGCATGCGCAGCGCCAATCCCCATCTGAAGGTGCTGATTGCCATCGGTGGCTGGAACGAGGGCTCGGAGAGGTACTCCAATATGGCGGCCAATCCGGAACGACGTCAGGCATTCGTCAAGAATGCGCTCGAATTCGTAAAGTATGATTTCCACAGCTAATCAATTGTTTATGAGCATATTGTAATCCCACCTGCTATACTTCCAGACGCTACGGATTTGACGGACTCGACCTGGACTGGGAATACCCCACGCAGCGCGGTGGCAAACCTTACGATCGAGAGAATTTCGTATCACTGGTCAAGGAACTGAGTCAACTGTTCAAGAGGAACAATCTGCTGTTGACGTCGGCCATCGGGGCCGGAAAGGACACGATAGATGCCGCCTACGACATTAAAAACCTATCTAAGTACCTGGACCTCCTACATATCATGTGCTACGACTACAACGGAAGCTGGAATCGAAAAATCGGCCCCAACGCACCTTTGCAGAGCCGCGACGTTTTAAACGTGGAGTTCACGATTGAGCATTTATTGGCCTTGGGAGCACCTTCCAATAAGATCGTAATGGGCCTTCCATTCTACGGGCGAACCTTTGTAACTGAATCGCAACGCGCCAGAATTGGTGATGAGTCGGATGACAAGGGCTTTGCAGGACCATCCACCAACGAAAATGGTTTCATGGGGTACAACGAAATCTGCGAAGCTCTGAAGGCCAACCCTGATGGTTGGACTGTGTCATGGGACGCAGAAGCTTCTGAAGCGATTGCAACCATGCCAGACGGCGATAAGACGAAGGTGGTGATTTACGACAACACGCGCTCCATGGCCAACAAGGTGCGCTATGCCGTAAGACAGAATCTGGGCGGATTGATGATCTGGTCGGTTGATACGGACGATTTTAATGGAGTGTGCGATCCGGAGAAGAAAACATTCGCCGACTTTGGAGATCAGGATAAAATCAAACTGAATATCCCGCCTCCAGTTCAGGAGAAATACAAACTGCTAAGAACGGTCAACGATGCGATCGTGGTGGCCATCGATGAGCTGAACCAGGAGAACGAGATATCCAATGTGCCGGACGATGCGGACGAGTCGAATCAGAACGCACCGCAAAGTGGGGGGTGCAGTGCGGAAGTATTCAGTTTTGGAGTATGTTTGCTTAGTTCTATGGTGGCCTTACTTCTAAGGAGGTCTTAGTAGGAACGAAAAGTTATCATCAAGATGGCAGGAGATGTAAATTTGTGTAATATTTAAGTTGGAAACTTGTAAATAAAACCGATTAAAACATTGCGAACTATTTTTATTACTTTGTATTATGGTCACTTCTTACGGAAGGGAATATAGGAGCCATCATGCTGAAATTGCCAATCTTGTCCATTTAGCGAAATAAAATAGAATAAATTTCCAACTTGTTGCAAACGAATGAGAGAGGCGGACTAATCATAACTAAGGTTGGCACTCCGTTACTAAAAAGCATTTGCTGTTACAAATTTCAAAATCAACCAAGTTATAATCTGTGTCATAGACTAACTAAGGTAGTTGACCTCATTAGCCTATTCCACTCTTTTGCAATAGAGTGCAATTTTACAACCCTCAGGAGGAACGTGTTGTGGGGGGAAGATGATAACTTGGGTCTTCGCCGCTGTCGTATTCCAGCCGAAAACGGCTGAATGGAATCCGCCGTTGAAGAGCGGTGCGACTGTTCGTTTTAAAATTCGACAACAAACTGACGGTGCAATCTTCGTCGTTGCTACTCAACCCGATGGCGCTACCAACACCATCTCACACTGCGGTGGCAGCAATGCGCTAGCATTGCCATACCCCGCCGCGCAACCTCTCTCAGCCCCTCACAAGCTACCGATTCATTGACACACGCTTAAATGAAGCAAAGTTCGTCAGAAAATTCAATATGTTGCTCTCCATACTCTCAAATACTCAATCATGCACAGATTCTTTCACGATAGAGATCAATATTAGTGCATATGCAAAATTGAGAGTTCGAATCAAGTGTAATGTAAAACTTGTAACATTGTACGGTAAATTTGGGCACGCGAAATATGTGATTTCACGATTGGTATATTTGATTGCTTATGTTTAATGTACTCATTCATAGTCTAGAATCACTTATACAAACAGATACAAACTAAAATCATTAGCCGCTTACTCTGAATACTACATCTTTCTCCTTCCCTACTCTTTGAACTTTGTAAGAATATGATTTCAATTTTATAAATATTTCATTATAAAGAAAAATCATACCCAAATTGCTTCAAAATAAATTAAAACAATTCTTAATATTGTAGTACCATCAACATCTAATGCAAAGAAGAACAAACTTGACATGTTAAGTATCGTCATATTTTTGCTAAAACTAATAATGATTGCGGGTCACATTTTATTTTTTTTTCGGAATTCTACTTTCTCTTGCACAATTCGGAATACACAAAAAATGCCCGGAGTCCTACTCGGTACTCGCAAAGAGCAATCATCTATAGAACTTGCAAACGTAGTCCTACGTCAACATTCTTTGGGGTTTTACTCACTCTGGAATAAATAAAAAAACGCCTCGGAGTCCATTTGCAAAATGTATTCCTTCATAGAAGCCACAGACGGAATCCTACGTCAACATGTCTCGGAGTTCTACTCGCTCCGGAACGAACAAAATTGTCTCGGAGTCCTGCTCTGCATTCGTGTGGTCTTCTATAGAATACCCAGACGAACATGTCTTGGAGTTGCATCGGAGTCCTGCTCTGCATTCGCAAAGTATACTCTTCTATAGGATACACAAACGATGTCCTACCTCAAAATGCCTTGGAGTTCTACTCGCTCCGGAATAACCAAAAATGCTTTGGAGTCCTTCACATTCGCAAAGTGTACTCTTCCATAGAATACACAGACGTATTCCTACGTCAAAATGCCTCGGATTTTTTAATCACTTCTGAATGAACACAAAATGGAATAAACACAAATTTTCTCGGAGTCGTGCTCTGTATTCGCAGAGGTCCTCTATAGCATACCCAGATGTAGGCCTACGTTAACATGCCTCGGAGTTCTGCTCCGGAATAAACAAAAATGCCTCGGAGTGCTTCACATTCACAAAGTGTACTCTTGTGTAGAATACACAGACGTAGTCCTACGTCAATACGCTTCGGCGTTCTACTCGCTTCAGATTAAACACGAAAATGCCTCGAAGGTCGGCTCGCATTTACAAAGTGTACTCCACATAATACACAGACGTAGTCCAGCGTCAACATGTCTCGAAGTTCTACTCGCTCCGAAAAAGAAACAAAAAATGTCTCGGGATCTTGCAATGCATTCGCAAAGTGTACTCCTCTATAGACTACCCAGATGCAGTAATACGTCAAAATGTCTCTGATGTTTACTCGCTCCGGAATGAACACAAAATACCTTGGAGTCCTGCTTTGCATTTTCAAAGTAAACTTTTTTTGTTGAATGGTCTGTGTAGCCCTACTTCAACACGAAGTTTTACTCGCTCCGGAATAAACACGAAAATTCCTCTACGGTCTGCTTCGCATTCACAAAATGCTCGCTGCTCGCTCCGGAATAAACAAAAAAATGCCTCGGACAGGGTTCTTATATCAGGGTTCACTCATTTCGACAGTAGATGGGAGAGACTAGCGCGGGGGTGAAAAATTCATTTTCAGTGCAAAACATAAACAAACTCGGTGGCTATCCCATATAAAAATCCAAGATGGCTGAATCATGCAATTGGCATACTGCAACACCTGTTTGTATTCATCTTGGCCTCGGACACCTGCTCGCTCCGGAATAAACAAAAAAAAATGTCTCGGAAACCTGCTCGTTCCGGAATAAACAAAAAAAAATGCCTCGGAGACCTGCTCGCTCCGGAACAAACCAAGGATGTTAGCGATCATTCAGTAATTTGCGTTCGATCATTTAGTAGTTTGTCAATAACACATTCCAGAAGCTGAATTTCAAAATATGTTGTATGGTGGACTTCTAGTGCGAAGGTTTTTCTACAACTTTGCCTAATGGTTCGTTATTAGAATTCAACTAATAACGGAGTTAGAGCGCTAGTTGCAGTAGCTCAAACTAAATGATTGGAATTTTGTTATCATTTAGTCTAAGTTACTGAAACTATAGCTATAACTCCGTTACTAGTGGAATTCAAACAACGAACCATTAGGCAGAGTTGTAGAAAAACCTTTGCACTAGAAGTCCACCATACAACATATTTTGAAATTCAGCATCTGGGATGTGTTATTGACAAACTACTAAATGATCGAACGCAAATTACTGAATGATCGTTAACATCCTTGGAACAAACAAAAAAAAAATTCCTCGGAGACCTGCTCGCTCCGGTATCTTTTATTCTATCCTCGGGAGACCTTCTCGCTCCGGGATCATGGTTTATTCAACACTCGAAGACCTGCTCGCTTCGGTATTTTTTTTCTATGATTTCGGAGACCTGCTCGCCCCGAAATCAACAATTTAGTAACTAGCACATTAATGGATGTGACAAGCACCATTTTCATGCGCTAGTTACAAATATAAAACCAAACACTACCGACTGCGACATGTCGTATTCCAGCCGAAATCTCCACTGCCCGCTCGGAAATTTGTTCTAGACATCTCCGCGATATCTCTGAGACAAAATGTTGAGTCTCCTAGATATTTTTCTTCGATATCAAGAATTTGTTACACCTCAAATCCTCCCCAAATACAACAACCGTTTAAACCGGTGTCTACCCTAAATTTTAGACGAGTAAACCGTTTGAACCGAAAGGGATTTGACATATCCGTATCCGTTAGATAACGCAGAGATATCTAAAAGACATGGTTACCACAGTTCTCCTAGATTTTTACTAGACATTATGGAGATACGGATCCCTCGATTCTTCTTTTTATTTTTTTTATAAATGTTTATATTACATTTCGAATTTGTAAAAAAACATATTTAAAATACATACATACAAAAAATATAATTGAAAAATTTCATTTTTTCTCTTTACATTTATTTTAGAAATAATAATATACATATATATCGAGAATTGTGAGCGCTCGCATCTGGGAATCGCTGCATCATGTCCAATCAAATCGGTTATCCAGTTCCGGTACTCCGGTTCCATGGAAGGTGGATCTTACCTGTATTGGACCTAAGAGATCGACGAAGAGGATGATTATTGTTTTCAGCAGTATACACTAATGTTCAATTTTCATGCTGGCATCGGATCTTAAACGTTGTGGTCGCCTTAGCTAAAGACGAGCTTAGCTCATCGAGGGAAATGGCTCTTTTCTTGTTAATACCCGGGTTCGCAAGATCGTCGGATTGGACAGACACACGGCAATCGTTAATTAAACTGGGATTAAAGGATTAAACTGAGATTTTTCTCCTTTAGTTCCTTTCCAATCCGAAACACGCAAGTGAAAGGAAAAAAGATGGCGACAATCGAAGCGCGAAAAAACTGTACTAAACCGATTCAACTGCAGTTTCGACGACGTTTCGACCGAAAGTACTATTATACGGGCCCAAGTATAAATGAATCTTGACTAAGACGGTTTGCGTCTTTTCGAGGTAGATTCCTGTTCGCTTTTAGACATCCTTCCATGCGGGCAGTCTTGCATCACAATCAGAAAAATATCATCCGCTTTCTTTGCACATCGCCGTTCACATTTTCTAACTCTACTCGCTACTCAAAGACTGATCTTATTTATGCAGTCATGGATTGAGTTTGAGTTTAATGTTAGTCTTGCATCAAAATCAGAAAAATATCGTACGCCTCCATCGCACATCGTCATTCACATTTTCTAACTCTACTCGCTACTCAAACACTGCCCAAGTAACATTTCAAGTTTTATTCCACTCTAGATTTGGTTTACAAAATCAAATTATGATCGTCTTTATGCAGACATGGATAGAGCTTCTTGTTTATGCAGTCATAGATAGAGCTTACCAGGCTCTAGAATGTGAGTCTTGCAACAAAATCAGAAAAATTATCATCCGCCTTCTTTGAACATCGTCGTTTACATTTTATAGCTCTGCTCGCTACTCAAACATTGATCTTGTTTGTGTAATCATGGATAGATATCGCAATAATGCATCAAGATTAGAAAAAATATCAACATTCATCTCCGCATCTCTTGTTTACATGTTTCAACTTTATACGCAAGTCAACCTCTGACTAGCCAAGCATCATTTAACTATCTTGTTGGCATATCTCAACTCACTTGTTCTAACTTCAATAGCTGATATTGACTGTGCAGTACAGATTTTCATGGGTCAAGTTTCTTCTTAACTGATCCATCTGGATTGATCTTCTACCCACATGTAGAAGATATCAAAGACGTACCAACCCGCTCGAAGATTGGATTTACTTTCAAGTGACCCACCCGGATGTAAAAAATACCGGGAGCAAAGCAATCAGCTCAAAAATTGGATTTGTTTGCTATTGATCCAAACGAATTGAACCAGCCTGGCCGTAAGTTGCATTTGCTCTGAACTCCAATACAATATTTTTCAGCATCCGAACAACTTTGTTGTAGATATGTTAACTAGGGGGAATGACGGCTTTGGCAGGTTTTGTTCTATTATTGTCAGGGGGGTTTTTTATGATTGATTTTGCTCAAATTTGGCCTAAACATTCTTTGCATATCAAAGAATACTGTGACCAAATTTCATAAAATTCGGTCGACAAAAACCCCCCTGCCAATAATAGAACAAAACCTGCCAAAGCCGTCTGTTCCCCTATCAAAAACTCATTAATTTCTAAATGTTTTACCTAAATAGTGTTTCCATACACACTAGCGCCGCCAAGTGGCTGATTCCCAATCTAATCTAACTTCCAATACAGTATTCTCGATCCTGCGAACACCTCTGTTGTAGGGGAACGGTTCGCCACTTCATCTCATAGCTCCTATTCCCATCTCATCACACCTCACACCACACCAAAACAAAGCAATGGGAAGGAATTTGGTTTGTTTATTATTTTTGTGATTTTTTTCAGCAGTGAGCACGCATGTTGACAAAAAAAGCGACGAATTTGGTGCCGTATTTCTTTGTTTAGCGATGAGATGGATATCTGTACAGTGAGATGGAGATCGGAACAGTTCCCATAGGGGAACTTTCAAAATCTAATATTTTTCGAAATATTTAATCTAAATGGTGTTTTCATACAAATGGTTAATTTCCAATCTGATCTAATCTCCAAAACAATATTTTCGAGCTTCCGAACAACTCCGTTATAGATGTCAACTATCAAAATCTCATGAATATCGAAATATTCTACCTAAATGGTGTTTCAATATACTAGCGCCGCAAAGTGGCTGATTCCTAATCCGATCAAACCTTCAGTTTAGTATTCTCGAGCCTCTGAACAACTCCGTTGTTTATATTGTGCATTTAGACCAAAACTGTTTCTATGGCGCTGACTAACTGGCAGCAAGGCCCACTTCCGACGAGATTCACACGGAAAAATAAAATAAATATGCAGCACTGCACGGTGTTATCTGTCACAAAATCGAGCTTGTTTTGTCGCTGACAACGTCGCTGGCACCAAATTGAAGTTCGGAAGTCGATTATCACACTTCCGAACGCTCTTCCGACAATGTGTTGGTAACAAATTCAAATTTTGTTCTGACGTTCATGATGTCGGAAGTAAGTTCGGAAGTAAAACGTCGGAAGTCGGAATACAATTTAGTGCTGGCGACACAATAACAGCTTTCAACGTCTCATAGTTTTCGAAATACATTGGGGTCTCTTTTTACGCGACTTGTTTTACGCGGATTTTGGGATTTACGCGGTTTTTGGGATTTACGCGATTTTTCGAAAATCACGTAAAAATTGTAAAAAGTTGATTTTTTATCGATTTTTGGAAAAGTCGTTTTTTACGCGGATTTCGGATTTTCGGGGTTTAAAAAAAAATCTAAGTCCTTTTCAAGGGAAAACAATTAGAATATTTAATGAAGGTACGATGCTGGGTCATTAGAGCGAAGGCCGTCAGTCCCGAAGGTCATTTGGCCACAGCCGTTAGGCCGAATGAGAAGTGAGATGGAAGAAGTGTGAAGAGAGAAATGAGAAAAAAGTTGTAATATGTGAGATGTGAGAAGTGAGTAGCAAGAAGGGAGAAGTGAGAAGGGAGAAGTAAGAAGTAAGAAGCGAGAAGTGTGAAGTGAGTAGCGAAAAGTGAGGATGTGAGAAGTGAGAAGTAATAAGTGAATAGTGAGAAGTGAGATGTGAGAGGTGATATGTGAGAAATAAGAAGTGAGACATGAGAAATAATTTGTGAGACGTGAGAAGTGATAAGTGAGAAATGAGAAATAACTTGTGAGAAGTGAGAAGCAAGAAGGGAGAAGTGAGAGAACGAGAAGTGAGAAATAAGAAAGAAGAAATGAGAAGTGACAAGTGAGAGCCAAGAAGTGAATAGTGAGAAGTGAGTAATGAGATAAACATGTGAGATGTGAGATGGGAAAACTGAGAAGCGAGAAGCGGTAAGTAAAAAGAGGAAAGTGAGAAGTGACAAATGAGAGTTTAGATACGATAAGTGAGATTTAAGATAGAAAAAGTGAGAAGCGAGAAGAGAGAAGTAGGAAGTACGTAGTGAAAAATGAGAAGTGTGAAGTAAGTAGTGTAAAGTGAGAAGTGAGGAGTACGAAGTGAATAGTGAGAAGTAAGAACTGAGAAGTAAGAAACGAGTGGTGTGACCCGAGAAGCAAAAAATGAGAAGCGAGAAGGATGAAGTAAAAAGTTGATGAGAAGTGAGAAATAGGAAGGGAGAAAAGATAAATAAGAAAACTGTAGCGAGAAGTGAAATGTGAGATTTGGAAAGTGTGAAGTAAGAAATTATGTGCGAGTAGTGAGAAGTAGAAGGTGAGCAATGGAAAGTGATTTTTGAAAAGTGAAAAGTGAGAAATAAATAGTGAAAAGTGAGATGTGGAAAATCAGAAGTGAGAAAGGAGAAGTGAGAAGTAATATGTAAGATGTAAGAAGTGAGAAACAAGAAGGGAGTCAGAATTGAGAGGCGAGAAGTGAATAGTGTGAAGTGAGAAATGAGATAAATATGTGAGATTTGAAAAATGAGAAGTGAGAAACGAGAAGTGATAAGTGAGAGCCGAGAAATGAGAAGCTATAAGTGAGAAGTAAGATTTAGAAGTGAGAAATTCGATAAGAGAAATGAGGTGTAAGATGTGAGAAGCGAGAAGTGAGAAACGAGAAGTGATAAGTAAGAGCCGAGAAATGGGTTGGAAGCGACAAATGAGAAGTGAGAAATTCAATACGAGAAGTGAGATGTAAGATGAGAGAAGTAAGGAACGAGAAGTGAGAGCCGAGAAATAGGTTGGAGGCGACAAATGAGAAGTGAGAAATTCAATACGAGAAGCAAGATGTGAGAAGTGCGAAGCGAGAAGTGAGAATTAAGAAGCCAGAATTGAATAGAGAGAACTGGGTTGTGAGAAGTGAGGAGCGAGAAATGAAGTGAAGTGAGAAACGAGAAGTGATAAGTGGAAGCCGAGAAGTGAATGGAGAGAAGTGAGTTGTGAGGAGTGAGTTATGAGAAGTGAAGAGTGAGAAATAAAAAGCAATTTGTAAGATGTGAGAAGTGATAAGGGACAAGAGAGAAGTTAGAAGGGAGAAGTTAGGTGTGTGATGTGTGATGTGAGAGGTGAGAAACAAAAAGTTGAGAAGTAAGAAGTGAGAAGTGAGGGGGGAGAAATGAAAAGTGAGAAGTGAGATGTAAAATGTGAAAAAATGAGATAAAGATGGGAGATGTGAGAAGTGAGAAGGGATAAATGTACCAAGCGAATTTGACGTCACACGTTTCATTGCTTGGATTGTAATCGTGGCGTCATGCTCGTTTAGCTACACTAGTTGAGAGTTCGTTTGGCTACCCTTGTCTTCGCCTCAGCTCGTCTAAAGAACCTACAGTGCCTATAATCTAGACTTTCCGATTTGGGTACAATATTTAGACCACTACCCGGGATGTGGGTGGTCGTCGAGTAACTCGATAATATTATTGAGTTCAGAAGCGAAAGACAGAACATAATCAATGAACTGAAACAGAAACTACTGGTGTTCGAGTCGTAAGACAAGAACAGGACGCTTTTATCAGCCACCCGGGAGAAGCGAGAAGGCCGACAAAGGTGCCACAACTGAGGCCTTCTACTTCCTTGGAACATCGACTATTGCAGAAGAGGCGATTGATTTCGCCCTGACGGCCAACGAGGAAAATATTGCGCCTAACCAAAAACGACTCAAGCAGCAAACCGGCGAAGGTGCTCAGAGCAAAGCCAAGCAGTAGGCTACAGTAGGCCAAACGTCGTCTTGACGGAGCAGATCGGGATGTAGTGATGCCCGAAGGGGGTTGACCCGAGAAGGCGACTTCTCGGCCCAAAAAAGCGAAAGCCACCAACCAAACGCAACTCGCCGGGCCGCAAGAGGGTACCTGCCGGCCAGTGCCATCGGCACAAGGGACCGAAAATCCCTGGCAGCAGGTCAGTAGCTTTTTTTTATTAAAAGTTTTTTATTAAAAGTCGTTTTTTACGCGGTTTTCGAGATTTAGGCGGCTTTTCCACGCGATTTTTTTACGCGGATTTTTTCAAAAGTTTTTTTAAGCGGTTTTTAAAAAAGGTTAGGATACACGTGAAAACCACAAAACAACGTTTTTTACGCGGTTTTTGGGATTTACGCGGTTTTGATTTACGCGGAACGTATCTCCCGCTTAAAAACCGACACCAGTGTATTTCATCTAATTGGTGTTTCCATACATACGCACCGCCAAATGGCTGATATTCAATCTGATCTAATCTTCAATACAATATTTTCGAGCTTCCGAACATTTCCGTTATAGATGTCAAGTTTCAAAATCTCATCATGAATTTCGAAATATTCTTCCTTAATGGTGTTTCCATACACACTAGCGCCGCCAAGTGGCTGATTTTCAATCTGATCTAATTTCTAATACAATATTTTTGAGCTTCCGTTATAGATGTCAACTTTAAAAATTTCGAAAATTTCATGATATCTCACCCAAATGGTGTTTATGTATACACTCGAGCCTCCGTACAGCTCCGTTTTAGACATCAACTATCAAAATCTCATAAATTTTGAAACATTTCATTTAAATGGTGTCTCGATACACACGCGCCGCCAAATGTCTGTTTTCCAAACAACTCCGTTATTATTAACCTTAAAAATATCATAAATTCCGAAACATTTCACCTAAATGAGTACAACGGATACACTATGCTCAATGATCCAATTATGTTTACCACCTGAAAGCGCCCTAGACCAGGACGAGAATCGAACTTTCAATCTCTGGATTGGCCATCCTACGGCTTTGCTCGAATGGCTAACTGGATACTCATTGCTGTGTACTGTATGCAAATAGAAGAGGGAACCATTCGGCAAATGTTACATTCGAGGAATTGTTATTGGGGGAATTTACATTTGGGGAATTGTCGAACAATCCCCCCACACGCTTTATTCTGCGCTGCACAACTGATCATGCTCAGTCCGTTAGGAAAACGATCTTCATCGGGAGGATACTGGTGGAAGCCTTGTTCAGTATTTCCAGAAACCCAATCTTCCTTCGTGATAGCTCGATGTTTATCAACACAGTTGGCGCACTTAAGTTCGACAAATCCCTGATTGATTTGTGTTGGTTTGCGATCGCAGGACAACTTTAACATCTACACTGCAGAGACAGAATTTGCCGTTTAGGTTTAGGCCCCTTGCAATCCATTGATGACGCTTGATCCGCGGCGGACACATCTCCTTCCACACTGGTTGTACTTGGGCTTCTTGCGTTTTTGTACTTTTGTTTCTTGCGTTTTTACGCGACCTGTTTGCAGCGTCAACATACAATGCCGAGTAAACGTTGCTATATTAAGCAGCTGCTCGAAGGGGTTACCCTCACCTCCAATGCCAGTGCTATTCGGCATTTTGCTTGCAACCGAGTTGGTAACTGGACGAAGAAAATGAATGAAACACGGCAGGTTTTTCGGTCCATCGTCGTCGTAGGGGCTTAAACCAACGAAAGCAAATTCCATTTGCTAGAACTCAACTATAGCAGAACGTTTCTCCTCAGCTTACGATTTGGTACGGATGAGTTTGGCAAAAGGTGTCTCTTTATGCTGGAAGGCTGGAATCAAACAAGTATAAGGGAGTATAACCCGCATTCAGTACTTTTTAATTCCTCAAAACTCTAACTTTAATGGATTTTGATGTTCGGATTCATAAAACATATATGTAATAAAAACATTTCAAAAGTTCTCAGCAATATAAGTAATTTATTTACCTCTTAAAATTGCATATACAAGTACCCTTTAATAGTTTTGGGCTAATAAAATATTATAACCAACAAAGACTGCAAGCAAAGAAAGCGAAACAAAACATTCAAAATATCTAAGCTGCATCTTATCTATTTAATCATTTACTTCAATTTGAAAACAAAGTTTGTTAATCTTTTTATTCAGGGTTTTAGGCTGGTCGAAATAGTATGGATTGGCTTTTTAATTGCTCTCCTGTCGATATCAGGACATTTTATGACTTAGTAGCATGAAATAATTTATCTTAAATCATCATAATAGATATCAATGGAAATAAATCAAAAGCGCAGTTATAACTCATAATAACTAAAGATATTGTATAACATGCTAAAATATCTAAACCAAATGTGCCATAGTGAGAGTATGATGAGATGAAAATAGGACAAGCAGCCTATAGTCGGGCAGTCTTAAACGATATTTTCCTCAAACAAATAATAAACGGGATATTTTTTTTTATTTACCGTTGCAGCACTAATAGGTGTGCACGAAAGGATCACCTCCGATAATAAACTACTATTATCGGTTTTAGAAAATTTCCATTAAGATCACAACATTTTACTTGCCTTCCTTCCGCTACGCAAAGGCCATCAGAGCGGACATAAACATCAGCACCCGCCCCTACGATTGGCTGCACTGCAAGATCATGCGATCGTCGTCGTCGCCGCCTCCATCGCCGCCGCGACCACGCCGCCCTCCGCCACCGTGTCGTCTGGTTCCGCTGCCGGCACTTCCGCCATTACCATCGCCATCCGCTTGATCTTCGCTGTCCGAGGAAAAGGGGCGGCGTAAGCGACCACCAATTCCCTGCCGGCTGAACATGAGAAAATCCAGAATGCGATCTTCGCTATACGACGCACAGCGATTGGCCTGGCGGTTTCGCAAGTTTCGCCTCACGCACTTTTGCAAGTTCTCTCGCGAAAACACGGGCGTTTCTTGCTGAAATATAGAACACCATTAGTGCAATACGTTTTTTACTGATGGAAATTAAGACTATTACCTCATCTTCTGCTCCCTTTGGGATCCAGATCTTGGCGTCATCATCCAGTCCCGAGGTAGCCATTATGGGGAACTCCGGATGCGGTTCTAGGCAATTGACAACCCCGGAATCATCCCCGTGAAGCCAATTGACGATGACTTCGGTTTGCTTATCCCAGAAGAAGATATTGCCGCAGTCGCTTCCGCTGACTACGAACTCCGAGTTAGGACCGAAGAAGTTGACACCTTTGATGGTCTTCATATTACTATACATAGGAAACAGAAGACTGATTAATCTGAACGAGGGTCTACCACCAGAACCCACCGTACCAGTGTCCACTATACCGATGGAGGAATTTCCCTTCTTCATGGTTTACGTTGTCGAACAGGAAGACGTCTTCGTCGCTGCAGCTGGCCAAAATCTCCGTGCCAGTGCTGTTGTACACTGCGCAAGTCACGGTGTAGTGATCCTTTTTCTAGAATAAGTTATGAGTAGTAAGCCAAGACAAGAGTTATATATAAATAGGATGGTCAACTTCATCTGAAGATAGATGAATTGAAAACAAAATGAAAATCAATCAACCGGACACGAGACCTGCCAGATCCATTATATGGAGATAGAGTTGATATAGGGATTAGTAAATTGAGTAATTATTTAAAAGACATAGGTATCTTCTTAATGAAGATGTGTCTTACAAATAGGCAAATAGGGGGCATTATGAACAACCGGGGCAGATTGGACACTCCCAATATTCTTGGTAATTCAATAATTTTTCTACTTTCAATGCAGCGAACTCTATAATCCTTTCATAACCAACTAATTTATAGCGTAGAAGCCATTGTTTTATTTTCTTAGCGCATAAATTTGACAAAAAAGTTAAAATGTCTGATAAGAAAATTATTTTGAGCTTTTTAGTGGAATGTCTTCACTTGTCATAAGAAGAGTTTATACAGTCCCATTGAATTCCACCATTAAGTGGTGGAATTCAATGGGACTGTATAAACTCGTCTTATGACAAGTTAAAATGTCTTCCAAATGGTTAAAAATTATAAGTTTCACCTCCCATAAAATAAGCTTTACTTTACCACAGAAGATGATTTCTCAATTATTGGTCATCCCATAGCCAAATTCTGTTATTTACATTGCTCTGGCATGCATTTGTGACAAGTTTCCTTGATTTTTACAAAATTTCCAACAGTTTTTAAATTTGTTCACCTGTTGGGGCAAACTGAACACTCTATATGGGGGTAGAACTGACACCTTAAAAATTAAAAACATAACCTCAAACTCATCGAACTTGGCTTTCATATCGTGTTATTTTCGTGTTATTATGGTGCGGAATTATAAATCGCTATAAAAGTTCCAGTACATGACATATATACCATAGAAGCATATATATACCGTGAAGTACCCTAATTTCGCGCACTTAAGATCTGACAAAGTTAAAACGTTCATTAAAAAACATGTAGTGGCCATTTGGAAACATTTGCTACACTCTAAAAAATTATCACGTCATATTCACGTGAAAAATCACGTAACTGATCTGTTTTGAACAAACGACGATTGTTACGTGAGGTTAGTAATGCTCACCAGAAATTCACGTAACTTTTACTAAAAATGTTGGTGAATATGACTGTATATTAGAGTGGGGCGCAGTTGTATGGAAAAACGCAAACTTCGTCCGATCAAGTGAGATCAAGGTTTTTCTGAATCGTTTTGGCACCCCAATCAACTGTGCAAAATATGGGCTCGATTGGTTGCAACCTCGCATGCCGCATCGCGTTTTAAATTTACATGGAGATTAGTATGGGAAAACGTACTTTTTCACATTTTTGCTAGAAGCGGCTTTAATTTATGATCAATCACGTGACTCAATACGTTAGCATATAGTCTGGAAGATGCCGAAAGACTTTGCCGAAAAAGGTACGTAGCTGGAAGGTCTACGAAAAATGTTATTACGTTTCGAAAATTGATTGTTTAAACCATATGCAAGAAATCAATTTTTCTGCCAGCACTACCGGACAACCTATGGTTATCGAAAAGCAAAACCCATCTTTCTTCTTGTCGGATTTTTTTCTTTGTGAAATAATTCCGGATAGCTCCCATTAGCTCTAAAGCCCTATAAGATCAATTATTTTGAAATAACACTCAGTTAAATTATTGGTCTACGTAGTACGGCAGTGCTGGCAGAATAAACGATTTTTTGCATATGGTTTGAACACTCAATGTTCGAAGCGTTATAACTTTTTTCGTGGATGTTCCAGCAACGTGCCTTCTTCAGCAAAGTTTTTCGGCATCCTTTGGGTTATACTTTAATGCAAAGTGCCACTTGGTTTACGATGAACTGAAACCTCTAGTGATAGAAATGCAAAAATATACGTTCTCCCATACTAATTTCCATACAAACTTCAAACACGATGCGGAAAGCGAGGAAGCAACCAATCGGTCCCAAATTCTGCACAGTTGTTCAGGACCCAGAATGGCTTTGAAAAACCATTGATTTGAAAAAATGACCATGACGCCCCACTCTACTGTATATTCACGTAAACAATTTAAGTGAGATTGTGTTAGTGTTATTGCAGCTTCGGCATTTGCGGAAGACCTGCATTGTAAACAAGAATGAATGGTACATAACCTAAACATAATGAGACTTCGCGGGCGGTGGTAAGTGATATTCCAGGTGCATCTAGGCGGATCTTTTCCGTGCCTGCATTTCTCCTCTTTGGAAAAAAGCAACGGAGGTTGGATAAAATTTATTAGATTCGTTGAAAAATGATGTGAAAGAAAAAGAAGCTGCACGGAAGTCTAGAGCTACAGTTTTCCGGTCGCGTTAGTATAAAATTTATAGTCTAGGTTCCACTACTTTTTGGTTAATTAACAGCGGCAATATTAGCAATTTTCGAACAAGCAACTGATTTCAAATTCTCAGTGATTCTCATTGACATCATTTCTCAACAAATCTGATAAATTTCATTCAACATCCGCCGATAACTTTGTTTTTTCTTCAACAGTGTTTCTGCGATAACTCCGAAGCGCAATGACAAAATGACGGCATTCCCTGTATCAATGCATCAACAACGCGAAAAAGAGTGCAGTCCTGTTCATTTTTGCATTATTTCCCAAATCACTATATTGCAATACATTTCAAAACATATAGTGGTTACCTGCTGTCTTGTAGCTTTCACTAAAATTTCACGTAACCGGTACGTACAAATCACGTCAGGTTCACCTGATCAAACACGTAACTTCTTTCAAGCTTCACGTCATTTGTACTGGAATATCCAGTCAGAGTCACCGGATAAATCACGTAACTCAAGGAAACTAAATTTTGTTCAGGTTACTTGTCATTCAGGTCATTCTTACGTGAAAAGTAGGGTGGATGAAAACCACATTTGTTTTCAGGTAAATATGACGTGAAGATTTTTCAGAGTGTACTGCATCACGTAGTAGAAGGATTCTAGGTTCTGAAAAAAATCTAGGAACTTTTTTCAAATAGGCGTAACTGTATTTGACCTTCAAATTTGAAACGACTTCTACGCTCTCTATTCAGCTTATTTCGTGCAACTGAGTTGACTAAAATAGTTTGAATTAAGAGCACAATCGTCATTCCAAAAATCAAGATCAGAATCAATTACGCCCATTTGAAAAAAGTTCCTAGAAATGTTACTTGCAAATTTAGCTGCTATTAAAAAAAAATTGGAGTATGAATCCGAGACCGTTGTATGCTCCTTATTTCGCTCAAGAAAATAGGATAGTTCCTAATTTCGCGCAAAAGTGTTCCTAACTTCGCTCATGTTTGGAATTGAATATCGTTATTGGTTTGATGAAATATAATCAATTAACCAATAGAAGCATGCATCCATTGTTCAAAATATGCAGATAACGGTATCAGACAGCCGTCAGTGACCCATGATTTAGTCGAAATGGTATGTGCCTATATTTCGACCCTGAAGCTTTGCTTAGATTTTACTTTATGCATTTTAATTGACACAAGTCATAATTCCTAAAATATCGTTTGCTTCTGAAATATAAACCATATTTTACGAAAAAAAAGGCATTGTATGAGCAATGTTTAGCTGGTGTATAAAAAAAGTTTAAATTTTCGAGACGTCATAAAAGAAAGTCTAAAATTCCGCTATCTCTATCTCATAGGACATCTTCAAATATGTGTTTTATTCAAGTCATCTTCAATATTATATACATTATCGAAAAAGCTGCTGTAGTTTTATCTTAAGTTTAGCATCATTTTACACTTCGGATTTGGTAGCTATTTCAGGCACTGATCTATAAGATTTTTCACGTCAACATTAGTCGATTGCGGTGGTTATCCGCCTGAAAATTAGATAAAAAGCGTATGGGAATGAACTTTTTGGGTTCTATTCAGTGTAAAACTGTCCTGTGTATTATATTGCTTTTGTTTCATTAGAATGTTGCAAATGAAACTACGCAACAACACTAAACGAAATTAGGCACCAAAATTACTCTCATATACCTAATTTCGCTCACAAAGCGAAAGTCTAAATAAACACAAAATACATAAAATTTTACACTTTTCAATAGTAATGACGAATAAACATATCCAACAGAGCATAATGGATACAAATATTTGCAAAAAGTAGTCAGTTTTGTACAGTAAAATCATTTGTTGACTTGGGTCATGTTCTTCGTCGCTGTGCTAAGCACAAGCAAATATGGCGGTCGATGGGAGGATCAAATTGAAATAATTTTATTTGGTGTACTAAACCAAGTTTGTTTTTCAAATTTTTTTCGTGAAAAACATTCAACAACAATGATATTTTGTAATCCTCCAGATTTTTCAGTTTTTACTGGTAACTAAAAAATGAAAAAAATAAATGATTTTATAATGCGCGAAGTAGGGCGCGCGCGAAATTAGGGCACATCACGGTACCATAAAAGTAGCTGAAAGTGCGACACAAAAAGGAAGTGTTTTGTATAGATTTGGCAATCTCGTTTGCAAGTTGTTCGGTACAACCCATTGGAAGGATTGGCGATGCCAGTAGAGTGAATAAGATTATGCAATGCTTAGAGTAGAGACGATTGATAAGGGGTCTTGCAATAAGTGTGAGGATCCATATAAAAACAATCATATGCTTCATACAAAAAGTTCGACATACATGTATGAGGCCGGCTGAAAGTGGCATATTTTTGCGTTACGTAATCAATCTTCTTCTATTCGTCATGGAATTAATATAGAAAACGACCATATATGACCTCGCTTAAGAAGAGGGAAATAGATTTTCGGATGTTGATGATCCAAACACAATTTTAGGTATCTCATACAAAATCATGACAGGAAGATGAACAATTGGGTAATATTTATGTTGGATGATCCATAAAATTGGTTACAATGGCATATAATCACAAGTAAGATAATTTTCTTCATATTTTATAAGGGTGTCCATACTGCCCCATGGGGGTGTCCAATCTACCCCGCTACCTTCCCGAGAGTAGTGAAAAATAACCTACTACAAAATCGTCCTATTTGATTGAAATTGCCTTATTTTCAATACGATTCAAAACAGAACTGGTAGTTAACGAGTAATAGTATCATGTAATTGCTAGAAATCCGAATTATATTCAATTTAAATCACCTAAAATTGATTAAAACCTTAGGGTGTCCATATTGCCCCTTGTCCCCCTAATTACCCAATTTACTATTGATGAGAACTACACCGGTAAATATTTTAATTCCAGGGCTGATAGCGATCATTGCCGTAAAAAAAGTGACTTTAGTGACCAACGCTGACAAAAAAAGACCAAATAGTGACTTTCGGTTAAAGAAAAAGTGATTAAATAGTGACTTTTGGATAAAATTAATAACTGGATAGTGTATTACAAGTTGCTACACTAAAATATGTTTATTATTCAAACTACCATTTTGCAGCAAGATCTACAGCATTTTTTTTTTTTTTTTTTCGAGAGTTGACCAGTTGTAGTCTTAATAGACTGGTATCTCGGCTGGGCTCTCCATGTGATACACAATACTAGCAGACGACTCAAGCTATGTTGCTCACTAGGTCACTGCGGCCTGGGTTTGTATTGTGATCATACCGATACATTATTTTTTCTATCTACAGTCTGTCAATTATAAACCGAACAAATAATGGAAGCTCAACATGTACATAGATGTTTTCTGAATAAGTAGTTAACATGTAAATTTAATTATTAGTTACTTGTAGCCGACATTCAATACCTAATAGTAGTCTATGTTGACAACGGGTGGTACTGTTGCCATTTCCAAGTAACAATTTCGAATAAAGATGTAATGATATCATTCTGGTAGGGTAGTTTCAAAATAGATTAATTTAAGTACTATTGTAATAAATGGACACATTGAAGAGCTTCCCTTATTTTAACACGGTTGAGTATCGGATGTTTGTCAATACGTCGTCGAGTTAATTGTATCCTATCAGTCACAGTAATGTCATATGTTAAAGTTTCAGTAGTCTAATAGTTTTCATTATACAAAATTTCTGTCCAGTTGTTCCGTAATTGCTTTTTTTTTGGTCAAGTTCCCTTTTCTAATATTCAAACCTTCATTATTTATTAAAATAATGAGGTCTAAAATTCAGTTATTCAGATTCAGGGTATACAATATTCAATATAATAGTGGATGAACGCATCATATGGTCTATCCTCATTTCCGTAAGTGGTCAAGTTATTAGTCTTGTAGCAATAATAGTGGTACTAGTTATTCTCTATCCTGTGAGTGCAATGGTCTCAATTAACTATTCTAAACAGAACTCTGTCTCTTGTCTTTCTGTCCACCGATGGTCATGTATTTATTTTCGTTTTTTATTATTTATTTGATATCATTAAATTTCAGTCATTTATTTTATTATAAGGTAAAGGTCAGCGAATTTGTCTTAATACGAGAAACACTAAGTCATGTCCCCTATATATCCGCTAATTTTTCTAACTAACCTAATAGAAGGAAGAGAGAAACAGTTTTTTTTTGCGTTGATCCATGCAGCTAGAGAGACTAAAATAAAAAGATTATCGAGAAGATATAATAGATACATTCACTATCTCCAATGCCAAATTAGTAAATCTACAAATTCTACTTTTCACTACTAAAATTCTACTTCAGCTATACTGGTACAAAATGAATTATTGTTAGCTACTACTACAAGTATAAATAGATGTATGCTATTTGGATAAGCGTTTGTTTCAGGGTCTTGTTAGTATTAGAGTTATGTTAGTTAGACCCCTACTGAGCCCTGCCGGCACCTCCAAATTTACCAATAGGCAGTTGTTGTTAGATCGTGCGACACTAACCATTAGTTAACTTGGAGGCATGGTACCTCAAGTGTTTGGTATAACTGTTGACCTTATTTAAGTAAGATGTGATAAAAGTTTCTCTACGGAGCTTATTTTCAAACCACTTTTAAATGGTAGTGGTAACGATATTCTTGTGAAGGAGATATAAAAAATGGAAAGATATCTTAATTTTTTAATTTAGTGTTGAACTTAACCTTTGTTTGAAAAAAGCACTCTATTAAACAACAAAAATAAAAATAAAATAAAAATCTTTTTAAGACACTTGAAATATCAACGTCAAGCCCCTTATCCATGGACAGGGAAGATCTACAGCATTGTAAAAAACATTTAATGTGAGTTCGAAGTTACTGATGGTAAAACTGGAAATGGAACTTCTTATCTTCTTCTTCTTATTGGCATTACATCCCCACACTGGGACAGAGCCGCCTCGCAGCTTAGTGTTCATTGAGCACTTCCACAGTTATTAACTGCGAGGTTTCTAAGCCAGGTTACCATTTTTGCATTCGTATATCATGAGGCTAACACGATGATACTTTTATGCCCAGGGAAGTCGAGACAATTTCCAATCCGAAAATTGCCTAGACCGGCACCGGGAATCGAACCCAGCCACCCTCAGCATGGTCTTGCTTTGTAGCCGCGCGTCTTACCGCACGGCTAAGGAAGGCCCCGGAACTTCTTATGATGAACACAAAGATGTTCAGACTGAAAACTGAAGTCTCTCGGTATACCAAAAAGTTCTATCTCATGAAAACAGGCCCATTCGATACACCTCGGTTAGAGGGTCTTGTTCGGGAAATCCCAAGACAAAAATCCCGGGATATCCCGGGATGTAATGCATCCCGGATCCCGGGATTTTTCATGCAAATCCCGGGATTTCCCGAAAATAAAAAATACATGATAACAAAAATATTTAAGATAAATTAATGAATGTATGTTCTGCAGAATTGCACCGATTCTAGTTTGTTAGCCCATCGGCTTTTATTTTCCCGCATGTCTCATACACACCCATACAAACAAACATACACAAACAAGCAATCACAGATATCTTCTCAATTCGTCGAGAGAGTGATGAGTAACAATATAGGTCTCCTAGCCTTCTGACTATTTTGTTTTTGGAGCGAACATACAGCTAATGAAAATAAGGAATCAGCTTTCCAGATCTCACAATAATCGAAGCGCCATCCGATGTGCGATCAACTGCGGCTACGAAATTGTGTTCAATGTCACAACTCGTTAACAGCTGTTCCACGGATTGCTTTATCTTCTCCGCCGGAAACGATCCGTAAAGCCGAAGTTGTCCCAAGTTGTCGCACCTCGCTATTAATGACGTTATTCATCGAAGTCCCCCAAGTCCAAGACGATTATGTCGGAATAAAAATGTTCAGATAATGATGACGACGATTGTTTCAACGACATCAATGGTAGTGAAAAATCAGATGACGAACTCAATTCGTTCTCATTTGGTAATATCTTTTTTTTTTTTTTTTTTTTTCGAGTGTTGACCAGTTGTAGTCTTAATAGACTGGTATCTCGGCTGGGCTCTCCATGTGATACACAATACTAGCAGACGACTCAAGCTATGTTGCTCACTAGGTCACTGCGGCCTGGGTTTGTATTGTGATCATACCGATACATTATTCTTTCTATCTACAGTCTGTCAATTATAAACCGAACAAATAATGGAAGCTCAACATGTACATAGATGTTTTTCTGAATAAGTAGTTAACATGTAAATTTAATTATTAGTTACTTGGAGCCGACATTCAATACCTAATAGTAGTCTATGTTGACAACGGGTGGTACTGTTGCCATTTCCAAGTAACAATTTCGAATAAAGATGTAATGATATCATTCTGGTAGGGTAGTTTCAAAATAGATTAATTTAAGTACTATTGTAATAAATGGACACATTGAAGAGCTTCCCTTATTTTAACACGGTTGAGTATCGGATGTTTGTCAATACGTCGTCGAGTTAATTGTATCCTATCAGTCACAGTAATGTCATATGTTAAAGTTTCAGTAGTCTAATAGTGATCATTATACAAAATTTCTCTCCAGTTGTTCCGTAATTGCTTTTTGTTGGTCAAGTTCTATTCCCTTTTCTAATATTCAAACCTTTATTATTTATTAAAATAATGAGGTCTAAAATTCAGTTATTCAGATTCAGGGTATACAAAATTCAATATAATAGCGGATGAACGCATCATATGGTCTATCCTCATTTCCGTAAGTGGTCAAGTTATTAGTCTTGTAGCAATAATAGTGATACTAGTTATTCTCTATCTTGTGAGTGCAATGGTCTCAATTAACTATTCTAAACAGAACTCTGTCTCTTGTCTTTCTGTCCACCGATGGTCATGTATTTATTTTCGTTTTTTATTATTTATTTGATATCATTAAATTTCAGTCATTTATTTTACTATCGGTCATTTATTTTATTATAAGGTAAAGGTCAGCGAATTTGTCTTAATACGAGAAACACTAAGTCATGTCCCCTATATATCCGCTAATTTTTCTAACTAACCTAATAGAAGGAAGAGAGAAACATTTTTTTTGCGTTGAGCCATGCAGCTAGAGAGACTAAAATAAAAAGATTATCGAGAAGATATAATAGATACATTCACTATCTCCAATGCCAAATTAGTAAATCTACAAATTCTACTTTTCACTACTAAAATTCTACTTCAGCTATACGGGTACAAAATGAATTATTGTTAGCTACTACTACAAGTATAAATAGATGTATGCTATTTGGATAAGCGTTTGTTTCAGGGTCTTGTTAGTATTAGAGTTATGTTAGTTAGACCCCTACTGAGCCCTGCCGGCACCTCCAAATTTACCAATAGGCAGTTGTTGTTAGATCGTGCGACACTAACCATTAGTTAACTTGGAGGCATGGTACCTCAAGTGTTTGGTATAACTGTTGACCTTACTTAAGTAAGATGTGATAAAAGTTTCTCTACGGAGGTTATTTTCAAACCATTACTACCATTAAAATAACGATATTCTTGTGAAAGAGATATAAAAAATGGAAAAATATCCTAATTTTTTAATTTAGTGTTGAACTTAACCTTTGTTTGAAAAAAGCACTCTATTAAACAACAAAAATAAAAATAAAATAAAAATCTTTTTAAGACACTTGAAATATCAACGTCAAGCCCCTTATCCATGGACAGGGTTCTCATTTGGTAATATCTGAACTTATATTATATTGATTTTCTTAACCAATTGTTGAATTTAATTCAGATTATATAAAACCGATTTTGGAGAAACTTTCAAACTAATCCGAAACATTGTTCGAATTCCAGAGGAAGGATGAAAACCGGTTTAGGGAACAACTTCAACTCGTTCAGGATGTTCTGAAAACTAGTGAACTGTGAAATCGCTCCATAAGAATAAAAGTACGTACATAATCAAAAATTATCTGGATCTGGTTCAATCGATATTCGACGCTCCCCAGCCTGTTGGGGTGATATCGGAGGCGCTGAAGGGTCGTGACGTAATGTTGTTGACTAGACTTTTTGCTATCTGAACTGAATAGACAGCAAAACCCTTTCACTTCGAATTTGCACGATGCAATTCTAAAACGAGTAGATGAGCGTCGAGACATCAAGAGATGAGATGGCTTCAAAGTAAAGAGAGGTAATTTTCGAATTCGGCTGGGCTTTCGATCGCTTCCCGTCACCAGCTGATTAAGTTTGTTTAAGTTCCGATCCACACATCATTTTCTGAATCTGACGGGAACAAGGCTTCATCTCCATAGAAGAGTTGTAAGCTATGGATGAAAAACTGAGAAATGCGTCGTAGCTTGAGTAATTTCATCAATAAGGAGCATGCTCTGTTTGAAGTAACTGATGAACTAGTATCGAGTCTGGAGAAGGTTTTCATGGCATTGAAGTCCATTAAAACCACTTCGATTGATATACCCAACCAGCGACTGTTAGATTTTCATACACTTCTGTATAGAACTTACCAAAACCTGTATAAGAACTGGGCATATGCAACATTGTTAGATTCTTATACAATATAAGATTACAAACAAAAATTGTAATAAAAGCTTGCGAAATTGTAAGGTTCATATAATATTTATAAAAGAATCTAGCGTTTTCGCATATGCCCAGTTCTTAAAGCCTGTCCACGATAAATTTCGGACACCTGGATAATGTCCAAGTGATTTGTCTCCATTTCAACAAATTGGACGAGAGTCAAAACATGCTGAAAGCATCACATGGAGTGTAGAGATTCATTTGTTATAAAAATGGTCGTGTCAAATTTCTTCCAAACACTTAAAAACAATTTTTTTCCACCTTTTGAAATCGAGAGAATTATAAATAACATGATACCTTCAACGTATTAGACAGTTTTCCTATTAACGATGAAGGATTATCTTCATACTAAAATAAGACTTATGGCCTTTTGGCAGCACTATACAGCTAGAAGTTCTTGGGCCGAGGTGATTTTTGTTCGGTTTGAGGATACATTTTAAATGTATTCCAATATGTTTATATAAAATCTAGTGATACGAACAATTACAAAGATTAAAGTGCGTGAGGTTAGCATTATTGTGTGGTGATAAACAGCTTCAAGCAATGGTTGTATCGAGCACTGTGACGATTTTCAGGTAGGTGTTTATTTGATGATACCGTTTTGTAAAAGTGGAAAGAATCACTTCGGCTCAGTGTTGTTGCAACGAAGAGCAAAAGTTTGAAATCTACATTTTTATTTTCTATAATTGGATCGATTAGGAGTGAAATAAATGGTTGAAAAATATTGAGTATTGTGCGAGATAAATAGGAGACTTTTTTAAAATGGCCAATCATAAACCTACGGCTACTAAACAGTATAAATCATTAGCTTTCTGTGCAGTGAGCCGGGAATGGGGTCCATAGGCCCAAGTAGTGATTTACCCTATTTTTATTTTTATCCCGGGATCCCGAGATATCCCGGGATAACGAAAAATTTAATCCCGGATCCCGGGATTTTTTATAGTCCGGGAAACAAGACCCTCTAACCTCGGTAGCTATACTTACCGTTTTCATGTGAGCCGCGTAGTGAAATTTCATTGGTTTGGATGGATTCCGCCGATCGTACACCCGGACAGATTCGTCATTACCCGACACACAAAACTCATTATCCAGCGGGTGCGTAGAGATGCTGTACAGTCGCTTCTTGACATTCGTAACTCGCTTGGAAATGTTGTCACGTAGATCGTAACTTTTAATAATGCCATCTTCACAAGCCGTCAGGAACTCATACTGACTCCGCGCCGGAATGGCGATTTTGTGAATGGGCTGACTTTGTTTGAACAGGACCGTGCGCGTGACATTCCCTGCCGGCCCAACTCGGGTTTGACGAACCTGGGCAACAAATTATTCATGCATATTACCATTATCGATTGATTTCAGTGCTATCGTCTCACCTGCCCGTCTCTTCCAGTTGAAATGATTTCTATCTCACCTCGATACCCGCTAGCATCAACAAACTTGGTCTGGAACACATTAGAACGATGACCACTGCTGATCGACTGCATCAGCTTATTCGTCTGCCAGTGCCACAGATTGATCTTCAGATCGTCGGACCCGCTGGCCAGCAGCGTTCCAGTCGAATTAAAGTTTAAGCTATTCACACATCCTTCGTGTTCGCAGAGACGATGTGACAGATCCAAGCGTTCCACTAGATGTTTGGACCCATAGGCACGAGATTGAAACCCGAATGAAATATAGCCGAAACCACCGAGCGCAACTTTGCTTCGTAACGCCAAGCCAGACGAACGAAGTTGAATGTCGCGGAAGTAGTTCCATCGATTTCTGTACAATAGAAAATCAGTTCAATTAACACCCATTCAAACTAAAAAGAAGTCAACTCACTTTACACTGCCAATTTGCATGAACGGAAGATTCGCAACGTCGATCTGCTCGTTGGCATTATTTTCTTCTCCAACTTCGTTATCGCTATCATCGCTATCGTCATCGTCATCGTCGTCTTCCGAAACCGCCGGTGACGAATCTGAATCATCCGAATCCGCAGACGACGTATCGCTATTGCCATCGGCATCATTATCGTCATCGTCGTCACCGTCATTGTTACCTCCAGGATCTTCGTCGTCGTGACTAGCGCTGCCCTGTAAAGTAATCAAGGTTTAAATCACAAAAATTTGATTCATATAAATTAAGTAACACCTACCTCTTGGTTGATTTCGTCCACTAAACGTCTGATGATCGCTGCTACGTCCGGATCATCATTGGTCTCATCCTGCGCTGCCTGCTCTGAGCCGGATGAGTTCGAACGAAGTCGATAGTTACGACCACGGAACCGGTGCCTGGTCCTGTTGGGCCGATTACGACGTCCCTCAGTTACTGCCGCAGAGGCAGCATCGGCAACGTCATTCGCTGGCGCATTGTTTGCATCGTCCCCTGGCGCTGTCGGTGCGGTAGCCAATGTCGCGGACGTTGTTGCCTTGGCTTCTGGTGCACTTTCCGTACGATCGGGACTCTCCAGGGTCACCGAACTATCTTCGGTGGCTTCCGTTACGCCCGTGCTCTGCTCTGTAGGCAGCGGCGATGAAGATATTGTTTCGTCTTCTACGCTCATTTTCGATGGTTCGGTTACTTCTGGAGAGTTTATAAGTGGAAGCGTTTTGTCGCTACTGCTGTCATCCTTGTCGTCTGATTCCGACATTTTAACATCGCTGTAATTTTACGTAAAAATTTTATAAAACATGAAAACCGCTATTATTTAATATGGAATAAGTATAAAGGTAGAAATCCAATGATAACATGCTACACAAGTTTGACACGGCAAATGCTGGGTAAAGCGTACCATTGGTACTTCGCGTACCTGAAGGAATAAAATAGACCCCATCTTGCGAACGAAAACGGCCTACGACTAGGGTAAGACGGTATAATGCGCCCCACCTGGCCAAAACGCCCCACTTTGATTTCTAGAAAACTATAACTTACTAAGGGTCAAAATTAGTTGGAACCTATAAATATTTGTAAAACCATCATCCTATGTGAATATGGGAGTATTTTTGTATTACGTAATAAAAATAATAGAAAAATACAAAAAGTTACAGTTTTGATGTAACTTTCAATGTTTGTTTGTTCAACATTCTGGAGCGATGCTTGCATACTGTCCGCAAAACTTGCACTGGAACACTCAGTTGGGCAACAAAATAACTTTTCTCAGTGGTTAATTTGATATAAAATTGCTTCCATCTTCAAAAATGTAACGTTTTTCAAAAATATGTTTCACTGGTCAAAACGCCCCAGTGTAGGCAGGACAATATGCCCTTACCAACTGGACACAAGCGCGGCGAGCTTGCAGCAGTTGCTTCCAAATTATATGGAAACTATTGAAATGTAATTCAAACCTCCTTAAATGGACTTATGTTGGTTTTGTAATGTCAAGCGCATAAGAAATTGTAACCTTTTTGATATGGGATTGATAAGATACTAATGAAGGGCTATGAAACGTCTTTAGTGAGGGTGGGGCGTATTGCCCAGGCAATTGTTGAAATCCATTTTTCACGACTATTCAAAAATGCTTTATTACGTGTTCCCTGAAATATTTTTATATGACTACTCGCAGGCAATACATTTGCGACTTTTTGGACTACCAAATAACACAATGTTTGCATAAATATCATTGAAAAATAAAAAGTTATCAAGGTATTGCCTTAGGGGGGGCATATTATACCGTCTTACCCTAATTGATTTCGCTGCCTCCAAGAATATGGCCATTCAGTTCATCCAGAGATACCGATACATGCGGTTGTGTCTTTTCTCAAGCGGATTTATTTTCACACCGTCGCGACCTTTTCTTAGTTAGCGAAACGTACATAACTATTGATTCCACCGCGCCGAATCGTCCAAAATTCGCGGCGTATCGCATCGTTTGATCATAGTTATCGGTCGAAATAATATATCACATTTTATTCTCGTTTCAACTCGCATAACAATAGATTAAAGTGAGCCATTGTTCCATCGCAGAAGTAATCAAAATCAGTGCCATATACTTGTTCGGCACCTTGCACGCAAGTTATATCATTTGAACTGACGGTTAGCGCTCGAAAGCTGTAATCTTCATATGTGACAATTGTCCACACCACACAATGTCGGTAGATGCGGGTTTTCCACCCCTCATAAATGATCCTGGAGGAGGGATTCCCAGCTACATAGACGGAACATACGCTGGAGCATGTTTGCCTTCGTATATGGACCCGCTCGGCAAGCATGGGAAGTTAGCTATATTGAAAATGGAATCAGTTAACGGTAGCATGCCTGATCATCCTTTCGTGGTAAGGCAATCAATCGAAAAATTCATCAACGGTAGGATAGAGGGAGCTTTTTCCGAAGCGCAGGGACGTTCTTTCGCACTCAAAGTTAGGAGTAAACAGCATATCGATAAACTGCTCTCCATGACCCACTTAAATGACGGCACAATGGTTAAAGTAACCCTCCACCCAGGACTGAATTCTACCCGTTGTGTAATAAGTTGCCAGGCGCTTTTGAAGATCCACGAAGAGGAAGAAATATTGGCATGCTTGAAGGACCAAAACATAATTGATGTTAAACGTATTACCCGGAAGACCAACGAGGGCAGAGAACCAACTCCCACGGTAATACTCACCGTCAGTGGAACAACACGTCCCGAACACATAGATATCGGTTATATGAGAATAAAGACTCGGCCCTACTACCCCGCACCCATGATGTGCTACCAATGTTACCAATTCGGTCACACCAAGCTAAGATGCAAGCAGGAAAACATGACGTGTGGTAATTGTGGTCAGCTACACACAGTCGTCGATGGGGAGCGGTGTACCAATGCTACTTATTGTACACGTTGCAAATCCGACGGCCATGCAATAGGAAGCAGAAGGTGCCCTGCATACCAATCGGAAGATGCTATCCAGCACATAAGGGTTGACCAAGGCATCCAATATCACGAAGCAAGGAAGATCTTTGAGACAAATACCGGTGTCCGCTCTTTTGCTGGCGTTGCTTCTTTTGGTAAGGATAAACTAATATCAGACCTCAAAGCCCAAGTTGATACACTCTCTAGCCAAATGACTGAAAAAGATGCGACGATTCGGGTACTTCAAACTTCATCGCAAGCTGATCAATCCTCGAACATCACCAATGAGCTTCAGGGTCTCAGAAGTCTAATATCCGATCTGAGAAGTCAAATAGATTGCCGAGATCAAAGGATTCATACGCTGGAAGAGACCATCCAAAAGAGCTCTAGATTAGACACCGTGAGGAAGCACGGCACTATCGAAGACCTCGTCGCTAGGGTGTCCTCACTCGAATCATCAGCGGCGAAGAAAGATGAGCAGATCCATGCCCTTAGAAACGAGAACGATGCATACAAGAAACTTTACGCTTCCTCCAACCAGTCATCCTGCACCAGCGAAAACAAAAGAAAAGCAAAAAATCCGTGAAAGCATCCTCAATCCCTGCCCAACAAAATACATCGTCAGTATCAACGATGAAGACATTTTCGGATTCCATTGCTGAAAACTCCCGCAATGTAAATCCGAGCATTAATCAATCTACTGGAACATTAGACACAGGAGCCAAGCCAAAACTGAGAAAGAAACTTGCAGTAACAAACAGCCTTGAGTCAGAAGCAAAACGGACGAAGCCTGATAACTCAGCTATGTATATTTCCGACACAGAAGATATGTATCTTTCTCAAACCAACTACATCTCCCAACCATCCCCCGACACCTTCAACACAATGGACGAACGTTCGCCCTCCGATGACTATGATGTTTCGTCAATCGAACCGTCCGGCGAGGAGAACGAAACGCTGTCTTAAATGATCGTCCTAGTCACTGCTTCTCCCTTACTCCTAACCCTTCTACATTTCTACAATATATCCCAAAAGCACATTGGAGTCGAAAAACTCAACAAGCAAAATCAAGAAGACGATTCAAATAACAGCAATCAACAACAGCAGCAGTCACCTATTGAATTCGGAGCTCATATACCCGATGAAGCTGATAAAAAAGCTGATGGTCATAGTCAGCCAGGATCAAGAATCTCTAATCAGTTCCCGTTAGCCGCCTCCAAAATAAAAATTAATGAATGCTCTATCGGGTCGCGTGATAACCTCACTCTCCCCCACAAGGATTTCCAGGAAGATAATGTCAAACACATCCATGAACGAAATGGGTCGTGTGAGAACCTCACTCTCCCCCACAAGGATTTCCAGGAAGGAAATGTCAAACACATTCATGTACGAAATGGGTCGCGTGATAACCTCACTCTCCCCCATGTTGACATCGATGGACAGGAACAATTAAACCCGTTATACCAGCAGAATATCCCAAGCTTACCGGAACCGAAGGGTAACTCCCGGTGTTCGTCAGTAAGTGCAGTTGGGAGACGATTATTAACCAATGCTATCCTATCTAAAATCAACCATTCGGTGGTCATAAACCCTATCCCACCAGATGCCCTAACGGATTCCCAGAAATATGACTCATGGCAGGCGAAAGGTCGCAATATTGGGACACCGTTGCCGGCCCCTCATGGGCACTGCACAGTCTCCCTACGAATCGGTCATTTTTGCAGCATGCAGAATGGCCTCCTATATCAGTCATACCAAACGAAATACCATCCTCCTCAGTACCGGCTTTGTCATCACAAAAAACAAGATGTGAACAACCGCAAACCAGCATCACAAATGCCGCCACCATAGCGTTAAATGAATCTGCAACATCCTTCTCCAGCCCTGTATTCCACACACCAGCTCAAAATACAGACCCCTGCCGTATCGCTCAAGACAATCCCGCCGCTTTCAGAACTAGAAGATCCCTTTGCCTTGCAGTGGAATATTAATGGTTACTATAATAACCTGCCAGATCTGGAGAATCTCGTTCAAAACTACAAACCCACTATTCTGGCAATTCAAGAAATCCACCGAGCTAATATCAACGGACTAAACCGTACATTGGGAGGACAATACCAGTGGGTTCTCAAGAGCAAAGAAAATATTTTTCACTCGGCGGCCATAGGAGTCCTGACACCAATTCCTTTCACCACCATCCAGCTGCCCACAGATCTTCCCATCGTGGCAGTCAAACTAGAGTATCCAATACCAATAACGGTCTTATCCGCCTATCTGCCGTGCGGCAAAATTCCACATCTGAAAGATACTCTCACAGAACTTCTCAGGGGCTTGAATGGCCCTATCTTGTTCCTCGGGATGCAAATGGTCACCATCCGGCATGGGGTAGTCCCAAAGTTAACACCAGAGGATCCACTTTAATGCAAGTAGTAGAGGCATTGAATTTCATTGTCCTCAACGACGGGTCAATTACATACACCAGTGGACAAAGAGAATCCTCAGTTGATGTATCTTTCGCCAGCGCAAATGTGGTCAACAGACTGCTCTGGAACGCTGAGGATGACACCATGGGCAGTGATCACTACCCCTGCTGATTTCCCTAGACAAGATGCCATTAGAAATATCACGCAAATCAAAATGGAAATATAACTAAGCCGATTGGACTCTATTCCAGGAGTCTGTTACTGATTCCCTGTTGAATTCGCACGGAAACGAAATCCAGGACTTCGTAGAATCCCTCCACCGAGCAGCTCTATCCGCAATCCCCAAAACCAGCTCAAAACCGGGAACTAAATCACTTCAGTGGTGGTCACCCGATATCAAGGCAGCAGTGAAGGCTAGAAGAAAGGCTTTGAGGAGGGCAAAACGACTTTCGATGGACCATCCTATGAAGGAACAAGCGCTCGCTGACTTCAGAGCCAAGCGAAACGAATGTCGCCAAATAATCCGTGATGCTAAAAACGCAAGCTGGGAAAATTTTCTGAACAGCATTAACGCCAATCATACGACCAGCGACCTCTGGAACAAAGTCAATTCTTTGAGTGGTAAGCGCAAATCCCGCGGAATGGCAATAAAGTTAAACGGAACGATTACACGGGATCCGGACACCATCGCTAATGCAATGGGAGAATACTTCGCATCTCTCTCAGCACTCGAAGGATACGATGAACGTTTTCGTCGTATTAAACAAGTATCTGCAACCTCTCTGAACGACATACAAATATTGGAAGATGTAGAGTGTTTAGAGATTAATCAGCCATTTCGCCTCCGAGAACTGGAATTCGCTTTGACCAAATCTAACGGACGATCAACCGGTCCTGACGATGTAGGGTACCCACTCCTAAAAAAATTACCACCGGTTGGCAAGATTACATTAGTGCGGCATCTTAACGATTTATGGGAAAGTAACTGTATCCCGAACAGTTGGAAACACAGCCTGGTTGTCCCAATCCAGAAACATGGCACATGCGGTAGAGAAACCAAAGATTTTAGGCCGATCTCGCTCACGAATTGTATCTGCAAAGTGATGGAGAGGATAGTAAATCGCCGGCTAATTCATTACTTGGAAAATAACGACTATATTGACCATCGGCAGCACGCCTTCCGACCCGGACATGGGACAGGCACATATTTTGCTACCCTCAATCAAGTACTCCGAGATGCCAATGAAGCTGAACAGCACGCAGAAGTTGCCACGTTGGATATAGCAAAGGCTTACAATCGAGCCTGGATGCCCGATGTCTTAGCCCAGCTGCAAGAATGGGGCCTCAAGGGACATATTATGCACTTTCTCAAAAATTTTCTTCAGAATCGTTCTTTCCAAGTATACATTGGAAACAACCGCTCGAATCACTTCCGAGAAGAAACAGGCGTGCCACAGGGGTCGGTCATAGCCGTCACCCTGTTTCTCGTTCGAATGAACGGAGTATTTCGAAACCTGCCAAAAGAAATACATATATTTGTATATGCGAATGACATCGTCCTGCTCGTTATGGGATGCACCGTAAAAGCTCTTCGAAGGAAACTTAAGGCAGCCTTGAATGCAGTGTTGCGGTGGACCACCTCCGTGGGCTTCCTCCTGAGCTTGGAAAAATGTGCCTACAATCACGTATGTCCGTCCAATCATCGAGTCCTTCATTCTCCTATTCACATCGATGGTAGGATCCTGCCTTTTAGAAAATCGATTCGAGTACTGGGGGTACGCATAGATCGACACCTATCCTTCAACGAACATTTCAACGAAGTATAGGAGAAATGCCAATCTAGACTCAATCTACTACGAACGCTCGCCAGAAGACATCATGCAACGAATCGATCGGTACGGATGCGTGTTAGCAAGGCGGTGATCGATTCCCGACTAACATATGGCATCGAATTGGCCTGTCTAGCATCCGACAAGCTGGTAAGCAAGCTGGCCCCCGTTTACCACCAGTCCATTAGAATCACATCCGGTCTGCTTCCTCTACTCCGGGAATGGCAGCCTGCGTAGAAAGTGGAATACTACCCTTCGATAAGTTTATCACCTCCATTGTATGTAAAGAGCCGTTAGCTTCGTCGAAAAACTACTGGATCACTGGAAGGAGTTTCCTCCTGGAGGAGGCGAACAGACTCCTGAGAATCTCTGCCAACCAAGAGCTCCCGCCGGTAGCCGAAGTCTATTGGTGCGGTAGTGGGAGTTGGATCTCCCCTAGACTACTTGTCGACATGGCAATTAAAAACAAGTTCAAGGCCGGATCCAACTCTTCGGCGCTAGTAAGATCCGTACTGGAGTTACAACATTCAAAATATGTCAATCACCAAATTCGCTATACGGATGGATCTCGAGCGGGAGGAAACGTGGGAATAGGTGTATCGGACGCATTATCGGGTACCGTCAACTGGGGGGAAGATGATCATTGAGGTGAAGATGATCATTTGATGTGTCAGTCAAAAGTTCCAAATTTTTTTATGAAACGGTAGTCAACAATATTCTCCGTTCAAGTAATGTTACCGCTAGGTAGAAATCCGAGTTTTTCGAATTTAATCATGAAAATGTATTTTATGGAAGAAAGAGAGAGATAGTCATAAATGACGCTATTTTCGTTTCAAATATTGACTTCGTAGACTTCTTTACGTAGTAAATTCAACATTCATACAAATAACCTAGTGTATTTTGACTACTAGGTCATAATGATTTTAGTAGAGCTGTCTTGATCAACTTCACCCCAAACCAGATTACTCAAAAAATGTGTGATAATTTAATTTATTTTCATGAATGCGAACGCATTTCAGAAAACTAAAGTTGTTGATTATTGCAACGTATAGCAGTACATGTTTTGAAAATATTTGTTTCGATTTAAAATGTAAACACACATTGTTATTGCATGTTTTGTCTTAAAAATGATCATCTTCCCCCCAGTTGACGGTACCATTTTTTCCGCCGAAGCAGCCGCTATTCTTGTGGCAGTTTGCATACCTACCGATAAACAAATCGCAGTTTTTTCAGACTCCGCCAGTGTCCTGACCGCTCTACTCTCTGAAACAGCTAAACATCCCTGGATCCAGGCAATCCAGAAGTTGGCACCTAGCGGAACAGCTTTCATTTGGATCCCAGGACACTGCGGAGTGAAAGGCAACGAAAACGCAGATACCCTTGCCGGGGTCGGCAGATCAGCAAGACTTTATACCAGAGAAGCTCCAGCGCAAGATATAAAAAACTGGATCATGAAAGTGATCATAGATAGATGGAATATAGAATGGCTGCAATCAAGAATGCACTTCATTAGACGGATCAAAGGGGAAACCAGAATATGGGCAGATCCTCCACAGCATCGACAGCAGATCATACTTTCTCGATTACGAACAGGGCACACAAAAAAGTCCCATAACATGAGCAATGCTGCGAGTTTTAGAAACGTCTGTGATGTCTGCAACGTACTTCAAACCGTGGAACACTTCATATGCAACTGTCCTCGTTACCAAGAATCGCGAATTCAGCATGAAATCTCCGGGAGTATCAGGGATGCCCTGACAGATGACCCATCACGCATTGCAGCCCTCTTCAGATTCCTACAAGATGCAGAACTAATGAATCAAATTTAAGAAAGTGTAATATTCCCCCATTTTTCACTTTTAAGAGATGAACCAGCCCAAGGCTGAAATCTCTCAAATAAAAAAAAAAAATGGCCATTCGCAGCACCTACTTCCAATACAGCCTTTCGTATCGGTACACCTGGAGATTACCACTGCAGACAGAATCACAAATCGACCACGTTCTGATTGATGGACGGCACTTCTCCGACATTATCGACGTCAGGACATATCGTGGCGCTAACATCGACTCTGACCACTATCTGGTGATGGTTAAACTGCGCCCAAAACTATCCGTCATCAACAATGTTCAGTACCGACGACCGCCGTGGTACGACCTAGAGCGACTGAAGCAACCTGATGTCGCCACTGCATACGCGCAGCATCTCGAGACAGCGTTGCCGGAAGATGGTGAGCTCGATGGGGCCCCTCTTGAGGACTGCTGGAATACAGTTAAAGCAGCCATTAACGACGCAGCGGAGAACAACGTCGGGTATATGGGACGAAGTCGACGGAACGATTGGTTCGACGAAGAGTGCAGATAGATTCTGGAGAAGAAGGGTGCAGCGCAAGCGGTCGCGCTGCAGCAAGGTACCCGGCAGAACGTGGAACGTTATACACGGAAGCGGAGACAGCAGACCCGCCTTTTTCAAGAGAAGAAACGCCGCCTGGAAGAAGCTGTGCCGTTCTCAAGAAACACGCAAGTTCTACCAGAAGCTCAACGCATCCCGCAAAGGCTTCGTAACGCGAGCCGAAATGTGCCGGGATAAGGATGGAAGCATCTTGACGGACGGAACGTTTGGTGATCAAAAGGTGGGAGCAGCACTATGAGGAACACTTAAATGGCGCTGAGAGTACAGGCAGTGAAAGTCAAGGCAGCGGAGAAGATGACTACGTCAGTTCAGCGGACGATGAAAGCCAACCAGCCCCCACCTTGAGGGAAGTTAAGGATGCCATCCAACAGCTAAAGACCAATAAATCAGCTGGTAAGGATGGTATCGGAGCTGAGCTCATCAAGATGGGCCCGGAAAAGCTAGTCACTTGCCTGCACAAATTGATAGACAGAATCTGGAAAACTGAACAGCTACCGGAAGAGTGGAAGGAAGGAGTTATATGCCTGTAAATGTGCTAGCATAACGATTCGCTTAGAGTGTATGTAATTAAGAGTGGCGACATGTACCGCATTTGACAGGTCTCCTGGTCGTTTGGAACATGATTTTGTATGGGAATGACAGATGAATTTTGTTCCAATTCTGACAGTGTCGCCACTCTTAATTACATACACTCTGGATTCGCTATTTGCGCTCCAAATTGGAATGACTGCTCTGGACGCGTCGCTTGCGCCCACTGACTGCTGGCTGATGCCGGGTCGGGCGATGCCGGCCGGCGACATGGTTTTCCTCGGCTTGCTTGCGATCGACTGGCGACAGTCAGTGATACCAACAGAATAGGGCACTGCACGGACTGCTTTGTCTCTTTTTCGCTGCAAAGAAATTTGAAAACAACAAGGCCAGTAAACGTCAAATTTCATGCAGAACGAAAGAGAAAGAGATTCTTCCGTGCAGTGCCCTATAAAGATGACTTTGTGTTGTATCAATAAGGGTAAGAAGACTGGTATGCACCTCACATTCTCCTTCTCCTCTATAAAAAAATATTCGCGGTTCAATTTGTTGACATAATATTAATATCAAAGGTCTAAAAAAAATCACGCGACGTGCAAACATTGATTAATTAAATATTAGGATGAATAAATTAGGACTTTAGGACCTTTTTGCGTTTCTATGGGCAACCCATTAGTTATCTTTCAATAGACGAATCCGATATTTTATTTTCATAGTTGTTCATTGCTGTTCTTATTTAAAGACATTCACCTGCCCATGCGATGTGTTGAACTTGAAGGTTTCAGAGCATTCTTTGTCCGGGCATCACCCCGTTTCAAACCAGTCAGGCATCTAATGCCAATGTTTCGCCAATTTCTAGATGTCTGGGTAACTAAGGACTTAAATATTTTCTGATATATCAACATGGCGCCGACGTTGCATGCCGGAGAAAATGTTGTAATTTTTTTCGTTGAATGCAGCAAACATAAGGTAGGAATGGTTAAATTTATCATGGCAGAGCATTGTCAGCACAGCCGGAAAATGACATACATTGCGGGAAACTGTATTTTTTAAACATTTTTTTATGCAATAACAATATTCTGAAGCGAAAAGAGCTGGGTACCGATTACCCAGATTTTTTTCGCTTGTACTGTTACCCAGATTTGAGTTAAGATACCCGAGCTCAAATTAGAGTAATCACGGTTTTGCTGAATCTGGGTCACTTTGATGTAATTCTGGGTAGGTTCAGGTTAGCGTACTTCTTGTGCTTAAGTTAGAAATGTCAACAAGCCGGATTGCAACCGCTTTTGACGTTTCGATTGGAAACAAGATGTCGTCTCTACCTACTTCTTAATCTAGTATTTCTACTATCAGCCATTTAAATGCAAGCTTTCGTGTTGCCCGATGAGAAAAAGAATCTGTTGACGTTTGGATTGTGAAACAAACTTTTGATCTAACTTCAAAAGCGGGTGAAGCGCTTATTCAAACAAAAAATGTCTTCTTTAGCTAAAAAACTCGAATTGCTTGTTGAGTACTGCTTAACCAGAGGACACCTAACTAACAACCACGGACTTAACAATTTGGAGCTGAATGAACAATGTAATAATGGTTTCCACAGGAGGGTGAAACGCCTGTCATCCGCGGTACAATGTCATTTTACTTAACATCATTTTTGGTACTTCTATATCTATATACCCCCAATACTGCCGCTAACCGCAAGTCGAGCACATCTGAACTTTTGGCAATTTTGAGTAATTATCATATTTCACTTTATTTTCACATGTACTATGCGTTAGGCTATTCTATGCGAGAAGTTTGTTCTAGAAAAGTGGAAAAAAAATACCAAGTCAAATTGTCCCATATGGAAAAGTAATCGCAAGTCAGTCACATCGAGTCACTTCGTAGAATGGCATACAAATTGATCATATTTGTTCAATACATGTGCTCAGAACACCTATCAAATACAAAAACAAATAGTTTCGAAGGCAAAATACGGAAGAAAATTGTGTAAACATTTGTAATTTTGATTTATGTTGTGGTGGGAAGTTATAACGAATTCAAATTAATGCATATAGGAATATACGTTGCATCAGTAAATTCCAATATAACGTGTTGATAATAGAATGTTAGTTTATGATAATAGAGATTTTTTAAGGTGATGTTTACTTCCCATTTTACTTAATAAACAACGAACTTACTATTGTGGAATCATTCTAATTTCTCACCCAGAGAATGAGTTGGATTTTAAACTGATTTACTTCAGGGCTTTGATACACTTACGCCTTGTTTTTTACCATTTAATCAATAAAATTAAATGATGAGAATAAGGCGTGATTTACCTATTTCCGAATGTTATTCATATGAGTCGCGATGCTATCCTTCAAAATCACAAGCGAGGTTGCTCGGTGAGCAGCTAATAGAATCATTTACAATAAAGTTGCTACTATTTGTATTATTAGCAGGGTTCCCAATGAGTTCAAAAACCAATGATAGTCATGCTTACAGACACGCCCACGTGCCAAAACGTGGGTGGGCTTTAGGACAAAATGACGAGTAGCAGAAATGACGTAGCGGAATTCTTAAGAAGCATGAGATATATCCTGCAAGCTATGAACCAGAGAAATACAAAGCCACTAATTTCAAGAAATGTTCATTATCTTTCAGAAATCCTCAGAAATGCATATGGATGGCTACGAATGGCTTAGAAATCTTATGACGGTTCATGAATGCTCTAAAGTCCCGGGTCTTATTTCGGACAAAATATGTGGAATTAGAGATGATTATGGTTTTACAATGGACTTCCAACAATTTATCTAAACTTGGTAGAATTAATAACTAAGACTTTTTATAAACTTATAATTAATCATATTAGCAGATTTCAACAATCTTTGTTTTCTACAGAAAGTCATATAGAATCTCAAACATTCTTTTGAGAATCCAGAAATATTTTTAAAAGAAACCATTGCGTACTTCCTGGAAATGTTTAATAACCTTAAGGAAAACCATAAAACCATCAAAACATTGATTTCTTGGAAAGCCTAAACATTCTTGATTCCTGAGCCTCTAGACATTCTAGACGCTACTTGCTGGCGGTTCATAAAATCCGTTTTTGTTCCACTCTCCGACATGTTAGATATTGTCAAACAAGCATCGACAAATTTCAAAACGCTATGAGCAGTGTTCACATGAATACAAAAAGTTTTCAGCCAGTTTCCGGATTGAGAGTCCCGAATTTTAATTGCGGCTGCACACAATTGCTTTTTTGAATCTCCAATTTCTTCGACGCCATCATTCACTAAGTACTTGTAACAATTATAAGAAATATATTTTCAGTAAGTAAGGACATACATTCATCACACTACAAACTATTTCACTCGTTGATGAGGTATTTCAAAAGTTATACGTGTGTAAAGGTGTCCAGATCTTATCGCGCACAAGCCTTACTACATTACCGACATTATGTTATGCCTATAACGGACTACCATCACGATATCACGAAAATCTGCGATGTGGGCTTTCAAAGCATTCAAGAGTTTCAAAATGTTCAGATTGCATGCTTCACCATGTTTGTTATTAGAGCATGATTTTTGTTTTTTTTTACAAATTTGAGTTTTGCTCGACGGAATGTGACTGACTTGCGGTTACTTTTCTCATTGCGATGAAAAGTAATCGCAAGTCAGTCACATTGCGATTTCCAACACGGCAAGTGAGTTTTTCACTTTGTAGCCACTATGATCCATTAAATATTCAAACAATCTTTGGTGTGTGGCGTTTGAAGCTGATCAAAATAACTTATACACCATTTTTGACTAGAAAAATTACAAAAAACTTTGCAAGCAGTTTTCTCATTTGCACGTTTTTCCAGATGCGCTCGACTTGCGGTTAGCGGCAGTATAGTAAGTGCTAATTATCGGCAATTAACATTTAGCATAGCATAGCATAGCATAGGTGATTGTACACATCGTGGGTGGCTATACAATGCTCAGTTGAGCAATCTACTGTATATTGTCGCAAATTGGTACTTGGGATTAGTACCTTTTCCTATACAGTAGCAGTTGTATACCTGGCCACGTCCTTACAATCACGAAAGGAAGGGGAGGAATGTTAGTTCAACATCTACTAGTGAAGATGCAGGGAACCCATACTACCTTCATAGATGTCTCGGGAAGGAAATTTGTGTTAGTTGATTACTGCCGTTCTACGCATAATTGTCCCATGTTACCTTTGATGAAAAAATCCAAACTCGAGTCAATTTGTCCCACCAATTTATAAAATCGATTCGATCTTCAAATTTAACAAATATTTTTGGGATGTTATGAGCGTAGGCAACACTTTTCCAGGACATAAAACGAATCCCTACTAATTGAAACGGTTTTTAGCCTCTATTATTATCAGACAACAACTTCATTTTTTCAGTGGGACAAATTGACTCGAGTTTGAGATTTTTCATCAAGGGTAACATGGGACAATTATGCGTAGAAGGGCAGATTAGGTAAATAATAGGGAACTCTATTCGACAATATAGAGTGTTTTTCAATAATATATATTTAAAAAAAAATTAGATATGTCAAAAAAAGAATGGCTTACCTTTCTGTGCATTAGTGATAATAATAGTTCACAAATATCTTTTTTTCACACTCACATTTATTCTTATGCAGCATATAAACCGAAGGCATATCAATTACATGTTTTCTGTTACTTAGTCAGAATCCGTTGATTCAGGTTTATCAGAGATTTCTTCTATTTTCCTTGTTACCTTTTCCTTATCTCTTGCCATCTCTTCCCATTCTCCCAAACTTAGATCACCGAACCTATCTACATTTTGCTGAATAATATCGACCCAGGTAAATGAGGTCTCCCTCTCTTCCTGCAGCCTTTCTTGTATTTTGCAGCTAATTTTAATAGATGGTTATCCACCATCCTAATTATATGCCCCAATATCTCATTTGCAGAGCCCTGATCTTTTGGTGACCGTTTTTCCACCTAAAATCTGTTCACCGGTTGGCGTACTGTCCTTTCCGTGCAGCAACTGGCCAGCTCTTCCACGATTTGCCTCTCATATTTTCGCATGGATTTCCGCGTATGCTTAGTGATGACCGACACCTGTGATCCATACGTCATTGTTGGCGAGATAATTGATTTATATAACAAACTTCCAATCTCCACACTAGGTTGATTCTCTTTAGCGAAGGCGATGACAGCTTTGGAAGATCTTATTGCTTTGATGCATCGTGATTTCGATGTTTTACGACGGCATAGACGATCTGTTATTGTCACTCCCAAGTAGTCCAATTCCCTCGATACTACGTATGTGCATCCATCCACAGACATCGAAGCTGGAGCTTCACCTGTGGGTGTCTTCACAATAATCTTCGTTTTGGCAGCATTCAATTTCAGGTTTACCTCCTCCAGGTGTTTTTTTAGTACCGGTAGTAGTTTATCCAACTGTTCCTTGTTACAAGCGATGATGAGGATATCGTCGGCATATATTAAAATGATCGGATACCGGATGTTGTGTATCTGATCTAAAACAAAGAAACCTTTAAGATCATTCTCTGTCTTCCGCAATACATCCTCCATTATTAAATCAAATAGGTAGGGAGACAACGGACAGCCTTGTTTAATTCCCTTCCGACGACGTTCTGCTGTTAATTTTTGTCCATTCCAAAAAGTCTGAAAAGACTCTTCTCTAACACATTCAACAATTCTGCTGATCAGTCTATTAGGGGCATCCCGGATAAAAATTTACAGTAAGTTGTATGACATAACCCATTGAAATACAATAGATTGTGTGGCAAACAATACAAACTATTGTATGCTTATTGTAAAATGTTCACGGTTGTAAAAGATCTTTATTGTACGTACATTAAAATAACAATATATTTAAATGTTTCCGATAAATTCTATTATATTTTTATTGTTCGCTTATGTTTAGTATTGCTCATCCAAAAACTAAACAATTTTTAAAAGTATTTAGGTTGGATGATCTGGAAATCCGTCTAATGTTATTGAATTAATATAATTTTGGAATATTTCATGGATTTATTATATTGATGAAATAACAATTGAAAACAATAAAATTACAATAGCTTTGTTTGTTAAATAAATAAAAATGTTATACCGGTTCTCAAGTATATATTTTCATATTGCAGGTCTAGAAATGTTTTGCAATAAAAATTTGATTTCAAAAAAATGAAAGGGAACAAAAACTTTTGCTTATAATTTTACTCGGAGAATGGCTGGATTCATTTGAGCGTGTACAGTTTTGTTTATAATTAGTGAAGAGATGAAAATAAAATGCAACTGTATGGTGCAGAAAGTGTTTTTTTCATTGCAGTTTCTGCTGCTGGGAAAGCGGTAGATCACTATGGCTTCTGTACCGTGGTGAGTATCTGAAGTGTTGAAGCGCGTTAGAGCATCATTACTGGGCGCGAGTATTTTATCACTCTCACTGTACTGTCATTTTAGATTCTTATTGGCATTACATCCCCACACTGGGACAGAGCCGCCCCGCAGCTTAGTGTTCATTAAGCACTTCCACAGTTATTGTGCTTCCAGATGAAAACCGAAGTGAGCTCTCGCGACAATCGAGTTTTTCCTTATTTCCTGATGTCGCAACTGCATCGCGACTAGTGCGCATCTATGCCACCGTCGTGCGCCATGATGCGCACTAGTCGCGACGTAGTTGCGACAAAAGGAAACGGGAGAAAACTCGATTGTCGCGAGAGCTCACTTCGGTTTTCAACTGGAAGTACAATATTAACTGCAAGGTTTCTAAGCCAGGTTACCATTTTTGCATTCGTATATCATGAGGCTAACACGATGATACTTGTATGCCCAGGGAAGTCGAAGCAATTTCCAATCCGAAAATTGCCTAGACCGGCACCGGGAATCGAACCCAGCCACCCTCAGCATGGTCTTGCTTTGTAGCCGCGCGTCTTATCGCACGGCTAAGGAGGGCCCCATTTAGATTAGTCACTCTTTTTCGCATCGGTCACTATTTTCGGTATTTTCGGTTATCATTTCGGTGGCTGAATTCCGTATTGGTGACGTTCGACGTTTGATAGTTCATCAAATAGTAGCGCTGTTATTTGGTCAATTTGGTCACCTAATGAACGCATAGTGGTTCATCCCGAACAAAAAATAAATGAAAATTTCATCATCATAATACCTGATGACATGCCTGGTAACATGTATCCTTGTTCCTTTACAGAAATGAAGCTTATGATAAATAAAATACTGCTGCTTGCTGGTCACTGATTGAAGATTGTTCAGTGGCTACCATTGGCCAATCTCACCAACGGGATATAATAAAAACTGATGCAGGTAATTTTTTCTTTTCGCTTTTTTTTACGCTTTTTAAACCGATGTTGGATTTTTCTCCAAATACAGGCAACCCACTTAACTTTGGAAGTAGTGCGCTGGATTCGTCTAAAGATATGCTAAACAACCGGAGGAAAATAAAATAATTTGTAAAACAATTAATTCTATTGTATTTTTATTGTAATATTGGAGTATAATGTATTCTAAATCCTGTTGTATTTCTATTGTAAAACAATAGAAACAGTAATTGAAAACATTTAAAACACAATGTTTTCTATTGTTTTGTCGCTCGAAATCATCCCATTGAAGAACCGTAAAATCAATTGTTTTGCTCCGAATTTTGTATGGAAAATTTTCGATTTTTTATTGTAAAGATACATAACAACCCCCTTTTTAATTGTAAAAGTCCCATTTACCATTCATTTTATCGTGGAAAACCATTATTTCTCATGTGATTTTATTGTCAAAATTCCATTATATTCAATGGTAAAAATTATGTTTTAAATGGTGTTGTAACAATAAAATTTATGATATTTTAATGATATTTTTTATCCGGGATTCTTCTGCTGCAATATTTTTGTAAGACCTTTCAAAGAGATGTTATCGAATGCACTACTAATATCAAGAGACATAAATATCAGATCATCTCCTACATTCCACTTTTCTTCTAAAATTCGTTTAGCTACAAATAGATGATCCATAGTTGATCTACCATGAAGGAAGGCAGTTTGATGAAAACCGATTGGAGATGATGACTGAATAAGGTCTTGCAGAATCCATGAGGCGTAAATTTTGTAACCTACGCTGCTCAAACAAATTCTCCGGTAATCATTTTCATTCTTCGGGTGAAGTGTTTTTGGTATTGGTACCAGTAAAAATTGTCGCCAGCTGAGAGGCATTACATTTTCAGACCACACTCGCTGAAGGATATTTTTGAATTCACCTATTGATTCAGAATCTGCGTATTTGATCAATTCGATATTTATTCCATCTAACCCCGGTGCTTTACCGTTCGTGCTTTCCCTAATGATGATATCCAATTCCTCAATGCTCGGCATTTAATTTGAATCCTCGTCCACTAGATCAATCTTATCTGATAAAAGAAAATCCCCATCTTCGCCTACTTTCCATTATCGCATTGAAATATTTGGTTTTTGATTCACATTCCGCTTTTTCCTGTGTCTTTTCATATACTGATGAGCTTTGCTTATCCTCTCCCCGTGTTTGTAGTTTTCCAAATTTTCAAAGAATTGCTTTTGATTTCTGGTTTCTTTCTCTTTACATAACCGAGAAAACTTGGCTTTTGCATTTTTCATAGCTTGTATTGCATTTTGATTGAAAGGAGTCATTTTATTTCGAAAGGACCACTTTTTCACATCCGCCATCGCTTTCCTGCGGTTTGGCGATAGTGGTATTTTATGTAACACGGATATCGTACTGTTAGCGGCGTGTTTCAGTTTATTGACAAAAGATTCCCAAACATCGGAAATCTGCAGTCCGTGAACATCTAATCCGCTATTACTCAGAGCGAAGCGATAGTTTGCCTTGAATTTCTCTTGCTGAAGTAGCTGCAAATCCCATTTGATCTCAGTGCGGTCGTTCAAAGATCTTTCGACAGCTACAGAGTTAGGGCAATCCTCGGCGAAATTTATGAGGCAAGACAACAACTTATGGTCCGTGTCAATCGATGACACCCAAGTTGCTTGTACTTTCTTTACAAATATCCTTGATGTTGTCTTAGTCATTATGTGATCAATCTGTGATTCCACATTTCCTCTAGCCCATGTAACTAAGAGGGATTTGTTAGACATAGTGCTTCTAACAGCAAGTTCGTGTCTTCGAACAAAAAATTTGAGTTGCTCCCCATTAGCGTTACAATGCGAGTGTCCGATGAATTTCCCAAAATAGACTTCATCCCCTTCAGTCAAATCGTCTTTTCCGATTTGACCATTGGTGTCCCCAACACACATAAGGTTCAAAGTGTTTTTTTATTCGCTCAGGTTGGAACTAGGTTCGCACTAGTTCCAACCTCAAAGCTGTTGGATTCGCACTGTGTTGTTTCACGGTTTCGCACCGGGTTCACCAATACAAATGTACTTCAACTGTCAAAACCACGTGGGTGGGTGGGACTGGGTGGAATAAACAAGCAGAAGGAAGAAACGAAACTTTTTGTTTATTAAAATAAAATGCGCGTTGGAAATCTTTTTTTCCGGAAATTTTGTGATATTTGTTGTTGTAGTTTTAAATGAAATTTACCCGGTACTGTTGTCTTGATTCAGTTTTGAATATAATTTTTAGGGACGTTATGTATTCATAAGTTCATTCAGCTTTTTCCTCACAAATTGTGTCCAAAATTAGGTCGGTGGATGGAATTATTTAGTTTGGGAATTCCCCTTGAAACTTGTTCACAAAATTTGCTAAGAATTGTCAGAAAAATATATTTGAGGAATACCGAATAGAATTATTTCTTATGCAGAAATTCTTTTGAAATTCTTCCAAAAACTCTTTCGTGCGTTTCAGAATTTTCTTCGGGAATTCTGCCAGAAATTACTTCAGAAATTCTTTCAGTAATTCTTTCTTGAATTTTTGGCGATATCTTTCAGGCATTGCTCCATATTTTTTCCAAGGGATCCTTTCGAGATGAAATCAGTTGGAAATTCTTCTAGGAATATCTTTGAATACTGTTCCAGGATTTTCTATGGAAGTTGCTTCAGGAATTAATTTGGAAATTTCTACAATAATTCCTTCATGAAATCCTTCTGGAATACAGGAACTTACTCGAAGTCTCCTGCAGGAATTGCTCCGCAAGTTTCGTACATAAATTCCCCCGGAAGTACCTTGAGCAATTCCTCCGGGAGATTCTTGAAAATTGAAAATGCACGGGGCCCAAAATCCGGCGGAATATTTTCCCGAGGTCTGAGGCTACCTTTATCAGGAGAGGTAGCGAGGGAAAAAAAAATAGCGACTCCTGGAGAATTTTTATTACATGCTTCTGAGTGTTCTCCGAAAAAAAAAAATACTTTTGCAGAAATACCTAGATGAATTTAAATTTTTGTAGAATATTTTGAATTTTGAATTTTTGTAGAATTGAAAATCTCTTTTACATGAATTCTATACGGAATTCTTGGTATAAAAATGTGCACGGGATTATTGGATATAATTAAATAGGGAACTGTTCCGATCTCCATCTCACTGAGCCTACCTCATCATCTCATCGGAAAACAAAGAAATACAGCACCAATTTCGTCTCCTCTTTTTGTCAACATGCGTGCTCACTGCTGAAAAAATCACAAAAATAATAAACAATCCAAATTCCTTTTCATTGCTTTGTTTTTGATGGGATGAATATCGAAGCCATGAGATGAATTCCAGGAGCAGTTCCCCTATTTATATCCACCCAAAAGTAAATTCCAGTATCCGCGAACATCACATATTTATTTATCATGATTTGATTACTCAAGGCCAACGCACTCTAGCACTGGATGTCCTGGATCATATGTTTCGAATCAAAACAAACACGATGCTACGCACACCAACATATCCAATGACAGATGGAACTGAAAATGTTTTTTTATTTAGGGTTCGGGTTGGCACTGACCCAGGTTTAAAAACGAATTCGACATAAAATAGAGGACATCTGGAAAAACACCTTGATTGCGAGGCAGTCTAAACGTTTCATCACACCAAACGTATTTATCACTCGCAAAATTTTAGATCTTTCAAAAAAAGATCTTAACACATACACAGGTCTTATAACAGGCCATTGTCCGAACCGATATCACTTGAAGCTGTTAGGAAAACTTCAAGATGATGTATGTCGTTTCTGCGGCATACATGTAGAAGACTCGGAATCGGAACATCTGTTATGCCATTGTCCGCAAATTTTTAGAAATAGATTACAGTTCTTCAACAATAGAACTGATAGAACTCAGAAGTTTGGGGAACAAGTCCCAATATGTTAGTACGATTTATCAGAACCATAATACCGCATTGAGATAACGCTGGTAGTCAAGGTAATGCAATTGCTCTAAATAGTAATGATGCGTCAACTTGACAAAGTTAGATCAAATGGGGCATATATCACAATAGATCTAATAAATAGCCGCAGAGATTAAAATACCCATAAAAGAAAAAAAAAACGCTCCAAAGGGTCCCGTTTCGTAGTGATATGTTGCCATAAAATAGTTATTTATGCACTCGCTTTTCTAACCTACGGGAATATTCAAATGTACTATTAATATAGACAATTCATGATGTGTCTAAATATGTGGCAAGTCAATTCATTCACCGATCAGATTGATTAGAACAAGCTCAGTGCAATAGACTATAAATGAAACACTTATATGCAATTCACAGAGAATGCAAGGATTGTTAGATAAGCTTTCATTGGGGGACTTCTTCTCGCCCTAGTCGTGACCTCAGGGTAGTTTTACCTTAAGCTCTTGGGAGAAAATTGAGGGTTTAGACGTAAATATTCTGAAGAAGTTGAAGGATGACTGAAGATTCGGTTTCCAACAACATGCATTATGACCTCGCTACAGAACCAGCACTTTCTTTGCTGGTTTAAGGGGACGTATTCCTAAATGCCTTTGACCAAGATTTTTTAGAGGTGTTTAATCGTCGATGGACTGATGATTCACCGGAAATATCCTCTCTCGCCCTAGTCGTAATCTCAGGGTCGTTGTACCTTAAGCTCTTGGGAGAAATTGGAGGGTTTAGGCGGAAATATTCTGAAGAAGTTGAAGTATGACTGAAGATTCGGTTTCCAACATGAATTTTGCCCTGGCTACGGAACCAGCACTTTCTTTGCTGGTTTAAGGGGACGTATTCCTAGATGCCTTCGACCAAGATTTTTTAAAGGCGTTTTATCATTGACGAATACATAGACCGAAATGTCTGGTACAAAGCCATCAGAAAATCGGGCACCATGTCTTCTTCTTCATTTTGAAGAAAATACCCGGTGACGAATTACATTATACATAAATATTTTACGAGCGCTGACTTACCCCTCTTGACGTTTTGGCAGTTTGTCTGTTTGTTTTTCTGCCTTTCTGCCTCACCTTGCGACGTCGTTTCGGTTTTGCATCGTGCACAAATATTAATCCAAGACAACATTTTCAAAACGACTTGTCTACTTGTAAACAAAGATTCAAACGACGATTTGACGAATATGTTTGCTCCCACGCAAACCAGTACCATCAATAGGTAGATGAAGGTTTCCGCTACCTGTTGATGGTGTTGGTTTGCGTGGGAGAGCTATCCGATTCGTCAAATCGTCGTTTGAATCTTTGTTTACAAAACAGATAAGTCGTTTTGAAAATTTTGTCTTGAATCCGTATCGAAAACATTACATGAGCGTGAGTTCGACCGTTTTGGTGCCATCAAAAAGATCGAATATAACAAAGGGGACACCCAGGCCTACATTCTGTACGATTATATTGATGCTGCTACGGCTGCTGTGAAGGAAATGCGTATGCACCGATTCACGAGCAGCTACCGAAGGCCGCCATCAAGCACTGTCGACGTTTACCCTGTCACCAAAATAGCGGCTCCGGTAATGTAAGTAAAGTCAGATGTTTATTTTGATGATTTATTCATAAGTTCATCACTTATAGGTAGTTGTTCCCTCGTCGAATCGGGTTGCGAAATGCTGGAACCGATACTAACCGTCAAGTCGGAAAGCCCCAGGAAAACGAGGACGGAATCTCGGGCCACTGGAAGGGAAGACCAGTCACCCCCGCCAGCCAACGATAGGTCCCTCCATCAGGACAATCCAACAAACTGATTCTTCATGCATCCACCGAAGGCCGCATAAACTGCCGTCATCCGGTACTGGCTCGACTTTTCCCCTGTCACTATTCCTAGCGGTTCCGTCGTCGGCTAGGTTGCGGAATGTTTATTCTGCTGCAGGTACGTAATTTGTGATTTAATAATGATATAAAAATCCTGATGATTATAACATATTTTCAGGTCAATGAAAAAGGCAAACCTCCGCAACCAAAAAAAAACAGCAGGAGACAGAATCTCGTGTGACGGAACGATTGCCGTAAGCTTGAGAACCGGGTGGAAACGGATCTACTCGCATCTACTCGAGGAACTCGACTTTAAGGGCCGGATGGAACTGTACTCCCAGTCTGGTAAATCCGTGAAGTTATCAAGCGCTAGAACACTTGGACACTGCGGAAGGTGGCCCTCGTCGTAGGAGTCTGGCGAGCAACGAAAGGAGTCAAGCAGAATATATTGAGCACGATTATGCTGGTACCACCAACGTATTCATCATTGGTTATACGCAACCACCGGACGACAGTAGCAATGGACATTAGTGCACACAATTATCACATGGATTACAACCGCTACGTAGACTGACCGATACACCACCAGCACAACTATCGCAATAATGTTAACGGCGGTTATGAAATGATGAACAGCAAGGATATGGCACTGGACTTCGGTACTGTTCAAGACACACAATGAGCATATAAATGCAATAATTATTTTTAAATAAATATGTGAATTTAATTGAAATTGAAAATGCACAAATCTTGTTATTTCGAAAGTTTCATTGTTGATTCTAATATAAAAGGCACATTTAGTTTTAAAAGAAAATGTTATTTTAAAAAGTTAAATTAACGTTGGTTTGAGAGAAAACTGTTATTTTAAAAGGTTGGCTCTAGTTGAAGTTCATATCAAAGTAACATTTTTACAATTGTTATTTCAACAATGTTATACTTTCTACTGAAAATCACTAACTGATTTTCTTAATTTTACCAACGATTCTTTCATTGTTACCAACAATTTTTTTTTTGTTCCATGGGTTCCTGTTAGGGGCACCGGATCGTCGTATTCGTATCGATTTTGCTGATAACGGAACAACACCATCGTTCTCGAATAGCAGTGGTAGATTAGTTGGTTGGTTGCTTGATTTGTTAGTTGGTAGAATGATTGATTGATTGGTTGATTGCTGCTTGATTTGTTAGTTGGTAGAACTGTTGAATGGTTGATAGTTGGTTGGTTGCCTGACTGCTCGTACTTGACTCGATTGTTTTGTTGCTTGCTTGATTAGTTCGTAGGTTGGATAATTGATTGGTTGGTTGATTGATTGGTTGGTTATTTGGTTGATCGGTTGATTGGTTGCTGCTTGATTTGTTAGTTGGTAGAATGGTTGATTGGTTGGTTGCTTATTTGGTTGATTAGCTTGTTGGTTGATTGGTTGATTAGTTAGTTGGTTGATTGGTTGCTTGCTTAATTGGTTGGTTGCTTGATTGGTTGGTTGGTTGGTTGCTTGATTGCTTGGTTGATTATTTGGTTGATTGCTGCTTGATTTGTTAGTTGGTAGTATGGTTGATTGGTTGGTTGCTTAATAGGTTGATTGATTGGTTAGTAATCTGGTTAGTTGATTAGTTGTTTTGTTGGCTGCTTGGTTGATTGATTAATAAGTTGATTGCTAGATTGGTTGGTTAGTTGATTGGTTGGTTATTTATTTGATTGGTTGTTTGATTGGTTATTGGTTGGTTGCTTGATTGGTTGATTAGCTGGTTGGTTGCTTGATTGCTTGGTTGATTGGTAGCTTGCTTGAATTGTTGGTTGCTTTATTGTTGGTTGGTTGCTTTACTGGTTGATTGGTTAATTGATTGATTGGTTGGTCGGCTGGTTAGTTGATACTGTTTTGTTCAACCGTTCAAGACGAGTTTAGGACTCTCCATTTAATTCCACCAATTATTTTGATATCTTTGCAGATACGTATTTCGACCACAGCTGTGTGGTCGTATTCAGTGTCTCGTACTTGACTCGATTGTTTTGTTGCTTGCTTGATTAGTTCGTAGGTTGGATAATTGATTGGTTGATTGGTTGGTTGATTGATTGGTTGGTTATTTGGTTGATCGGTTGATTGGTTGCTGCTTGATTTGTTAGTTGGTAGAATGGTTGATTGGTTGGTTGCTTATTTGGTTGATTAGCTTGTTGGTTGATTGGTTGATAAGTTAGTTGGTTGATTGGTTGCTTGCTTAATTGGTTGGTTGCTTGATTGGTTGGTTGGTTGGTTGCTTGATTGCTTGGTTGATTATTTGGTTGATTGCTGCTTGATTTGTTAGTTGGTAGTATGGTTGATTGGTTGGTTGCTTAATAGGTTGATTGATTGGTTAGTAATCTGGTTAGTTGATTAGTTGTTTTGTTGGCTGCTTGGTTGATTGATTAATAAGTTGATTGCTAGATTGGTTGGTTAGTTGATTGGTTGGTTATTTATTTGATTGGTTGTTTGATTGGTTATTGGTTGGTTGCTTGATTGGTTGATTAGCTGGTTGGTTGCTTGATTGCTTGGTTGATTGGTAGCTTGCTTGAATTGTTGGTTGCTTTATTGTTGGTTGGTTGCTTTACTGGTTGATTGGTTAATTGCTTGATTGGTTAGTCGGCTGGTTAGTTGATTAGTTGTTTGGTTGGTTGCTTGGTTGATTGGTTAATAAGTTGATTGATAGCTTGCTTGAATGGTTAGTTGATTGATTGGTTAGTTATTTGGTTGATGGGTTGGTTGATTGCTGCTTGATTTGTTAGATGGTAGAATGGTTGATTGGTTGGTTGCTTCATTGTTGGTTGATTGATTGATTGGTTGGTAATTTGGTTGCTTGGTTGATTGGCTCGTCGGCTGGTTAGTTGATATGTTGTTTTGTGGGTTGCTTGGTTGGTTGATTAGTTGAGTCGTTGCTTGATTGATTGGTAGCTTGCGTGAATGGCTGATTGCTGGATTATCCAATCAAGCAACCAATCAACTAAATAACCAACCAAGCAACCAACAAACAATGAAGCAACCAGCCAACTATCAAGGAACCAACTAATCAACAGTTCTACCAACTAACAAATCAAGCAACAACCAACCAATCAATCAATCAATCAACTAATCAACCAATCAAGAAACCAAAAAAAACAACTAATCAACCAATCAGCCGACCAACCATTCAATCAAACGGTAAAGCAACCCATCAACCAAATAACCAACCAATTAAGCTACCAACCAACTAATCCAGCTATCAGCCATTCAAGCAAGCTACCAATCAAGCAACGAATCAACTAATCAACCAACCAAGCAACCATTGAAGCAACCAACAAAACAACATATGAACTAACGAGCCGACCAACCAATCAATCAACCAGTCAAGCAACCAATCAACCAAATTATCAACCAATCAAGGAATCAATAAAAAAAAGCAACCAACCAATCAACCATTCTTCCAACTAACAAATCAAGCAGCAACCAACTAACCAAATAACCAACGAATCAATCAACTAACTAATCAAACAACCAACCATTCAAGCAAGCTACCAATCAACTTAATAACCAATCAACCCATCAACCAACAAAACAACTAACCAATCAAGCAACCAATCAATCAACCAGTCAAGCAACCAACCAACAATCAAGCAACCAACGAATCACCAATCAAACAACCAATCAACTAAATAACCAACCAATCCAGCAATCAACTTATTAACCAATCAACCAAGCAGCCAACAAAACAACTAATCAACTAACCAGCCTACTAACCAATCAATCAACCTGTCAAGCAACCAACCAATCAACCATACTACCAACTAACAAATCAAACAGCAATCAATAAAATAATCAACCAAGCAATCAAGCAACCAACCAACTAATCAAGCAACCAACCAACCAACCAATCAAGCAACCAATCAACTAAATAACCACAACCAATCAATCAAGTAAAGCAACCAATCAACCAAACAAGTAACCAACCATCAATCAATTAACTAATCCAGCAACCAACCAATCAAGCAAGCTACCAATCAAACAACTAACTAATCAACCAATCAACCAACAAGCTAATCAACCAAATAAGCAACCATCCAATCAACCATTCAAGCATCCAACAAACCAACTAATCAACTAACCAGCCGACCAACCAATCAATCAATCAATCAAGCAACCAATCGACCAAATAACCTACTAATCAATCAATTAGGCAACTAATTAACCAATTAAGCAAATAACAATTCAACCAACTAACAAATCAAGCAACCAACCAACCAACCAGTCAACCAATCAAGCAACCAAATAAGCAACCAATCAATCAACTAACAAATCAAGCAACCAACAAGCTAATCAACCAAATAAGCAACCAACCAATCAACCATTCAAGCAACCAACAAAACAACTAATCAACTAGCCAGCCGACCAACCATTCAATCAACCAGTAAAGCAAACAATCAACTAATCCAGCAATCAGCCATTCAGGCAAGCTACCAATCTACCAAACAATCAAGCAACCAACCAACTAATAATCAACCAAGCAACCATTGAAACAACCAACAAAACAACATATGAACTAACCAGCCGACCAACCAATCAAGCAACTAATCAATCAACCAGTCAAGCAACCAATGAACCAAATAACCTTATTAGTTGGTAAGATTGAGAACCAATCAACAATCAAGCAACCAACCAACCAAACAACCATTCTACCACCTAACAAATCAAGCAGCAACCAATCAACCGATCAACCAAATAACCAACCAATCAATCAAGCAATCTACCAATCAACCAATCAATTATTCAACCAACGAACTAATCAAGCAAGCAACAAAACAGTCGAGTACGAGACACTGAATACGACCACACAGTTGTGGTCGAAATACGTATCTGCAAAGATATCAAAATAATGGTAATAAAACTCGTCTTAGACGGTTGAACAAAACAGTATCAACTAACCAGCCGACCAACCAATCAATCAACCAGTCAAGCAACCAATCAATCATATAACCTGATTGGTTGGTTGGATTGGCAACCAACTAATAATCAAGCAACCAACCAATCAACCATTCTTCCAACTAACAAATCAAGCTGCAACCAACCAACCAAATAACCAACGAATCAAGCAACCAACCATTCAAGCAAGCTACCAATCAACTTATTAACTAATCAACCAAGCAACCAACAAAACAAATAATCAACTAACCAGCCGACTAACCAATCAATCAATCTGTCAAGCAACCAACCAATCAATCATACCATACTACCAACTAACAAATCAAGCAGCAGCCAACCAAATAATCAACAAACCAATCAAGTAACCAACCAGTCAAACAAGCTACCAATCTACCAAGCAATCAAGCATAAAGTCGATTGATGTATAACAATATGGATCGTCGGGCCTCTCAACAAAAGTTCGTTTTGAAGTGATCTTAAAATAGGTATGTATTCGTAATCATTACGGTAATTTATTACACATTTATTCAGAACAAAAAGATTCATATTTATATATTTATTTCCATAAACAAGTTTATTATCCATATATCAATTTATTATTAATAAAAAATGTTAGTTGAGAAAAGGAACGAGCCCCTCTCTGTTCAGAAACACTGGGTGATATGGATAACGCGACCAGACTAATCCGCTTTTTGAGGATCCGTTAGAGGACGTTAGAGCAACGAATTAACCAATCAAGCAACTAACCATTCAACCAACAAAGCAACCAATCAATCAAATAACTAACGAATCAAGTAACCAGCTAACCAATCAAGCAACTAACCATTCAACCAACAAAGCAACCAATCAATCAAATAACTAACGAATCAAGTAACCAGCTAACCAATCGAGCAACCTACTATTCAAGCCCACTTCCAATCAATCAAGCAACAAACCAATCAATCAACCAACCAATAAACCATTTAAGCAAGCTACCAATGAACTAGTGGGCCCTCCTTAGCCGTGCGGTAAGACGCGCGGCTACAAAGCAAGACCATGCTGAGGGAGGCTGGGTTCGATTCCCAGTGCCGGTCTAGGAAATTTTCGGATTGAAATTGTCTCGATTTCCTTGGGCATAAAAGAATCAAATCATCGTGCTATCCTCATGATATACGAATGCTAAAATGGTAATCTGGATTAGAAACCTCGCAGTTAATAACTGTGGAAGTGCTTAATGAACACTAAGCTGTGAGTCGGCTCTGTCCCAGTGTGGGATGTAATGCCAATAAGAAGAAGACCAATGAACTAACCAACTAATAAGCATCTAATCAATCAACCAACCCACCAATCAAGCAACCAACCATTTAAGCTAGCTACCAATAAACCAAGCAAACAATGTACCAAGCAATCAACTAATCCACCATTCAAGCAACCAACAAAACAACTAACCAGCCGACTTACCAATCAACCAATCAAGCAACCAATCATTCAACCATTTCAAGCCGGAGGATTCTTTCGGGAATCCTGGGGAAATTCATTCGGGATTATTCTTTAAAACGAGATAGTCATTTTTCTCTGTACAATTCCTGTGAGCGTTTCTAAATTGCTGCCAATATCAATGAACCTAACTCCCATCGGTTCCTATTTCGAGCTTTCCGATAAATTGCACACGCAAAACAACAACAAATTTATTTGGTTCCTGTTGGTGCAGGACATTCGAATCTTGCGTTTAATGTTCGAGTTGGTAGTGAGTCTATGCAGAAAAGTTTTGCCAGTGTGTGGGGAGTCGTCTACGTTGCCTCCGGCACCGGCATAGGTCGTACTGTTGCGGGATCTGGATTAACCCGAGTGGAAAGTCGATCGCGATGGAATATTCCTGGGAAATGCAACCGGTTGTCTGGAATAATTAACGGCTGGTGTAAGACTATTGAGATTCACCATGGTGTTATCCGTGATGGCATTTGTCTTTTCCGTCGAGGACGTCTTCTCGTACAGCGTCGTGGACCGCCTTGGCATCATGCCGCCGGCACTGGGCCCAACCGTCCGGTTGCCGTTGCCGGGGTCGAACTGGTGCTACGCGGTTTCGCCGGGCTGGAGATCGATGAATTATCTGCCGATGTGAATGGTTTGGAGCGGTTTGGTTATGCTCGACGCCGGCCTCTGGTTTTGTGCGGCTAATCTGGCAGTGTTCTCCTTCTTCTGTCGTTTGAAATTACTGCTAACTGACATCCGTTCCGAGATGCCACTGCTGGCCTTCGAGCTGTGATTATTACTGCCGGAGTTGTCAACCGCCGTGGGACCGGGCCCAATGGCTGCCGATGCATCGCGTTGTTGCCACCGCCACCAGGCAGCGGTCACTGCTGCTGTCGGTCCGACACGTTAGGTTACACTGCCACTGGAGGCTCGTTTGATAGGTTTTGTGCTCGATGCAGATATTAACATTATACTTCGATGCACACCTCGGTACCTGGGACTTTGCTCTTGGGGGTAGCTAGCGGCGGCACCCTCATTGCCGGCGATATTACGTAGTGACAGAGACGATCCGGGCCGGGAGCCGTCGGACTCGGGGTCCGTACTCTTTCTTCCGAGTAGCAGATAAATGGTCAAAACATCAACAACGCTCACGACAAGCAAACACTTTGTTTAAATAAAATGAATAAAATCAACCGAAAAAGTTGTGCGACACGCGAGGGAAAAACATTGAACTGTCATGACAGATGATGTCATGATGCAATAGACTCTGATCGTAGCCAAAAACATATCAGAGGTAAACAAAAATGAAAATGACAACTGTTGTAAAACTGACGTGGTTCGAATTGAGGGGCTTCTCAATGGTCGAGTGATTGTAATAATTGTAATCCGTCACTCCCCAGGGGTATATAGTGGTGCCCGGAAAAATGGCCACCCCTCCGTCTATGTATTCGTCAATGGTTTTATCGTCAATATCCTAACATTCATCCAAAACTGGGTCCCACAAGATTCTGTCCTGACGAACCCCATATGATTTGATTGGTATATTTATCCAAAGCTGTAGATCATTTTCATTTTTTTTTAAGTTTCACTCATGATTTTTATTACAGTCGCCTCTCCACATCTCGATATTGAAGGGACCAACGAGATAGGGAGAGATCGAGGAATGAAAGGAAAGTAACAAATGTCATTTCTTGTTGTTGCTAAATATGTTTGTTATTGTCCAAAGATGGTCTAGTAGCCTAAAAATTTGAACATATCGCCATATGGAGAGTGAATCCAGAACAAAATATGATCAGAACACATCGAGATAGAGAAATATCGAGATAGGGAGGTTATCGAGATGTAGAACGCCCAAATGTATGTAGATTGAAGGGACCGAGGAAACCATCGAGATGTAGAGATTCGACTGTAGTATATATCTTGTTTGGCAAACTCAATGGATACAGTATGCCCAGGGTGTCGAGAATGTTTCCCACTCGAAATCATCCTAGTTCGGATCGAGAATCGATCTCGCTATATATCCAGAATCAACATCGAGATGTAGAGAGTCGACTGTATATTGATCGACGGGTATTGAAATTTCCCTGATTGTGGCAGGAATTCCCTGATAATTTCAGGTTTTCCAGGGTTTCTAGGTAGTCGACACCCTGAATGAGGTTTTGTTGATGTTAATTTCAGCAGATGAGGAGCGCTCGACAAAGGTTCAGCATACTCTGCATTCCAGAGCGCCGTTGGGCTACAAGTGGACGTCATATACCAATTCAAAGTTGTTTAGATGCTCCATGAAAAACTCCTTTAGAGATGCCTTCCTCCACTGTCACTCGCACCTACAACAATATAGTCAATTACGATAGACCTGTGCGCCGCCGCGCCACGCCGCCGCCGCCGACCCTTATTGACGTACGCCAACGCCGGTCAAGGTGTCGGCGGCGCGCCATACACCGGTTGGCTCCACGCCGCCGAATTTCGTATTTCACGCCGATGCTTGGCCAACACAAAAATCACATTATGCAGTGCGTTTGCATCTGCCGAACCAAGGCAACCTATCAAGCATTAATTAAATAGCTATTATACCTTTAGCAAATTTGTTTACTTTTATCCCTGTCACTTTAACTCGCTTTGGCGTGTTAAATGTTAGGTCATCCAAAAACTTCTTGGCTACAAATCTACAAATCAATGAGCATGACGATTAACTTCTAATCTCATATGTAGCTTCATGTGGAATAAACTCATTCTGGTCGCATTGGGTGGTTCATCATCTTTTTAAAGGTTGGAATGTTACATATCTTAATTGGTCCAGTGCTTATACACTCAGTTTTTATTTATACAGCTCGGCAAATTCCACACAGCTGTTAGCCCAGCAAAATAAAAACTGATATCCCGGCAAAAATAACCTTTGATAGCTGGTTTTCGGCAAATAATTTGCTGATTTTCAGCTATTTAGACAGAAATCTCGGCAAAACACGTTTGCTGGGGCTCGGCTGATCGAATCTCGGTAAAAGTTCAACAAATTGCTGAGATCCCGAAAAAAAAATTAAATGTGTACAAACGCGGCTACAAATTAGCACCATAATGAATGTTGGATATGGATTCCCAGTCTGGTATGATTTTTTTTGCTTCCCTGGGCATGGAGTATCATTGTGTTAGCCTCATGATATGCGAATGCAAAATTGATCTTTTGGCTTCTGGAGCTGGAGCACGACCAACAAATTGAACATTTCCTTCACTCTTCCTTGTAATTGCTAGAATTGTTTAAAAAAAATCAGAGGCGTCGCGTCCGCATGTGCAACCTGTGCACTGCACATGTGGCAATTCTATCCCCAACATTTAAACTCTCTATAGATTTCTTGTCTTTTTAATCCAAACATATATTTGAATTATGTGCATTTGCTGGATGTTTCATGCAAATTTTACTATTAGATACATAAGCGGAAAATATGCATGCTTTTTTTATAGGCGGCATGTAATGTGAGGCAACCAATTGCTGCGATGGGGGCGCGTTATATTTTTCTTTACGATACCGAACCGACCCACCGACACCACATGTTGATTCAACACGGAACTTCCAGCCGACAACGCTTTATCATGCATCATACACGAATTATTTTGTATGTGTGGATCATCTGCTGTAACCGCAATCGGCGATGTATAGGTAATCAAAGCGTTCTTCGCTTGCAGTGCACGGTTTGGTGCCTATCAAGAACCCCTTCAAACAGCGCATGCGCGATTCGGTGAAGAGAGCGCAATCGGAACAAAATCGAAAGAGAAGAGTAAAGCGCGCGCATTTCTGCTCCCTCAAAGCGTTCCATAACGAAAGTTCCGCGTTGAATAAGCACCGCGAAGCAAAAGCACTTTTGATATTTGATATTGAATGCGATGGCCAGTTTACATATCCACTAATCCTGGCGACAAAATACTGTCCGATAATACTAGCTCGACATTAGCTCAATTTAAACAGAAATTTTCATCTCTAAGGCTGTGAACCATTCCACCGATTCGTTTAACTTTTAGTTAAAATTTGACACTTCGATGGTTATTTTCCCATCGTGGTTAAAATTTTACTCTGAAGCCGACCCATTTGAGTTCTGACAGATTGATAGTTATTCGGAACGAAATGGATTTGGCGCCAATTTTCTCGCGAACAAAGTTTAACTATCGAACTGTCAAATCTAACCATGCTCCGGAGCAGGGTTATTTTTAACCACGGCGAAATAACCATCGAACTGTCAAATTTTAACTAAAAGTTAAACGAATCGGTGGAATGGTTCACAGCCTAATAAGCGTTTGCAGTAAAGCCTGTTTACAAATACGCTTATTATATTCGACATTGAAGTATCCGACAATATTAACATAATGTAAGCAGACATTTAATCTTCTGATGAAAAACAGAATTACCGAAAATGAAACGGGTCAACATTTTCAAAGAAATTTATTTCTGAAGGATTTTTTTCGAGAAATCTAATATATTTAGTTAGGGAGGGGGGTACGGCAAATGTCAATCAATGGTCCACACAAATTTAAGAAATTTTTTATGAGGAAATATCCAAGCTGATGGACGGAATAAATTGTAAATAGAATAATTATTAATTGAGAAGTGTTAAAGCTATGAACTCCATTGTTTATTGTATAGACTTTTTTTTTCTGATGTGACATGCTAATTCAAGTTATTATTAGTAACTTTGCATGATTGATATAGTCCAATTTCCTTTTCTCTATTTAAAACTTCGTCTTATTTTACGAAATAATTCAAGATTTGAAAGTGCCAGCTCAATAATTTCCGAATAGATGTATGTCTTAATTGTCACATTGAAAACGATTCTGGTGATAGTAATTTTTAATTTTACGAACTATCACTTTTAAGCTTAGTTTAGTTTGAGTGAATTCAGAAAATAAGAAGTAGCTAAGAACCAGTTAGATGCAACAAAATAAGCAAAACTTATTGAGAAACGCGCTGGAAAATAACTCGTTTGTCATTTCAGATACCTTTTATGTTTTTTTTCTCGAAATATTAAAATAGTGCACAGGTTGAAGAATTGATCACGCGACGCCTCTGAAAAAAATAGTTTCGATTGATTTCGATAAACAATTCCCAAAGAAATTTCTTGGTTTTCTTGAAATAATTTCCAGTAAGTCCTGGAGGAAGTTCTGAAGAAATATCTGAGGAAAATTCTTAGAGCCTTGAGGAATTTCTGAATTTATCTCTGTTGTAATTTCTGGAGAATTTTCTGAAGGAATCTCTGTAGAAAATCATGAAAGAATTCTACGAGGAATGTCCAAAGAAATTGTTTAAGAAATTTAAGTATGTCAGAAATTCCTTTAGGAGATCCTTTGGAAATTGCTCTAGGAATTCGACCGGAGATATCTTAAAATTCGTCCTACAGTTTTGGAAGGAAATGGTGTTGGAAATTCCGAAGGAATTACTAGATTAATTTCCGAGGGAATGGAACGTCTTAAAAAATACCTGAAAAAAATCCAGTGGAATTGTTAAAATAAGTTCCGAATGAATTTTGTAGAAATTTTTAAAAGTATGTGTGTATGTGGTTATCCATCACCCTGGCTTGAGTCTTGCTCTGCATGCGGCTCCACCCAATAGCACAATCGAATTTAATTACAATTCTGCTTTCAATGCACTTCTGTGCGAAGGGCAAGAAACGGAGGTGACGGACCCGTAGCCAGAGACACTTACGCGAAGCCCGCGGGATAGAGAGAATCTCCTTTCAGCAATGTAATCCAACAGACTAATAAATAGATTCGCAATCCTTTTTGAGCTTTCTCAGGGATGGCTTCTTTGAAGAGTTCCTTAAGAAATATCTAAGGGTCCTAAGAAGTTCCGAAGCAATTCCTAGGGAAATTTAAAAGAAAAACCTGGTTTCATTTGTGGAGGTTTTTAAATGACTTGTTGAAGAAATTCTTGATCGGATTGCTGTCGGAGTTTTTAAGGTATTTTAAAATGAGTTTCTTGATGACTTACCGAATTAACTCCTGAATATTTTTCCTAGGGAATCACTTAAGATATTTATGAAAAAAAATCTGTAGAAATTTTCTAAGGAACTCATGCGGGAAATTCTCATAGAATTCTTGAGAATATCCGAATATTTGTAATCTCGATATTTTGGGAGTTTTTCTTGGCATGTATTCTTGATTCTAGACTGAGCCAAAACTGAGTTTGTTTTACTACTGTCCGGACTTTTGAAGAAATTCCTGGAGAACTATAGGAATTTCTGAGTACATACCAATAGCTATTTGTTCGGTAAATCTATTAAACATTTCTTCGTAAATTACTTTCAGAATTCTTTCGGATATTCCTTCAGAAATTCATTTTTTTTTTATTCTTTATTATAGAGTTGATGTGATACTTTCGTGATACTTATATGACTGAAAGAGCCGATAAAAGTCAAACAAAATTTATTATAGAGGTTTTCAGCCCTGGTTCACCGCTTTGAAATTCATTTAAAAATACAGTTAGAAGATCTTTTCAGGTTCTCTTTCGGTTATTCTTTCAAGAAATGAATCGGAAATTCCTCCAGGAGTTATTTTTTTTCAGAAATTCCTCCAGGTGGTCCTAAGTAAATTCCTTTAATAAACTATACAAAATTCATACAAGAATAATTCCGGAAAGAATTCTCATTTGGAGGAATTTATAAAGGAACTTTCGAAGAAATTTCCAAAGGTCTTTGAGCGTTAAACTTATTTTCAATTAAAAAAAAACACTTAAACATAGGTTCAAAAAAATTAAAGGAACTTACAAACCAAATTTTAGAATATTTCCCAAAAGAATGTCTGAAGATATTCTCGAAAGAATTCTTAAAGGAATTTTAAAAGAAATTTTCTAAGTTCTACAGGAATTTCTGGAAGAGTTGCTAAAGGAATTTCCGGAAGAATGTTCGAAGGAATTCTTATAGGAAATTCAGAAAGAATTTCTGGAGAAAGTTCTAAATGAATTCCACACGGAAATTTCGAAAGAATACCAAAAATATCTTCTTAGAGTTTCCGAAAAAATTCTTTAAGATATTACTGGAAGAATTTCTATTAGAAACTCCAAAAAGAATTTCTTGAAAGAATTAAAAAAAACTAAAAACTAAAAAAAATCCGAAGGCTTTCTCCTAATGGGATTTCCGGATGCATTCCTCAAACAGTGTCCGTAGGCATTCCGATGGAAATTCATGAAGGATTTTCCATGGGTATTTTCTAAAGAATTCTTAACCCTCGAGGACTCGTGCCGTTGTAAAAAGTACAACACTACCTAAAAAAGCTCGCTTGTCGTACTCAACGGAGGCGAAACTACGTGAGTGATTCAGGACTAAGCGAGTCCCGGAAGGTTAAAGGAATTTCCGAAGATATTCTTAAAAAGTTTTCGAATGAATTTCCGAAGAAATTCCCAAAAGACTCCGTAAAGGAATTTCCGAAGCAATGCCTAAAGTAATTTCCAAGGAAATTCCTAAAGAAGCTTTTGAATAAATTTTGGAAAGAATTTCCGAAGCAATACCCAAAAAAATGTTCAAGGGAATTCTTGGAGAAAGTTCTGAAGGAATTCATAGGGTAATTCTAAATTAATTCACCGAATTCCTTTTTCGAATTTTCTGAGGAATATCTTGAGGAATTTCCAAACGAATTTCTGGATTTATATCTGAGGTACTTTCCACTGAATTTATGTGCTGTTGTGCGGCAATATCCTAGTGGAGCATGTAATGTAAACTTTTGCTGTGGAGATACAAGCTATAGCTATAAGCATGTTCACCCTATCAGTCTATCTGTAACTAGAAATTGTACAAAAACCTAAAATACAATAATACAATACTTGCTGCGTGATTTTTTTTTCTCAGCTTAAAATCATTCACGCCGATTCACGCCGCCGCCGCCGCCGCCGAACATTGCTTACGGCGTGACGCCGCCGGTGTAAAAATGGCCTTACGCCGCCGCCGTTCATAAATACTTCGGCGCACAGGTCTAAATTACGATGAGGAACGGTAGTCATGGGGTCAGTTTTTGAACATGTAGGCAAAAAATGTTATGTATGCCTCTATACGATCGATCCCTGGAGCTTTGTTTGATTGCATACTTTGGAAGGCCGTTTGAATAACTTGTATGATACGTCTGACCCTAGGATGACCATGCCAAGATGCTGGTGACCTACCTGGCACAGGACAGGCACAGACAGGACAGTTGAGTTGATTATGTTGTTGCGACGCATAAGTAAGTTCAAAATCACCTATCCCAAGCCCCAAGATATATTCAAAAGGAACACAGAAAGAAATGCCACGTACATTGTTTTAAGGTTTACATATATAATCAAAACAGCAATCTTATGTAAAGCGAATATGTTATCTAATGTGTTGTAAAAATCATAAATATTATTGTGATTGTGTAGGGTCCAATTACATATAATTACTACCTTCATTAGGATATTTGCCTTGGAGCAAAAAGAATTCTTAGCGTAGACATTCAAAAAAGTATTGAAATGAAACACATACCCATCGCCTTCTACCGTAAACACCATTCCGGACGAAGATGGCAGCGATAATGAAGCATCATCCTCTTTTGTTACATCCGCTACCGCCTCCGTGGACACTATTTCTGTCTTGTTATGGTCATCCGACAGTTTTGTTTTCTTGGCCTGTGAATGATTACCATCCCCACTGGTCGCATTATCATTTTCCATGGTTTAAATTTTTCCAGCTGGTAAAACTGAGCCTCTGTTCCTTTACAGATTAGCTTTCTATCTTTCACTCAATCCATGTTAACACTTTTTTTGGTGTGGAAAAAAGATGGGGCTCCAACTTTGCCACTCGGGATGTGCCCCAAAATTCAGTCTTCAATGGAAACTTTTTTGAAACGAAATAATCCAAAAAACAATGCACAATTTGACGATTTTATCACACTTCAAAACTCCTGATGAATTTGTATTTCATAAACAATATATAATAATACCGGCTGAGCCGGATTTCACGAAATTCCGATCAAAGTTTGCAAATTTAAATTTCAATCTTCTCACTATTTTGATCGTCTCTCGGGTCAATCAGACTGACAATAAAAACACGAAAATAAAAAAAAATCGCATCAAATCGTCGATCAGTTCCACGGCGCATCAGTGCGAGGTTATACAAACGCTCATTTTTTTCTACTCAATAATGAGTAGTTTTGTATTGCCGTCTCTTTTTTTCCCATACACGGTTAGAAAAAAGTTCCTAATTTTAAGTACTTTTATCAGATAAAGAGATTCTCTTGCATCTCCTTCTCTCTTTCCTTTGTTGTCATAAAATGAAGAGCAAAACCACTCAACAACGGCGCAGTAAAGTGTGGGAACGGGAACCCAACGTTAAGTAATCTCATGTTTACAAAAGTTAAGTGAAATTTAGTTTCTATTCAAAATTAAGTATATTTGACTTAATATTAAGTAAATTTTACTTAATTTCAAGAAAAATTTACGTAATTTTGGGTTCCCGCACTAAACCCCCGATTTGAGTGAAAAGTTTCTAATATTAGCTCTTTCTCTTTCGTTCCTAATAAATTTTGACGTTTACTGGCCTTGTTGTTTTCTAATTTCTTTGCAGCGAGAAAGAGACAAAGCAATCCGTGCACGGACTCAAGATTTTTTTATGTACAGGATATCCGACTTCGTCAGTAGATGGGAATAACCAGCCCGGGGGGAAACATACATTTTCAGTGCAAAACGTAAACAAACGAGCATAAATTCCGCATACAAAAATCCAAGATGGCTGAACACCCCCCAATAAATGCATCCTGCACAGACTGCTTTGTCTCTTTCTCGCTGCAAAGAAATTAGAAAACAACAAGGCCAGTAAACGTCAAAATTTATGAGGAACGAAAGAGAAAGAGATGTTTCCGTTCAGTACCCGAGTGCCGTATAGGGCACTGCACGGACTGCTTTGTCTCTTTCTCACTGCAAAGAAATTAGAAAACAACAAGGCCAGTAAACGTCAAAACTTCCCGCTCGGAAAGATCTCCTAGATGTCGCCCGTGATATCTCTGAGACAAAAAAAAGTAGTCTCCTAGATATTTTTCTTCGATGTCTAGAACCTGTCAGACCTCAAATCCGCCTCAAATGCAACAACCGTTTCTACCTCAAATTTACGGCGAATGAACCGTTTGAACCGATAGGGACTTGACAGATAGAATCTCTTCGATACTTCTTAGACATCTCTTAGACATGGGTACCACCATTCTAGTAGATTTTTGCTAGATATAATGGAGACATGGGTACCTGAATAGATACTTCTTCTTCCTACACTAATAAAAATCCACACATTTTTATTGGCAAAAATTTAAAGAAATTTCCAAATAAATTTTATGTGTGCGTTAATAACCACCCGCTATAGGAGAATCCACATAAAGTTTATTAGTTAATAACGGTTATGTGTCTTTCCACATATATGCTATGCGAATTCACATAGCCGTTATGTGGGAAATGCTATAGTCAAAATTTATGTGTGCCACACATAATGGATATGATTGGATTTTTGTCAGTGTATCATTCTTTTTTTCTTGGAATTTTCGGTTTGTTGACATATCTAACATGTAAAAGCTGCCACACTTAAACAGCATTTCAACGTTCGGTATTTTGTTTACTGAGTTTCAACTGCAAAATTTCTTTTTTACTGAAATACTGTTTTTTAGTGGACCTCCAATGATTGTCAGTAATAAATTTCCGAGTTTCGGTAAAAAAAATATGCTTATCGTTCTGACGTTTACTTATTTTTACTGAACAAATCATTAAATCCGTAAATTGCTGAACTGTACAAAAAGTCGGCACAAATCAAAACAGCACCACCGGTAAAACATTAAAATTTACCGACTAGTTAATAGAAAAATACTGAACGCTATTGTAGAGCCCTTTGTTATTGTTTATTTACCATTTTGAAAAAAAATATTTTGTCGGGCACAAGTTTCTAAAGTCTCAAGTCTAAAGTGCAAAATAATCGCTAACGAATAAAACAACTATATTTATTTGGTTGCGATTCCTGCCTCCTCTCGGCTGTGATAGACAGCATCCGACGGGGTCCGCCACTGGCCGCCATCAGCATCCCGGTTTCAAAGTTCGTTAGGGCATTCTGGACTCGGTGATTTTGAGCGTTTCCCACTCTGCTTTGAAGGCGGCTATGGGATCCGGCGGCAAGGTTACCGCTGCTTCCGACATAATGGTATTGCATAGTTTGCCTCTGATCAGCGGCTTTGTTCTCCCCACAACCAGTGTGTAGATGCTTCTTAGGCCGAACATGTTCAAAAGGAACCACGACGCGGATGTTACCCAGGCAAGGCTAGTTCTATACCCCACCGGTTTGAAGCGCAGCGTCAGCGGGATTAGAACTTTCGACGTCACGAACCCGGAGAACATCCAATTGATGCAGCCACAGAACATTATCATCGGTGAACGTTAATGAAGTTACGGGCGGAGCCCGTTTCTGTGTCTTAAAACAACCCGTTTCCTCATTGTTGTAGTAATGCAATGTAGAAGCCACGCACGGTAAATACATTGTCTGACTGTATTGTATCTGTATCAATTCGAAATGAATATCGAAAAGTATAGTAGTAAGGGGCCGTACACATATTACGTAAGCACTTATGGGGGGAGGGGGGTCAGACAATATCTTACGCTCCATATAAATAAAAATTCATTTGTATGAAAAAAATCTTACATGGGGGGAGGGGGTTCGGAAAACCCAGAAAAATTGCTTACGTAATAAGTGTACGACCCCGTCGTATTTTCCTTTAAAAATCTAGCAGAATTTATCACAAAACCCCTGAAATTTGTCCATAATAAATACTTATATTTCATGCGAAGGTTCATTGATTAGATATACTGTCCAATCAGTAAAATATTTCCCAAAAAATAAATCCTCATTTACTGACTAACTCAGTTATGTTCACATAAACAAACTACCTTTATTACCGATTTTAATGTTATTTTGACATATCTCGTTTATGCTGACAACTCGGTAATGTAAAATATTGCTGTTGAAATTACTGGGCGATCCGTAGTCCAAAAACTCAGTAAATTTTTACCGACTTCGGTAAAATAAAGTAGCTGTGTGGAAAGTTCAGAATACACAGGATTTTGTTTTTACACGATTTTTTTTCGCTCGTATTTTTGATCGTGTGACTTCAATTTGCCACCAATCTCTTCGCTACATGTTTCTAAAAATCCAGAATAAATCAAAGAAAAATCACATGATAATTAATATACGTTAAACATTTAGGATGAGTGGAAAATTGAGAAAATGTAAATCGCGTAAAAACAAAATCCAGTGTACTTTTTTTATTTTACATTTTTATGTTTATTAATAATAAAATAATGGTATGGACTAGTCCATAGCCAAAAAGATGTGCTGCGACGTTCTTCTGATGCTGCACGACGTGTGTATCGTCTTTAGTTCGGTGACACCGAACCGGAACGTCGGGCATTATACCGGCCGCTGGTAACACCGGGTGGATATATCCAGCTTTCCACGCTCGGTAATGGCGGCTTGCTGCTGTGTAAAAATCAATCGGTCACTGTACTGTTTGACACTAGCTGGAGGAAAGCTCACTGGCGTTCCTGGGTGAGGGGAAGAGAAAAAAGGCCTTTTCGCCAGTGAGTTTTCCTCCAGCTAGTGTCAAACAGTACAGTGACTGATTGATTTTTACACACCGACAAGCCGCCATTACCGAGCGTGGAAAGCTGGATAGGCCCAGCAGGAGTTTTCCCGACTCTCCTTGCAATGCGGCATGCAGGTGCGTCTGGCGGATCATCGTAGTCATGCAGTCTAATAACCAAGAAAGTTTCACGCATTGATCCGCCCGACGATTCTTGAATTGAATGCAGCGCCACCCGAATAAAAAATACAGTAGAATAACAGTACAATTTATTGTAACACTACTATTAATAACATTAAATTGGCGATAGATTATATTGTAAATGAAACCATAGAAATACATTTGAATGCATTGTTATGAACCATTTATTCAAATGTAAATGAAGTTTTCGCAATAGAATGTACGGGTTGTTAAGTATCGTAACTATACAAAATCTGAGATTTTTCCATACATTTTTTTCGTCACACAATAGAGTGTATGGTTAATATATTGTTGAAATATCCGAACAAATCTGTTCAAAATACAATGGATTGTATTGTATTTGTATAGTAAAACAATACGATTTTTGATTTCTCAGTTGTGACAGCTTTACTGCTCAACAATGCAATTTAAAGGGAAAAAATGCATGTTTGTCGCTATGAGCCAAATATTGTTAAATAGTTTATATGCAATGTAATGAAACATTTCAAAAGTTATCAATGTATGAATCTTATGTACGAAAACGTTTCAAAAACAATTGCAAGTATTGTTACATTAGAGAAATATGTTGATGTATTGTATCCTCAGTGTTGATACAATCTGTGCAACCCTCAATAAACAATGTATCCTATTGTATACCGTACATGGTATGGTAATACAATTGTTTACACTATTGAACCAATTGTACATTTTTATCCGGGCAATAACCCTGGCCATTCCTTTTGCAGACAGTCTACCGATTTAAGTAATTCCCATGGTCCGCATTTTATCCGTTCCATTTCGGCGTTCTTGTCAGTCTGCAGGTGAGTGACGGGGTTTTGCGTGGATGTGGACAGCGGATTAATTCGCATTGGGACACAGACTTCTGCCTCTATCTATGTTATGTAGGGCAATAAGACGGAAAAATTGGGCACAATACGGAAAACTGAAACAAATCGAATAAAAATACGGAGAAATGAAATATTGACATTCGCCAGAGAAACTACAAAATAAATTACCTTTTTGTTTGTCCGTAGACCGGAACATTCGGCTGCCGGTCCTTTGCTCCTGTACCGCTTCCGTTTCGTGACGGTGCTCACCGGATATTTCAATTCATCCATCGACTACAAAGTAGGTCGAAATTCCGACAGCGGCGTATCACTCGCGATCATTGCGGTACTGGTGTGTTTTGTAAATCGAACACTCCCGACATGGACATGGTCAGACAATTCCTTGTTTTCTTATTTCATCAGCCGAAATTTTATTAAAAATTGATGTACCCGAGCCGACCGAACCACGTGTGTGCACGAGTGAAAGCAGACTACAAAAGAAAAAGATGGCGTCGAAAGCCGTTGCGAAATGCACAAGCGAAATTCTCCCGTTTGGGCAAAATCAATTAAATGTCAACGTGTTACTGAGCGAAATATTTTCAAATTCACAGTTGAAATGCATAGTTGAGATTCGAACTACAGTATACCCCCGCTGATCCGACAAATGTATGGCCGGACTATCGGGGTTTCTCTCGTTAATCCGACTGTCAAATCCATACAAATGAACCAAAACAAAATCACAGCACAAATTTGAATACTGACAGCATAATGTGTTTCAATGGGTGTTGATACTTTTTAATCCGGAAAATTCCGAATTAGCAAGATCCGGACTAACGAGTCGTCGGACTAGCGAGGTCCGGATAAGCGGGGGGATACTGTAGTTGAAACCCGTGACACATTCAAAGGGTTGGCGTCCTGATGAGGTAGATTCCTGTTCGCTGTTAGATATCCTTCCATGCGGGTTATGAAGAACGAAAGAGCAAAAGGGATGTTTCTGTGCAGTGCCCTATTCCTCCGACAGCCTCGATCCGACAAGCAAAGCAGCGGTGTAACGCGGTACGGTGTATTGCTGGTGCCTTAAAAAAATTTGATGGAACAAAAAAAATAAACAAAAGAGGCAAAGAGGAAACAGATCAGAAACAGATAAGCCACCGTGATTCAGCAATCAAATTTATTGGAAATTGAATCCAACTGCTCCTGTCTGATGTTCTTCGATTTTTTCAGGCAACTTATATTCAGACAGCAAAAAATGACTGATCGAAGTAGCATAAAGGTAATGTATTCAAGGAATTTCCTATCATAAAAACTCATCCCGTTTGATTGCCTTCAACGAGCGCAGATCGAATTCGCTGTTCAGATATCCGGCATCAAGTGCGCAGATAAAATCCGGACTGCCCTAGATGGTTTGGGAGAAGTGGATATAGATCTTGCCAAAGGCAGCGTTCTGGTGCAGACCACTCTTCCATGGATTGAGATTCAACGGCTTATCGAAGGAACCGGAAGGCGAGCGGTACTATCTGGTTTCGGAGGTAAGATTTGTAGTGGGGAAGTGGAAAATGAGCAGATTGATAACCTGAGAACCTGATTTTAATTTGTTCAGGTCAGTCTGCTGTTGCGATTGTAGCCCATGGAAACGAATCGAGTAAAGTTCAAGGAGTGGTCCGGTTTTGTGCTTTGGCAGATAACCAGAAGGGAGCCGTCGTAGATGGTGTGATAGATGGGCTGGAAGCAAGTCGACCCTACATGCTGAATGTACACGAGTGCGGGGATATTTCAGCGGGATGCGCCTCCGTAGGTGTTGTCTACGATTCCAATGATATCGAGTCGGACGAAAATGGTCGAGCCACGATTCGGTTCGTTAACGACCGGCTAGCGGTTTGGGATATCATTGGAAGATCAGTTGTGATAACAGAAGTAAGCGAGGATAAAAGACTGTCATGTGGAATCATAGCAAGATCGGCTGGAATTTTCGAAAACTACAAAAAGATATGTGCATGTGACGGAGTTACGATTTGGGATGAACGGGAGAAGCCTCTTGCTGGAAGTAAACGGCGGGACAATTCTCAGCTTTAAAATTGATGGTCAAACAAACATGAGGAAAGGTCATAAATAGATAAGTGAAAGCTGTGACGGTAACAATTATAAAGCTTATGAAGCTCAAACCGAAATTTAATCGTCATCGATGACAATAGACGTTTCACAATCCATGCTTACATTATCACGATTTTGTTCATTGACTAGCTTTGCCAGTTGAGCCCGGCATATCTGCTTATAAGTCACTATCAGCTCCATGCACCTTAAAGGAGTAGACACAGAAATGTTTATATGTACTTTTAATACTCCAGGATCCTTCTCCAAATCGATCATTCTGGTCATTAGTTGTACCATCTGCACAAACTGTTCTTTTGTAATTATGTAACTCATCTCTCCGATTGTAGTCTTATACCAAGCAGAATATGAACCTAACACGTTTTCATTGGACGCGCAGATTTCCCTGGCACTTACCATCAAGATAAGAAATAGCTCGAAGTCTTCTTTTTCTGCCACCTGTGCAAACATCTCTTTCATAATTCCTTTCACGCGAACTATCTCCACCTTGTCGCACTCGATGGCAATCGACACCAGGTGGAGTATTGCGAGGAAATATTTCCACGATACTGTTTTCATCTTTGCCGAGGTAAAGAGTATTTCGAGGGCATCCGCCCGATTTCGCACTGCTTCTCGCATAATTCGCCCAAATGTTGTGCGGCGACGTTCGTCACACTCCAATCTCCATGGCACCTGCAGACCTACAGCTTCAGTCAGTGCGTGAAGCTTTTCCTTCGCGAGCAGCAAATGAACGTGTTGGGTCCGCACGCGGACCATCTCCGAATCTGGTAGGTGAGGATTAAGAAGTTCCAAATAGTTACAGGGAATTACACTTGGATCGATGCAAAGGTCGTCCAATACGGAGTTGAAGCTATCGCGCAGGATTTCACGAAGATTGGTTGAACAGGAAGTGTCTGCGGATAGTACGAGAATCAGGATAAAACAGAGACTTTGCTTTGAAATGATTTTCCATTTACCTAAGTAGGAATTGCTAACAACTTCCGCCAGTAGACCGTGTTCTACCTCCAAGAGATCATTCATCACCTGTTGAATAGTTAGTTTTGAACGTAGCCTAAGATCAAAAACAAAGGTGACTATAGTTTATTTCTAAATTAAAGAGTTCAACTGACCGTAGCACATATTCAGTGACAGATACAATGCCAGCTTCCTTGGACATGGATACTACTTTTGAGCTCCCCAAGTTCCACTCGTGTTCTAAAATAAATTGACGAAGAATATCCTGAAATTATATAAGTAGGTTTAAGCCAAATAACGTAATTTTCTCTAATTTTACGAAGCGATATGTAGAGTTTTTATATTTAACAATTTCGAAACATTTTCTAATGATAGGTAGAGCTCCAAACAACAATGGTTAGATGAACATAATTCCTGTTCAGGAGTAGAGCAACCACCCGAACTACATCCCTAACACCACATAGCCAGCAAGCAGTCCTCGTTGTATACCTTTGACCAAGCAATCCACTGTATCGATGGCGACGCATTCGACATACCTCATATCCAAACCTCAGTATCTATTTTCATTGATCCCCAGCCGGAGCTACGGATAGCTGTTTTCTGGAATTACCATCAGCTACTTCCAAAAATCGAAAAACATAATAAAAAATTCCAAAATCGACAGATTTTGCTACTGCCACCGTCGAAGCACACCTTTGTTGATTCGCATTCCAGGCTGCCGCTATGCCGCATCTTCTCAACAACTCCTCGGATTCTGTCAATTAACCACGAAAACCAACGTTCAAAGGCTCTCGCTTTCCGCACTATCTATTTTGTTTGCCGGTTCCCCGACGGTTCCTTGTACCATCGCTTCTACATTCTGTTCGCCAAGCGATAGCACCGATACGTGTTTTGCTACGCTCCCGCTAACTGGTAGGGTCCATCCACTTTTAGATCTTCCACAGCGGCTTTGGCCCATGTTGGGAACAAAATCCAATCATAGCAACCATAGATTAATAAGTTGCTAGGCTACTGAGTGCTATGACAAAAATTTGAAATTTTAATGCAAGACATCAAAGCAATCATAGAATCTTAGTTGGTTGCTTAGGCAACGCGGTTGAAGAAATTCAAATTCAACTTTAGGCATTCATTCGTAAAGTAAGCGTGATGAGGAGAACACGTTGTTCAGTTCAGTGAAAAGTGGTGTTATCCGAATTGCTAGCGTGGTCGTCAGTAAAAATAGCAGTGGTATATATACGCATTGGTCCTTCTCTCCCCCGGCAGATGAGCCCCGGTGTATATTGCGCTGCGTTGCAATTTGTAACATTGGTCCTTCTCTCCCCCGGCAGGTGAGCCCCGGTGTATATTGCGCTGCTTTGCAATTTGTAACAGCCCATGTCTCGTTGACACTTCTTGCAGCATTGCCAATCTCCTTGGCTCATTGGAAGTTCGTCCGCTTATTCGTGAAGAACTCCTGCGGTATTTCTCACTTACACAAGACCATCTCGAGGTGAACCACTAGAACTGAAAGTAGCGGATCAGTGCCATCCACCGCTACTCACTACGATGGCCGACCGTTACCGTAAATGGTGCAAGGTAGTCTAGGCAGCCGCACTAAATAATCGCTGGTGCGGGGTTACACGCTGCATCCGGTAGCGGAGTTTTATGCGGGACTTGCGGTAGACACCGATGTATCTTGCACCAGACAAATCGAGAAACCACCTTCAGGATCATTGCACGGATGTGGAACAGACTCCTCGTTCGCATGGACAAACGCTTTTTGACAGCTTTGTATGAGCAGCCCCGGTTCTTTGGTAAAATAATCAAAAACCTGTCACTGTACGGCACTTGGCTTGCTTCAACCACCCATCTACTAGGGGCAGTGGGGACTATGTCCAAGGGCTTTACGACCCCTCCCCATGGCCTATGCGAATTGGGGGGCCTGCCTAGGACGTGGTGAGGCTTGGAAGTGGGCCCTGTTAAACCTCTAAAAAAGCTGCATGTGTCAACGCGACCGTGTGCCGCGCAAAGCGCACAGGAACCCAGGGAGTGCCAATTGGCACATCAGGATCAAAACCAGTGAGATCCTGATTATGACATTCTGCCCGCGTGTTAACTGACCTTGTCTTGGATATCGTAATATTGTGAAAACGAGGGCTGGCAGTCTGACATTCTACTCACTTAGTAGAGCTGGGTGACATTGACTCGAAACGGCGAGTGGGCTAATGGCTATGCTGTCTTCCGTCCCCTAAAACCTTGGCGGGCTTTGTAACACGTTGTCCAATCCTGCCAGCAAGCTTTGCCTGCTGGGTGGGAGTAGGCTCAGATGCCCTTTCCTAATTTGCGCTGATCTGGCTTTGAACACGTAAGTGTCAACCCTTGCATGGCCTCCCTGCATGCTGCCGCGACTACTCCAGTAGGATTCGACGGCAGTGAATTACAATGAGTAAAGCAAAAATGTCTTTTGACGACGCGTTAGGTGGTAAATTCCTTTGCCAAGGGGGGTTTGGCGAGGCCTCCTCCCAGGGAGGCGTAGAGTGTAGTGACGGAGGCTGCAGCTATCAGCACCGAAGTCTCCTCAGAAGTGATGGGGTATAGCCCTATCAGCAAGCTCGGCGGGCCACTATCTTGGATACGGGTGGTCGCCGAGCAACTCGATGATATCATCGAGTTCGCGAGTGCAAGGCAGAACATCAGTAAGGAACTGAAACAGAACCTTCGGATGCTCCGCCAGGCTGTTCGAGTCGCAAGAAAGGAACAGGATGCGTTTATCAGGCGGGTGGTGCGAAGAGAGAAGGCTGACAAAGGTGCCCAAACCGATGCCTGCTCCTTTCTTTAAGGTTGATTTCGCCCTGACGGCCAATGAAGAAAAGACTGACTACAGGAAGCTAGCCCAAGAGGTCTTGGGTGACGGCCCCGAGGTGAGGTCTTCGGGACTGACTAGACGAGGTCACGGACGCGGACGACGTCGTCTCTGCTGTCAGAGACCAATGCGCTACAGAGGTCGAGTTGACTTCTGTACGCCTAAGAGGCGATTGCTTTGGCACGCAGGTAGCCACCTTAGGTTACCGGTCGCGGAAGTCAAAAAGATAATGGAACGAGGGAAGTTGCAGATCGGCTGGTCAGTATGCCCAGTCAGCAAACTCCAGCCGCCTTAGGTGGACAAGTGCTATCGGTGCTTAAAGTCGGGACACAACTGTAAGGGCCCAGACCGTAGCAACATGTGTTGTCGTTATGATGAAGAAGGGCACAAGGCGCAGGAATGCAATAAGGCACCAAAGTGCCTCATCTGTGCCAGCAAAAAGCAAGCCTGTAATCACGTTATGGGTGGATCTTCGTACAATGCCCCTGTCGATAACGGCGGACGGGTCTATGATGGCGGCTATTTGCACGACGGGGCGGTACCCGATCCAAGAGGTGGTACACTCCTCTGCTGAGGGTGTCGTGATAGCCAAGATCAATGGTGTGTTCTATTGTAGCTGCTATGCCCCACCAAGGTGGCCATTAGAACAGTTCAACCAGATGATCGATAGGCTATCGTCCGAACTATAGGGTCGTAAGCCGGTCGTCATAGCAGATTTTACCGATTGGGCAGTGGAGTGGAGGAGCCGCTGCACCAATCGAAGGGGTCAAGCGTTACTAGATTTGAATTTACTTCATCAGCACCTTTTACTATACAGTTTTCCGCGCGCGGTAATGGCTGCCAGCTTGCCTGTGGGCTAGTCTCTGATTGGAGGTTTGTGGAGTTCAACTGCACTCACTGTTCCGAGCATTTTGATCAATGTGGTAAATAAAAAGGGGTAAATCCACTTCATCGGCACCTTGATCAAAATGCTCGAAACGGTAGGTGCAGTTGACCTCCACAAACGTCAAATCAGATACTAACCCGCAGACAAGCTGGCGGCCTTTACCGCTCGCGGAAAACTGGATAGACTCTGGTTTATACTATTAAATCAATGGTACATTTTTATCCTGGATGTTATGCATGAGCACTATTTCCACTTCATTCGAAAAATATTATGCCACTCTACTGGTATAGATTAAGCCGAGGATTAAGTCCAGGCATTTGCGTTTGTTTTATTGAGTATTTCCAATACCTACCTTCTCTTTCAGATGAAGATGCTGAATTTGCATTCGAAACTCATTTTCGTATGGTACATGCAATTTTTCGAGTCGCTGGCTGGTTTCCTGAAGTCGATATAGAAAATGAAATTATTTTCAATGTTGTTAAACCGCATTAGACGAACAGCAACTGTAGCTGACCAGTCCAAATGACATCAAACGAAAGAGCGCACTTTGTTCCAAAAGGATTATTTCATTATTCGTTTATCAAAATGATGTTACTGCAAACCATTACTTACCTCTAATATAGCCTTAGTTTTCTTGTATGACATTTTTGTAAATTCTTTTGAATATTTGTAGTAAAATAAAATAATAATATTTAATGCGGAACCAGGTGGGTGGCACGCCGCCATGTTTTTGCAGCCAACATCTCAGTGTAAAATTCATGATAGTATGTGTTTTGTTTACAAGCATCACATTTGATTCTCATTAGGATACAGAACTGTCAGTGGGATACGGTCGCGTTATGTTGGCTGCAAAACAAACCTATTGTGTGAGATAGGGATGCCACCGGGCTGTGCGGAACATGTCGCTTCGAGACACCCGCACAGAAAAATTAAATTTTAGTGGTACCAGTATCAATGACATAATACCATCATCAACACGCGCATACGGTGTAATTTTTGTTTATGTCATTGATTTTTATTATTGTTTTGCACTGTTTTGTGTTATGCGTTTTATAAAAAATTTGGAGTAAAAGTTTGTGATCGTGATTCGATTTAAATATTTTTACAAAATTGGCTTCTAAGACTTGTGAGAAGTTCTCTTGCTGAAGTGTAAAATGTCTCTAGTTGCGTATGATTATAGTAGTGATGAAGAATCAGATCATGATGAATTAGACGAACAGCCAGTGGCACCAGTTGCAGTTCTATCAATCGAAACTAGTAATGTTCCGGAATCCAACATTAAAGTAACGCCTCCTCAACAGTCTACTCCCACTTCGGACGACACAATAGATGATGAAGAGGAATCCGTTGTTCATTTACCCTTACCAGCACCGAAAAAGATAACAATCAACAATCTGAATGTAGAGGAAGAAGACGATGAATTCCTACACAAGAAAGCAATTCCGGAAGTGAAACCCACATTACCGCCACCGCCACCATCCCTGGCCAGCGCACGATCGAACATAAAAAATGGAAAGGTTCAAATCACTATCCCATCTCTTAAAGATTTCAAGGAAGACAATGATAATAAACCTAAAACCAAGCCCACAGTTAGTGCCCAGCTTCCAGAGAGAGCAACTGGACTGCTCGGCATGCTCCCGAAACCAAAATCGGAGATCGGTTTCAGTACTTCCTCATCTGCTAAAAATGGTCCTGCTCCAGCTGGCGTGAAGCCAATTGTAAACCGACTGATACCAGACTCGGTTGCAAATCGACCACGAAACGTTCATCCGGATTCGAAACTTCCCAAGAAGCCTTTCCCGAAAAATCAAAATACTCTGCCTAAATCGTCCGCAAAAGATGACGAATCCAGCGACGACGATGAGGAAAAAATCGATTTCTTCTCCCTCAACATGGATGAGAAACTACCGGAAATAAGCTCCAACGAAATCAATGCAATGGTGGCCAAACGGGCCGCCAGGATGGCCGCAGCCGTTGAAAAGTTCGATAAACCATCAGTTCCGGAACAAGAGCCCGGCCCCAGCGGCTTTCACCAGGTGCATTCGCCTTCACTCCCGAACCCGAACGACCTGGCCAATGAGCAGGCACTGTCGTCGCTGATCGGTGGCAACAAAGCCAAGCGCGCCCGCCTGGACGAGGTCAACATCATCGACATCAACTCCGAGGACATTGTGCCCTCGAAGGAGGACTTTATGCGTCGCAAGCTGCAGGAGGAAACTGGGTATGTTCCCACCGGGCACCTCACCGGCGATTGGACGTGCACCAGCAAGCGAAAATCGCACATCACATATCTGGCGTCGAAGGCGCAGGCCAACGCACAGGAATTGGAAGCCATGTGGTCGGCCAACCGGCAGTCGCGGCGGCAAACGCAAAGCAAGTACGGGTTTTGAAGGTGTGTATTGGTTAATAAATAGCTTTGATATTTGTGATCGCGTGAAAATGTTCATGGAAAGAAATTTTTCATTTTGACGTAGGACTATAGATTCTGCGTGGATTTTAGCACCGTGCAGTTTTGCCATCTATTCATGTTCTCGATCTTCCTGCTAGCGCTTTTTACTCCGGAAAATAGATTTTTGTCTGTTCCGCGCCCATTTGAACCGTGCATCCACAGACAACTTTGGGCTTCCAAGCAGAATTTTGTTGGGCTTTCCAATTGACCTTTCCCGTCAAAAAATTTTATTCGCTCAATCGATTCTTTGGCTTATTTAAGGTCAACTTTCCCAAAGAATTCATATTTTTTAACGCCTCTAAGTATTTTAAAAATTTAAAGCAAAAATCGTAAAAGACTTAGTGTTGTTTTTCAAGATTGGCCCGATTTTGAACGCACTTGGGGTAATTTTTCAGGCCGGTTCAGCACTTTTTTGGTTTTTGTTTTTGATTTTAAAAATACAGTTAGAGGCTTCAAAAAATATGGGTTCAAGGTCAATTGAACCATTATGGTTTCCGAACAGTATGATTTTGGAATTCCGAGCGGAGCCTTTTGGGTTTCCTAACAGAATCCTCTTGGAACTCCAAACGTAAAGATTATTTGATTCCTTTTGGAAGCCTAAAAACACAGACAAACAGACGTAACACTTCTCATTTCAGATTTCAACATTGTTCATGTGTTCAACACTCAGGAAAATCGACACATACTTTATGGCAAAAATCCATGTATTTTGAAATATGTATGCATATCATGAGTTGGCACATACTTAATTGCATATAAATTCACACATGGATACTATGACCCACATGGATAGTATGTGTGAACACTCATGCAATGCATGTGGGCGCATGGAATATATGTGTCGAAACTATGGAATCCATTTCGCTACCCCCATTGCAAAAATCCATGTGTAAACTCATGAATATAATGCGGAGTTTTTTGTGAGTGAACGGATGATTTGGAATACATCTGTGCTACGCGATTGTGCCAAAAGAGGCGCTAGCGTTCAATAGCTTTGACATATGATTAGTGTACATGCTGCTGAATGTTTTCTGCATTATAATGATAATTCGGGTGGTGCGAATAAAATCGGTTTGCTTGTCAAACTGAAGCCAAAATAGCAGCCCGGTAGCATCCCTATCTTACACAATATAGGTTTGTTTTGCAGCCAAAATTGCGCCTATAAGCCATTTTATGAGACAGATTCGATCAGCTGATCGAAATTTTGCGTGGACGGTCTTTGTTTCGGTAAATTTGCGTACAAACCATCATCATTTCATTCCATTTTCGCAAATGTTACTTGTAAAATGTAAATATTACACTAACAATCCAACAATATTACTTATGTGTGGCACTTCTTATGGCAGGAAGAACAACATTCCGCTACTAGAGGATCTGGAGCAAAGATAAATATCTGGGAGCAAGGTGAATACATGTAGTCAAGGATGTTATCGATCATTTAGTAATTTGCGTTCTCTCAATTAGTCCTAGTTTTTCAATAACTCATTCCAGAAGCTGGATTTTACCAAGTGTTGTATGGTGGGCTTTTAGAGCGAAGGTTTTTCTACAATTCTGCCTAATGGTTCGTTGTATGAATTCCACTAGTAACGGAGTGATAGCTACAGTTTCAGTAACTTAGACTAAATGATAACGAAATTCCAATCATTTAGTTCAAGTTACTGCAACTTGCGCCATAACTCCGTTATTAGTTGAATTCTAACAACGAATCATTAGGAAGAGCTGTAGCAAAATCTTCGCACTAGAAGTCAACCATATAACACATTTTAATATTCAGCTTCGGGAATGAGTTATTGACAAACTACTAAATGATCGAACGCAAATTATACTAAATGATCGATAACATCCTTGCATGTAGTTAGTACAAAGTTAGTACGCTTTTTATACCGAAGTTGGATTTTTCTCCAGATACAGGCAACTTATACCCAACTTCGGAAATAGGGCGCTGGATTCGCCTAAAGATGCGCAAAACAACGCATCAATTAGTTTGACAGATAAAAATTCGGAAGAAAGTTCCTCGGAACTTGATTTTATTATGGGCCGATGTTATATTTGATTCAGTGTATACATACAATATATTATATACATATCTGGGGATGTACTTCGGGTTAGAGAAGAGGAGAAGTAAGAACCGGAAAATAAACTGGCTGTACCAGCTATCAGGCTCTGATTAAATTCGTATTTTATTCGTTAAGCTTTTCCCAAACGCAACATTGGCGACGAGGAATCGGGAATCGGGCGAAAGCATTACAGGTGTGTAATCGGTCGTATCGTAACTAAAAAGTCGGTATTTCGTCGAAAAGTATTTCGCGTCGCGCAGTGACAACTCGTAATACAAAATGGCTACCAACCCGTACAGTCAAGGCATGCCACCATTCGATACCAGTGACACGGCTACAGTATCAGCAAGATGGAAAAAGTGGAAAAGATCTTTTGAAATATTTCTCGATGTAAACAACGTCGCACATGCATCTAGGAAGAAATCATACCTGCTTCACTTCGCTGGCAATCAGGTGCAGGATGTATATTTTGGTTTGCGGGGCGACGCAGATCCTGCAGTGCCAGTTGGGTCTGATATCTACAAGGAGACAATTAAAATCTTGGATAATTATTTCCTTCCCATGAAGTGTCTTCCTCTTGAACGGCATAAGTTTCGGAATCTAGCACAATCCGCCGAAGAATCAATCGAGAAATTTGTGTTAAGATTGCGCGAACAAGGAAATCTTTGCGAATACGATGACCATCTGGACGATGAGATCAAGGAACAAATCTTCGAAAAGGGGATTTCAGATGAACTAAGGGCCAAAATATTAACTAAACCCAATATGAGTCTAGCGGAGACAGTCGATCTTGGACGATCGCTTGAAACCATTGAAAAGCACAAAGCAAGCGGAGCAACAGGGGATAGCGAAGTGAACAAAATCACGAGTTTTACAGGAAGGAAACGAGAGTGTTATCGTTGCCGGAGGATCGGTCATTACGCGAATGACGAAGGATGTCCTGCTAAGAAGGGAAAATGTGACCTGTGCGGATTAACAGGACATTTTAAGAAACGTTGCAAGACCAAATCTAGAGATTCCAGAACTCAGCAGAAAGATCATCGACTCAGACAGGTTAACACAGAAGGAAGCGTAATGAACTCGGACTATTCAGAAAACAGTTTCGAAGAAGCAGACGGAGAAGATAATGTTCAATACCTGTTTGCTGCTGAACCAGATTGCGGTGAAAAGGTTACTTGCGCTGTGTGAGGAGTTAAAATGGAATGGATAGTGGACTCAGGAGCAGGAGTCAATGTAATCGACCGAAAGACCTGGGACCATCTGAAGAAAGCTTCCGTACGGGTGGACTATCAAACACGGGATACAAACAAGACTCTGAAAGCCTACGGAAATCACCCCATAAAGGTTGCCGGTATGTTCACGTCAGATATCGCAACAAAAGACAAGTCAATTACTGCAGAGGTTTATGTCGTTGAGGGTGAGGGACAATGCTTGTTAGGCAAACGGACAGCGAAGCAGCTAGGAATCCTGCACATAAATACATCAGTTTGGGCTTTGGAGCACGAAGCGGACAAAATTGGAAAGGTCATCGGAGTTGAAGCAAAAATCGAAATAAATACCTCAATCAAACCAATGCAACAAACGCAGTGTCATGTGCCCATTCCTCTTCGTGATGGGACCCAGAAGGAAATCGAGAGACTGCTGCAGCAAGATGTTATCGAACCGGCACCACGTGATTCTCCTTGGATATCTCGACTTGTAGTTAGGCAGAAATCGTCAAATCCGTTGGACGTAAGATTGTGCGTGGACATGAGAGCTGCCAATCAAGCAATCATTCCCCAACACTATCCTCTGCCGACCTTCGACAGTATCATCCCTCAGCTCAACAACTGTAAGTGGTTCTCAAAGATTGACTTGGTAAAAGCTTTCCACCAAATTCCACTCGCAGAAGGATCTCGTTATATCACAACGTTTGCTACACCCTCTGGCTACTACCGATACAAAAGGCTCATGTTTGGGCTAAATTGTGCATCTGAAATCTTTCAGAGCATTATCGAAAGAGTCCTTTGTGGTATCCCCGGCGTGAAGCCATTCATCGATGATATATTAGTGTTTGCCGGCAGCAAGGAGGAGCATGATGATAGGTTGGATGTTGTTTTGGAACGCCTACGGTCAAGCGGTTTCACGATCAACATGAAGAAGTGTGCCTTTGCCCAAAGTCCACCAAAGCCCAAAGAGAAGGTAGCGTCTATCAAAAGTTTTCGTGATCCACGTACCTGTGAGGAAGTCCGAAGTTTCTTGGGTATGATTAATTATCTGGCCAAGTTTATACCCAATTTGGCCACATTGACAACACCCTTACGCAAGCTGCTGAAGGAGCTAGCTAGCCAGGAATGGATCTAATGAAAGGTTCATTGGCCCTGAGCCCTTCTGCGGGATCTCAGACTGCTCTGTAAAAATGGAACTGAACAAATATATGGTCAGTCAAATCACATCAAACTGGAATGCACTTCCCCATACGAGCCAATCCAAAAGGCTCGTAACGATTAACCCCAAGAAAACCCAACAACTATTAGGTCTCAACAAAAGGGATCTCAACATCTACACCGGTCTAATAACTGGACACTGCCCCTGCAGATACCATCTACAAAAGATCGGAGCAATCCAAACCTCAAATTGCCGCTTCTGTGACGAGGAGAGAGAAACATCAGAACACATCCTCTGCTATTGCAGTGCACTCACCCAACGTAGGTTCAAAGTTCTCAGCAAGCCCTTTTTAGGGCCTGCTGACATATGGATCTTATCCCCCAAGGACGTGGTTGGCTTCATAAAGCTAGTCTCGCCAGAATGGGGGAGTCACATACTGTAACTCAGGATCTCTATTCATCAATAATAGATGGTCTTGAGTTCAGTCGATACCAAGGTGTCTCAGTGACAAACATGTTACTGAGATAACTTGCGTATTTCACAGCAAAAGGGTATATCACAATAGTCCTAAAATCTGGACGCAGTGATCTTCACCCGACAAACGAGGAAAACGAGGAAAGCTGCTGAAGAAAAACGTCAATTTCCAATGGCAGAAGGAACAAAAGGAGGCGTTTGCACAAATAAAGAAGATACTCACGGACCCAAAGAACCTGGGGTACTATTCGCCGATAGACAGAACATTTCTAATAGCGGATGCAAGCCCAACCGGGCTAGGAGCTGTTTTGATCCAGGAACGAAACGGACTTAAAAGGGTTATTTGTTATGTCAGCAAGGGGTTGTCTGAGGCGGAAATGGCATACGCGCACAACGAGAAGGAGTCTCGCACTCGTTTGGGCAACCGAGAGGCTGGAAATGTACTTAAGAGGACTTGAATTCTTTCTAGTGACCGACCATCAGCCATTAAAAGTAATCTTTGGACCGAATCATCGTTCATGCCCAAGAATCGAAAGATGGGCGCTACGCTTGCAGTCGTTTCGATTCCAAATCGTACACATTGCGGGAAAACTTAACATTGCGGATCCAATTTCTCGTCTAGCAAAGTTTGACCGTTGTACCACCTACGATGTAAAAGGAGAAGCCATGCTATTAGCTATTGCTGAAACGTCCAAACCGACCGCTATCTTCCTGGAAGACATAGCCAAAGAACTTACTGCAGTTAAGAAAGCTTTATTGACAGGTAAATGGGATGAAACTACCAAGAAATACTTACCGTTCAAATCTGAGATGATGGTTGTTGCCGAAACACTCTTGCGCGGAGAACGTCTCATTATACCCAACGGACTTCGTAAAAAGGTCTTACAACTCGCACACATTGGCCATCCGGGAATCGAGCGCACTAAACAACGGCTACGAGCTAAAGTGTGGTGGCCAACGATGGATCGAGAAGCAGAAAGTAGTGTACGATCTTGCCTAGATTGCCAAGCAACCAACGTACCCGGACCACCAGAACCTATGTCAATTCGTGAACTTCCTACCGCACCGTGGAGCGACATCAGCATGGATATGCTGGGACCACTTCCATCAGGTGATTCCCTGCTAGTCATCATTGATATGTACAGCCGATAAAAAATCATCGAGACTATGAAGCAAACTACCACCGCTGACATATTAAATCGATTAAGACCTACTATACTACGATTGGGAATTCCAAACAGCATAACAACCGACAATGCACCGAATTTCTCTAGCGGCGAGATGAAGGAATTTTGTGATTACTACGGCATCCGAGTCAAGCACACCAATCCATACTGGCCTCAAGGAAACGGCGAAGTGGAGAGACAAAATAGGAGCATCCTCAAGCAACTCCGGATTTCGGCATTGAAACGATCAGATTGGAAACGTGATTTAGAAGAGTTCAATTACGTATATTCACCCCTCATTCAGCCACGGGCCGTTCTCCTGCTGAACTAGCATTTGGAAGAAAATTTAAGGACTGGCTACCTGAGTTAAAACCCGAAGACACCAATGAGAACGAAGACATTCGGGATAGGGATATCTCATACAAAACGGCATCCAAAGCTCAATATGATCGTGTTCATCAAGCTCGAGAATCCGATATTAGGTAGGGTGATCAAGTGCTGGTGAAAAGTTTCGTGAGGCAGAACAAACTATCTCCTTTGTTCCACAGGGAACCCTATACAGTGATTGAAAGACAAGGTAATTCGGTCATCATCGAGGATTCAAATGGAGCAGTACGTAAAAGGAATTCAGCACATCTAAAGAAGCTTCCTATATCACCACATACTACCAGCCAGATCGAAGAACCAGTTGCTGATTTGGATCAGCAAATAGATCATCAAGCACCGGCAGTTACAACAGCAGTGAAACCTTCGACGTCATCAAGCTTGGAGAGTGCCCGACCACAGCGTCTAACACGGGTACCATCACGTTATAAGGACTATCACATGACTTCTAATAAAAACGAAGACGATTAGATCAACTCGGGGAAAGAGGGGATTGTTATATTTGATTCAGTGTATACATACAATATATTATATACATATCTGGGGATGTACTTCGGGTTAGAGAAGAGGAGAAGTAAGAACCGGAAAATAAACTGGCTGTACCAGCTATCAGGCTCTGATTAAATTCGTATTTTATTCGTTAAGCTTTTCCCAAACGCAACAGCCGAGCTGTCATTCCTATGAGCTAAATGCCAAGCAGTCATGAGTGAGTGTGAAAAAATGAGTCTATGAGTGAAAAAATATGTCGTGGCTCAGAAACAGGCGTTCTATCGATTGAATGAAAAAAATCAACATGTTTTTCACAGGCGGGTGTCATCCATATCTCGCACAATGGGTTTGTTTTGCAGCCAACATTGCGCGACTGGTCCCCACTGACATTTCTGGATCCCAATGGGAATCAAATCAGATGTTGGTAAACAACACAAATACTACCATAAGTTTTACTTTATTGGCTACAAAAACATGCGCCCAAAAAAATCTGCACGTTGTTTCCACCTGAAAAAGTACGTAGATTTTTTTCCACCTGAAATTCACGTAACTTTCACCTGATTTTTTGATAGAATTCTCATTCTACGTGAAAATCAGGTAAGTTCTACCTGAGTTTTGGATAGGATTCACCGGACACGTAAGTTTCACCTGAATTTTCTGAAGCATTTGCAGCTACGTGTGCACGTAAAATGTACCTGAAAATTCAGGTGGAAACAACGTTTAGATTATTTGGAGTGTGGCGTCGTGCCTGAAAAACCCAAACTATATAGCTCGCTTAACTTTTCAAAAGGTCCTAAGTAACATTTTTTTCATGAATTAATTTGAGTACTGCAATCAAAAGCTTTCATGTTGTTCTGTTGATTGCGCTATTCAAATTAATTCATGAAAAAAATGTTACTTAGGACCTTTTGAAAAGTTAAGCGAGATAGTATATATTCATTGAATTTTGCATACCTGGCAACGCTTGTAAAATCGACCACATGGGCGCCGTATCGTTCTGTCATTCTGTCAAATCGAGTTTTGTTTTTGTTGTGTCACTTCATAAAAAATGCATTCTGCTCATCACTAAAGTGCATTGCAGATCAGTGGCTGCTTTACGACCAAGAGTGGCAAATATTTTTTCAATCGCTTTCCATTCCATGTTTTCATGTGAATTCGTCAATTTTGTATAAAAATTATTGTATTTTCGGTTCTAGTTTTTCAGTTTGAGACAATCTAAATACAATTCTCATGAAACTCGAGTGAAGTGCTACACAAAATTGGAGTGATTCGTATTTCTCGTATCGTTTGTTCCCTGAACCTATAGTACGAGTTCCCTAAAGCAGTAAATCTGCACCAGGAAGTGGCTGGTGAGGGAATATTCAACAACAGCTCCTGCAGGTAAATTCAACGCCATCGTCAAAAAATAGCAAGGTTCGGAAAAAGTGTCACCTATGAGGTCAATCATCTGCTGAGGGACAATCATTATTTTGTTGACAACCTCCATCTCACCCGATGATGATAAATTACGCACCTCCAACCTTGAACGTACCAAGAGAGGGCATTACGTAGCACTACAAGTTATTTAGTAGTACACAGTGCCCGACTTCCAATGTACTCTCTACAAGATTTTTGGAGGACATTGGTGTAGTATAAAAAAATAGAACAATGATCAATACGTGCTCGGAACGAGAAGACATAAACACAGCTCTCGTTGTTCGTTTCGATTCAAGCGGGTTTTCTAAAGTTGTAATATGAAACCTGTTTACAGGACGGTAAACGCATATAAAAAATGTAGGTACACTAGAGTGTCCCGAATAATGGGTTTATGAGAATTATGGCGTATAAGAATAAAGGTTCGGGCAAGAGTAAAAAAACATTTTCAAGAGGAAACATCCTTCAGTTGAAAAATCATAGCTCAAAATCATCTTTAAAATATCCCAATTTCGGAACACACTAATGTGCATGTATTAAGCTCTGATCAGATTGAAGCTCTCAAACATTTTCCTATCATTGTCTTTGCTCCCCTGACTGCTGTCCTCGAAGCAATGCAAGTCGATGAGCCCGACCAGGAGAACCGCCCGACCGGCAACGAACAGGAATGCGACAATATTGCACATCCGTCCAATGGAACGGCTGGACCTGGCATCACCGGTTCAGGAAATGGTTCGTTCATAAGTTCTCGAACGTTGACGTTCTGTTTTGAACCTCACAGTGCACTTTCGCTCGTGATCGGTGTGTGTTGTGGCATCGAATTATAATATATATGTTTTTTTCTTGCTTCACCAATCATCATACCTATATCACCTCTGCTCTGCGCTCCACGCTCTTTTCACGCCGATGGAATCCTTCTATCTCTATATCGCCCCAACAGTAGTCGGTCGCTGCACATTTGCCTTCCATGTGATGATCGTGTGGCGATCGATTAGGTGTTTGCTGTTTACACATTTTTTTTATATTCAATGTTTTGATTTCCTCTTACTATCTATCTTCTGCGACTTGTGTAATGTGGTGTCCCAGTAAACATTTTTATTGATGTTAATTAATAGACTACTTTTTTTAATTGTGTGCACTTCTATGTCATCTGTTTTCGAATATTTTTACATGCATTACTTGATCCGGCAATAACATTTATTATAAGAGCGATTTATTAGTCATATTCAAAACGATTAGGTACTGAACAAAAAAATCTAGCATGTTTATCTTATTAAGTTCCTGGACACGGTCCCTGTCGCCCTTTCCTTTATTTATTTTATTATGATAACAATTTTGTATTAAAATACTTTCCATTGACTGCAAGTCATATAATAAGCATATAATTACCGTCGTCGGGGGTGACAATGAGTCAAATGGTACTTAGAATGCTTGGAGAACACATCGAATGCATCTGAGGGCGAGATAACTAAATAATAAAGGACCTTTTTGAGATTTTGTTATTAGATCTCCAGACTGCTGGTGAGAGCGATGACCCATTGTCGCCCCCAATGCAATGGGTTTTGTCTTCAAATTGTCTTCTAGAGGGGCAGGATACTTTAATTAATGACATTCTATTGAGATAATGTCTTGTATTTTTTGATTGCAAGTTGGATTTCCCTCCACCAAGCGAAAGCACGGAAATGAAACAAGACTATGTTTCAACGTTCAGCTATCAGTTGACACACTCTGACAGTCCCTTGCATTCTGACCCGCAGATTGTCAGACTTTCCTATCTTTTGCTCCAACAACTTCTTCACCATCAAGCATCAGGGCAAACTCTCCCACGACTATGTCTGCTACATAACCTAAACTTTCATCCACTTGGTCAGTATTACGACGCCTTCTCTCCACTCCTGCTGCAGAACCTCATCCTCCCAAACCTTGGCAATTACCCAGTGCAGCGCTCTAGCCAGGGTCTAGGGTCCCTCCTTAGCCGTGCGGCAAGACGCACGGCTACAAAGCAAGACCATGCTGAGGGTGGCTGAGTTCGATTCCCAGTGCCGGTCTAGGCAATTTTCGGATTGGAAATTGTCTCGACTTCCTTGGGCATAAAAGTATCATCGTGCTAGCCTCATGATAATACGAATGCAAAAATGGTAACCTGGTCGTATGTCCTGCGCGCGTGCTCCCAGGTTCATTGCCATACCGTTGTCTGTCACATCGTCATTCAGGTGTTCCTCGTAGTGCTGCCGCCATCTTTGGATCACCTCAAGCTCATTCGTGAGAAGGTTCCCGTTTATGTCCTTACACAATACACATATTGGGCTGTGGCACGTGGCCCTTACGTGAACGGTTTAACTTCTCATAGAACTTTTGTGCGTTATTGGCGCGGTACAGTTGCTCCGTCTTTTCACGGTCTCGATCTTCCTGCTGGCGGAGTTTTGTCTGTTCGCCCTCGTGCGGTATTGCAGCAATCTTGCCCATGCTGCATTCTTCTCCTCAACTAACTGCTTACATTCGCCGTCATACCAGTCGTTTGTCTGATCCGGGGGCACCGTGCCAAGTGCAGCGGTTGCGGTGCTACCACTGGCGAATCGAATATCTCTCCAGCCATCTTCAAGAGACGCTGCGCCTAGCTGCTCTTCCGTTGGGAGTGCTTCTTCCAGCTGCTGCGCGTAGTCTTGGGCTAGTCTACCGTCTTGTAGCCGCCCAATGTTTGGACGCGGCGGACGACTCCGACGCGTGTTGTACACCGTCGAGAGTTTTGAGCGCAGACATACTGCAACGAGGTAGTGGTCGGATTCAATATTCGTACTGCGGTAAGTGCGAACGTCCGTGATATCGAAGAAGAATTTACCGTCGATTAGGTTTTCCGTTTCTTGATTAGGTGATTTCCATGTGGCCTTTTGGATATTCTTGTGGGGGAAGAAAGTGCTTCGGACTACCATTCCGCGGGGGCTGCAAAGTTGATGCATCGTTGGCCATTGTCGTTCGATACTGTATGTAGACTAGTTCTGTTCTGTCACCATGTGTGGTGTTTTGTTCCTGTCACAACCCTGCGAGATGCGACGCACCTTTGCGTTCAACATCACCCTTGTCTATGAGTTTAGCTCCGACCCTGGCTCGTTAACTGTCAACCACCCACCGGTCGACGGGTGACAGGCAGCTAATCGTAAGTAGCAAAAAAAGAGCACAGTTGAGTCAGAAGAAAGTTAAAGTGCATTAGCATAGGTGAGGTGTTAAAATTACTAAAAATTGAATAAGTTTTTCCTAAAGGTGAATTAATTATCCTACTTAAATTTAGCTTAGTACTCATAAGGGCAGTGTCACGGTTGATTATATTATTACTTATACTTAAACTACATGCAAAAAGAAGGTAAAATCGAACATTGAATTCATGCAAACTTAACCTAACAGCTCATGCCTTCCACAGTAATTATATACTCACTACGAAAATAGTACGGATCGTTGCGAACTAGTACGGGCAAATTATCACTAGAAAGAAACTAAACGTAAGTAGTTAGCATGCTTTGTTATTAACGAATATCTATGATGTATCCATGCCCAAGAAAAACCTAAAAACAAACACTTATACACTATAGCATGTGAAAACGATAAACCTAATTCGACATATGTATTCTCTCCCCAAAGGGATTTTATAACTCCTTCTCTACTTCAGAATAAATACAAGAGTTACGAAACCGGAAACAATACTTTCTATTTGTCCGATTGCTAGCGCAATATTTTATAAAATCCGTTTAAGATCGGGGGCTTCAGTCAGTATGTCGAAAAGAGGTGACGGTCAGAAGCGGGGAACTTCCCCATCGAGTCAAAATCCGCCGCCGGGAGTGAGCTGTGAGATATGTCGGCAACCAGATAACAGCCGTATGGTAGCGTGTGATGAGTGCGGACAGTGGTATCATTTCGCGTGTGTCAGTGTGGATTCGAGTGTTCAGGATGTGGAGTGGTGCTGCAAGAAATGCCTGGAGGCGTCGAATAAACTTCCAACCGGAACAGCCACATCTGAAATTGCAAGCAAAGGAGTAAAACCAAAGTCAGCAAGCGGAGCACCAACGGATCCGAGTCTGGAAGAGTATCTACAGAAACAGCTAGCGGCGATGCAGAAGAAATTCGAGAGGATGATGAAGGAGAAGGAAGACCAGCATCTGAAGGAGCTCAGAGATCAACGGAAGAAATATGAACAGGATCTGAAGGATTCGGAGCGCCGAGTGCAGGAACAAATGGTAAACCAACTTCGGCAGACTGGAACAGCAAGAAAGGGATTGTCTGGCGATCAGCCCACGCAATTGTCAATTGGTGGAGGAGCGACAGCAAGTTCGTTGGACAATTTGCCTCTTCAAGGCGCCTTTGGTGGACCATCGGTAGCTGCGTACGGAAACCCACAGCTGCAATTGACACTCGGAGCAGGACCGACAGCAAGTTCAACCGGTAATCCACTGCCACGAATCAGTGTACACGACGAAAGTCAAGACGATGATGTTCTAGCACAGGAGCTGAAGTTGCTAGAAGGAAGGCAGGCATTAGAAAGGAAGCATTTTGAAGAACGGAATAGATTGCTACATCGTCATACGTCGATTGATGCAGGGGCTAATGGTAGAGGTACCGGATTGAATGCTCAAGCTACTGTCTTTCAGCCGAATTTTAGCAGTTTCGTCGGTGGCCCTACGCTAAGCCAAAGTCAAATCTCAGCACGCCAAGCTGTTACTAAAGAACTTCCATTGTTTTCTGGAAACCCGGAAGAATGGCCGCTTTTCCTCGCAAGCTACGAGAATTCTACCAGGATCTGTGGATATAGCGACGAGGAGAACATGTTGCGGCTTCAAAGAAGTCTGAAGGGGAAGGCTATGGAAGCGGTGCGCTGTCGTCTGTTGCATCCTGCGAACTTACCTGGAGTACTGGCAACCCTGAAAACCCTCTTTGGAAGGCCGGAGATCATTGTTCATTCGATGGTCAACAAGATTCGGGAGATGCCGCCACCGAAGGCGGAGAAACTGCAGTCATTGAATGATTTCGAGTTGCAGTTCAAAACATATGTGCTACCATTACTGCTTCAGGACTGCAAGAGTACATGTGCAATGTGACGCTTCTTCAGGAGCTGACCGAGAGATTGCCACCGTCAATAAGGTTGAACTGGGCATACCATCGACAGGGATTGCCGAGGGTTTCGCTTTCGGAGTTTGGAGATTGGTTGGGAAGATTGGTCGAAGCAGCGAGCATTGTCACGTTGCCATCTCTCAGTGCTCCGAAACAAGAGAAGCGCGGACGAAGGGAAGACAACTACATCAACGTTCACTCTGAAAGTAAGCCATATGTCACGTTTTCTACAAAATGCTGTCCCGTTTGCAAGTGTGACTGTGGCGGCCCAGAGAAGTGTCAGAAGTTCCTCGACATGGACGTCGGTTCCCGTTGGTCAGTGGTTAAGGAGCAGAAGCTGTGTAGGAAGTGTTTACGGAAACATTTCGGCGCCTGTCAAGTGAAGACACCGTGCGGGAGGAATGGCTGCACATTCATGCATGATAGACTTCCACACGACGACAAGCGGTACAGTAAGCCCACGACGGCAACTGAGTCCGCGAAGCCGACGATCGAAATGACAACGACGCAGAGCTGCAATACGCATACGAAAACGGCTAGAAAGGTTCTATTCCGGTACGTGCCGGTGACTATCTACGGCAAGGGGAAGCAAGTGTCTACGTACGCGTTCCTCGACGATGGATCGTCGTCAACATTGATGGAGCATAGTTTGCTAAAGGAGCTAGGCCTTAAAGGAACGCCATATCCATTGTGTCTCGATTGGACGGGCGGTCACAAGCGACATGAAAATGAGTCGGTTATGCTAGCACTTAAGATTTCTGGCGTGTCCGACATGAACGACGTTTTCGAGCTTTCGGAAGTTCATACAGTCCGAGATCTCTCTCTCCCGAAGCAGTCGGTGTCAATATCTCAATTAGCGACTAAGTACAGTTACCTCGAAGGATTGCCATTAATATCCTATGACAGTATCTCCCCACGAATCCTCATAGGTATGGATAACTGTCGGCTTGGGCATGCGTCGAGAAGCATAGAAGGAAGCGAGAATGAACCGGTGGCCTCAAAAACTCGCCTGGGATGGATGGTATATGGTCCCTGTTCTATAGAGTCTGGAACAATAATCTCCAGCTACAGCGGCCATCACAGTTTCCACATCTGTGCCTGCGTCAATGAGGAAGACAAGGATCTGAATGCAGCCATGAAGGAGTATTTTTCGATCGAGTCGCTGGGTGTCTCTGCTGCATCTAAATCACTACCATCAAAAGATGAGGAGCGTGCTATGCAAATTTTGTCAACTGAAACTCGCTTGATAGGAAATCGATACGAGACCGGCTTATTGTGGCGATACGACCAAATTATATTACCCTGCAACAGAGGGATGGCTATGAATCGACTGGCATGTCTGCAGAAGCGTTTACGGAAAGATCCAGAATTGGCTGTAGCAATGCAAGCAAAGATGTCCGAATACGAAGAGAAGGGGTACATTCGTCGGCTTTCGGCAGCGGAGAAAACAGAGAAGCACCCTAACGATTGGTACCTTCCGATTTTCCCAGTTACAAACCCTAACAAACCTGGAAAGTTTCGGATTGTCTTCGATGCAGCGGCGAAAGTCAACGGTGTTTCGCTAAATTCTTTTCTCCTTACGGGACCTGATCAGTTGGTATCGTTGCTCACCGTTCTGTACAAATTCCGCGAGTTTCGTGTCGCTATTGTAGGGGACATCCGGGAAATGTTCTTTCAAGTCCAGATGAAGAAACAGGACCAGCGAAGTCAGATGATTCTGTGGCACAATGGAGAACCAGAAATTGAACCCGAAGTGTACGCGGTGGCGGTTATGACATTCGGAGCGGCGTGCTCCCCGAGCTGTGCACATTACGTGAAGAATCTGAATGGCAAAAGATTCGAAAAGCAGTATCCAAGAGCTGTCGAATGCATCAAATACGAACATTACGTCGACGACATGCTAGCGAGTGTTGAAACCGAACAAGAAGCAGTGAAGCTTGTTAGGAAAGTACAATTCATACAATTTCAGGCAGGCTTCGAAATTCGCAACTGGTTATCCAACTCCAATGCCGTCGTCGAAAGCTTGAACGAGAATCACACGAAGGAGAAGCACATGAGTTTTTCCGCAGAGATGGCCACAGAAAAGGTGCTTGGAATGTGGTGGGGTACCACAACCGATACGTTCACGTTCAAGTTGTCACCTAAGCACGATGTGGAGCTACTCTCTGGTGCCAGAATACCTACAAAACGTGAAGTTCTGAGGACGTTGATGGCAATATATGATCCGATGGGACTCATCGCCAATTTTCTCATCTACTTAAAGATCCTGCTGCAGGAAATTTGGCGCTCCGGGTGCGGTTGGGACGACGAGATCAGTGGCAAGCTAGTCGAGAAATGGACCACATGGATCGAAGCGCTGCCGAATGTTCGTCAAGTCAGCATCCCTCGTTGCTACCGAGTTATAACGTCCGCCGCGTCGACGAATAGGGTAGAATTGCACATATTCTGTGATGCTAGCGAGAATGGAATAGCTGCCGTATCATACTTCAGGTTCGAAGAAGAGGGTACAGTGGAATGTGCCCTTATTGGATCAAAAACACGTGTGGCTCCTTTGAAGTTTCTCTCGATCCCTCGCCTTGAACTTCAGGCGGCTGTAATTGGGGCTCGATTTGCTGATTGTATAACCAAGTCGCACCGTATGGAGATTTCTCGCCGTGTATTCTGGACCGACTCCCGTGACGTGATATGCTGGTTACGTTCAGATCACCGACGCTTCAGCCAATTCGTGGCTTTCAGGGTCAGCGAGCTTCTCGATACAACGCAGGTGAATGAGTGGAGATGGCTTCCAACTAAAGCAAATGTAGCGGACGAGGGAACGAAATGGCAAAGGATGCCGAACCTTCAGCCTAGCAGTCGTTGGTTCCATGGACCGGACTTTCTGCGGCAGCCTGAGAATGAATGGCCTGGTTATAGTGGAGATCAAGGTGCAACCGTAGAGGAGCTTCGTTCAAATATTCTTCACCACACAGTAACAAAACCACTGGTAAATTTCGAACGCTTTTCAAAATGGAAACGGCTACTTAGGTCGGTTGCGTATGTTCATCGCTTCGTATCGAATCTTCGTAAGCGCGCCAGGAAGACTTCCATCGAGCTCGGCCCACTAACGCAGGAAGAGCTGAAGCTAGCAGAGAACATTATTTACCGGTCAGTTCAACAGCAGGCCTATCCAGGTGAAATCCAGGTGCTGCGCAACAGTTCAACAGAACACTCATGGGAGCACACATTACCGAGAAACAGCCCGCTGCACAAACTGAATCCGATCATCGATGAGCACGGTGTCTTGCGAATGCGAGGACGTATAAATGCCTGCGATTGGGTTGATGAAGCCACCAAAAACCCGATCTTGCTTCCGAGGAAAAACTACGTGACTCAGTTGGTGATCGCCGACTATCACGCAACTTACAGACATCAAAATCACCATACAGCGTTGAATCAGATCCGATTAAAGTATTACATAGCCCGTCTCAGATCAGAGTTTGATCAAGTCCGTAGAAGATGCCAACGATGCAAGATTTTTAAAGCAAATCCACAGCCACCAGCAATGGGAAACCTTCCGTCTGCCCGGTTGGCAGCCTTCCAGCGACCATTCTCTTACACTGGAGTCGACTATTTTGGGCCGATGTTAGTGCTAGTTGGCAGACGAACTGAGAAAAGATGGGAGTCCTGCTTACCTGCATGACGACCAGAGGTGCACATCGAAATCGCACATTCGTTGTCAACCGATTCGTGTATCTTAGCTCTACGTAACTTCATAGCAAGAAGAGGACCGCCGCTGGAATTCATAAGCGACCGAGGTACGAACTTCATAGGAGCTTCCGGGAGCTGCGCGAAGCCCTCAAGCATGTCGACGAGGAGAAACTTAAGATAGAGTTCGTCAGTCCTGTCACCAAGTGGACCTTCAATCCACCAGCCGCCCCGCACTTTGGCGGCTGTTGGGAGCGTTTGATCCAGTCTGTCAAGCGCACCATGAAAGATTTCGACCTTCCGCGTTTGCCATCGGATGAGATTCTTCGCTCCACACTGATGGAGATAGAGATGATTCTGAATTCAAGACCGCTTACTGACATACCATTAGATACCGACACTGAACCCCCTCTAACACCAAATCACTTCCTGTTAGGGTCTGCTGATGGGAATAAGCCCCCGATCATTTTCGATAACAAACCTTCTGTACTAAAGCAATCGTGGAAGATGGCCCAGCTGTACGCCGATAACTTCTGGAAGAAATGGGTGGTCGAATATTTGCCCACATTGACGCGTAGGACAAAATGGTTCCAGCCCATCAAACCCATCCAAAAGGGTGATCTAGCGTTGATTGTAGATGCGAAACTTCCGAGGAATTGTTGGCCACGAGGACGAGTGATCGAAGCGATCAAGCCGAAGACGGACAGGTCCGTCGTGTAACCGTGCAAACAGGAACTGGACTGATGGAAAGGCCAGCGGTCAAGGTTGCTGTATTAGACGTCGGTGCAACAGGAGGTAAGCCAGCTGAACAACAGTGACGTACCGAGGGGGAGTGTCACAACCCTGCGAGATGCGACGCACCTTTGCGTTCAACATCACCCTTGTCTATGAGTTTAGCTCCGACCCTGGCTCGTTAACTGTCAACCACCCACCGGTCGACGGGTGACAGGCAGCTAATCGTAAGTAGCAAAAAAAGAGCACAGTTGAGTCAGCAGAAAGTTAAAGTGCATTAGCATAGGTGAGGTGTTAAAATTACTAAAAATTGAATAAGTTTTTCCTAAAGGTGAATTAATTATCCTACTTAAATTTAGCTTAGTACTCATAAGGGCAGTGTCACGGTTGATTATATTATTACTTATACTTAAACTACATGCAAAAAGAAGGTAAAATCGAACATTGAATTCATGCAAACTTAACCTAACAGCTCATGCCTTCCACAGTAATTATATACTCACTACGAAAATAGTACGGATCGTTGCGAACTAGTACGGGCAAATTATCACTAGAAAGAAACTAAACGTAAGTAGTTAGCATGCTTTGTTATTAACGAATATCTATGATGTATCCATGCCCAAGAAAAACCTAAAAACAAACACTTATACACTATAGCATGTGAAAACGATAAAACTAATTCGACATATGTATTCTCTCCCCAAAGGGATTTTATAACTCCTTCTCTACTTCAGAATAAATACAAGAGTTACGAAACCGGAAACAATACTTTCTATTTGTCCGATTGCTAGCGCAATAGTTCCTGTTTTTTTGGTATCTATGTAGGATGCGTCAGGATCTATTTTTCGTTTATCTCTTTTTTTAAGTATTGTCACCGTTACCGTCTTTTACTATCGTTGGACGTTTTTCTCAGGGCATAGAAAGATCGTCGATTATTTACGCCATACATACGCCAAAGTGCCCCAGAAATACTCGCATGGAGAATCGAGTCAGGGACTTGCGCAGAGAGCAGGAAGTTTCGAAGAAGCAGCGGAACATGCAGGATTGTGCCGGTGTGCTGAAGAAAAACGTTAAAGACGGTGTTTGGGACACTGTTGAAAGCCAGCGAGAGAAAAGAAAGAAACAGAAGGGGACTGTGGAAAAGAAGAAGGAACTGAAGAAAAAAGAAAACGTCGGTCTCCTTGGGAAAGGGTCAAGGGTGACGCCTTGATAGTCAAAGGACTTGAGTGAAAACTAGGCGTACCCAGAAGGGGGAGTTGCTGTTCGAGATGAAGAAGGATCCCAGGAACAAGAGCTCGGCCTTCCGGGAGCTCATTGCCAATTAATTTGGCAGTTATCTGTTTGTCTGTGGTTGAAAGATGAAGATAGCTCCGGATGAGGATATGATTTCAAACGTGGCTCTAAAACTGCGATACTGGGGATCGCCGGAATAATTACAATCTATATAACCCTAGCAGAGGATATCGAGTGCTACCAACGCAGAGGTACCAAAAACGCGAGGGAGACGGTGAGACTGGACTCTATGGTGAAGTGCAGCAGGAGTGGGATAATGCAGATAATGGAAGGCGGACCCACCGGCTCATTCCCAATGTGTCGACGTGGGTGAACAGGGAGCATGGAGAGTTGAACTTTCACCTCACTCCGTTCCTGTCCGGACACTGCTGCACCAGTGTGGCCATGCGTCATCGTCATTCTGCCCGGTGTGTTTTGACGAAGCCCGAGGTTTGCGGAAGCTATAGAGGAATGCCTGTCCTAAGGGTGGACAAAATCGCAGAGCGAATGTGTCACGATAGAGATACGTGGAATGCGGTAAGCAGAGTCGTGACGCAAACACTGTCAGAACTGCATCGTAGATGGAGTAGAACCTAGCCATCTATGGTTTTTGTGTCACGAAAGTATGCTGTAAAAACTCACTGTAGAGTAGCTGGCGATAGATTAATATCAACATGGAATGGAACACTCCGTTAAAATTGGAAGACTTATATCGAACTGGATCATGCTGAAACGACCATAACCACTGTTTCGAGTGAAGATTTTTGCTGACGGTTTAATAAAAGCACTCGGAAACCGGCGCAGCAAAGCAGCGGGTATCCCCTCCGGTCCAGCACAGAACGAAAATTTCAGTTTCCGGATCACTCGGCACACATCTTCATCACCGATGGGAAAGATGTCTAAGGGAACATCCATAAATTTGGTAACGCTTAGAGGGGGGCGGTCACCTTACCTAACCTAACGGAGATCATCTAACCAAGAAACGGAAAACCAAATTGACCACGTTCTAATCGACGGTAAATTCTTCTCCGACATCACGAACGTCCGCACTTACCGCAGTGTGAATATTGAATCCGACCACTACCTCGTTGCAGTATGCCTGTGCTCAAAACTCTCGACGGTGTTCAACACGCGTCGAAGTCGGACGCCGCGGCTTAACATTGGGCGGCTACAAGACGGTAGACTAGCCCAAGAATACGCGCAGCAGCTGGAAGTGGCACTCCCAACGGAAGAGCAGCTAGGCGCAGCATCTCTTGAAGATGGCTGGAGAGATATTCGATCCGCCATTGGTAGCACCGCAACCGCTGCACTTGGCACGGTGCCCTCGGATTAGAGAAACGACTGGTATGACGGCGAATGTGAGCAGTTAGTAGAAGAGAAGAATGCATCATGGGCGATATTGCTGCAACACCGCACGAGGGCGAACGAGGCACGATATAAACGAGCGCGGAACAGACAGAACTCGATTTTCCGGAGGAGCAGGACGATCGACGATCGAGACCGCGCTAATAACACACGAAAATTCTATGAGAAGTTGAACCGTTCACGTAAGGGCCACGTGACACAGCCTGATATGTATAAGGACATAAACGGGAACCTTCTTACGATGACGATGATGACGATGTGGCAGATGAAGATGGCGTTATGGTGATGGACCTGGGAGAACGCGCTCAGGACATACTTTTACCGGCTCCGAATCTCCAGGAAATCCAGGAGGAGATTGGCTGAAGAACAACAAAGCCCCTGGGGTTGACCAACTACAAGGAGAGCTATTTAAACACGGTGGTGAGGCTCTGGCTAGAGCGCTGCACTGGGTCATTACCAAGATTTGGGAGGAGGAAGTTTTGCCGCAGGAGTGGATGGAAGGTGTCGTGTGTCCCATCTACAAAAAAGGCGACAAGTTGGATTGTAGCAACTACCGCGCAATAACATTGCTGAACGCCGCCTACAAGGTACTCTCCCAAATTTTATGCCGTCGACTAGCACCAATTGTAAGGGAGTTCGTGGGGTAGTACCAGGCGGGTTTTATGGGCGAACGCTCCACCATGGACCAGGTGTTCGCCATTCGCCAAGCACTGCAGAAATGCCGCGAATACAACGTGTCCACACATCATCTATTCATCGACTTCAAAGCCGCATATGATACAATCGATCGGGACCAGCTATGGCAGCTAATGCACGAACACTGATTTCCGGATAAACTGACACGGTTGATCAAAGCGACGATGGATCGGGTGATGTGCGTAGTTCGAGTTTCAGGGGCATTCTCGAGTCCCTTCGAAACTCGCAGAGGGTTACGGCAAGGTGATGGTCTTTCGTGTCTGCTATTCAACATCGCTTTGGAAGGGGTAATACGAAGAGCAGGGATTAACACGAGTACACGGTACAATTTTCAATAAGTCCGTCCAACTATTTGGCTTCGTCGCGACATAGATATTATGGCACGTAACTTTGAGAAGATGGAGGAAGCCTACATCAGACTGAAGAGGGAAGTCAAGCGGATCGGACTAGTCATCAACACGTCGAAGACGAAATACATGATAGGAAGAGGTTCAAGAGAAGACAAAGTGAGCCACTCACCGCGAGTTTGTATCGGTGGTGATGAAATCGAGGTGGTAGAAGAATTTGTGTACTTGGGCTCACTGGTGACTGCCGGAAATGATACCAGCAGAGAAATTCGGAGACGCATAGTGGCTGGAAATCGTACGTACTTTGGACTCCGCAAGACGCTCCGATAGAGTTCGCCGCGCCGTACCAAACTACAAAACGCTCATTAGTCCTCTACGAACACACATTGTTCACACCGCGAAAATCTGGGGCATAAAAGTATAACTTGGCTTAGAAACCTCGCAGTTAATAACTGTGGAAGTGCTAAATGAACACTAAGCTGCGATGCGGCTCAGCCCCAGTGTGGGGATATAATGCCAATAAGAAGAAGAATAAGAAGAACCCGGTAAAAATGGTTCTCGACAACGATCCGACGGGCACAAGGAGGCGAGGTGCGCAGCGGCCAAGGTGGATCGATCAGTTGAAAGATGACTTGCGGACCCTCCGTAGACTGCGTGGTTGGCGACGTGTAGCCATGGACCGAGCCGAATGGAGAAGACTCTTATATACCGCACAGGCCACTTCGGCCTTAGTCTGAATAAATAATAATAATTAGAGGGGGCGGGTTGAAAATAGCCATTTTTTGCGTTACGTAATTAATGGATCTTCCTTAAGTCCAATACATCATAAGGAGTGCCACGAGATGCTTCAATGGCAAGAGAGAGCGAAGCTTAGAAATCGTTGAAGGACTATCTGTGCAACAAAGAGATCGCATTTGTCAGCTGGAGTGTCAGCAGAAATACCATTCAGTTGCATTGACGTAGGACGTACAGAATTGCTTGGGATTTAGACGCAGATTTGCTGTGTGCGGCCAATGTATCGGGAATATTAAAAACTGATTATAACTTCTGTATACACTGCTGGCACTATTGAACTGTTGCTTGTTGTATGAAGTATGTGGAACGATAATTGCAGTATCTAGGAAGTGCATAGGAACGGCAACGTTTTAGTACGTAATCTGTGGTTGGACCACGCTTGCTTTCGTGCAGGTCCAACAATCGGATATCGGACATGGATAGCAAATGCATGAACGATACTGTCGGTGAAAAAGTCCACAGCATCGTCGACGTTATCAAATGAATTGATGCAATCCCAATCCATTGCAAGTAGCACTTCATTCAGTGCAGAATGATCTGGGTATGCTGGGCACCACCAGTGCGTCATCCATCACCGGAACTGTCAGACCACCTCTGCAACAAAAAGACGGCTAGAATTTATCATCAATCACGTGACTCAATACCTTAGCATATAGTCTGGAAGATGCCGAAAGACTTTGCCGAAGAAGGTACGTAGCTGGAAGGTCTACAAAACATGTTATTACGTTTCGAAAATTGATTGTTCAAACCATATGCAAGAAATCAATGTTTCTGCCAGCACTACCGGACAACCTATGGTTATCGAAGGGCAAAACTCATCTTCCTTCTTGTCGTTTTTTTTTCTTTGTGGAATATTTCCGGATAGCTCCCATTTGTTCAATAGCCCTATAAGATCAATTATTTTGAAATAACACTCAGTTAAATTATTGATCTACGTAGTACGGCAGTGCTGGCAGAATAGACGTTTTTTTTGCATATGGTTTGAACACTCAATGTTCGAAGCGTTATAACTTTTTTCGTGGACGTTCCAGCACGTTCCAGAAGGCACGTTTTCTCCAGCAAAGTTTTTCGGCATCCTTTGGGTTATACTTTAACGCAATGTGCCACTTGGTTCACGATGAACTGAAACCTCTAGCAGTAGAAATGCAAAAATATGCGTTCTCCCATACTAATTGCCATACAAACTTCAAACGTGATGCGGAAAGCGAGGGAGCAACCAATCGGTCCCAAATTCTGCACAGTTGTTCAGGACCCTTCAGAGCTTCGAAAAACCATTGATTTGAAAAAATACCATGGCGCCCCACTCTAATGAGCACCCCCCCTCCCCCCCTAGCAGTTGTTGTATCCCGAGTTCTGGGGGGATCGACGAAGGAGGGGCCCGGTAAACACCTTATGTGTGTGCTTCCGGGAGGCACATTTTAGCAGGATGGGCAAGAGCCCAGCCCTGCACGCATTCGAGCATTGTGTGGTGGTCACTGCTCAGGTGTCTGTCGCGCAGATTTTCTATGGCCTTCAATCCTTGTATGAAAACACACACACGAACATTTGCTCAGTTCGTCGAGCGTAGTCGATTGGTATAATATCACTATGGGGCTACGAGTATTTTATAAAAAGTTCGTTTTCGGTCACTTTACTTTGTGTTGCTCTTAGGAGGATTTGAAGAGTGCTTTTAGAGAATGCATACTTTACTACACCAGTCTTGCCTTCCCTTGGAGAATAGATACTGATCAAGCAGTAGTAGACACATTGGTTTTTCATTTTCAATACATACATACTCAATTGTCGTCTTTCACCGCAACTCTTCCCCATCACTATAAATCCAACATGTGTTCTGCTCTATCTACATCATACTAAAGCAGCATCCTCCTCAATGCAGAAATGATGCAGCATTGTTTTTTAACTGCATCATAACCATCCATTACCAGGGCTCTGGACCTGGAACTCCAATTCTCAATATAATGCCACCAACTGATAGACAAAAAAAAATTAAATAGCAACTACAGTGCAATATTTACAGTCGTACTCTTTAACATGCTCCAATCGCATGTTTATCTTCCTGTCAGCCAATGAAATCTGAACAAATATTTTATTTGTGTTTTTCACCTCACTCCTTATCTGTTATTCAATGGGTTAGTAGCACCAAATAGGAGCAAGTTAAATTCTTTCCGCGTAGAGCACAATCACTTTTTTAACGAATGCAATGCACGAACTGCAACAATTAGAATTCCTCCTTCCCGGTCTATCATCCTTCAGTACAAATCCAATTATTCAGTTAATCGGTCCCTTCGTGTATTTTGTTTGAACCTTTCAACTGTTAAACAGAACCATGCTCATAGAGCATACAACGATCGATAGGATCGAGGTGGAAAACCTTATCGAATACTTCAGTTCGCTGGAAAAGAAACGTTGTCGGCGTAAAATGGTAGTCCATCCAGATCCGAATATGGTTCCAGCTGGTTAGATTTTTCTTTTCGATATGCATCATCGCTTTGCGAATGCAATGCTTCTAATCACGTGTTTCGTCATTGTGTCTTTCAGTTCGATCCCGAGTGCGCTACTGGCTCAACGACATCGTCGATGAGATGCGCAAGAAGAGTCCCGCATCGGTCCAGAAATGGGTCGACTCGATACAGATACCAGTGTCGGGCGGGGCAGGACCCAGCGGAGATCCAGGATTATCCTCTGCTGAGCTAGCAGGGCCACACCATCCGTATGACGTGGCGGAATCGTCCGGTCTGGTTGAGTCTGGCGAATCGGGCTCCGAGCTCGACCGCGAGAGCAGTGAAGACGTACTTAGGGGCGATGGACTCGGATCTATCTCCGATGAGGAGTGTGTGCCGTCCTCCGTCAGTCCCCTGGTGGAGCACCGAAGTGATACCGGTTCGGCTATGTCCATTAAGAGCTTGCTCTCGAAGAAGTCGCTGCTGGAGAAGTTCAGCCGCAGTAACACCAACCTTCAGGAGCCGGAAAGTCATCTGGATCTGGACGCGGTTGATCCGGTATCGGAAGACGAAACCCGCAAAGTTGCCTCGCTGGCCTCCCTTGGTAAGATTAAGATCAACGAGTTCTATGACAAGCTGAGCATGAACAAGGCAAAATACAATCTGATGAAGACCAAAACTATCGACCTTCGCAACATGCTCGGAGCGGGTAAGGAAAGTGTTGCCAGGCAAAGGGATCAATCGAAAGCGGAAACGACGAATATGGGAGGTTTGATTCCACAGAAAGAGGAGCTGGATCCGATTTTGGTGGAAGCTATAATCGTGGAAGAGGAACAACAGCAACCGGAGGTATGTAAACATGGACATTCAAACAGGTGTTAAAAATCATAGAATTTGAATTGCGTCTGCTACGTTATATGGAAGCGACTAAGCAATACTATGGTCTATCCTTATTCCTGATGTTATAAACAGTCGCCTATGTCATTTTTAGTACGAATTGAAAAATTGTTTTATTTTTATTTTTTACTCAAAAGTGACTGAAAGTGACTCAGAAGTAGTGACTAAAAGAGACTGAGGTATTCCGTGACTGACCGGAGATTGTAAATGATTAGATATGTTAAAGTTCCTGTATCACATACGACGTGACTGTCGCTGTTATTGGACGACTGTCACCACGACTCCAGACCCAGCCAGACTAACAAATGATTTATTCGGTTATATTTGTGGAGACATAGAGGCGAACAAGGTTGCTGAATACCTAGGTACTAAAGTTCACCTGTTAATATTGATTCCTTTTTTCTAACTGACTGTAAGGAAGTGTTTCCGGCACCGGTATTGATCTTTGGAAATATTGAGTCACTGAGTCACTTGCACAGTAAGAATGATTAACTTGTTTGCTATGGGTAAACCGCGCAAGAAGCTACTAATGATTTTCACAAAAAAGCAGTCAATTCTTTATTTATTTATTTATTTTATTTATTACATCAACAGACTTGATACAGCCCCAATGATGGTTTAAAAAATATATATATAAATACAATATCACATCACTACATTAAAAACATTGTCAACACTCCAAATAATATAAACGTTGTTTCCACCTGAATTTTCAGGTACATTTTACCTGCAAATGCTTCAGATAAATTCAGGTGAAACTTACGTGTCCGGTGAATTCTATCCAAAACTCAGGTAGAACTTACCTGATTTTCACGTAAAATGAAAATTCTATCGAAGAATCAGGTAAAAGTTACGTGAATTTCAGGTGGAAAATATCTACGTACTTTGGTGGAAACAACGTGCAGATTTTTTTGGGTGAAGGATTAAAATACAATACAATCACAAAAACATTAACTATAGTCTATGTGCGTCAATTGTTCTGGTCGGTAAAAAATGATATGAAGAACCGGCGGAGGACATCTCGTGTCAAGTGGAAATCAAACAATGCTCTGGATACATCCCTTCGGATACACAGAGGTTCTAAGCTGATCAGCTGACAACGGCTCTCGTAGCGAGGAAGTCGTAGCGGATCTCTCCAGGGAAGGTTGCGGAGTGCGTACCGTATAAATCGACGTTGAACGGATTCGATGCGTTCGACACCATTATTATAGTTTGAACTCCAGACCGCAGAGCAGTATTCTAACGTAGATCGCACGAGAGAGCAATACAGTGTTTTCATACAGTAGATGTCTGTGAAAGTCTTTGTCACTTTGATCACAAATCCAAGAGACCTAGATGCTTTATCAACAACATATGAAATGTGATCCGAGTATGTCAGTTTGGAGTCCAATAGAACACCAAGATCTTTCACACAGTGCACTCTTTCAATAGTCGTTCCGAACAGGCAGTAGTTGAAGGTAATCGGTTGTTTCTTCCGAGAAAAAGTTATGATCGAGCACTTTTTCGGGTTAACTACAAGTCGATTTAGATCGCACCAATGAGCGAAAGCATCGATCTGGTCTTGTAGTAAGTGACAATCGGCCATTGATCATATGCGCAAAAACATTTTAAGATCATCTGCAAAAGATAATCGCGGTCCTTTTAGAACTAGATGCACGTCGTTGAAGTAGAGAAGGAATATCAACGGTCCCAGATGACTACCCTGCGGTATGCCAGACATCGCAAAGAAGCTTTCCGAGCGACAATCACCTAGAGCAACTGTCAGCTGGCGCTTAGTAAGGTACGAACCAAACCATGCAAGTAGGCTGCCTCCAATTCCCAATCTGTCAAGCTTGGCGATCGCAATACTGTGGTTCAACTTATCAAATGCTGCAGTTAGATCCGTATAAATTACATCTGTTTGATTACAAGCAAGCATACTGTCTGTAACGTATGATGTAAGACACAGTAGATTCGTACATGTAGAACGTTTTTCCATAAAGCCTTGTTGATCGGTACTGATATAATGTTTACAGTGACCACTTAGAGAATCCATGACGACCAGCTCAAACAACTTCGATACAGCGCATAGCGACGTGATTCCTCGATAATTATTTATATCGCGCTTGGTTCCCTTTTTGTACACAGGAAACATTTCAGCTGTCTTCCAACAGGACGGAAATACACCAGGGAGAGCTGGAAGATTCGATGAAGTGGATCCAGAAGGCAGTAAATGTTCGTTTTTAGGAAAACCGACGGAACACCGTCAGGTCCCGATTTGTACGACGTTTTTAGCCGCGTGGCTGCTCTCGCTATGGCATCTGGTACTTACATCGACAGCGTTTAGCGTTTGATTCGTTAAGGGTAGATTACCGCTGCGCTGGTTATGGAGTCATTGGAGAGGCGCTCATTGACAAACACGCTAGCAAACTTGGCCGAGAATAGGTTACAAATCTCTTGTTGAGTTGAGGCCATGTCTCCATTGTAGACCATGGACGAAGGGTGACCTACTTCCTTGCGCTGCTCGTTTACGTAGTTCCAAAAGGATTTCGGATGGGTTTTAAGCCGTTGCTGTATCCTCCGCTGGTAACGTTTAAAATAGAAACGACTTAACCGTTTGTATTCGTTGTTCAGCCTAGCATAATGGAAGAGTGCGGAACCTTGTGAACCTTTTCAGGACGCCCTTTTTTTGTCCTTTTCAACGAACGGAGGTCATTTGTCATCCACGGAACCTTAGAGTCGGTATGGGCAATCTTCTTTGGAACATGTCTGTCAATGACATATGCCAAGACATGAGAAAAAGTCTGTGCAGCGATATTTGCATCGGCCGGGTCGAGGTTACTCTGCCAATCCAAGTTAGACAGCACTTCGGCAATACTGCAATAATTCGCCTTGCGAAAAACATATGACACAGCCGTTGAAGTACCAACATAGTCACGGACGTCATCATTCTCAACTCCAATTACAAGAGATGGATGGTGAGGGGAAGCCTTGACCAAAGGAACGGGCGCAGTGGAAATAAATGGACGCCGACGAAACACAGATCCAGCAAGCGATTATTCTCATTCACGATGCAATTAACTTGAGATAACGTTGCAGTACTGTAATTATCCAGCAACCTGAGAGCTCCCGGGTGAAACGAGGAATGCTCCTGATCAGGGCGTAGGAAACCGTTGTGAGTTGGAACCCACGCGACTCTTGCAAGGTTGAAGTCGCCCAGAACGATGATTTCTCGCTTAACTTTTCAAAAGGTCCTAAGTAACATTTTTTTCATGAATTAATTTGAATACTGCAATCAATAGATTTCATGTTGTTCTGTTGATTGCGCTATTCAAATTAATTCATGAAAAAATGTTACTTAGGTCCTTTTGAAAAGTTAAGCGAGATTTCATCGTTGGGAGACGCTATTTCCGACGCAAAGAAGACTGATCGGCAGTGCGTGTCGATGAGTTCCAAGTCTCGAGTTCGGTCTGGAGGAATGTACACCGCACAAACAAATAGTTTACGGCCTCCGAGCTGAAAAGATACCCAAAGCTGCTCCACGGTGTTGAACGAATCGTCTTCGATTACTGATGCCTTCAGCCTAGAACTTACAGCGATTATGATGCCACTTCCTGTCGATTTCCTGCTGTTATTCGAGTTTCGATCACATCGAAAAACCTCGTACCCAGTTCCAAAAATATAGCTTGAAATTGTGCGAGAGTCTAGCCAAGTTTCGGTCAGAACTACGATATCGTAACAATGATCCATGACCGCTAGTCGATAATCTTCCACTAGACCATTCATTCCGCCAACGTTCTGATAGTACATAGTAACGTGCGATTTCGGACGGGGGGCTGTTGCTTTGCCGGTAATAGGAATTCGGAAGACCCCGTCTCCCTTCCCATGCGCAGGACCGGGACGGTGGCTGGACGCTGGCAGGAGGGGCTCGACTGCGATGGGAGGAATAGGGGCTTCCTTAGGACTTGTGACACTGAAGCGTCCCGGTGTTCCGTTAGCAGCAGACTTGATTTGGCTTGACGAAGTTCCACTGGAAACAATAATCGATTCAGGCAAGGAATTGTTCGTAATAACGACGTACTTGCCTGCAGGAGGAGTTCGGAAGACCCCGTCTCTCAACTCAAACGCAGGACCGGGATGGCTGATGGTCGCTGGCGGGAGGGGCTCGACTGCGATGAGAGAGATAGGGGCTTCCTCGTAGCTAGGGGCAAGAGTGCATCCCGATGTACAGCAGAATAACGGTTGTTGATTGCTCAGTTGTCCAAGACAACTTCTTTTATCAGATGACTCCATAGATTCGCACACAGCAGTGGGTTCGGTCGTAGAGATTTCGCGGTTCACGTGATTGCATACAGTGTCCAAAGGATACAGTTGTTTCATAGAACTTGTAGTACGCTTGCGTGCAGTTGTCGAAACGGTTAGAATTGAAGGCGGTTGTTCAGTTGATAGTCGACTGGAAACAAGGATTTTTTCAGGAAGCAAAATGTTTTGAATAGGAGCGTACTTGCCTGAAGGACGATTTTGGAGGACCCCCTCTCCGGTCTCAAACACAGGACCGGGACGGCTGCAGGTCGCTGGCAGGAGGGGCTCGACTGTGTTGAGGGGATTGGGGTCTTCCATGAAACTAGCGGCAAAAATGCGTCCCGGTGAAATGCTGAAGGAAGTTGCTAGGATCACTCGATTACCACCATTTCTGATTCCGCCGGAATGCCTAGCGGATCGTTGGTCGCAGGTGGAGGATTTGGTCGCCAAAAATTTTCTCTGGAGTTGTCGTCGCAAAATTCTCGGTACAGAATTCCTTTAGGCCATGTCGAACTCAAAAGCGCTCTCGATATCAATTCGGCATTTATTCCAATTTTGAATGAGACAAAAGATAGCGAACTTATGTCTCTTCCCTTAGGCACCAAACGAGCTACTTGAACGTCATTGGTTTCAAGACGCTTTTTTGTCAATTCGCCAATTTGATCAGCTGAAACGTCTGGTGCAATCCGCGACAAATAAAGCCAGAATTTAGGCTGGGGCTTAGGGACTGTCTTGATTTCTGATGAGGGCGAAAGAGTGCTGCCGGTTCCGAGCAGGAGATTAGGTTTCGTAACTGGGACAGAATCGTTAGTCATACTGAAAAGGCGCCGTTTCTTCGTAAACCGGGGTTCCAGTATGACTCTGTTCGTTGCCTTCGGGGTGAGCAAGTTAGAATTCATGATTTTTGGTAAAATTCGTCTGGATTTCAGATTTCAGCTCCGTCAGTATCTCAGACTTAAGCTGCGCCAAAATATTCCCATGATAATTAGAAGCTTGTTCATGTCCAGCCTCCTGGGCAGCTTGAACGGTATTCCGGAAACGCATATCCTACATCAACGAGGTTCTTATTGACAATAGGCGCACATTTAGTGAGATTTTTTCTGAGAGGTGTCTAAATATTGCGATCTTATCGTGAATTCTACTTTTTTCAGATTACATGCACAATATTCATTAAACATATTTCTCCAAAAATTCAGGCAAGCAGCAAGCTCAGCACTGGAGACATTTACGAGTTTTCGTTCGATGAATCGTTCCCAAAAGACGAAGACCTACCGGACGCCGCCAGCGAGGATGAGGAAAAGGAAAACCTGGACATGGCAACTCAGGGATACGACACCTACCTGAACCCACCGAAAACGTTCCATCGGATGGGCATCGGGAAAATTGGCCGCAGCTCCAGCGAGAACCCCCGCGCCAACAACAAGCGCTACAATCTGCTGGACATTGGCCGCAGTTTCAGCGAAATGAACGACGACGACAACTTCGTCATCAGCGAGTGCAACAACAGCTGCCCCAACCCGTCGTCGCTCAATACCAGTTCCAGTATTAACAACAGCACCAGCAACATTCTGGCGCGGTCCGTGCCCGTTAGCCCGATTCCGCGGACATCCAGTAAGGTCAGCATTCAGCAGGAGAACTCCCTGTCGGAGTCGCCCCGCCGCCGAAGCGCCATGCTCATGAAGGAAAGCTCGCTGCAGTCCGACTCGAGCCGATGCTCCAGCGTGGAGAGCCTGCTGAATGCCCGCAAACCGGACCCGGAACGAATACTGTTGAATTTGGGCTTCGGACCAGCACCCCACAGCACCGATGTTCTGTCGAAAATTCCGAAGAGGTAGATTGAGCATAGCGTTTCTTGTTACGAATGACAACAACGTGTGTTCTTGTTATGGTTTTGCAGATTCCTCAAACCATCTCAAGTTCGGGGAGTGGACACGGAAGCCTTTCTGCGCCAACAGCAACTGTCGATGCACATACATGAGAATAGCGTACTTGGATATCGTGGATTGGTTGGTAAGTTCTTCGCTTTGTTTAGTTCGTGTCCAACGTGGGTCATTCATCAAAGCTAATGGTAACTAATTATTTCGGGGCAAAAGTTCACCGCTTCATAATGAGCACATCTGGTGGTAATAATCTTACTAAAGTGTCATTTCTTTTCTCTTTTCATCCATCCTTCGAAAATTTTCATTCGCGTCACCATTCCTTCCTTTCAACTTGAAACTTCCTTAACACTAGGTGATTATGAGAAGTTGCACATTCTGCAACGCTTTCAGCAGAGACCGATGTAAAACTACATATAATGTAGGGTCGACCGATGGCGCTAATTATATCAGAAGAACATAGGCTTTTCCCGAAAATAACATCACCCTTTATCATTCAAGGCACAATGTTATAGCCACTTATTAGCAACGGTAAAGGATTGTTTTCTAATATGGTGCATGTTTACACCGAATAGTTATAGATTTGATTATTTTCCTTTTAGATACTTATATGAGTGCTGTTTAAATTTTACTTTTTGCACGTGTTAGAGTTTTCAATGCATGTTTATATTTAATAATATGAATATATTTTGTGATGCAAACTCAATAGAAAAGTATGTTTGATATTTTCCTGAGTTCTTGTTTTTTTTTTTGCTTATTCATAATAATTAATGCTCTGCCAGTTTAGTGGTACAGTTAATAGGGAGCAGTTGTCACTATTGATATATTTACTGAAAAATCCGATGCTATGCTTCGTGCCTTTTGCTCTTATTAAACAAAGCAAGATATTTGTTTGCATATCTCGATAGGACATTTTTTTTTAAGCGAAGTAGGCCTTTTTTAATATTAAAAAAAATAATTTTTTTTTTTTGCACGTTTCATTCCACCATATAAAAAAAAGTAATATTGTTTTCTTGCACGTTTCATTCCACATATGTTTCAAACACTAATATTTGCATCTTGTGTGATTTATTCTAACACATTTACCGATTACTAATTCTAATCTTACATGTTTCCATATATTTGCGTCTAATCGTGGTTGTGCTTCCCCTCAGGAAATCCTCACATTCCGCCGTCGATGATAGTAGCCAAAATTATGGAACGTTTCCAGGAGAATGAACGGGGACGACTGGTTCGCACTAGCACCCTCATTCATGGACCCCCTGTCGAGTTGTCCACTTCGGCGCCCACCGGAGGAGGAGTAGGATTGGGGCATATCGACAGCCGCAACTCGTCGGGTCCTCCGTCGCCAATCCTAATCCCACGCCATGCATCTCTTGCCTCAGAAGGGCGGGTCTAGTTGTTGGTCCCTTATTTTGTTCCCTTCGTATTATGTGTTAAACTTTCTAAAAAGACTTTACTATAACTGTACAATCGTCACACTTGACATTAAATCGAGCTTCGGAATTATTCCACCGTATACTTTAGTTTGACCACTTAACGGACTCTTGTCCCTATCGATCCAATTCTAGTTAAGAAAGATCATCACATTCGTAACATTCCTCTTCATCATTGATGTGCAATAGATTGAACAAATTCAGTATTCGACGCTCGGATGACAGTCACCTGCAAGGTCAATATTTTTGATAGTGACTTTCCTTAGGAAACATTTACAAGCACATATACCTACTTATGACGATGGCCCTGCAATGACAGAAATCAAAATTAGGAGTTCACGGAAATGAAGCTTTAACAGTTAAGAAAAACAACTGCACAGACACCTACATATCTCTTCGTATGTACTTGGGAGTAAGCCGAATTTTATGACTGGTTGCAATATCAACTCTTTAGATAGATTGAAATGTCTTTTATACTACGCTACTCTCTTTGAACTTTGACCATTCACATATACCTTTAATAATACATAACACCTTTCGAATCTTTGAATAACACTTTTACTTAGTAAGATAATCGTATTACATTACATTCGTAGAGCGCAGAAAGTTTTTTTTTTTCATTTATTGCGTTACGACCTTTGATGTAGCTCAGCCTTCTTAGCCGATGACAAGTAAGCCCAAATCATTAGAAACAAAGAATCTCTGTCACATAATAATTGTTTTAGAACACAGCATATTTATATACCTAATATTTGAGTAGAAGATGATTCAAAAGCAATATTTGTTGAAATTTATTCTTATTCGTTTGATTATGTAGTGTGCAATATTACATCACTATAGTATGTTCTTTTACTCCACTCTGATCTTTTTTATTTGGTACAAATTCCTATTAAGGCTCAAATTACCGTCATTCAGTCATTGACGAGAAACACAGCCACGTGCTCGTACCACCACCCAGCAATAAAACCACCCACCGAGGAGAAAAAGCAGTCTCCAGCTGGATGGGGGAAGTATTTTTGTTTCAAAACTACATCATCCAATAGCGAAGACATAATTATATCCGATGGATTCTTCATTTGGTTGTATTTCGCTTTAGTTTTCAAAAAAACTGCCTTTTGCAACATTTTTTTCCCATAAGAGGGGAAATCGATGATTTACTCTCAAGCTCTCATCTATATAAGAGAGCGTGAGAGTAAATCGTCGATTTGCCCTCTTGGGAAAAAAATGTTACAATCTTAATTAAGAAGTGACGGTAATTTTCACTTCTCACTGTAAAAAAAAAGAGGAGCGCAAAGTGAGTAAAGAGAGGTCTCACTACTAACTTTAAGCTTCTCACTTTTTACAGCGAGAAGTGAAAAATGAAGAGTGAGAAGTGAGACGTTTTTTCTCATTCCTAATTTCTCACTTTTCAAATGTCCTATTCGGCCAAATGACTCTTTCGGCCAAACGACCCTTTCGGCCAAATGACCCTTTCGGCCAAATGACCCATTCGGCCAAATGACCCTTTCGGCCAAACGACCCTTTCGGCCTAATGGCCATTTTGGCTAAATGACCCTTTCGGCCTAATGACCCATTGAGCCAAACGACCCTTTCGGCCAAATGACCCTTTCGGCCAAACGACCCTTTCGGTCAAATGACTTTCGGCCAGATGGGTTTCGGCCTAATGGTTTGTTCGCCCTAGTGGCATTCGGCCAAATGGTTTTCGGCCGAATGGGTTGTATTAATAATAACTAAAAATGTATGAACATAGCAAATAAGGATGATACCTAGTGTTAAGAAAACACGGAACACCTACTCTAAATAATGAATCCATGTATTAGATAATTAGCAAATAAAATTGTTTAAAAAAAACCAGATTAATCCACTTAGCGGTGATGGAGCCTTTCTCGTGTGTTATAAAAACAGCATTTTGACCATAACTTTTGAGCCTATAGTCTAATATGGCCAATTTTCAATAGGAAACAATGGGACAAGATTCTGCGTCGAATGCGTGCAAATTGGTTAAGAATAAGTGCCTAAAAATGGGTGAGAATTTTTCTTGCGAAAAAATATATTTTGGCCATAACTCCGAAGCTCATAGCCCGATTGGGCCAATTTTCAGTACGAAACAATGGGACAGGATTCCGCATCGAATGCAACATGTTGCAAGCAAATCGGTTAAGGATAAGTGCATAAAAAATGGGTGAGATTATTTTGCGCACACACATACACACACACAGACATCAGTTCAATTCGTCGAGCTGAGTCGATCGGTATACAGTAGCCGTTCGATAACTACAACGCATTCTAGACGTAAAACGGTTGTCAATCGACGTCAGATGCAATAAAAGTGCATCTAAATGTGCAGCGCAATGCAGCTGTCATTGAGTTTGACATCAGTTTGAAGTTTAGCGGTCCGATAACTGCAAAACTGTTGCAACTATCGAATTGCAGTTAAAAAGCATTGCAGTTAAATGACTTGCAGTTATCGAATGTCTACTGTATAACACTATGGGTCTCCGGGGCTCCTATAAAAAGTTCGTTTTTGGAGCGAACATATAGCCTTCACTAATGAGTGACTACCTAATAAAAGCACGTCTACTTCGTAGGAACAGGAACAAACTAATTTATTGAATCTATTAATTCCATAGGTTACTATAATCTAACATTTACGTATACTTTGTATACTAAAAAGGCAAAAAGATGCGGTCACTGCGTTCCTTCATAGGAAATTGACAGACAAGGTAATATACACAGTGTGTGGCCTCAAAGCACCTTCTTTCCCCACAAAAGTATCCACAAGGCCACATGGAGATTACCTAACCAAGAAACGGAAAACCAAATCGACCACGTTCTAATTGGCGATAAATTCTTCTCCGACATCACGAACGTCCGCACTTACCGCAGTGCGAATATTGAATCCGACCACTACCTTGTTGCAGTATGCCTGCGCTCAAAACTCTCGACGGTGTACAACACGCGTCGAAGTCGGACGTCGCGGCCTAACATTGGGCGGCTACAAGACGGTAGACTAGCCCAAGAATACGCGCAGCAGCTGGAAGTGACACTCCCAACGGAAGAGCAGCTAGGCGCAGCGTCTCTTGAAGATGGCTGGAGAGATATTCGATCCGCCATTGGTAGCACCGCAACCGCTGCACTAGGCACGGTGCCCCCGGATCAGAGAAACGACTGGTATGACGGCGAATGTGAGCAGTTAGTAGAAGAAAAGAATGCAGCATGGGCGAGATTGCTGCAACACCGCACGAGTGCGAACTAGGTACGATATAAACAGGCGCGGAACAGACAAAACTCGTTTTTCCGGAGGAAAAAGCGTCAGCAGGAAGATCGAGACCGTGAAGAGACGGAGCCAACTGAACCGCGCTAATAACACACGAAAGTTCTATGAGAAGTTGAACCGTTCACGTAAGGGCCACGTGCCACCATCTGATATGTGTAAGGACATAAACGGGAACCTTCTTACGAACGAGCGTGAGGTGATCCAAAGGTGGCGGCAGCACTACAAAGAGCACCTGAATGGCGATGTGGTAGACGAAGATGGCGGTATGGTGATGAACCTGGGGGAACGCGCGCAGGATATAATTCTACCGGCTTCGGATCTCCAGGAAATCCAGGAGGAGATTGGCCGGCTGAAGAACAACAAAGCCCCTGGGGTTGACCAACTACTAGGAGAGCTATTTAAACACGGTGGTGAGGCACTGGCTAGAGCGCTGCACTGGGTCATTACCAAGATTTGGGAGGAGGAAGTTTTGCCGCAGGAGTGGATGGAAGGTGTCGTGTATCCATCTATAAAAAGAGCGATAAGCTGGATTATAGCAACTACCGCGCAATCACATTGCTGACTACAAGGTACTTTCCCAAATTTTATGCCGTCGACTAGCACCAATTGCAAGGAAGTTCGTGGGGCAGTACCAGGGTTTTATGGGCGAACGCTCCACCACGGACCAGGTGTTCGCCATTCGCCAAGTACTGCAGAAATGCCGCGAATACAACGTGCCCACACATCATCTATACATCGACTTCAAAGCCGCATATGATACAATCGATCGGGACCAGCTATGGCAGCTAATGCATGAACACGGATTACCGGATAAACTGACACGGTTGATCAAAGCGACAATGGATCGGGTACGCACATCACCCACAGTTCGAGTTTCAGGGGCATTCTCGAGTCCCTTCGAAACCCGCAGAGGGTTACGGCAAGGTGATGGTCTTTCGTGTCTGCTATTCAACATCGCTTTGGAAGGGGTAATACGAAGAGCAGGGATTAACACGAGTGGTACAATTTTCAATAAGTCCGTCCAGCTATTTGTCTTCGCCGACGACATAGATATTATGGCACGTAACTTTGAGAAGATGGAGGAAGCCTACATCAGACTGAAGAGGGAAGCCAAGCGGATAGGACTAGTCATCAACACGCCGAACACGAAGTACATGATAGGAAGAGGTTCAAGAGAAGACAATGTGAGCCACCCACCGCGAGTTTGCATCGGTGGTGACGAAATTGAGGTGGTAGAAGAATTTGTGTACTTGGGCTCACTGGTGACTGCCGAAAATGATACCAGCAGAGAAATTCGGAGACGCATAGTGGCTGGAAATCGTACATACTTTGGACTCCGCAAGACGCTCCGATCGAATAGAGCTCGCCGCCGTACCAAACTGACCATCTACAAAACGCTCATTAGACCGGTAGTCCTCTACGGACACGAAACCTGGACGATGCTCGTGGAGGATCAACGGGCACTTGGAGTTTTCGAAAGGAAAGTGCTGCGCACCATCTATGGTGGGGTGCAGATGGCGGACGGTACGTGGAGGAGGCGAATGAACCACGAGTTGCATCAGCTGTTGAGAGAACCATCCATCGTTCACACCGCGAAAATCGGACGACTGCGGTGTGCCGGGCACGTAGCTAGAATGTCGGACAGTCATCCGGTGAAAATGGTTCTCGACAACGATCCGACGGGCACAAGAAGGCGAGGTGCGCAGTGGCCAAGGTGGATCGATCAGGTGGAAGATGACTTGCGAACCCTCCGTAGACTGCGTGGTTGGCGACGTGTAGCCATGGACCGAGCCGAATGGAGAAGACTCTTATATACTGCACAGGCCACTTCGGCCTTAGTCTGAATAAATGGAATGAATGAATGAATGTGTGGCCCCAAATGGCCGGAGCGAAATGCGATGACAGTAGCGTGTGCACTCCACGATACTCTTGCACAAGGAACCAACAGATGTTTGCTTGGGACTAGCACACATCTTCAATGTACAAGTACGGGTGATCTCATTTGTTAGGTCATACTGGCGCCTGCCACGTCAGGATGCAAGTCAATGTAGGGAAGGGGGAGGAAATGATGATGCAATCACTCGCCCACTGCAAGCCGAATATACCTCTGCACTTGCCACGAGTTCATGCGGAATTTGTTGGAATTTTTGGGTTAGGTTCGAGAGGCAGAGGTCCGTCTTGGTTAACGAGCTGCCAATGTGATAGATAGGAGAAAGCAACTGATGGAATTTCTAATTGGATGTTTGGAAACGCGCTTTATAGTTCATTTCCAATTCTAGCAGATTACTGTTAGAATATTCAAGTTGAAGGTATAGGAATTGAGATGAAAACGGTAACGAAAAATCCATTTCCAGTTCTAGCGATTGCTAGAACATGAGAAATATATAGAGAAAGATACAAAGTAGGAGAATGGAACGGACCTGGGATTGAACCCACAACCTCCTGCGTATGAGGCAGAAGCAGTAGCCATATGACTACCAAGCCCGCTTGCTCTGCGGTTTTTTCAACGTTACTGCGAAACTAAGCGTTTTTTATTGCTACAATTATGTGCTATCGAGATTTCTTTCCAAACTGAATCGGATAATGCTTAAAACTACCGTGATACTGAGCAAATTTGTTTATCGTTAAACCAAGAATTTCTCGTTCAGTGATCATCGTAATATTCCATATCACAAGGACTGCACAACATTGAATTCGTTTGATGTTCGACGCTGCGCGGAAAACGAAAATGTGTGATGACTGTTTACGATCATTCCAAAAACAGCGAACCAAACAGAACGACGAAAAGGATGAGGAAGTGAATAAACCAACTGACGACCAAAGCTGTATTGAGTACACAGTGGGGCAACTCCAAACAGAAGTATCGGAAATTAAACAGTGCATCGCGGGTTTGCTTGATTCGACCGATCGCAATCAAAACCATTCAGCAACCGATAGTATGCCAATAACTTCGGCGCCACAAAGTTTTCCTTCGGAAAGAAACGCAACAATATGTAGAAACAATAGATCGGGATTGCTTATTGGTTCGCGTCAAAGATATGAGCAGAGCATTTCACCTGGCAAATTTTGGATATTTTTCACGAAGGTCGCCAAGCACGTTCGAAGCGAAGTTATCCAAGAGATGGTTTCCAGATCGCTAAACTTGCCAGAAGAGCCTGAAGTCGTCAAATTAGTACCACGATGGGGGAGTTCCGAAGATTGGCGTTTTGTCTCATTCAAAGTCGGCGTAGATTGGAGATACAAACAGATGGCACTCGCTGAAACTACATGACCAGCTGGACTACTATTCCGGGAATTCGTTCGCTTCTGTTCATCTTTTTTCCTCGTTTGTCGGGTGAAGATCACTGCGTCCAGATTTTAGGACTATTGTGATATACCCTTTTGCTGTGAAATAAGCAAGTTATCTCAGTAACATGTTTGTCACTGAGATACCTTGGTATCGACTGAACTCAAGACCATCTATTATTCATAAATAGAGAGCCTCCGTTACAGTATGTGACTCCACCACTATGGCGAGCATAGCTCTATGACGCCAACCACGTCCTTGGGGATAAGATCCATATGTCAGCAGGCCCTAAAAGGGCTTGCTGAGAACTTTGAACCTACGTTGGGTGAGTGCACTGCAATAGCAGAGGATGTGTTCTGATGTTTCTCTCTCCTCGTCACAGAAGCGGCAATTTGAGGTTTGGATTGCTCCGATCTTTGTAGATGGTATCTGCAGGGGCAGTGTCCAGTTATTAGACCGGTGTAGATGTTGAGATCCCTTTGTTGAGACCTAATAGTTGTTGGGTTTTTCTTGGGGTTAATCGTTACGAGCCTTTTGGATTGGCTCGTATGGGGAAGTGCATTCCAGTTTGATGTGATTTGACTGACCATATATTTGTTCAGTTCCATTTTTACTGAGCAGTCTGAGATCCCGCAGAAGGGCTCAGGGCCAATGAACCGTTCATTAGATCCATTCCTGGCTAGCTCATCAGCAATCTCGTTTCCCTCTAGACCCGTATGTCCTGGGATCCAATATAGGTAGACTCGATTGCGTATGGATAAGTTTTTCAAAGCCAGAATGCATTCCCACACTAGCTTTGAGTTACAAGTGTAGTTATTAAGCGACTTAAGTGCCGCTTGGCTGTCAGAGAAAATACATATTTTTGCAAATCTATACTTTCTCCTCAGGCATAATAACACGCATTCTAATATTGCATATATTTCCGCCTGAAATACTGTGCACTCACAAAAAACTCCGCATTATATTCATGAGTTTACACATGGATTTTTGCAATGGGGGTTGCCAAATGCATTCCATATTTTTGACACATATATTTCATGCGCCCGCATGAATTACATGAGTGTTCATACATACTATCTATGTGGGTCATCGTATCCATGTGTGAATTTGTATGCAATTTGGTATGTGCCGACACATGATATGCATATTTCAAAATACATGGATTTTTGCCATAAAGCAGTCGATTTTCCTGAGTGTGGGCCACTGTCCTAAGTGGACAGAAATTTTTGTTGTAGGGCCATAGATTCCGGATCCTGTCAGATTATTCATTTTCGAACCATCTGTGAAGAAATTTATAGAGCCTGTTGGAACGCTGGGTCCACCTCCTTCCCACTCCTGGCGGGAAGGAATGAACACATCGTAAGGTAAGTCATAATTGACTACCGTTTCCATCCAGTCACTACAAATTCCTATTGCGGGATTTATGGCAAATTCATTTAATATGCTGAGGTGACCCGTAAGGTCTCCCGACAGCAGTGTTTTTGTTCTCTTTAACCTTAGAGCACTTTTTTCCGCTTCCAGCTTTATGAATTGATCTAACCGGGGCAGGTGAAGCATTGCGTCTAGGGCCAAAGTGGGTGTACTACGAACTGCACCAGTGATGGCAATGCAAGCGGTGCGTTGGATTTTGTTGAGCTTAGCCCTTGCAGCAGCCTCATTAGTTTTAGGCCACCAGACAAGGGAAGCGTAAGTTGTCCTGGGACGGACAATGGTTTTATATATCCACATGATCATACTTGGTTTTAGGCCCCATCTTTTACCAAGGGTTTTTGAACAAACCCAAAGTGTATTGACTGTTGAGACCTTTCTGCACAACTGATTGGAGATGAGAGTTCCAATTAAGCTTTGCGTCGAGTATGACACCTAGATATTTTACTTCACTTGAATAAACTAATTGTGTTTGATTCAAGAAAAGGGTTTCAGTTGTACCTTTCTCCGTTTGGTGAAAGGGATAATGGAAGTTTTTGTAGGATTTATGCCTAGTTGATCCTTTTGACACCAGGAAAAAGTGTGATTTAGGGCAGATTGCATTCTTTCCACGATAACACTTTCGAATTTGCCTCGTACAATAATGACAACGTCATCAGCATATCCAACCACTTCGAAGCCTCTTCTCTCTAAGCTGTCTAGAAGCTCATCCACCACCAGTGACCACAACAAAGGAGAAAGCACTCCGCCTTGCGGACACCCCTTGTTGCTTTAACAGTGATGTATGAACCGCTAAGCTCAGAGGAGATTTTCGGATTAGCTAGCATAGCATGTACCCAGGTAACAATGCATGGGTCGAATTTTCTCCTCAACATTGCTGACCCTATAGACGAATAAGAAGCGTTATCGAATGCGCCCTCAATATCAAGAAATGCTACAAGAGCAATTTCTTTGCATTAAGTGTTTTTCGATTTTTGAACTACCGTATGTAGTGCCGAGATCGTAGATTTTCCACTTCGATAAGCGAATTGGTCCTTTGACAAAGGCATTGCGTTCATAAATTTGTGATATATGTACTCGCATAGTACCTTTTCCATAATTTTGAGCATTATAGAGGATAAACTTATCGGCCTGAATGCTTTGAGGTTGGTTTATCTCTCTTGCCTGCCTTCGGAATGAAGACAGCCCGGATTTGACGCCAATTGTTAGGTATGTGCCCCAAAATCAGACTCGCCTTAAAAATCTCAACCAAGGGTGGAACCAGAGTTTTCTCCTCTTTTGGATCAACGCTGGAATATTCCATCCATGCCAGGAGACTTAAATGGCTCGAAAGATCTCACAGCCCTCTCAACCCTGGCCCGAGTGGAAGCTTCCTTTGCAACCTTTATTGCGTCTTTTTAGATCCAGAAACCCATGATTGGATCTCTTGTGGATCTGAGACAGCAATTCCAGTGCCTTGGTAGCCGATGCTCGACTCAGGGATTGAATCAGGGAGTGGATCTTTAACAATTCGCTCAGTGTATCGCTAGGCTCTACAGTGAGCGAACCATCCGTCTTTCAGGCTACCCACACCATTGGAGTGGTCTTTTGAAAGAGTTTTTTGGAGTCTGGCCACTACGGATGTATTCTCTATGCTTTCACACATTAGAATCCACGATTTCCGTTTGGCTGACCTTATTTCTTTGTTGTAGTTCGTCAGGGCCTTTCTGTATAGGCTCCAATCGCCGGTTCGCTTAGCACGGTTGAACTCCCTACGCGCAGTTTTCCTAAGCTTCTCAAGAGTTTTATTCCACCATGGAACGTCTCTACTCGAACTAGTTGATTCAGTTGGACAGCTCTCTTGGTAGGCGTTAAGGATATTGTTTTTAATGGATTTGGACGCATCTTCCAATTGTGTTATGGACTTGATGTAACTTTCTATGATGTACTCTTCGGATCGTAGGATAGCTGAGTAGGATTCCCAATCAGTTTTCTTAGGATCTTTAAACGTTTTTTCCATCGTTAGACCCCCATCCCATTCGAAGATGGTGTGTTTATGGTCTGACATTGATATTTCTTCAGAAACATGCCAGTTTTTTATTTTATCAGAGATAGACCGACTACATAGAGTCAAGTCCAAAACTTCCTGACGAATGGAGTTTTCAAACGTGGGCTTGTCACCAACATTACAAATGTCAATGTTCTTGGAAGAGAGAAACTGTAACAGGTACTCACCTCTGGTGTTTATATTGGTACTTCCCCATACGGTGTGATGTGCATTTGCGTCGCACCCTATGACGAAGGGGATGTTGTGTCGGTGGCTGTAGGCTACGAGCGCAGCTATTTCTGGAGGAGGATTTCGTCCACGTCACCTGGGAAGTATGCCGAGACCACCAAGATCTCTCTACTCCCTCTGGCGGAAGGTACCTCCATCCTGACCGCTACGATGTCCCTTTTATGAATTCTGAAATTGGAAAGTATTTACAGTTGTTATGTAATAAAATAGCTGCTCTAGGAGAAATCTGGCTGTCATCATATACCAACTTACATGAGTGTTGTGGAATACCTTGTATTCTGGATTTATTGACCCATGGCTCTTGAATGAGGGCCACGGTTAAATTCTCTTTGGTGAACCTCCGACAGAGCACACCCGTGGCGCTCTCAGCATGGTGGAGGTTCACTTGCAGAACTTTAGTCGCCATTTCCGGGGTTCCGCTTTTTCGGACGACGACTGTCCGGCTTTGGATGTTGCGGATCATCAGGATGTCGTTTGATGTTACAGTTTGGGTTCTCTCTTCCCTGTAGCAACCTGGCCCGCCAGTTTCGCCTCTGTGGTCAAACTGTCGCTTTTTGCACCTCTTTGCCCTATTTAGATACCTTTGGTTTGGTACCACTAGAGCAGGGGGTCGCATGTAAGCTTCGAGCTTTTCCTTTAGAGGCGGACAGACTAGCCTTTATGGTGCTTTTGGGGTGAGATTTACTAACCTCGCCCGAACCGGAGGCTTCCTCAGATTTCTCTTGGGTCGGCCTTCCAGTTAGCCGAACAGGAGGCCTCCTCAGATTGCTCTTGGGTCGGCCTTCCAGTCGGATTGGCGGTAGCGGCAGTCGGTTGATCTGTAATCTTCCTTAGTTGGATTTCACCAAATCGGTAGTTGAGGGTGTATTTGGACTTCTTCAACTTTTCCATCGACGCACCCTCTACTGTGAAGATCCATTCAACATGAATATCTTTCAGAATGGATCGTTTCACAATACGCCAATTAGTTGTTGTGATGTCATTTTGGCTTTCTATGAGAGCCTTTATTCGGTCGTCATCATAGCTGGAGCTTTGTGTCTGGACGTGGAATCGCCACTTCGTCCATTGCCATCAGCTCTGCACCTTCCCAGGGTTTCATGGATGGGGATATTCTCTTTAACCACTCAGCAGTCTCTTGATCCTTACAGATTAGAACCATGTAACCGGACTTGTAGATGAGGTTGTTGAATTTGGGTTTTATTGGCTCGTTTCGCTGTTGAACTACTCTGAGCAGGAGTGCTTCTTGTAGAAGGTCTAGCTGGGCTGTAGTGAGTTGGACGGTGGGAAAGTCTTTGGGTATTATCCTGACCTTCACGCTTTTGGCCATATCACTGTAGCTGATACCAGCTGTTTTCCTCATGGGTGGGTTTTGTTGTCCAGACACGTTTTTCTGAGGCGCGCGGTTTGAGGACTGTTGGGCGCGCTCTCTCGGATCCAGATGGTGCTTCACCCTTTTTGTTTGGGGTCCTCTGTGGCGGATTTGTCTAGGTCGTTTCTCGAGCGTTTTGAGGAAGTGGGCTCGCTCTCCTTATTCAGGATTATGGACAAGGCCTCATTCCGGTCTTTTCCCTTCTCCCGGAGAGTTCTAAGCTGCTTCCTCTGCGAGCGTGTGAGTGTGGGGATTTTCTTGCTCGGAGCACCCTTGGCTTCCGTAGAACCCTTGTTATCTTCGGATCCTTTGCTACTTGCTAAAGATTTTTGGGGGTTGATGACGATCCTTATACCATCATCTTCGTTATCTTCCATGTCCAGCAGGTTGGAGTCGGTCGATGAGGGGGGTTGTAGATCTGGATCAGCTTTGTCGAAACATGTGCGGAGCAGCACATACCGTGGACCCCCGGAGCAGGGAGATACCGTGGACCCCCGATAATTTGAACGGTACCTCATTCAAATTAACGGGGTTCATTTTTAATTTGAACTTCTGGTTACTCTATTTGCATCAGAAAAACTGGTTTCTGGCTGCTCTCTTTGTTGGTTTGTTTTGATTCTGCATTCCGTTTCACGATGTTCCATTTTTCTTTTCTCGATTCCACGTGTTAAATGACGTTTGAACCATTTTTAATTTGAACGATGTTCAAATTAAAAAGTGTTCAGATTAAAAGCGGTCATATTACCGGGGGTCCACGGTAGGCGTTGAGGGGCAGGATATTTCCATCTTCTCCTGCGAACTACTGAGTAGCTGGTCTTTGGTAAGGCCACACGGATAGAAATTTCATTCATTTGATTCAAAAATATTCATGTTTGTTCACAAACTGATAATATGTTTGAATCAAACATATTTATTTTGAAAATTAAATTTAATTCTTGTTTGTTTCATGCGTGCACTAGTGGATAGCCCCTCGCTCGCTCTTGTAAAGGTAAACAAAAACTTCAGTTCGGGTCAGGTCCGATTGGAAGCCAGCAAAGAAATGGAAGCAAGTTTTTCTTGCTTCCAAATTGCTGATGAGGATGTTTTCAGGTACAAAAAGGTAAGTAAATGAAATATGAACGTTAGCAATTGTGGAATCTGGTAGTCAAATGCTACCAGAATATAAATATTGCAATAATTAAAAGGAAAATATTTTTGCGGCCAAACCAAAACAATAATATCCATGTTTGATTCAATAATTTCGGTGGTTGAAGCAACGTAAAATGCATATTTGATTTGAAAATATTCTTCGTTTGCTTCAAATGTAACATTATGTTTGTTTCAAACGTATTTATGTTTGGTGCTAGAACAAACTGAACTTTTGTTAGAATTTACCTCAAATATGTTTGTTTGAACCATACTTTTTTCTGCGTGGCAAGCTGACTCAGAGTTTTCTCCACTTCGCTCTCACACGACTGAGAGAGGCAGTCGTCACCTTGAGGGTTGTTTGTAAAATTTGTACTCATTTTTGGTCCCACGAGTAGCTAGGGAAATAAATGTCCGCTGCACCAGTGCCCCCGCCGTAGTGCAGTAAGAGCTGCTTACTGGGGTGTTCGCCCTGGTGCACCCCAGGCTCCGTTCGCGGTTGAGCATGTTTAGAACCCCTCAACCATTCAGCCCTCGGCACGGGTCGCATGACACCTTGGCATTGGGGTTTATCCATTTTGCTTTACACGATGGCCATGAATAACAGCCATCGCAACCTTCCTCCTTTACCAGGGCTTAGGACCTGTAGCTCAAGTTCTCAATAGTTTCACAATCTTTCGGACATGCAACTACGGAGAACCATCATTGCTAGCGAAGTACGGAGAACCATCATTGCTTACTGGGAGCCTTGACCAGCCGTAAATGTTTATATAACCAGTGTTTTAATGTTTATGTAAGATTTGTTCATCGTTTTTCACTGTGTTTATTGAAAATGTTTTCATGTTGCAATGTTATTATAAATGTTTTTTATTTGTAAATTAGTTTAAGATCATCCTTGGGGTCAGATAGACCTGTTGATGTTTTCAATAAAGATGATTACCTTGTGATTTTTTTTAAACCATCAAATATTTTAATAATTAGCACATTAACCTCTTGAATACAACTCACCTTTTGAAAGCAGCGTCAGGATCCAAAAAATAACCTGACAGAATCGCCAAAATGTTTTTTTTTTTTAATCTTTATTTAGGTGTTTTTTTAAATTCTAGATTAAGTTCAACACCGATCGCCAAAATGTAAGGCCCGAGCGAAATACGATGATAACAGCTCTTCATGGGTGCGTGTGCACGCCACGGAGATCTGACAAGAAGAGGCCGAGTCATGGCTTGCTGCTCACCAAGTGATACGCTGAGATGTTAATGTATTTATAATCAAACGCTGAAAGCAACTTACTCAAACCCCACACATAGAACCCCCGCAAAGGTTTCCTGGAACATCGAGGAGGTATGTCGGTTGCGAAAGGCACTCAACGGGCTCAAACAGTCGAGTTGGGTGTGGAACACTGAGTTGGACAAGGCGCTGAACGAGTTCTGGCTCGAGAAGTCTAACGTAGATCTGTGTTTGTACTTCCGATTGCTAATTTGAACTTCCAATAATCGCGAATTCAGCATAAAATCAATGGAAGTATCAGGAATGTCCTGGCAGATGATCTATTACGCATCGCAACTCTCTTTAGATTCCTACAAGACGCAGAACCAATCAATCAAAGTTAACAAATTGTATACTGAACATTCCTTTTTCGGAACTTATCACTTCTAAGAGTTGAACCAGCCCAAGGCTAAAAATCTTCAAAAAAAAGGTTTCTAGCAAAAATATTCTCAATTTTTCTATTTGTATAATGGCAAGGACCTTCAATTTTTCAGTAATTCCAGTTTATATTGGACAACTCAAATACACTACGACGATTACATCGCATTTACGAGTGTGAAACGGTATATCCTTTACACATGTACAACTCACATCACATCATATCGATTAAAAACTATTTTTACATCCTGTTATTCAGTAGGTATATCAATTCAGTACCAACCATCCGTTAATCTTAGCTTTAGTCTACGAAATTAAAAAAAGGAAACAGTGGTTTCTGGTTATTTTGTTCTAGTGTAAAATTTTACAGGTGAGATGCGTTTTTACCAGCTACTTTTGTTTTGCCGATTTTATGTTTCGCCAAATTAACATTATCTAGAAATTGCCCTAAGTTTTATAAAAGTTTTACTTTTATGGGAATAATCCTACTAATATGCAATTTTGTTTATTTCTAATTTTATTTTATTTTTATATAGGGTACAAACCGGCTTGATAGTTAGATTCATTAATAATCTTTAGAAAAAAAATTCAAAAAACAAAACGTGATAGTACCCTAATAGAACATAAAAATAGACACAGCACATTCTAAATATATGTAGAGCTAAAATAGGCATGATTATACTCACAGTGAAAAGGATTTGTTTTGAACAGCGAATATCCAGAATCCGAATTGAATTATCTAACAAATTGGACGAAGAGGTGGCTGCAGATGCTCCAGTCGGGGTAATTTTGAAACATTGGATTTCATCCAAGACATAATCAAGATTCATTTTACAGACAAGGTACAAGCTATGATTATTATTCAGCAGTGTTAACTCGTCTGTTGTTTAGCGGGAATACAGAAGGTACATCTGGCAAAAGTTGTAAAACATAAGCCTATTGCCTATGCTATCCGATATTAGGTCCAGCAAGCTCTTTCCTATAATTTTTATTCTTCAGAATAAATTCATTAAAATACTAAAATTTATCTCATTGAAGATTTTTACAAATCTAATGCTTATGTGATCTTATGAGATTTGAAATGCTGTCAAAAACTCCCTGAAGATTTTGTATTGAGTTATCTGTATTTTTGGGGAATACCCTTTGAAATAATAACCTTCGGACCAAACGCCTCAATATCCTAATTAGCAGGACTTTTAATGATTTAATGAACTTGCATATTTAAATACACATTTTTCTGAAAATGAAATAACATCGAGTAAACCGCAGCAGTTCTTAAACTGTCATTTACAGATATGTGGCACGACCGTACATATGAAAGTTGTTCAGTAGCAGTGTAATTCTAACGTCATTGTAATATGATACATGAGCACAGCCCAATGGATCGCATTCCTATCGCTCTATTGGAAAGCAACTTCCAAAACTCACCCAATCCTTTACCTACTACTCTCATATAAAAACTATGACTGGATAAAAAGCTCACCTAGATGTACATCATTTCGGCCATGCTGGACATCTTCTTCGGAATATGAACCAAAGTTTCGAAGTAGCTGGCCATCTCGTCGATGGTGATATCGCAGGGCATGGAGTTGTTGAGCCTTGCCTGCGTCGAGCAGGAAGACGATGACGATGGCGATGATGCGCTGGGCGATTGCTGTTGCTGTTGGTTCGCGTACTGTGCGTTGCTGGTGGAGGATGGACCAGCGGAGCTGCCACCGGGTCCCGCTGCACCAAGTCCAAACGGAATGCCGCTGTTGCTGCTGCTGTCCGATTCCAGCGACGAGGTACTGTTGCAGCGTTTGAGCTGTCGTGCTCGGCGATTTCTGCGCGTGTTGGCACTGTTGCCTGCTGAACGAGTCGACTGGAAGGTACCCAGGTTGGACTGTCGTAGGGATTTGAAACTAGTCTGTGAGAAGTTCGGACCACCTTCGGACAGCTTGCTTGTGCCAGATGGGTGCGAAAGCGTCAACTCGCTGCATTGGGCCACGAGTAACCTGAAGTCCAGCATGTCGTCGTTTTCTTCGTTGTTGAAACATTTGGTTAGATTGTTCTCCGAAAGCGATGGCTTCAGCTGAGAAGCCGTCGGTACCAACGGGAGGAACGTGCTCGAAGAGGGTGGCTGTTGATCCGCCTGTTTGCTTGAACTGCTGTTCTGTTTGGCCAAGGTCTGGTGAACACACTTTCCTATGTTCTTGAGCATCGATTCGCGAACAATGGCTTTCTTCTCACCCTTCATCCTGTGCTTGAACGGGGTGGGATTAATGATACCGTGCTCTAGACTAGTGGTGTGCTTGCTGTGAGATTGGTTGAGTTTTCCCGGAGTGGTATTAGAACAACTGGTAGTGGGTAGCATCCGCTCAGCTCCGCATTCGCAATGCGTACCGAAAATTTGCTTCACAACACTTTCGCTGTCTTGGAACGCTTCCAGAGCAGTTGGTGCAAAGTTGAACGGATTACTGGGTGGCACTATTACTGAGGGTGCCGCGGATATGCCCGTCAGCAATTGAAAGTTTTTCAACGTTTCATCAAAATCCTGATCGTCCGTATCGGTCGCCATCTGTTAGGAAAATTGAAAATATTAGTGAAATGTCGAAACAAGGAAAGTATGTTATAAATGGCTTCAAAGGAAGCTCTTCCGTGGGAAACCCCACAAAAGTACATATGTAGTAACATTTGGAGTATAATATTTCTTCCTGCCTAATTTATCAACAATTACCGCGAACGTAGTACAAAACAGGCAGAAAAAAAATGTGATGAAGAAATTATCAGAATAACCAAAATTTGCATCGTGTTAGAAAACACATCAAGTAACAGAGTTTCCAGTAAAGAAGAGTTGAACTAATAACTTGAAAGCGACTATTATTTTGATAGGTTCAGCGGAGAAACGATTGCCCTAAAACGAATATTTCTATACGATTGTTTTATCAGTTTGCTTCCAACCGATCCATCTTGTGAATAACCACTCTCAATGAATTAAGATGTGTGGATATAGTCATCCAAACAAAAACGAAAACAAATCTTACAGTTAACCGAGTGTTTGCGCATTACTCACCTCTGCCTTAGCGTTCGCCGCTCAACAAAACTGGTTTCGGCACCTGAGCTAGTTTTGCACAATCTTCAGTCGCGTTCAAATGCTGCGCCACTATCTTTTGCCTATTCCTATGTTCGTGTTTCTTCGTTGCTGATCGACGCTGATGCCACTTTGCTGCGCAGGTATCCTATATCCAATATCAAACAAGCTCGATGATTTATCCACACCATTCACCGCCACGGATCAATCGATATCGTGTGTGAAGCTTGTGAAGTAAGCAAGTGGATTTTCGGTTGATGTTCAGTTGCGTCTAATTTTAAGCAGGAAGTTCAATGACATTCCACCGAGTTTCAATGATGAATCCCTGCTGAATGATGTGGTTATGCCGTCCTCCTTTCTCAATTGATTATTATTTGCGCGATCTAGATGATAAAAAAGAAGTTAAAATGTACTTGTATACTTTTAGATGCTTATTATTTTCTGAACTTGAATCTGGACTAAAGATTAGTGGTGGTATTTTTTTCTGGTCATCAGGATAATATCCCAGGTATAGGAGCTATGCCTAATCCTTATCTATTTGCATTTTTTCTTCGTTCTCTCAATTTCAACGAATCCAGAACCACAAATTGTAAAGCTACAGCTTGTCTACTTCCTATTCTATTATAAATAATATTAAAGCGAAGTACGAAATAAACAAAGTGCATTGGCGGTGGCGGTGCATCATGCACCCGGAAGGGAATAATTCCAGGAAAGAGATGGAAACAAAACAAGACATCCTAAAAAGGAGAACGTTCACAATTTTGCATCGCAGTTCTCGCTTCTTTGTAGCCTCTCTTTCACTCCTCATTTTTTTTCACATTGGTGCAACACTATCCGTGCCCGCAAAACGGGAACGGCGATTATTGTCCTTTGATGTGTTCCTGGGATGTGTTCCTTTGGATCGGAGACAAAAAAAGAAACGATGACCTTATGTACCGTTTAGTGCGGAAATTTCCACAGCCGTTATTTATCATCAAAAACACTAGATTTGCGGATTTGTGTACGAGAACTTTTTTTTGCGTATTTTCTGCTAACTTCACAACCAGCGACGTATATATACGACAGCAAACAAGGAGGAGCCACAATCGAATGAAAATGTCATGGCGTAGTACGCAATGGAAGAGGTTTCACAGCATTCCTCGTACCAGAATGGCAATATTCGTGTCGATGTTTTGCTTCTGCACTTCTAACTACACTTTGCACTTTCAACTAAGCTTATATAATTGCACCATATTACACCAAATTGAACTTACTCTTGATCGGGAAGGAAATTGCTTCTTTTTTCTCGCCTGTATGGCTGCCAAGTTGTTTAGTCACTGTCGTCACATCATACTTTACACACACAAAGGTTTCATGTCGCGCGACACCATCCGATGAAATTTTCCTCGGTTGTAAAAAAATGAAAACAAAGCATTTCACGCACACTCTTGTATATGCTAATTCTTGTAGTTCTTGCACCTATCTTGCACCATAAAGACGACATCAAGCATATTTTTTCAAATCGATCTATCTAGCAATAGGCCTTTTCATGTGACACTGCCGAGACTGCACTTGTTTACAACCGCTGAACAGGCCTGCAAGTCCGAAGCTGTCACTTTCATAGAGGAACTGTCAATTGACGGTAAAATCAGCTGATTTTAAACGTCTCGTGAAAAGGCCTATTCGAGATATCCTTTCTTGCTTAACTTTTCAAAAGGACCTAAGTAACATTTTTTTCATGAATTAATTTGAATACTGCAATCAATAGCTTTCATGTTATTCTGATGATTGCGCTATTTAAATTAATTCATGAAAAAAATGTTACTTAGGTCCTTTTGAAAAGTTAAGCGAGCTTTGGAAACGCTTGTCGTTCACAAGAGGGGCGGGACTGCATGAGTGGTCCAGGACCACGCGAGTCCCGGAAGGTTAAATAATGCCAACGGTGACGATAAACATCTATACTTTTAACGTGTGATGCAGTCTCGCTTACCAATCAACTGTACTATCCAGTTTTCCGCGAGCGATAATGGCCGCCAGCTTGCCGAGCATTCTGACCAATGTGGCAATTTTAAACCCACAGAGCCGCCATTCTTCTTCTTATTGGCATTATATCCCCACATTTGGGACAGAGCCGCCTCGCAGCTTAGTGTTCATTAAGCACTTCCACAGTTATTAACTGCGAGGTTTCTAAGCCAGGTTACCATTTTTGCATTCGTATATCATGAGCAGGGAATCATTTTTTTTCGAATGCGCCTGCGAAACAAGCGACAAAAGAGAACCAACGACAAAGCTTTGTTTTTGTCGGAGATAATAATGACAAAGATCCGAAAAATTTTGTCAGCAACAAAAAAGAAGACAATCTTGTTGTTAACTTTTCATCCCGTTATTTTGCATTATTTCTAGTGAAAATTTCGGTTTTATGCTATCATAGTTTCTGCTTTTATGGAAATATTCGAGAATCGAACAATGATTACAAAATTAGCAGCGTATTTTCGGAGATATCAGAGCATGTAAGGCAAATGATTCTTGTCATATTGTGTTCGGGTTCTGATAAAGGTTTGTCGCTAGGTGCGTTTGTCAGTAACAAACTCTGTTGATGACAAAGAGTATATTGTTAGGCGTTGCTCGAATATTGATTCCCTGATCATGAGGCTAACACGATGATATTTTTATGCCCAGGGAAGTCGAGACAATTTCCAATACGAAAATTGTTTAGACCGGCACCTGGAATCGAACCCAGCCACCCTCAGCATGGTCTTGCTTTGTAGCCGCGCGTCTTATCGCACGGCTAAGGAGGGCCTCCATTACCGTGCGCGAAAAGCTGGATTTCTAAAAATATGGTTCCGTTTAAGGTCCGATGCCCACGTAGCGTTTTTTCAACGCTGCGTGCACGTGGTGTTGAAAAAACGCAGGTGTGCATCGGTGCGGCGACGCTGCGTTACCGCTTTTTCCCGATGCACACATGCGTCCTTTTAACGTCGTGTGCACGCAGCGTTGAAAAAACGCTACGTGGGCATCGGCCCTAAGTTTTTAATTCACAGTTCAGGTTGTGGTACATATATTTGTCCTCCTCAGTGAAACATGGCTAACCTCGAATAAAGTTCTTTCTTTCCACGATTTTAACATTATTCGCCGAGATCGAGGTGATGGATATGGAGGGGTGCTCTAGGATCAACAAGCTCCACTCCTTTTACAGAATAGATCTTCCCTTGATGATTGGCACTGAAGTAGTCTCATGTCATGTCACCGTACGAGGTAAAAGCTTCAGCATAGCCTCTGTATATGTAGTATATTAGACGTGCATTACCGTACAACTTATGATGAAATGCACAATATGTCAGTAGTCCTTAAATGTGTAGATCTTGCATTTGTTATGTGTTCGGCAACACTGTTCATGATGATGATTGTTGCTGAGATGGTGACAGCTCAGTCTTGTTTACCCGCAGCGACGGACGGACGCGATCCTACAACTGGCGACGAGGATGGGATCATAAAAGCACAGACAAACAGACATAACACTCGCCAAATTTCTATCGTTCACTGATTTACTGGTCAATTCAAATAATCATTAGTTGGTCAAACGATCACTCGTGGCGCGCGCATCGTTTTTGCATGAGTTTGACGTTTGCTCAATACCGCCATCTGGTTCGCGATTTGCCCAACTAACTGAAATCAACAGATTTCGTTAGTGTTTGAACGACGATGAATTTGATGAGTAAATGTTCAATGTGTTATGTCTGTTTGTCTGTGATAAAAGGTAAATATTTCGAAAACACGGGTATATTGAAACCAGTGGATACTTTTCCCTGTAGAGGGAAAAACTGTAGAGGATAGCATTCCTTGTTTGGGTTTTGCGGAGCGAAAACGATGACTTCGCTGCCGATTGGATGAAATAAAGATGTGAGAATTGACGAGAATTCTCCGTGGCGTCGAACTTTGCGAGAATCAAAGTGATTCTCATGGAGTTGGCGGGAATCTGAAGGATTCCTCCAGTATTAGTTGCGAGAATTTTAAGAATTCTCCAGGGGCAAAGTTCGAGAGAATGTTTGACATTCTCGTGGAGAAGCGGAAATATTTTGGATTTCCCAGATGAAGCAAATCAGGCAGAATCTGTAGATTCTGAAGGTATAGAGAAAATGTTTGGCATTTTCGTGGAGCAAGCAGAAGTTTATAGGATTTCCCGGACGATGAGTTGTCATGCGGAATCTGTGAATTCTGCAGTAGTCATTGTGGTGCGGAGAGTTTCCCTGAAATGTGAAAGGGCGGAAGTCTTCTGGTTTTCCGGAAAAAAGTTTCATTGATTTTGATAGTTGTTGTTTTTCTCAGAGAGCGCGGAGTCCGGAGTCTATGAGATCTACTGAAGCAGGAAAATATAGAATTTTGATGAGAATGACATGCAAATGTTACATGGATTACCTCTGAGCACTTGGAGGTTGGAAAAGTAATACATGTTGATGACAGTGAGTGTCGACCGCGGAGAGAAAAGAAATAATGAATGAATTATGATAAGTGGAGGACCAGTATTCATATGGTAAAGTCCATTGTTGGCGCTACAATGAAAATGAAGAGATCTGTATTGAAAAGATGCTCCTGTTGCATAACATAAGCCTTCTTGGCATTTGGTTACATTTGACAGGATTGTTGGATTAGTTGGAGATTAAAAAAGAAGAGATTGCAGAGGGTGCAGAGGTGCACAGCAAAAAAAGTTGTTGAATATTACATCGAAATCGATGCAACCAATCGAATCCGTCGATTGTTGAATATTACACTGCGCGATGTACCCGAGAGCTTGCTGTGTAATAAACAGTAACGATGTAATTTTCTGTCAATGTAAAAATTATGCAACGTAATCGAAACGATGTAAAGTTAAGCTATGTAAAATAGTGTGACGTACAAGGCATTTGTACCATTCAGAGGTCTCTATACCATTGAATTTTCTTATCGTGGATTTCTTTCATCAATAATTGTTTGGTCTAGTTCTTTAAACGATTTATTTTTTAAAGAATTTTCGATTCAAGATATGATTCTATATATTTTCTCATTGCATCAGCCGGTAGGTCGCATACAACAGCGATACATATTGAAGAACATCAGGAATCCAGTATCGTTCCGCAGACCCATGTCTTGCTGGATTCCCTTCGCGTTCGGAGGTGCTTCGAAGCCGCTGAAAATAATGAAATATGTAGCATGCAGATTTGGTATGCGGGTGTATGACATAGGAATATATACAACTTAATCTAGTTCGAAGACGACGGGAATCCTACACCCAAAAAAATCTGCACGTTCTTTCCACCTGAAAAAATACGTAGATTTTTTTCACCTGAAATTCACGTAACTTTTACCTGATTTTCCGATAGAAATTTCATTCTACGTGAAAATCAGGTAAGTTATACCTGAGTTTTGGATAGAATTCACCGGACACGTAAGTTTCACCTGAATTTTCTGAAGCATTTGCAGCTACGTGTGCACGTAAAATGTACCTGAAAATTCAGGTGGAAACAACGTTTAGATTATTTGGAGTGTATCTGGATTCCGAAGAGAATGCTAACAAGAATCTTTTCGGAATTCCATCTGGAATACTGACGGGAATGCTTTCGAGATTTTTATGGGAATTCTTTCGGGATTTTTGGGTTTTCGACTGGAATCCTTTCAGGATAAGATTTTCGAAATTTCGACGGGCATTCTTTCGGCATTTCGACGGAAATCGTTTTAGAATTCCGATGAAAATCATTTTAAAATTTCGACTCTTTTGTGGTTTGACCGGGAATACCTTTCGAAATTCGGAGGGGGATATGGTCGTAATATTTTCAGGATAGCTACAGGAATCCTTTCAGGATTCCGACGGGCATCCTTTCGGGATTCCTACGAGAATTCTTTTGGGACTTCGACGGGAATACTTTCGGGATTCTAACGGGAAGCCTTTCGGTATTTTAACGAGAATTCTTTCGGGATTCCGACGGGTATCATTTCGGGAATTCTTTTGGGACTCCGACGGGAATTCTTTCGGGATTCCGACGAGAATCCTTTCGGTATTCCAACGGTAACAATTTCGGGATTCCTTTCGGGATCCCGACGGGAATTCTTTCCGGATTCCGACGGGAATTCTTTCCGGATTCCGACGGGATTTTTTTCCGGATTCCGACGGGTATCCTTTCCGGATTCCGACGGGAATCCTTTTCGGATTCCAACGGGAATCCTTTTCGGATTCCAACAGGAATCCTTTCCGGATTCCGACGGGAATCCTTTCCGGATTCCGACGGGAATTCTTTCCGGATTCCGACGGGAATCCTTTCTGGATTCCGAAGGGAATACTTTCCGGATTCCGACAGGAATCCTTTCAGGATTCCGACGAGATTCCGACGGGATTCCGACGGGAATTCTTTCGGGATTTCGACGGGAATCCTTTCGGGATTCCGACGGGAACCCTTTCGAGATTCCGACGGGAATCCTTTCGGGATTTCAACGGGAAGCTTTTCGGGATTCCAACGGGAATCTATTCGGTATTCCAACGGTCATCATTTCGGGATTCCGACGGGAATTACTTCGGGACTCCTACTGGAATCCTTTCGGGATTCGACGGGAATCCTTTCGAGATACCGACAGGAATCCGCTCTGGATTCCAAGGGGAAGTCTTTTGGGATTCCAACGGAAATCCATTCGGGATTCCGACGAAGAGCCTTTCGGGATTTCGAAGGGAAGCCTTTCGGTATTCCGACGGAAAACCTTTAGGGATCCTGAAAGGATTAAATCCTGAAAGGATTACCGCCATAATCTCGAAAATATTCCGTCGAAATTTCGAAAATATTTTCGTCTAAATTTCAAAAGGTATTACAGTTGAAAACACAAAACAGTTTTCGTCGGAATTTCGAAATGATTTCTGTCGGATTTTTTAAACGATTTCCGTCTAAATCACAAAAGGATTCACGTCAGAATCTCGATTGAAATCATGTCGCAGTCTTGAAAGGAATCTTTCCAGAATCCCGGAAGAATACTGGCTGAAATCCCGAAAGAATCATTGCCGAAATTGATAGAAGGAATCCCTTCGGAATCCCAAAAAAATTCCCGTCAGGATCCCGAAAGGATTCCCGTTGGAATCCCGAAAGAATTTCCGTCAGAATCCAGAAAGGATTCCCTTCGGAATCTCGAAAAATTCTCGTCGGAATCCCGGAAGGATATCTGTCGGAATCTCGGAAGGATATCTGTCGGAATCCCGAAAGAATATCCGGTGGAATCCCGAAAGAATATCCGGCGGAATCCCGAAAGAAAGGATTTTCTTCCGAATCCCGAAATAATTCCCATTGGAAAACTGAAAGGATTCCCGTCGGAATCCCGAAAGGATTCTCGTCGGAATCCCGAAAGGATTCCCGTCGGTTTCCCGAAAGAATTCCCGTCGGAATCCCGAAAGGAACGGGATTCCGACGGGAATTCTTTCGGGATTTCGACGGGAATCCTTTCGGGATTCCGACGGGAACCCTTTCGAGATTCCGACGGGAATTCAATTGGGGATTCCGACGGGAATCCTTTCGGGATTCCAACGGGAAGCTTTTCGGGATTCCGACGGGAATCCATTCGGTATTCCAACGGTAATCATTTCGGGATTCCGACGGGAATTACCCCAAGTAACCAAAAGTTCCTTTAAGAGTACGTTTTTCGCTTAAGCAGCTCAGTGAAGCTGATTAAGCGAAAAACGCACTCTTAAAGGAACTTTTGGTTACTTGGGACTTCGGGACTCCTACTGGAATCCTTTCGGGATTCGATGGGAATCCTTTCGAGACACCGACAGGAATCCGCTCTGGATTCCAAAGGAGAAGTCTTTTGGGATTCCAACGGAAATCCATTCGGGATTCCGACGAAGAGACTTTCGGGATTTCGAAGGGAAGCCTTTCGGTATTCCGACGGAAAACCTTTAGGGATTCCGACGGGAGACCTTTCAGGATTCCAACTGGGAGCTTGAGCTTGTCGGGATTCTGATGGGGAGACTTTCGGAATTCCGACGGGAAGCCTTTCCGACTCCATTGGAATCCCGAGAGGATTCCCGTCCGAATCCCGAAAGGACTCGTTTTGTTATCCCGAAAGGATTTCCGTTAGAATTCCGAAAGGATATCCGTCGAAATCCCGAAAGGATTTTCTTCGGAATCCCGAAAGGATTCTCGTCGGAATCCCGTCGAAATCCCGAAAGGATTTTCGTCGGAAACCCGAAAGGATTTCCGTCGGAAACCCGAAAGGATACTCGTCGGAATCCCGTCGAAATCCCGAAAGGATTCCCGTCGGAATCCCGAAAGGATTCCCGTCGGAATCCCGAAAGGATTCCCGTCGGAATCGAAAGGATTCCCGTCGGAATCCCGAAAGGATTCCGTCGGAATCCCGAAAGGATTCCCGTCGGAATCGAAAGGATTCCGTCGTCGGAATCCCGAAAGGATTCCGTCGGAATCCCGAAAGGATTCCGTCGGAATCCCGAAAGGATTCCCGTCGGAATCCCGAAAGGATTCCGTCGGAATCGAAAGGATTCCGTCGGAATCCCGAAAGGATTCCCGTCGGAATCCCGAAAGGATTCCCGTCGGAATCCCGAAAGGATTCCGTCGGAATCCCGAAAGGATTCCGTCGGAATCCCGAAAGGATTCCGTCGGAATCCCGAAAGGATTCCCGTCGGAATCCCGAAAGGATTCCGTCGGAATCCTGAAAGGATTCCGTCGGAATCCCGAAAGGATTCCCGTCGGAATCCCGAAAGGATTCCGTCGGAATCCCGAAAGGATTCCCGTCGGAATCCCGAAAGGATTCCGTCGGAATCCCGGAAAGGATTCCGTCGGAATCCCGAAAGGATTCCGTCGGAATCGAAAGGATTCCGTCGGAATCCCGAAAGGATTCCCGTCGGAATCCCGAAAGGATTCCCGTCGGAATCGAAAGGATTCCGTCGGAATCCCGAAAGGATTCCCGTCGGAATCGAAAGGATTCCCGTCGGAATCGAAAGTTCCGTCGGAATCGAAAGGATTCCCGTCGGAATCCCGAAAGGATTCCGTCGGAATCCCGAAAGGATTCCCGTCGGAATCCCGAAAGGATTCCGTCGGAATCCCGAAAGGATTCCCGTCGGAATCCCGAAAGGATTCCCGTCGGAATCCCGAAAGGATTCCGTTGGAATCCCGACAGGATTCCGTTGGAATCCCGACAGGATTCCGTTGGAATCCCGACAGGATTCCGTTGGAATCCCGACAGGATTCCGTTGGAATCCCGACAGGATTCCCGTCGGAATCCCGAAAGGATTCCGTCGGAATCCCGAAAGGATTCCGTCGGAATCCTGAAAGGATTCCCGTCGAACTCGAAAGGATTCCCGTCGGAATCCCGAAAGGATTCCGTCGGAATCCCGAAAGGATTCCCGTCGGAATCCCGAAAGGATTCCGTCGGAATCCCGAAAGGATTCCCGTCGGAATCCCGAAAGGATTCCCGTCGGAATCCCGAAAGGATTCCCGTCGGAATCCCGAAAGGATTCCCGTCGGAATCCCGAAAGGATTCCCGTCGGAATCCCGAAAGGATTCCCGTCAGAATCCCGAAAGAATTCCCCTCGGAATTCCGAAAGGATTCCCTTCATAATCCCGAGAGAATTTCCATCGGAATTCCAAAAGCATTTCCGACAGAATCCCAAATGGATTTCCTTTGGAATCCCGAAAAGATTCCCGTTGGAATCTCTGAAGGATTCTCGTTAGAATACTGAAAATCCTTTCCCGTTGGAATCCCGATACGATTCGTGTTGGGAATACCGAAACGATTCCCGTTAGAATACCGAAGGAATGCCTATCGAATTCTTGAAAGGCTGGCATCCTGAAAGAATTCACGCCAGAATCCCTAAAAGAGATCCCGAAAGGATTCCCGTCGGAATCCCGAAAGGATTCCCGTCGGAATCCCGAAAGGATTCCCGTCGGAATCCCGAAAGGATTCCCGTCGGAATCCCGAAAGGATTCCCGTCGGAATCCCGAAAGGATTCCCGTCGGAATCCCGAAAGGATTCCCGTAGGAATCCCGAAAGGATTCCGTTTGGAATCCCGAAAGGATTCCGTCGGAAACCCTAAAGAATTCCCGTAGGAATCCCGAAAGGATTCCCGTCGGAATCCCGAAAGGATTCCCGTCGGAATCCCGAAAGGATTCCCGTCGGAATCCCGAAGGATTTCGTCGGAAACCCGAAAGGATTCCCGTCGGAATCCCGAAAGGATTCTTGAAAGAATTCCCGTCGGAAACTCGAAAGGATCCCCATTAGAATCCCGAAAGGATTCCGGTCAGAATCCCGAAAGCATTCACGTCGAAATCCCGAAAGGATTCCGTCGGAATCCCGAAAGGATTCCGTCGGAATCCCGAAAGGATTCCCGTCGGAATCCCGAAAGGATTTCCCGTCGGAATCCAGAAAGGATTCCGTCGGAATCGAAAGGATTCCCGTCGGAATCCCGAAAGGATTCCCGTCGGAATCGAAAGGATTCCGTCGGAATCCCGAAAGGATTCCCGTCGGAATCGAAAGGATTCCGTCAGGAATCGAAAGGATTCCCGTCGGAATCCCGAAAGGATTCCCGTCGGAATCGAAAGGATTCCGTCAGGAATCCCGAAAGGATTCCCGTCGGAATCCCGAAAGGATTCCGTCGGAATCCCGAAAGGATTCCCGTCGGAATCCCGAAAGGATTCCGTCGGAATCCCGGAAAGGATTCCCGTCGGAATCCCGAAAGGATTCCGTCGGAATTCCGAAGGATTCCCGTCGGAATCCCGAAAGGATTCCGTCGGAATCCCGAAGGATTCCGTCGGAATCCCGAAAGGATTCCGTCGGAATCCCGAAAGGATTCCGTCGGAATCCCGAAGGATTCCGTCGGAATCAGAAAGGATTCCCGTCGGAATCCCGAAAGGATTCCCGTCGGAATCCCGAAAGTTCCGTCGGAATCCCGAAAGGATTCCCGTCGGAATCGAAAGGATTCCGTCGGAATCCCGAAAGGATTCCGTCGGAATCCCGAAAGGATTCCGTCGGAATCCCGAAAGGATTCCTGTCGGAATCCCGAAAGGATTCCGTCGGAATCCCGAAAGGATTCCGTCGGAATCGAAAGGATTCCGTCAGAATCCCGAAAGGATTCCCGTCAGAATCCCGAAAGCATTCCCGTCGGAATTCGAAAGGATTCCTCATAATCCGAGAGAATTTCCATCGGAATTCCAAAAGCATTTCCGACAGAATCCCAAATGGATTTCCTTTGGAATCCCGAAAAGATTCCCGTTGGAATCTCTGAAGGATTCTCGTTAGAATACTGAAAATCCTTTCCCGTTGGAATCCCGATACGATTCGTGTTGGGAATACCGAAACGATTCCCGTTAGAATACCGAAGGAATGCCTATCGAATTCTTGAAAGGCTGGCATCCTGAAAGAATTCACGCCAGAATCCCTAAAAGATTTCCGTCGGAGTACCGAAAGGGAACCCGTCGAAATCACGAAAGATTCCCGTCAGAATTCCAAAAGGAATCCCGTAAGTATTTCCGTCGAAATCCCGAAAAAAAAAATCCTGAAGGGATTCCCGTCGCAATCCCGAAAAAAATCCTGAAAGGGTTCGTTGGCTTTGTATCCCGGAAGGATTCCCGCTATAATCCCGAAAATATTCCCGTCGGAATTTTGAAAGGTATTCCTGTTGAAATCACAAGTGTTTTGGTCGGAATTTCGAATTGATTCCCGTCGAAATTCTGAAACGATTTCCGTCGAAATCCCGAAAAGATTCCCGTCGGATTCTCGAATGAAATCATGTCGTAGTCTTGGAAGGATTCTTTCCAGGATCCCGAAAAAATTCTGGCCGAAATCCCGAAAGAATTATTGTCGGAACTCATAAAGGATTCCCGTCGGAATCCCGAAAGAATTCCCGTCATAATCCCGAAAAAAATCCCATTAGAATCTCGAAATGCTTCGAAATGCTTTTAAAATGATCCATGTCGTATTCCCTAACAGATTCCCGGAAGAATTACCGTCGGAATCCTGAAAAGATTCCCGTCGGAATCCCGAAAGAATTCCCATCAGAATCCCGAAAAAATTCCCGTCAGAATCCCGAAAAGATTTTCGTCGGAGTCCTGAAAGGATCCTTGTCTGAATACCGGAAGGATCCCCATCGCTACCCCCGTTGGAATTCCGAAAATAATGTTCGTTCTTTTTCATTCACCTTGGCATTCCTTCTAGCATGATTCTATTATTTTTTCTTCCACTTCTCTGTCTCTGGTTTTTTGATATTTTCCAGTTTCATATGTCCAATTCGCGGGCAAATTATTAACCTTAATTCAGCATTACTACTCGGAATCCCGAAAAGATGCCCTTCGCAATCCCGAAAGGATTCCCATCTGAATCCTGAAAGGTTCCCCGTAAGGCTTCTTGTCGGAATCCTGGATTCCCATCGATATCCCGAAAGGATTCCCGTCGGAAACCCAAAAGGATTAAAAATCCACCCCGATTATTTACTTACATTATTCTTTAAGCGCTCGCAACGTCCCGCACCGGTCCGGATATGATTTTCAGCATCTTCCTCGGGGTCTTCTCCAGCAACAGGATTCGCTAAATCCCCTGCAAATGAGCCGGCTACAATTTGATAACGTTGATTCGCAGCTGTTTGGCAATCTGCGCCAGCTGCATCATCGGACCGAATCAGCGCAACTTATTTAGGTTGGCGAAACGCTTCGTCGGCTCCCTGTAGCAGATAGCCCCGGATGAAGCGGTTCCGCTCGGTCCAGTCCGCACATTTTGAGGACGAACACCGAGAACGAGTTGGGTTTCATGAGCTCGAGCTTGGACAGTAGGGAGCGAACCTGAGCGCTGAGATAGGGCACGGGCCAGTAATTTGGTTTTGGCGTAAATGTACATAGTTGCCATTGTTGATGCTGGAGTCGAATAGAAGGAACGGGTAAGCCGTTAGGCCGTTTACTCGGCCGTTGGTAGACGAGCGACGGGCACAAAAATATGAGCCGGAATGGGATGGCGCCGAGTTGCACTTCGAGGCGGAATTGTAGCGGTTAGTGCATTCGACGAGCCAGAGTGGGTGTGATTCCTCTAGAAGAAGATAGATTACGTATTTTAGGATGAGTTGGTTTATTTTCACAATAATAAATACTTACAATTTTCAATCGACAGCGAAACAAACCGGAACCTTTCGCTCAAACAAGAGCTCGAAACAAACATGGCGTCACCGCCAGAAAATATCTGATGCGCAGCACGTCAGTCTGGGCAGTGTTGCGAGATTGAAAATTACAATTTTAATGAATGTGAAATTACATCCAATCTGTGTGATATAACACAATACATTTAGAACCGATGGGTTGCATATATTTGAATGTAATTTTAATATGTTTCGGTATTTAATATTACACAAGTTATACGTAAAGGGAAATGATGATTTTAATTCTGTGTAATTCAAAGAGTGATGTAATATCACATTGAATCAACGTTATTTTGCATAACAAATTTTCGGTTACATCGTGTTTTTTAGTAAATCGTGCTGATTACGTCGATGCACATTACATAATTTTTTGCTGTGTGCACTCATGGGTGTTTATCGGTGTATTTCACAAAATTCTGTTCTAAGGTATTACCGAGCATCGAATGCTAAGAAGCTAAATTTTGGAAGTTTGGAGAAAACATGTTCATGAATTGACAGTGATGTTTTCACATACTAAAGACCAATTTTCAGTTTGGTGCATAGTAGAGTTTATTTGATTGTTCGCAGTTTGGCGGTTTGGTAAAGCGTATTGTGCCGTGACTAGTTGCTTAAGAGCGATGCTATCTTTGTCGTCGGAGTAAGACAAGTGGATTCGAGGTGCATGATTCGAGATGCACTAAATAACTAAATATAGTCTTTATTGCGACCCTTGGAATTTCGCTTGGCTTAGCAGTAAGATGTATGGCTACAACGTTGGATGTGTTAAAGGCGGCTGGGTTCATTTACGACCCTATCTTGAGATTTGTGAGGTTGGAAATTATCAAACTCTCGACTATCATCATGTAATCATGTAAATAACTGAAAAGTGCTGGAGACAGCGATGTCCCGGTACGAGATGTTAAGTCATTAAAGTGGAAAGAGAGATATTGTGTTTCTTCATTGTCTGTGCAATATGATGCGCAGCTGCAATTCGCGAGTGGGCGGTGTTTGATTCTTGTTCCGTTGTAAAGGATTCCAGAATGATAGATTCATTGGTGGGTAAAGGTAGAGTTCTGTAGGAGTAGGAAGAGTACTGACATGTGCCGCATTGGACAGGTCTCCTGATCGTTTGGAACGCAATTTCGTATGGGTATGGAAGATGAATATTGTTCCAATTCTGCCAGTGTCGACACTTTGTAAACCACGCTCTTCAGGTAAAGTAATACCCCTTCGTGTAGGCTTCACGATGAGTGTATGTAGTATGGAAGGAAGTGAATATTATTATTTGGTTTTTAAATCTTCATGCTTGGAAATTGTGGAAATACTTGATTCGATGGAAGTGGCTTCAGTTGTGCATTGCAACGAGACCGATGATACATGACGTTGGTAGGTGTGATAAGGCATGCTGATTTGTGCGAGCGAAGGCGTTTAAGCTTGATTCTCGGTTTGGTTTAGGATGCTTTCTGGTGGGAAACATTCTTGATCCCTGGGAATAGTATACCCATTGTGATTTCCACACAAGATAAATACTCATGCAATGGCGGGAATAGAAAAGCTTTCAATTAAGGAAGTGCAGAGAGAATACTAAGTTCAAGTTGGAATATTGAGCCATTGGAGGAAAAGAAGAAGTGTGTTATAAGATGGGTTGTGATGTAGCAACGAAGAGGCTAGACCTGACTATTTGTGATTTAGTATGGTCTTTGAATTTGGTAGTTTCACATGAGTGTTGGATTTTTGTTGGTGGCTTTGAAGAAGACAGTTTCTGTCTGCAATTGCTTGAACCCTGTCGAAGAATGGTCGAATTCTTTATCCGAGGGCATTTGTCATAATATAGTAAAGTTCCTTTTGAAATACGTGGAACTGTATATAATGAGAGAGTCGATGCATAAAAAATCAGAGTAGTTCAAACCGGTGTGTGGTGTGAGGGTTAATTTGTAGTATGTTGGAGGTATGCCCGCTGGTGCTAGTGTGCTTATGGTTTGTTTGTCATATTTTACTGTTGCGCTAAAATTCACTAATTGCCACTGAGTTCTGGAGTTTCTTAGTTTGTGTAGTATATACCTACACAAGTGTTTGTTGATATTGAGATTGAATGCCGGGCAGTTCACGTTTGCAGGGGATTTCAAATATTGGCCAGTATTCTATAAACACTTGCTCTTTATGTCTGTGCGTGTATAAATCTATCGACATGAGAGGAGCTAAGAAAAAACGAGATTACATCGGTGGCGTACGACTTTTGAACGGCAAAGCTACTTCATATGACCGAAGGTTTAAAGGGGGGTTTAGGCTTGATATGATAGGGGGACTGCTATTGAATCCATACCCTTGACGATTCATTGTGTGATAGGTATACGAAACGCACTATTCCAGTAGGATTACTATGAAGTTGTGAAGGAGAGGTGTGTATACTTGTTCTTGAGTTCTCCCTGAGGCAAACATATTCTCACGTTGTACGATGTTTATCTGGACAAACTTTGTGCATAATTATGAGGTCATCAATAACTTGAGATGTGAGTACGAGTTTAAATGTTGAAGACGTTGCTTGAAACGTTTGCTTCATCAAAAGTCCTTTTCTTTATATCCAATTAGCCTACATTGGATACTGTTTGGTCGAAAAGGTGATCTGCGTTGGATAGCGCTTTTGGGTTCATAACCTAGACAATATTATTAAAAAAGACGTATATACTGATATGTTTTGAATGTTATTTACGTTTTTGTAGAAGTACATGGAGACATGCCAGGTATGCTAGAATACTTATCGGAAAAGTTAACAATATCTATGGATTATCAATAATATGACCATTATTGATTGGATTGTGGTGAGCGGTGAACATTATTGATTAAACTACACAGTTAAAAATTCTGAAAATTACACGCCATGGAAATATTTAAACGCTCATTTTTGTGTTCAAAAGCCTCTAATTTTACATCCAACTTTTTTTGTATGCAAGATTGAATACAAGCTCCATAGTAAGGACGACCTGTAATTTTAAAAAGTGATGGAAAAATGAGTCGAATCAAACGGAGCCTTTTTGTTACATCATATATGCTGTAACATTTTTATACTGTGTATGATGACTTGTAGGCTTATGCAACGAAAGTTGCCTTATGTCAGAAAACGATTTGAAAGATCCATTCGAATGTTTCATCTACAGGAATAGTGCAGGAATCAGCATCCTAACGCTTCATGAGACATTCAGATGATGGGGTAATTTTCAAAATTAATAGATGCTAATTGTGGAAAATCACCGGCCATGGTCGCCTATTTAGAAAGAAGAGGAGGAAGGACATGCAGAAATAGGATTATACTGCAAAAGGTGTATATATAGTGCCAGTCATTCGTGGCAGAAGTGTTGGTAATAATGAGTCGTGACTAAGACAGTTCTTGTGAAGATTGACAGATTTGAAGTGAAGTGAAGTTGAAGATGGAATCCATTATTAAGACACTGGTATTATTCTTGAATTCTTTGTGGGATTGCAGCGATGGTTAGAACGCGTGCATTGTAGTTTATTCAAATCGATTTGGACTGTAATAATGTATCAGATGGTAACAAGTCAACCAAATGATGGTGAATCTATTCTAGAGACATTTACCAGATGGCAACAGTAAATACAATGACCATTTACTTTAATTTAGGCTAAAGTTCGTCTGGCATAACTTGCTATGATATCTTGAGTGGGTGTGAAAACGTTAAGTAATTCAATATGTATAACCCAAACATGTTTGCCATTTTTATATCAAAAGGGGGATTGTAGTATATTAGACGTGCATTACCGTACAACTTATGATGAAATGCACAATATGTCAGTAGTCCTTAAAGAGCCCCGCACATAGGATACGTTTGCGTTGCGTTTGACAGTTTTCCCATGGGAAATGTGTCAAACGCAACGCAAACGTATGCTATGTGCGGGCTCTTAAATGTGTAGATCTTGCATTTGTTATGTGTTCGGCAACACTGTTCATGATGATGATTGTTGCTGAGATGGTGACAGCTCAGTCTTGTTTACCCGCAGCGACGGACGGACGCGATCCTACAGTATACATACCGCCGAATGTAACCGTATATCACAGAGACCTGACGGCCATTTGCTCAGCTATGCCGGAGCCGTAGGAGAGGAGATTTCAACTCACACGGTACAGCCTGGGGGGAACTGACCGATGACAACCGCTCCTCGTTAATGTACGACATGTGCGACTACGATACAATCGGCATGATACGACTCGATACAATCGGCAACGACAGGACAGAAAGTGTGGAAAAGCAGGCATCGAGCGGCTACGTTCTACGAAAGCTGTGGCACCACGAGCTGGGAACCGGCTTTATAGTGCTGGGAAAGATGCGCCAACGCGTGATTGGGTGGCAGCCAATCAACGCAAGGATGTTCAAGCTGAGGATAAAAGGCCGTTTCTTCAACTATAGCATCATCAACGTGCACTGGCCACAAGGCCACATGGAAATCACCTAATCAAGTAACGGAAAACCAAATCGACCACGTTCTAATCGACGGTAAATTCTTCTCCGACATCACGAACGTACGCACTTACCGCAGTGCGAATATTTAATCCGACCAATACCTCGTTGCAGTATGTCTGCGCTTAAAACTCTCAATGGTGTACAACACGCGTCGGAGTCGTCCGCCGCGGCTAAACATTGGGCGGCTACAAGACGGTAGACTAGCCCAAGACTACCCTCAGCAGCTGGAAGTGGCACTCCCAACGGAAGAGCAGCTAGGTGCAGCATCTCTTGAAGATGGCTGGAGAGATATTCGATCCGCCATTGGAAGCACCGCAACCGCTACACTAGGCACGGTGGCTCCGGATCAGAGAAACGACTGGTATGACGGCGAATGTGAGCAGTTAGTTGAGGAGAAGAATGCAGCATGGGCGAGATTGCTGCAACACCGCACGAGGGCGAACGAGGCATGATACAAACGGGCGCGGAACAGACAAAACTCAATTTTCCTGAGGAAAAAGCGCCAGCAGGAAGATCGAGACCGTGAAGAGACGGAGGAACTGTACCGCGCTAAAAACGCACGAAAGTTCTATGAGTAGTTGAAACGTTCACGTAAGGGCCACGTGACACAGCCCGATATGTATAAGGACATAAACGGGAACCTTCTTACACACAAAAAAAAATCGTTGGTAAAATTAATAGAAACGTTGGTAAAATTAAGAAAAACAGTTTCAAAAAACAAAACAGTTGTTTTTCAGTAGAAAGTTTAAGACTGTTGAATCTACCAATGAGAAAATTGTCACATCGGTAAGAACTTCTAGAACGAGCGTGAGGTGACCCAAAGGTGGCGGCAGCACTACGACGAGCACCTGAATGGCGATATGGCGGACAATGGTGGCGGTATGGTTATGGACCTAGGAGCACGCGCGCAGGACATGCAACTTCCGGCTCCGAATCTCCAGGAAATCCAGGGGGAGATCGGCCGACTGAAAAACAACAAAGCCCCTGGAGTTGACCAACTACCAGAAGAGCTATTTAAACACGGTGGTTAGGCACTGGCTAGAGCGCTGCACTGGGTGATTACCAAGGTTTGGGAGGATGAGGTTCTGCCGCAGGAGTGGATGGAAGGTGTCGTGTGTCCTTGCGTGAGTTCCATCTACAAAAAGGGCAATAAGCTGGATGCCGCCGACTAACACCAATTGCAAGAGAGTTCGTGGGGCAGTACCAGGCGGGATTTATGAGTGAACGCTCTACCACAGACCAAGTGGAATACAACGTGCCCACACATCATCTATTTATCGACTTCAAAGCCGCATATGATACAATCGATCGGGACCAGCTATGGCAGCTAATGCACGAAAACGGATTTCCGGATAAACTGATACGGTTGATCAAGGCGACGATGGATCGGGTGATGTGCGTAGTTCGAGTTTCAGGGGCATTCTCGAGTCCCTTCGAAACGCGTAGAGGGTTACGGCAAGATGATGGTCTTTCGTGTCTGCTATTCAACATCGCTTTGGAGGGAGTAATACGAAGGGCAGGGATTGACACGAGTGGTACGATTTGCACGAAGTCCGTCCAGTTATTTGGTTTCGCCGACGACATTGATATCATGGCACGTAACTTTGAGAGGATGGAGGAAGCCTATATCAGACTTAAAAGCGAATCTAAACGGATTGGACTAGTCATCAACACATCGAAGACGAAGTACATGTTAGGAAGAGGCTCAAGAGAGGTCAATGTAAGGCACCCACCACGAGTTTCTATCGGTGGTGACGAAATCGAGGTGGTTGAAGAATTCGTGTACTTGGGCTCACTGGTGACCGCCGATAACGATACCAGCAGAGAAATTCGGATACGCATAGTGGCTGGAAATCGTACGTACTTTGGACTCCGCAAGACGCTCCGATCGTATAGAGTTCGCCGCCGTACCAAACTAACAATCTACAAAACGCTTATTAGACCGGTAGTTCTCTACGGACACGAGACCTGGACGATGCTCGTGGAGGACCAACGCGCAATGGGAGTTTTCGAAAGGAACGTGTTGCGTACCATCTATGGTGGGCTGCAGATGGCGGACGGTACGTGAAGGAAGCGAATGAACCACGAGTTGCATCAGCTGTTGGGAGAACCATCCATCGTTCACACCGTGAAAATCGGAAGACTGCGGTGGGCTGGGCACGTAGCCAGAATGTCGGACAGTAATTCGGTGAAAATGGTTCCCGACAACGATCCGACGAGAACAAGAAGGCGAGGTACACAGCGGGCAAGGTGGATCGATCAGGTGGAGGACGATTTGCGGACCCTCCGCAGACTGCGTGATTGGCGAAGTGCAGCCATGGACCGAGCTGAATGAAGAAGACTTTTATGTGCAGCACAGGCCACTTCGGCCTTAGTCTGGTAATAAATAAATAATCCTATCGAATAGGCCTCGTAGACAGTTGGGCGTATTCTACGAGTCGAGTGACGTGAGGTGAGTCGATTTTAGCAATTCTCACGTGAGGTGACCATATGTTATTCAAATCAATGCAGCTAGGCTAATCTTTACAGTTCGTCCTCTGTCAGCAGTGAGAACAGCACAGCAACGCTCCTCAAGAACAACGTTATAGATCCTAGGGCTTGACCAATCCGCGAGTTTTTCGGCTCCCCAATGCTAACATATCAATTAAGAAGCAAATCATGAAATTGTACAAACATTTCAACCAAGTTATGGCTCCGTTATGCCTCCTGGCGCCTGAGCCTTCAAATAAATGACATTAAATTATTGGCAGTGGCTGATATTCTACCCGGCGCTGTCACATCCAGGCGCTATTATATACTATTATACCTAACTTCGGAAGTGGTGCGCTGAATAGCGCTTCGCGATATGAAAACAGCGCACCACTTCCGAAGTTAATAGCGGAGCAAAATGGATACGTTTGCGTGCGTTTTGACAGTTTTCCCATGGCAGAACTGTCAAAACGCACGCAAACGTATCCATTCTGCTCAGCTCTTTAGGTTTAACGTACGGATTGTGAGAAAAATCCCCCAAAAAAGCCCCCAATTCCGGTTTTCAACTGGATTGAGAATATATGCGCAAAATATCCAGCATGAGTTAACCACCAGAAATTTGTATGACGAAAGACATCTAACGGGGGTTTTCCCAAAATTAGAAACTTTTCATGAAAAACTATTTGGTATCGGTTATGAAGGATGGTGTCCGCTACTACGCCTACGAATAAGGTGCTTAATTTTGAGAAATTGAACCTTACATGCCTTTCGCCAAACTAAACTTCAGAAAGTTAACTCCTAGTGTGCCGCTGTAAGCACGCTCAAAGCAGACGATTCATTACAAAATAAAAACAATCATATTACCGGGGGTCCACGTTATATGCAATCACGTGTCTAAATTTAGTTTGCTTCCCCCTATTTTTATCGCGTGATGTCATGAAGCCGGCCCTATAATTGCATTTAATGCTTTTAAACAAGGTTATTTAAATACATAACAGCTACTTGGCGCTTAATTACTTTGAAAACATTGCTATGTACACCGAACTTATCAATTTATGGGACATTGTGCGGTTTTTAGATAACCTTTGTCAAGGGCAGCCCAAGGATGAAAAAAACGGTATTAATCGTTCCTGCATTTTGCCACTTTTATTGTTTCAACCTGATTCAGCTCACTTTCTTATCACTTAAAAATGCTTCAATTCAGTAGATATTAATGAGTTATAATGTAGTGGAATTAGACGCCTTATTCGTAGACCCATCCTTCGCTAGCCGGGGTCCAGGAGACGAGCTCCTTTTCGGTGAACCACAGGGCAATTTCCTTGTTGGCAGACTCGACGGCATCCGAGCCGTGGATGATGTTCCGTCCGACCTGGACGCACAGGTCTCCGCGGATGGTTCCAGGGGCAGAATCGGCTGGGTTGGTGGCACCCAAAATCTGCCGGCCAGTTTTGACAACGCCAAGTCCTTCCCAGACCATGGGAACGACCGGACCGGAGTTCATGTAGTTAACAAGACCGGGGAAGAATGGCCGAGCCGACAAATCGGCATAGTGCTTCTCCAACAGAGCTTTGTCGGCCTGAAAAACGAAAGAAAAATTACACGAGGTCAAAACACTTTGGGGTTAGGTTTCCGTCGCCGGATGGTGGCGTAAGAAACGAGCATAAAAGCTAAAAATCAATAACTTACCCACATGAATTTGAGGGCGACCAGCTTGAAGCCCTTCTGCTCGAAGCGTTTGATGATCTTGCCGACGAGCCCCCGCTGGACACCGTCCGGCTTGACCATGATGAAAGTACGTTCCTTGTTAGCGGCCATCGCGGTTGAAAACAATGAGAAAAATGCAAGAATCGATCCGATCATATAAAATGCACAACACGGAATGTTCGTTCCGTTCCGTTAACCGATGGATGGAAATAAAAAAAACGTTTCGTTACGACGACGTCAGCCGTTCTCGTTGTAATAACGGGATTTTTTTTGTAGCTTGAAATCGCCGGCTTGACAGCAGGAACAGTCGAAATGAAACAAGAGAGCTTTTTCGATACGTTACTGCTTTTACACGAGTGCAAAATATTGACAATAAATAAATATATGAATAAGGAATGAGTTCGCATCTGGCTAAAAAAAAATTTAATGTTAAATTAAATATAATCTATATAGAGCAGGCCAATCTATCACAAGAATGGTACACTCAACTAAACTATCTTAGGGACATCATAAGCCTAATCTTATGAAGCATGGAAAAATAATCGAATTTCATTTTCATCGCACCTCTTATGACAATTAATTGGTCTGTTATGAAATTTATTTTTGTGTCTTATGAAGTTCATATGAGTTTTCTATAGAAAAATAAACATAAGAGTTGTCTTATGATTTTCATCACAACTCGTGATGTGAAAAACTCATAAGAAAAATCTTATGAAATGAGAAGTCAACATGGCAGAATATGCAGAAGATGAACGTTCAAATTAGTTTTTCGCAAATTTGTTTTAAACATATCAGCGGAGTGCAGTATAGACTTACTAACCATCAACCGGGAAAACTTGAAATATTGTCTCCAGATCAATCAGTAACAGAGGCGGTTTTTAATTGGATGACCAACAATGTAAGTAAATGTTTCTTTTTGAAAAAACTTTCTTTCCTATTTCTTACTTCTACGATCATAATTACTATTTACAGAACCTTATTGATAATATTATTTACCATTTCCCACACTAGCACCAGAGGAAACCACCGACGATGAGACGACTCTAAAGTATCCCATCGATTATTATATTCAACATTTCCCGCACTAGCAGCAGAGGAAACTACCGACGATGAGAGGACTATAAAGTCTCCCAACTGGTGGGATGCAAGATGCAACCATCTCGACGAAATATTTATCGGATGAATCCGGAGGTATTGAAAACAGAAATGTATTGGTAACGACTGCATTGAATAACATTTTTTGCGAAGTGAAGAGTAATTATGTATTACTTTTAAATATTACTTTTTTATACCAAACACGAGTTTTGAGAATAATAAAAGATTATGTTGTTTTAAATTGTATGTTGTATTTTTTACGTTATTTTGTTCTTTATTTTTTTGAGCTCACAAAAGAGCACATATAAAAATCGTGTTGAAAATATTATGACCCTTATATGCAATGTTGATTGATGTTCATAAGATTCTCTTACGATTTCATTATAGGTTCTGGATAAACTTATTTTTTTTCATAAGATAAGTATATGAAAATCATTCTCGGTCAAACAAACACAGTTCATAAGAAAATCGTAAAAAGTTTGTAAGTAATTCTTATAGCAAAAAAACATAAGATAATCGTATGATTATCGCTAGTTTTCTTGGTTGAGTGTATATACCATAAATGGTAGTAGCGTGAAAACACTTCAGTGAATTATCAGTGCGCGCACTAGTGTGGCTTCGGAGTGCATTTTTTGGATTAAAATAACATTTAGAACATTTAAATATTGCAAAAAAGGAATTTCTTCAATAAAGTTATCATCAATATTCACTCACGATCGTTTTCCATTTAAATTTCAATAAGTTTAAATTATTGAAGCGAAATCTTGTTAAATCTTATTTAAAGTATCAGCGAGCGAGATTGATGTTGAACGTTGAACCTGTTTAGCAGATGACCAGAGCCAAAACATGCAGCCCTAGGCAAAAAGCTTTCATTCATGGAATTTTTTGACTGTATATCCTGTTTATTTCCATCGCCATCGCCAAACTTTGCAAACTTTCCGTCGATAAGCGATACACACACGAATGCAATTTCAGGACTTCTTGAACTTGATTGATATTTTTATGCTAGTGTTTGTTTTCCTTCGCGTACGACAGCATGGTTTGCGGATTGCGTGGTGCAAAAGTTCTGAAATAAAAAAAACTGAATCGCATTTAAATTGAAAGTTCTATCGAACAAAAGTGGTAAATTATCGCTGTAGTGTATTTACTTTCATTTGTGGCGAAGAAAAGGCTAGCGGTACAGAAAAAATAAGGTAATAATACGTTCGTGATTTTTTGCGTGAAGTGTGAAGAAAAAATGCTACCAAAAGAGTAAAAGAGAAGGGTACATTGGTTCGATCCTTTTTTCCCTTTTTTCCACTTGTAAAATCGGTAAAAAAAGAGTGCAAAGTTACACCAACACCTTCGAAAGTATTCGTTTGTATGCCCTGTTTAGCTTTTGAGAGGGGGTGGAGCAGAAGTAAAAATAATCAGCTGCAAATTCGTCGCACATAGGAGTAACTGATCTGAGTTATTGGTCAAAAATAGTTAACATGTTTATCATTATTTGTGTGGCTTATTTAAATTTTTGACGTAGACTGTGATCAAGGGGGAAGACTCGCATACTGGATGTAATAATAAATATTTCAAAATTGGGGACAGCCACGAAATTATGTAAGATTTGGAACGTTAATAGCATCTTTATCTTTCGATGTTTGAGATTATTCAACTCGAAAGTTTCATTGAAAATTTTGATTATCAACGTTATAACCTATTCAGGTTCGCCATTTAAGATAATAAATATACAATGATAAACACTAACTTGATGCCAATCCCCATACATTCAATTTCATCGATAAATTTTACTCGATAATTAATATAATAAATGGCGTTATCTGTATAGGCTATGAAACTATTGAAAATTCACATAAATTGCCGTGAATCGAAAATCTGTCCCATATTTGCTGAGTTTCCTATTCATATGGGACAAATATGCGATTCACGGCAGTGAAGCCGTATTACCGTTTTAAATATTTAAATAGACTAAATGCCAAAATGTAGGCAATTAACTTGGGGATGCAGTTACCGCATTAAGTCGAATCAATCGGTGATTAGTGACTCAAGGGTTTGATCGAATTTCTGGACTTGATTGGTGGGTGGCTTGGGTGGGTTTAACTCTTAAAAACTTGGGTGGCTAATCTCCGATCACTCGATGGTGGCTAATCTCTGTCACTCGATGTTGAAGGGGTCATAGAGTAATGGAAAGCAACGGCTTAATAACAAATTCCTTCATCTCCGCCTAAGCCTTAAACCTGATTTGAGCTTATGGGTAAAAGCCGCTTAAAATTTTTGAGCCTTATAAGTTAGGCGAAGGGCAGGGATTGAATCCAAAAGAGAATGAGAGAATCTCTCACTTATCATCTCTGTATACATTTACGATATGTAGCATACCGCGAGAGACATTTTTCGCAAGCTGCCATGATAACGAACTGATTCGGGATGCTATACTCGAATGATAAATTTCTTTTTAAAAACTTCAATCGCAGGAGGAACTGGTCCTGATCCTGAGGATGCATTTTAACTTGCTTTACACAGCCGAGCAACAAAAATATAGTCCCCAACGCAAAATGAGCGAGATATCATCACTTCGCGGTGGGGGTTGCCTATCCGATTTTGTTTTTTCGCACGTGTATACAAGTTTGATAAGCTGGCTATCATGGCTTGTAGTAAAACAACAGTTTTTGCCTCTCTTTTATCGTTGTTCTTTATCTAATGAGAGCGATTTCTGCAAATCCTGGCGAAGAGAAAGAAATTGGTCCTTGGAGAAGTAATATTTTTTTAATTAGTCTAAAAACTACAAGAAACAGCCCTATGATTGGTTGTAGGAATTGTAGATGTAGAACACGAAGCTACTATAAGATTTAGGGATAGTTAAGGCCGGGGGCCCTCCTTAGTCGTGCGGTAAGACGCGCGGCTACAAAGCAAGACCATGCTGAGGGTGGCTGGGTTCGATTCCCGGTGCCGGTTTAGGCAATATTCGGATTGGAAATTGTCTCGACTTCCCTGGGCATGAAAGTATCATCGTGTATGGGGATGTAATGCCAATAAGAAGAAGAAAGGCCGAATGTGGTAGAACATCCAAAGAAAAATATCCATTCGACATTCAAATGCTATTTATTGGCCTTTGAGAAAAAAATCTTTCGTTTCTGAACATACACCAAAATCGAAAAAAAACTAAACATCCGAAAAAAAAACAAAACAATCGATTCATTGAAAAAAGTCAAATCGATTGTTATGGCAAAAATTTAAAAATGATTAAAAAATATACCATTTTTTAAATCCTAAAGTCTATCATTATTCTGGTGACGCACAAAATTTTTCAACTTGTAAATTATACCCCTGCATTCGTTTCAACAAACAAAAACGTGTTCTATACGTCAAAAACAGATCAGAGTATAGGGTTAAGATCATGATCAGGATAGCTCTTGGGATAGCTACATATCTTATTTGACCAATAATTTATTTCAAATACTCCTGTGTGTATCGCCATGAACTGACAAAATGTTGCGAAATAAAAGAAGAAAACAATTGCAATGCTTGCTGGGTAGCTTTTCATGCCATTATCGACACTCGAACTCGACAGTCAGTAAAAGAAGCAGAAGAGGTATGACACCCAACGTCGTAAATATTTTAGTTTCCATTTGTAAGCTGTTCCGATAAGTAGTTCTTCATATTTTGTTTTTGGTGCTATCCGGAAAAAGTGAAATTCAAAACGTTTGTAACATTTCAAAGATTCGTGCGCGTCAAAACAAGTGCTTTTCGAGACCGTGTTTCCACGGGGGGGTTCAACCGAGCAGAGAAGAAAAAGTTGATCCCGACAGTGACGTGACCATGTCATCGGTGCAAATCGTGCTCGATTCATCGGACATTGCAAAATACCAGACCTATCAAACAGTGTACTATATTGTGGCCGACAGTGGTGAAACCGGGCCGACTGCGGTGACGATCGACGATTGCCCAGCGGAAGTGTACCAAGTGCAAACCGTGATCCCCGAGGTAGTACCCCCTTCCCCATTTCAGAGCATGTGATGATGTGATTACCTAAATATTAAGATGGCATTCTGTGTAGTATTTTATATACTTACATACCTACTTATTCTTGTCCTCCTCGTCAACAATCTGTCCACTACGATCGTATGTTTCAATATTCTCTCTTCTTGAGTACTGTAGAATGGGGTGAAACTGTACTATTTGTTTGGTTTTGTTTGTTAATTTCCCATGGGTACACAGAAAAAAATTCCGTGGTTAAAACTACTATTTTGTAGACTACGCTATGTTTTTAGAACTACTATGAAATTTCAATCAATTTTACCATGGTTCCAGAGAAATTCACCACTGTTTCAGTTCATGTGACAACACTCCGCATAGGCCACAGTAGATTTGCACTGCGCGCATGGTAAAATCAAACGGGTTTGTTATCTGCTGAAAATCGTCGGTGCGTATTCTTAAAATAACCCTCGGAATGGTAGTTTCGACTGCAATATTTTTTTGCGTGTATGAACAGGTGGGTAACTTTAGTTAAAACTGTTTTATATAGAAGATTTTGGTATGAATCGATCAGTAAACGCTCTAAGAATTCATTCAACTATTGTAAACATTTGATTCAATGCATTTAACTATTGAAAAATTCAATTTCGCTAGGCAGTGTTGAAATTTTACTTCTATAGTAATGATGGAGGATTTCCAGTTATAAATACACTGACAAAAATCCAATCATATTCATTATGTGTGGCACACATAAAATTGACTATGGCATTTCCCACATAATGGCTATGTGATTTCGCATAGCATATATGTGGAAACACACATAACCCTTATTAACTAATTACCTTTCATGTGGATTCTCCTATAGCGGGTGGTTATTAACGCACACATAAAATTTATTTAGATTTTAGCCAATAAAAATGTGTGCATTTTTATTAGTGAAACTCTTGAAATTAGTATCCAAAAACTAAAAAAGAGTAGCCAGGAATAATAAAGAGTTAGAAAACATGTCCAGTAAAAATAGAGTCAGATTTAATAAAATGTGCCAACTAAACGGTTCATTTTTGTACATAAATTAATTTCAAACAATATAAGTATCCCTTAAAAATAGGTATAAAGGTCTAACATGCTACATATTCACAGAAAAAATACACCTATTGTTTATTGCTCATTTTGTATCGTTTGCATACGAGAAAGTTGTACAGAAAAGTTATTATTTCACATTAGGAGGAAGCCAGAGTAAACGTGACGGCGCGATGCGACGCGACTGTGCAATTTGACAGTTCATTGATAATAATTGTTATTTTTTTACGTGAGTCGCGTCGCATCGCATCGCACATCGCGTTAAAGGTGTCAAATGTCTGTCTGTCCGTGTGTATGTGTGTTCACAATATTTAAGAAATAATAACTAACAACCAAGTTGTTGGGGTTAGCTATGTATGTACGTTAGTGAGCTACAAAAGTAACTACAGTAGACGTTCGATAACTGCAAGTCATTTAACTGCAATGCTTTTTAACTGCAATTCGATAGTTGCAACAGTTTTGCAGTTATCGGACCGCTAAACTTCGAACTGATGTCAAACCCAATGACAGCTGCATTGCGCTGCACATTTAGATGCACTTTTATTGCATCTGACGTCGATTGTCAACCGTTTGACGTCTAGAGTGCGTTGCAGTTATCGAACGGCATTCGTTAACTGGAAAGTAAACATTTTGCAGTTATCGAACAGCTACTGTACTTATCTTAAGGCTCAAAAAAAGAGAACAGCTTTCTGAATGATTCGTCACCGGCGGTGTGTCGTCTGACTCTTTCCGTCCTTTGGAAAATTGTGATTATGTGCCCACCGCACCACCGGGCAATACCACAAACACTCGTTCAAAAATACGGGTTTATGTAGTGGTATGTTGCCAACCTTCATTCCCCCAAGATTCTATTATACTCCATTGCACAGTGACGTCACGCACGACTTTTGACAGGTACTGGTCCTGTTGTTTACAGACGACTTTATTTTAATTTTAAGATTCTTCTATGATTCTTTGGATTTTCTGATCGATAATTACCAATATTTGAATGCGGAATGTACAGAATGTCTTCAACATCGTGCAATATGCAGATTTAATTTGGATAAAAAAAATCTAAGTCGAAACGTAAACAACAGGACCAGCACCTGTCAAATTAGTGAGGTTAGGTTTGCCGCGCGCAATGACCTATATAGAGTTACGCAAAGAGGATCTTCTTACACTTATTCTGAATGATTCTCTTCTTATTCTGTTGCCAACTTGCACTTTTGTTCAACCCATCAAGTGACTTCACGGGAGCGTTCACTTCTAAAGCTTTTAATTCGATAACCGGGTCACCCACAGAGTGCAAACAGGTGAGTTTCTTGTTGCTACTTTATTGGGGAATGAATTGATGTATTTTGAAGCTGTTTCTAGATCAAATCTAATACATTTCAATTAATGCGTTTTAATTCGCCATAATAATCATTAGGCGATAACAATACTTCCGCCTCACCGACAAGCATTTGTTTACTTTGCTCGATAGGTAGACGGTTTGACAGTTCAATAGGTAGATTTGGCTTCACTCTTTGCGCAACTCTATATATAATAGACTCTGATTCCCCCTTAACATTCCTTTTTAGTTTACTATCCCTAAATACTTTTGAAAAATTTCTGCTGAAAGTTGATGTGATGGAACTCAACATCTTTGCTTTCCGAACTGCTCTTGATAAAATGATAACGTATCAAAACATGCTTGGTCTTAGGATTGAATCCGTCGTTTTCAACAATGCACATCGCGGATAGGTTATCGCAGAAACCCGGAATCGACTGCTGTCTTCTTAACTCCCGTAGTAACTGTTTCCATTTTCTCATGGAAACATTCTTTATTACTTTAATTTTATCCACCGTATTTGCAGCCATAGAATTTATATCCAGGATCAGCTGTTTTTGTCGCAGGTCTACAGTTATCCAAATTGAACCATTTCGGCTCATCTTCATTGTAGTGTTTTTGGTCGAAATGTAGCATTATTTTTTTCCTATCACGAACGATCGCAAGCCGAGATCAATTCCGTTCCGAAGTCTTTCATCGGGGAGCAGTTATTCAATAGTTCTTTAGTTTTTAGTCGTTATTCAGCAAAACATTAACATATTTGGTAAGATCCATATTAGGGTGGCTCAAAAAACACTTCTTCATCGTAAATTGTGCCGTCTGACTGCAAATCACTGTTTTTGAATGTTTCTGCATACATTTTTGCATATAAACTTCCAACGAGTTTAGCACCGCCGAAACGTTGACCGATTTGGCTGAAATTTTGTCCAGAGCATCAGGGCTTCAAAAAGAACCGAATAAGAGGGCGGCTCATAAAAAAATTGGAAAAAGTTTTTTCCATACTAATTTGAGCCACCCTAATCCATATACAGTCGACTCTCTACATCTCGATGTTCTATATCTCGATATCCCTGCCTATGTCGATGGTTCCCTCAGTCCCTTCAATCTACATACATTTGGGCTTTCTACATCTCGATAACCTCCCTACCTCGATATCTCTCTATCTCGATGTGTTCTGATCATATTTTGTTCAGGATTTACTCTCCTTATGTCGATATGTTCAAATTTTTAGGCTACTAGACCATCTTTGGACAATAACAAACACATCAACAACTACCAATGACATAATCGCGGAATACACCTCTGCATAATCTGTGCCAGGACTTTTAGGGTTGCCCTTCCTAACTAGCCTGGCCTTGTAGTGCTAAAACTAGTGTTCACTGGATTCCATTCCAAAGCATACGCTTTTCTAAACAACAGAAGAATTCTCATCCCACCAGAATGTAGTTTTTTTTTCTTGGGAAAATTAAAGCGAATCTTGATGTTTTTGTAAACATTTGATCAATTGTTGCATTATTAATTGTAATAATTCTAGGCAAATGGTCACTACCATTTCGATCATCAATTATTTTCCATAAAGAATTCATGGATGATGAAGTAGAACAAAGCGATATATCTATACATGAATGGCGATTAGGAGGAACAGCAGTGAATAAGCCTTCATTAACAATATTCAAATAAAGCTCATCAATTAAAACCATAATCAATGAGCATCTGCCATCGGTTTTGTCACAACCTGTTGCAAGGTACACAAATTCTTCAACAACTTCAAACACATCCCCATCAAGCACTACCTCAGCACCACCACCACTAGGTTTTCCTCTATCTCTACCTGCCATCATGTACTTTGTCTTGGTAGAGTTAATGGTTAAGCCTATCCTCGCCGTCTCCCTCTTCAGTGGGCGAAAGCCTCCACCACTGCCACCACCACTATCGTCCGCAAAGCCCAGGAACATATGCGACCGTGTGATGATACTGCCGTTACTCTGCACGCAAGATCTCCTAATATCGCTCTCGAGTGCAATGTTGAATAATAAATTCTAAAGCCCACCACCTTGCTTTAATCCGTCTAAGGTCACAAACGAGGTTGACACTTCGTCTGCAATCCGAATACTTGATTTCTAGCCATCCAACGTTACACGTATCAGTCTTATCAGTTTCACCGAAAAACCATGTGCGGACATTATCTGCCACAGCTCATTTCTTTTTACTAAATCGTACACTGCTTCCAAATGAATGAGCAGATGGTGAGTCTGCAGCTTGTACTCCAGGAATTTATCAAGGATCATCCGCAGGCTAAACATCTGATCCGTCGTTGATCAGCCCTCACGAAAACCTACCAGGAATTTGCGACGAAGGACTCCTCAAGCGGCCTTAGTCTGTTCAACAGGATACGCGACAAGATTTTTTACGCCGAGTTTAGAAGGGTGATTCCTCTGTAATTGGCACACTCTAGTCTGTGCCCTTTCTTATAGATTGGGCATATGAGTCCATCCAACCAGCCGGCAAGCAATTCTTCACCCTCCCATATTTTCTGGATAAGGTGGTGGATTGATTGATGCAGCTGCTCACTTCCGTGTTTGAGAAGCTCGTGCGGGATATCGTCCTCCCCTGCAGCTTTACTGTTTTTCAACTGGTTTAGAGCCTTCTTTACCTCGTCCAGCGTTGGTGGTTCAACAGCTTGACCGTCGCCGACTATGTTCATCCTGCTCCTTAATACACCTTCATTTTCACCGTTCAACACATCTTAGAAGTGAACCGTTTGTTTGAGAAACTGCATATGTAACATTTTTGGCCAAAATGAGATTTTTATATATTCTGAATCCTCGTCCAAAAATACGTATTGTGGCAAAAAATACGAAAAAAAAAAATTTGTTCAGGAATGTATGAAAAATTTTTCGTTTGTTTGAGAAACTACATATGTCCACGTACTTTGAAGAGCAATTGTGGAATACTGTTTACATTTTTTGCACCGAAAGTGGCCCTCCGAAAGGGTGTTGAGTTTTGCCAAAAACTAATGATCTGTATCGAAGAAATCGAAAGATTCGGTGCAAATTTGCTCAAAAACAGTTTTTTGTTGTTTTCTCGAAAAAGTGTAAAATGGACTTATGCAGTTTCTCAAACAAATGATTCAAGTGCTCCTTCCACCGAGTATTGTAGCACATTATTTTCTTGGTCATTGCACATGGCGAGCACTGGCGCAGTTTTATGCCGCGCGCCATTGACAGTTGCGTAAAACCTCCGCATATCTTTCTCCTGCACTTCAGCTATCACACCCTCTTCGTGTTGCCTTTTTTCTGCGGTGTTCTATTAAATATAGGTTTTAGTTAAATACTTCATGTTAATTCTAGAGAGCATCTGTTTTTTAAACAATTCATGTTGAATAAGTGGAGAATAAATAATTATCATCATTATTTTTCATCATATAAAATGCTTTCCACAAAACCATCACAATCCGAGTTATTCTTCAGCGCTCAGAAGATTTCCATCTAACATGCATTTGACTCTGCTGCGACAGAAAGAGCATGACTGTCAACTTCTGAAACGAAATGAAAACAGAGAGAATTTTCTCTCTGGCAAAGAGAACGTGACGCTTGTCAGTTTTGTTTTGTTGAATTTCTCCCTGCATCCCAGTTAGAACGAAAGCTCTCTCGTAATAATTGTTCGTAATAAATTCTTTATGACTCTTTTTAGTGGGTATCTTTTGACAGCGCAAAATGTATGGAATATTACGTAAATAATGACATCATAAAGCGTATTTACCCTGAAACGCCAATTATTATGTCATTAATGGCGTAATCTGAATAGGCTATAAGGATACATTGCTCTATGTCTAATATTAACAGCGTTGAAACGCGAATGAAGTGTCTTGAATGAAGCTATGGGATTCACCGTCCGAAATTGATGTAGATAATAATATAAATACATAGGTAGATGACCAATTTTACGCCGGTTAACGGTCGACTATCACCTTCAAGTGAACAACGAACGTTTCGTCGTTTGTTCAATATAAATATGTGTGAAAACTGGCTCGCAGCGTTCTCATTTAGCAGATTGTTAAACTGTTTTCTATTTTGCGATCATGTGTGTAGCCTTACAACCAATGATTGGCAAGTCATGTTTTGAAGAAAAGAAGTTTGTAGAGCAGCTCACAGTCAAGTGTCACCATGTTATATGCAACTTCTATCCCTGCATCAAAATATGTCGAACGAGTGTCAAAGGACTATGGCGTGTTTCTGGAAAATTTCCATCGTCCATGCGTTTTGCGCATTTACATTGGCTGCTGCCAATTGTTGACCACCTTTAATTTTTCAGAATAAATTAAAGTTTTCAATTGTGTAACATAATATAATAAGCAAACAACGTTGAGTTTGATTCTGTACAGTAGAGTAGATTGCATTTGCGGTCAATTGCGTTGCGGCAATCTGGCTCGAAGCAAAAATTTCCCCACTTCATCCGTGATATTGAAAAACCGCAACAAACATTCTTTCCTCTTCCACTTTCAGAGTGGGCTGCCCAACATTGAAATCCTACCGAGCCAACAACATCTGGGGTTTGCTGTCGGTTTCATTTCGATTTTATTTCGTGCAACCACACACATTTGAGCTTTTTTACATTTATTCCTATGCTCTTGGGTCGCAGTGTGCATCACACGTACGGTAGATTCCATAGATGAGTATGGTTGAATAATTCCGTATTAGGCTGTTTTTTGTGAATGTACTGTTCTATTTTTTGACCTCACATGTTTAATAATTTAGATTGCAATCGAAACATCATCATGCTCGTTTGACCACACTTTCTTTCGCCTCAACAGCTCGTTTGGAGGGTCTTTAGATTAGTACACTACTGACTGATCTCCTATACATTAGCTTGTATTTGGCTGGCATACATGTACTGTCTGTACGGCACCACTGCCGACCGAAGCTCACGTCATCAATCTGATCCGGCATAGGTCAGCGTAAAGATGATGTACGCAGGTACCGCACTGTGTTCGAAATGTACCGAAGAAGGAAGCTCTTTTGGGTTGGCTTCTGCGTGCTGTCTGTCCTCTACTCCTCTGTCCGCACAATTGAGGGTTGTGTTGGTGGTTGAGCGGATTGTGGAATTTTTCCATGAGTAACGCTAAAGTTGATAATTTCAGATCTACGTAGATTTAACCTTTAGCACTGCACTACCATTTCAACAAAGAATGATAAGATTAGATTTCTCTGAAATATGTTTTCAATTCCAATCTTTGGTAAAAGTTTTTTGTATAAAAAAATGAAAACTGATAGAAAGCACTGATGTCTATTTATTAATCTTCTTTTTCGCTATGGTCACCCTAATAGGGAGACCATATGACATTTTTTCAAAGGAGCTATCCAAACCGAGGCGAAAAAGGATGAAAATAATTCGGGACCAATTTGCGATTAGGGCGTAACTTATTTTGTAAAGAAAATTATTTTGAGCTTTTTAGTCGAGTCGAGTCGAGTCGAGCAAGTCGAGTCAAGTACGAGACACTGAAGACGACCTTACTGTTGAGGACGAAATACGTATCTGTCAAGGTACAATTAAGTGGTGGAATTAAATGGGATTGTACAAATTCGTCTTATGACAAGTTATTTTGTAAATTGGGAATTGTAAATCAGTCCTGAATTGATGATTGAAAAACCAAATTTAATTCACCTAGTAGTGATAATCGCCTTTCTCGCGTTTAGCCAAGACACCAACCTTTTTGGTTCGGTTTATAACTTTGAAACGCAATGGCCACTCGTTATGAATTTCTATGGTGATCAACAAGGCTTTGTCCCCTGTAGAATGCAATTCCTTGCAAGAAAATTTTTCGAAATTAAAAAAAAAATTATTAATGGTTTGAGTGTATTACTTTCCATATCATTAAAATCTTCAAAAATTTTTTTAGGTAATGCCAGATCTCGACGTTTCATGCATTTCTAAGACGTTTGGCATAAAAAAAATCGCTTTCGAATTTTTCCTGTACGCCCCCCCCCTTGGGAAATTTTCGTGTTTCAAAATAGTCAAAATTTGACCGCTTTGGTCAAACACTTAACGAAGTCCGATTGAGCTGATATTTTGCATAGGGACTTTTTTCGAGGAGATGAAACTTTTGAGCACTATCCGGTTTTGAAATTTGATGGTCAAAATTTTCCCATACATTCCATTGGCACCCTAATACACACATACACACGGACGAATATAAATTGACGTTGGAAATCGTTTTTGAATTGAAATCATAGCCTACCGGAACAACTTTGTTGTGTGGGGCAGGCAGAAAAATATGATAGCGAACTCACCACCCTCATAAAAAGAAGATTCCATTAAACAAGCTTCAACTCATTTAACTATCAATTGTGAGAGAGTATTGAATAATAATAAGCAGGCATTTCCAGCAAATACAACCAATTTTAAGGAAGTAAAATTTATATAACAAGATTTTCTAAAGGTAATAAGAACAGAATTATCGTATCCAGTTTTCCACGAGCGGTAATGGCTGCCAGCTTGCCTGCGGGTTATCTCTGATTTGACGTTTGTGGAGGTTAACTGCACCCACCGTTCCGAGCATTCTGACCAATCTATATACATAAGAATGAATTTATGTCTGTCTGACCCATATAGACTCGGAAACTACTGAACCGATCGGTGTGAAAATTTGTATGCAAAGGTATTTGGGACCGGGGAAGGTTCTTAACATGAATCAAGACCCCTCCCCTATTTGGAAAGGGGGCTCCCATACAAATGAAACACGAATTTCATCATAACTCGAGAAACAATGAAGCAAATTGAACCAAATCTGCTATGTGGGATTTTGGGAGGTAAGATATGTTTCTGTGGTGGTATTAAACCCCTCCTCTTCTGGAAAGGGGGGCTCCCATACAAATGAACCACACATTTCTGTATAACTCGAGAACTAATCAGAGAATACATCAATTTCAGGCGAAACATCGTCGGGTCTGCTAGTGTAGAATATAAGAATGTGCTGATGAAGTGAAATCAAGCCTTCTTATACCATGCAATGCGTTAAAAATGTAATGAAACATATTTCAAATAGTTGAAAAAACCCAAATTAATTCACCTAGCGGTGACGATGCCTTTCTCGAATCAGTCGTTTGGTTTCGCCTTAGTGGGATATTTTATTTATTTATTACCAGACTAAGGCCGGAGTGGCCTGTGCAATACATAAAAGTCTTCTCCATTCAGCTCGGTCCATGGCTGCACTTCGCCAACAACGCAGTCTGCGGAGGGTCCGCAAATCGTCCTCCACCTGATCGATCCACCTTGCCCACCGGATTACTGTCCGACTGTCCGACATTCTGGCTACGTGCCCGGCCCACCGCAGTCTTTCCGAACGATGGATGGTTCTCCCAACAGCTGATGCAACTCGTGGTTCATTCGCTTCCTCCACGTACCATCCGCCATCTGCACCCCACCATAGATGGTACGCAGCACTTTCCTTTCGAAAACTCCCAATGCGCGTTGGTCCTCCACGAGCATCATCCAGGTCTAGGATAGAAACTCGTGGTGGGTGGCTTACGTTGTCCTCTCTTGAGCCTCTTCCTATCACGTACTTCGTCTTCGACGTGTTGATGACTAGTCCAATCCCGAATCCGTTTAGCTTCGCTTTTCAGTCTGATGTAGGCTTCTTCCATCTTCTCAAAGTTACGTGGTCGTCAGCGAAACCAAATAACTGGACGGACTTCGTGAAAATCGTACCGCGCCCGTTTGTATCGTGTCTCGTTCGCCCTCGTGCGGTGTTGCAGCAATGTTAGGCCGCGGCGGACGACTCCGTCGTGTGATGTACACCGTCGAGAGCTTTGAGCGCTGACATGATAGCAACGAGGTAGTAGTCGGACTCAATATTCGCACTCCCGTAAGTGCGGACGTTCATGATGTCGGAGAAGAATTTGTCGTCGATTTGGTTTTCCGTTACTTGATTAGGTGATTTCTATGAGGCTTTGTGGATATTCTTGCGGGGAAAGAAAATGTTTTGTACTACCGTTGGCCGTTGTCGTTCGATACGGTATGCAGACTATCCGGTTCGATGACCGGTCTATACATTTCCTCCCTTCCCACCTGAGCGTTCATGTCACCGATAACGATCTTTCTCGTCGTGGGGTCTCCCTTCGTGTGGGCAGTGCACGTCTATGATGCTATAATTGCCTTTTATCCTTAGCTTACACATCCTTGCGTTGATTGGCTGCCACCGAATCACGCGTTGGCGCATCTTTCCCAGCACTATGAAGCCGGTTCCCAGCTCGTTGGTGGTGCCACAGCTTTGGTAGAAGGTAGCCGCTCGATGCCCGCTTTTCAACACTTTCTGTTCTGTCCAGCAGATTTCCTGCAGCGCTACGACGTCGAAGTTGCGGGGATGTAATTCATCGTGATTATCCTGTCGCAACCTGCGAAGCCTAGCGACTTACAGTTCCATGTTCCAAGCTTCCAAGCTTTGTCGCCTAGGTTGTTGCCTTTATATCGAGTCGTATTATCTTCTATGCCGTTCGTAAAGGTTGTTTTAAAGGCGGCTTATGGGGCCTGCACAAACCTCCTGTCTCGTCGGAGGGCCGTCGTGTCAGGTCTGTGTAGCGTCCCACCTTATACCAGGACTTAAGCTTGTGAGCTTTGAGCGGCACATGGTCGCTTTGGCGGAGCCTTTTTGCGGATACATGCAGCTTTTTATAGAAGTTTAACAGGACGAACTGTCAAACCCCACCACATCCTAGGCAGGCACCACAACTCGCAGATAGCCTGGGGAGGAATTGTCCAGCCCTTGAACATAGGCTCTGCTGCCCGCAAGTTTTTTGAAGCGATTGTAAATAGAAATTTTTTTTTCTCAAATTAAAAACAGAATCACAACTACTCAACACGGTTTCTTCAAGGGTCGTTTTACTACCACGAATCTGCTTGAATTTGTTCAATACTCGTTGGAAGCAATGGATAAAGGTAACCATGTAGAGGCTCTATACACAGTAAAGTAAAGTAAGTTTCAGTAAAGCATTTGATCGCGTTGAAATACCTTTTCTTCTTTTTAAATTAAAAAAAGATGGGATTTCATCCAGAACTCTGTAAATGGGTTGAATCATATTTGACTGATCGCGTTTTAGTAGTGAAATACAATGCAAAAAAATCTTTTCCTGTTCGTGTCACCTCTGGAGTTCCACAGGGCTCGCACCACTATATTCTTAAAAAAAATCAAGGTTTTGATGTATGCCAACGATATTAAACTATATTTACAAATAAGAAATTCTGAAGATTTCATCGCTTTTAAAAATGATATTATTTTATTCAATACATTGTCTAACACCTAAATGTGAAAAAAAAAACGTTACTATATTGCTTTCAGTAGAAAAAGAAATAATCAAAATATGGTTATTACTTTAGATCAGCGGTTCTCAACCTGGGGTTTCGTTGACCTCAGGGGGTACCTCGGACAAGAATGCGTAACGGCGGATATATTACAATTGAGGGAGTTAGAAGTAGAGGGGTGTAAGTGACGTTTTGCTCAAAATTGAGTTGACTACAGCAAAAAACGATTTGGTTCTTGAGCTTTGCGGCAAAATGTTGATACAGTTTGTACGATGTTTATAAAAAATGTGAAAATTCACAGAAAAATAGTATTTTTTAAACTTCCGTACAATTTGTAGGAAGCGAAAAAATATTGAAAAACTTTGCCCCCATTTTTCTCAAAACTAACTTTTTGTCACTTACACCCCTTTGCGTTTGACCCCCTCAATTCCAATCAAATTTATTGATATATTTGGATAATCGTGATTTTTTTTATTTCAATGCTTTGTCTTTTTCAAATTGTGCATGGCGATTACTCAATCAAAGCCTATTGAATCCTGCTTTCCAAACCAGCACAGTGTATGAAGGGCTGTGCGACAAAAGATCAAAAGGACAAAACGTTGCATGAACAAAAATATCTTCAATGCAATCTACCTATTCGAAACAAAATATTGAATGAAATATATTAACAACATGCTTCTGAACTAAAATTTAGAGTCTGAAGGTACGAAATCCTCAGTTGTTTCGTTGCAAAAGAATTGGAAGCATCTTTCTACACTTCTCGGAAGCCTTCATCCAAACAGCTTGAAGCCTCCTTTCAAGAGGTTCGGAAGCCTTTTTTCAAGAGGTCCGAAAGCCTCATTCCAAGAGGTTCGGAAGTCTCCTTCAAGAAGTTTAAAATCCTCCTTTAAAGTGGCTCGAAAGCCGCCTTTCAAGAGGCTTGGAAGCTTCCCTTCGAGTGGTTCGGAAGCCTCTTTACAAGAGGCGCGGAAGCCTCCCTTCAATTCCTTTTTCAAGATGCTTGAATCTTACTTTCAAAAGGCTCAGAGGCGTCCTTTCAAGATGCTCAGAAGCCTCATCTTCAGTGACTCGAAAGCCGCCTTTCAAGAGGCTCTGAAGCCTTTCTTCAAGATGCGCGGAAGCCTTCTTTTAAGAGGCTCGGAAGCCTCCCTTTAATAGTTTAATAATTTAACATTAGTCGATGTCGGTGATATTCGCCAGAAAATTAGATACAAAGCGTATGGAATGTACTCTTCAGGCTATATTCAGCGTAAATCTATCGATTCATGTGTATCATATTGCTTTGGTTTCGTTAGAATATTGCAAATGAAACTACGAAACAACAATAAACGAAATTAGGCACCGTAATTACTCTCATATGCCTAATTTCGCGCACAAAGCGAAAATCTAAATAAACACACTTGTCATTAGACGAGTTTGTACTATTCCATTTAATTCCACTACTTTATTGCACCTTTGATAGATACGTATTTTGACCTCAACAGTAAGGCCGTCTTGAGTGTCTCATACTTGACTCGACCTTGTCGAAACAAGTGAATACATTCCACTAAAATCTTTTAAAAAAAATCTTACAAAATATATAAAATTTCACACTTTCTAAAAGTAATGACGAATAAACTGCCGTTCTACGCAATATTGTCCCATGTTACCTTTGATGAAAAATCTCAAACTCGAGTCAATTTGTCCCACTGAAAACATTAGGTTGTTGTTTGATGATAACTGAGACTGAAAACCGTTTAAATAAGTAGTGATTCGTTTCATGTACTGGAAAGTGTTGCCTACGCTCATAACATCAAAAAAATTTGTTAAATTTAAAGATCCAATCGATTTGTGGGACAACTTGACTCGAGTTTGGATTTTTTCATCAAAGGTAACATGGGACATTTATGCGTAGAACGGCAGTAAACATATCCAACAGAGCATAATGAATACAAATATTTCCAAAAAGTAGTCACTTTTGTACAGTAAAATCATTTGTTTACTTAGGTTCTGCGTCCCTGCACAAGGCCAGGGTGGCCACTGAACCGGGAGAACCGGGAATTTGATAGAACCGGGAAAAACCGGGAAATAACCGGGAATTTCGTTGACACTGAGTTATTCTTATATTTTTACTTGATATATACCGATTTCTCGTATTTTCTTAAATTTGTTTTCTAGGAACTATTATGGGTCAAAAGGTTCCAATTTTGATGCGTATTTTGAATGAGTTTTGTTTTTGAGTTCGTTTATTTGGTAGGCCCAAGCGTGTATAACAATTTACGCAGCAACAGCTTTTTTTTTAGATATGGACAATCGATATCAAAATGAGTTTTACTATAATAGTGTTTTATAGGAACTATGATAAGGATGCGTGTTGTTGAGATTTTTGTTATCTCAGTATTTAATAATGTACCGGATTTCAGTAATTAATAAAATTTTGATTTTTGGTATAAAATATTGGAAATCTCAGGACCTAAATATATTAGGAATCACTTTTTAATTCCACGATTTTCACAATAATATTATTCTTCTCAAAAGAACAAGATTTATTCCGGATATCAGAATTTCGATTCCAAAATTATTTTGCTATGTCAGTTATTTCCGTTAAATCGATTTAAAAAAATCTGTCTGTTCTCATTTTATATATTTTCAACATTTGAAATCTATTCATTGCTTTCGGAGTATTTTCACAGTTTAAAAATTTTTGGGTGGTATTTGAATACCAAATCTTGAATTTGAGTTGCATAATGTTCATTAAAGCACCCATTTCGTTGGTATGGAGAATTAGGCCGTTTTATTACTCAAAGACGAACTGTATTACCAGGTATTAGGAATTGCAAAAAATACATTTTGAAGAAATTATTTTAAAGTTGCAGAGATTTTAGAACTTTGGAAATTCGTCATTGCAAAATGAAGACACTTTTTTTGCAATTCTGAATCCATCTAAATTTGTTTCGATAAGTTTTCCAAATCCATCTGAATTTGTTTCGATAAGTTTTCCAAATAAAATCCAAAGAATTTGTCAAGGAAACTCTTTAGAATTCCTGAGGAAATTCCGAAGAATTTCCCAAAAAAACAGCCAAAATAATACCGGAAAAATACCGGACTTAGTTTAAAAGGATTTCCTGAGGAAATTTAAAAGAAAATAAGAAAATCTCAAAGAGGTTTCAAAGAATTTCCAGAGGAAATTTTCCGAAAAAAATCCAAAGAATTTGTCGAGGAAATTCCGAAAAATTTCTCGAAAAATTCCCGAAGAATTTCCTGAGGAAATTTTGGGGATTTTCCCGAAGAAAATTTAAAAAAAAATCTAAGGAATTTCGAAAACTTGCCGAGGAAATTCTGGAGATCGCTGAAGAACTTCCCAAAAAACATTTTCAAAAAAATGTGAAGATTTTTTTTAAGGAAACTTTCGAAAAATATCCCGTAGATATTTCGAAGACTTTCTACATGAAAATTCGAAAAAAAAAATGCTGGAGAAATTCCGAAGGATTTGACAAAAAAATGCGGTTGAAAATTCCGAAGATTTTTTTTAGAATTTTCCAATAAATTTCCCGAGGGGGCTCCGAAGAATTTTCCGATGAGATTTCGAAGAATTCCCTTAAAATAATTGGGATAGTTTTGATATTTTAACAAAATTTAGTAAATAAAATCCTGGAAAATCCTTAAAAAAATTTGTTCAATCAAATGTTAAAAAAATCAAATGTTAAGTAAAAGTATTGCCACGCCGATTTATGCCGCCGACTAAAATTAATCTCGACTTGACGCCGATAACCCCGCCGTCGTGATTTCTGGATCTTTATGTCGAAGTTATTTTTCATTATTAGCAAAGACACATTATGTAATAATTTTAATGAGGTTTATCAACCAATAAAATATAATATTTTTAGAGCATGAGGTATACATTTTTGAATAAAGTTTCTGTGAGAGCAGTTGGCTTATTTTTTCTGATAGTTCAGTTTTAACACGAATTTGTCCAATGCATCCAAAAACCTATTCGTTGATCATATCCCATTTTTGATGCACCACATGTGGGGAAGTTTGTATATGTGAACCGGGAAAACCGGGAAAAAACCGGGAATTTGAAAATGGAAATTGAGTGGCCACCCTGCAAGGCGGTCGAAGGGAGGATCAAGTTAAAATATTTTTATTTGGTGTACTAAACTAGGTTCAAATTGAAAAAAATAAACAATTTTTAGATGCGCCTTTATTAGTTTACTTAGTTAAGATTATAAAAACTGTAAATATTGGGTGGATTCGAAATTGGGAATTCCGTGCAATTTGGATAATTTTTGTAATTCAGATAAACTCAACATATTGAAGATAAATCGGAAAAGTCGGGTTAATGAGAAAATTAACAAAAACAAAAACATAAATTCTAATTAGCCTAATAAACCAATGACATTAATCTGACAAATCATCTGCTACAAATGTTTAACAAAATATGTATTAGTAGTCTTCGTGGGGTCCTCCTTAGCCGTGTGGTAAGACGCGCGACTACAAAGCAAACTGTAAATATAAGATAATGAAAAAAATGTTCCATAAAACTAGGAGGCACTGTAGATCGAAATGAGGTGATTGTTTCTTCCTTTCAACTGAAACTCATATTTATCCTGGTTTGTCCATTTAAATAAAGCGTTAATTATATTGTTTTTAATTTCTGTATTTATCAGGTAAATGTTAGTCACCTTTAATGTTTTATGTTTCTCCCCCAATTTTTGTCGTCGTCGATGGTGAACAACCCCTATGTATTGAACAACATTTTTTGTCGTCGTGTGCATTTTGTAAGGCAGCACAATGAAAGTCCCATTTCATTCATTGAACATTTTTTAAAGTACTCACTGTCTACTTTTCACTACTATTCTTTTCTTATATCTTCATTTTTTTTAAATTACCGTTTATTTAGAAGGCTCATTTGCCGTGAAGCGTAACGGGGTCGAAATCATGCTTTTCAAATACAGTTTTTCATGATTCTTATACACTAATGTTCGTTTTAGGAAACCGAAAGACTCGCGGTTTGGTCGAGATTTTGAAAAATTCAATAAAGGGAAGGAATTTAGGGTGCCTAATTAATTACAATGCTGATGTTCACATAGCTGACATCCTTGGAGATGTTTCACATCTGTAACGGGACTAACAAACTATTTTTGGGAGACAACAACAAGAGGAAGACATTAACGACAGACATTGAAATGGACAACAAGAGGAAGACATTCGTAATGGGGTACGACATACAAGGGGACGGGCAGACTTTGATTACAGTCTAGCATCAGTAATTTTCAAAAATTGGTAAACAAGTAACATGTACTCAATATCAAGGCCCGCCAACACTTCCCTAATAAATAGACTTCGGTTGTTTTCCTCGGACTCGGAGATGTTCAGTTATTGCAGATCTGGGTCTACGATGCTTCTCGCACGCCCACACGACATGATCAATATCGTGATAATCTACCTCACAAATCTCGCTTAATTTTTCAAAAGGACCTAAGTAACATTTTTTTCATGAATTAATTTGAATACTGCAATCAATAGCTTTCATGCTGTTCTGTTGATTGCGCTATTCAAATAAATTCATGAAAAAAATATTACCAAATCACTTTGAAAGATTAAACGAAATGAAATGAACAGTTTCAAATCATGTAGCTTGATTGATCACACTTAAATTTTAACAAAAATAATAGTTTTAGTTTAAACAAATAACATTGACTTTTCGAAACTATTACAATCTTAATTTTAGAATAAACTAAATTCATGGAGAGTTCCAAAACGGTCTTGTAAATTTACAAATCGTGTGTTGCACCTTTATTTGTCCCTGAGCATTTGTGATGTTTGATCGGTATTTTTTCGATTATATTATGGGGTGCTTATCTTTCAGTCGTTTTACATCGCCAAACGCTACCAGTGTAAGTGTGGAACCATTAGGCAAGGCCGTACTCTCACACGCACGCCCGTTCCGTACTATCATCATCATCTCTCTGGTCTATGCCAGTCGACACACAGAGCACCAGATAGGAAGGAACAAGCTGCCTCGATTGGACGGTGGCCACCAACTAGGCAGGGCAAATAATATGGCGATTGACTTTCTTCCTTCCTTCACTAATGCAGTCGTGTAAATATTTTCGCGTGTTTCGTTGTTTGGAAAGTTGGAAAAAATAGGCAATCTTAATAGTGAATACGCGTACGCAAACCCGGGGTACACCCTGGCCTGTTAATATCGTGACTATTTGGTGTGATATTCTCTGAATGTGAGCTTCCTCATTGTGGCTACTCAGTGTTGTGTCGATAAAACCATCCAACAAAGATCCATAAATCTTGGTGCTAATTTGCGAAATTATCGCAACCGTGTTTTTTCTTTCTCCTTGTGTGATTGTCCGTCACGCGCCAGATAAGTCCGGCCGATTGTGGTGATAGTGCTATCGGAATCAGAAAACGCAGGAAAATTGAAGTGGTGCAGAAAATGCAGGGTCAAATTCCCGGCGCTCAGGCGGCGGCTCAGCCCTCGCCAGTGCCGCAGCAGATCCAGGTCCAACAACAGCAACAGCAGCAACCCCAGACGGTGGTTATTCAACAGCAGGCCCCGCAGCAGGCCATTCAGGTCCAGGTCCAGCAGCAGCAGGTCGTCCAGAACAGTGTCAAAATCGATCAGAACCAACAGTTGTCGTCAGTCGGTAAGTTTGCCTCTAACTAGTTTTATGTTTTTTCTAGTCTTACTAATGTAAGCATCGAGCCTTCCAAGCTGCGATTAGGTCATTTGTATCAGCGCTCGATAGAGTGTAAAATAGTTTTCTCCGTTCAAGAATCTTATGACGGGTGTTTGCGTCATAGCGTAAGCGTACGCTTAGCGGACCTAGTGGATTTTCAATGCTATTTCTCGTTATTATCAACTTCTAGACCAACAGAAAGTTGAACATCATTTTATTGTTGATTTTTCTTAATCATTTTCATGATTCTTCGTTTCTCATTTTTTATATATTTAATAACACCGCTACTACCTTCCTCTACATAGCCAATCTTTGTTAGAAGGGAAAATCGCGGATAAAAAATGGAATCGTAATACAGTGCTGCCCTGTTTTTGAGAATAAGCGTTATCCAATGGAAGTCTTATTTCTTCCAACGCATTTTTGTTTGATTTTGTTTAAATTAAAAGTGTCATTTTCGATTCGAGTGACTTTTTAAGTTCGACTTGTCGGAAATATTTTTCGGCAATTTATTAAATTTTTTTGCAAAATGTTTCAAAATTTCCTCGGTAAAATCTACGGAACATCTTGGGTAAATTCTTCTAGAACTTGGAATTCATTCAGAAAGTTCCATGTTTTTTTTAATTCTTCGGAATTTTCGCGGTGTAATGGGGTAAAGTGCTCAATAGTGGACCAACAATCAATAGTGGACCCTCTAGCCATTTTTTCATTATTACAGCACAATGTAAACATTCTGCTATGAAATTCCATCAGGAGAACCTACCTTACAGTCCTATGAATTGATTACATGCATTGGAATTACTATGGGAAGTAAAATTAGATGATTTTTTACAATTCTAAAAAAATAAACACGAGAGTGTCCATTATAGGGATATTTTGGGGGGTCCATAATAGGGAAGAAGAACGTCCTGAAACGGAACATAAAAATAAAATGAAGTGTCGAATATAGGGAATGGGTTGGTTCAAAAAATCGATTTTGCTCCATAGTGCTCATACGATTCTTTATCATGTTCTGAGTGTCCTCTGAAAATTTGAGCCCGTTTGGATTAAAACTGATTGAGCACAAGCGATTTCAAGTTTGCATGCAAATTAGTATGGGGAAATACTTTTTTTCAGTATACTGTAAATGACGCTTCCCCATTACGCGCAGGTTGAAAGAAAACCTACATAGCTAAAAGGAATACTCAACAGCTTTCACTCAGTGAAAACCGCATCTTGTTTAATCGTTTAAATAATTAGTAATCGAATTTAATCTATACCATGGTTTTCTGTAGCTAATTGCATAACTTCTCAACAGGCAACATTGCTGCTTGTGGCGCGAAAGATAGCACACACAAATTCAGGCTACTATGTTGCACTGCACATTTCAGTGATGCCCTTAAAGATGTTTAACGATCATGACTAAAGATTCGCAACCTGTATTAAAATCGATTAATAATTATTGGGGCGATTAATCCACATGCGGTTTTCGTTGGGTGAAAGCTGTTGAGTATTCCTTTTAGCTATGTAGGTTTTCTTTTAACCTGCGCTTAATGCGGAAGCGTCATTTACAGTATACTGAAAAAATAAATTTCCCCATACTAATTTGCATGCAAACTTGAAATCGCTTGTGCTAAATCATTTTTAATCCAAATGAGCTCAAATTTTCAGAGGACACTCAGAACATGATAAAGAATCGTATGAGCACTGTGGAGCAAAATCGATTTTTTGAACCACCCTAATAGGGAAGCAATTTCCTATTATGGACCCCCTTGGGGTCTACTATAGGGCAAATTCAGTCAGACTTCAAAATGTTAATTTGAACGAATAACGTCGTGTATTTGAGCATTTTGTGTATGTATCGTAAAGTGCCGGTCTAGGCAATTTTCGAATTGGAAATTGTCTCGAAGTCCCTGGGCATAAAAGTATCATCGTGTTAGCCTCATGATATACGAATGCAAAAATGGGTACTTGGCTTAGAAACCTCGCAGTTAATAACTGTGGAAGTGCTTAATGAACACTAAGCTGCGAGGCGGCTCTGTCCCAGTGTGAGGAAGTAATGCCAATAAGAAGAAGAAGATGATCATCTCATCTGTCTGCTTTCTACCGGGCAAACGCATTCGTTTAAAGAAGGCATTATTTCTAGATCAACATTTGAAAAGGGCGTAACAGCCAAAATTAATTCCTTCTGATAGTTCGTCTACATATATAGCTATATATGTGAGCATGAGCATGAGCATGATTGACCGCCCACGGTTGCTACTCTGTTATTGCCAGGTCAGCTATAATTACACAGAGAACCAACAGATGAAGTTTGGGACTAACATCATCTTCAATGTGTAAGAACTGGTGACCCAAAAATAAGCAATACCAGCGCCGGCCGTGTCCGAATGCAGGTCAATTAAGGAATGGGTAGGAAAATGTTGACATGATACTCGCTTTGATAGAAGCCGACGAGTCATCTGCACTTCCACGAGAAAACACTGGGATGTTGGATATATGGGGTAGGTATTGTGGCAGGGTTCGTTTTGGTAAACGGTATGCCGTGTATAGCGTGTAGTTTGATCAATTCAAAAGATAATCGAACGAACACTAATTATTTTAATTACCGACCGCACTAAGCAGAACAAAATTGTCGATGACCAGCGGATCTCTCTGCTAACCGCACAAAGCAGAACAATATCTTTGATGACCAGCCGATCGTTCTGCTTACTGACGCGAACTGCATCTTCACTTTCTAATTAGTTTACTCACCCGCACAGAGCAGAACAACATTTCGATGATCGGGCGATCGTTCTGCTAACCGCACAATATGTGGACGAAGAACCAGAAGGAATAAATTTTGACTGTTACGCCTTTTCACCTCGAGGGTAACATCATTATCGCACGTCACTAATGTTCCAAGATACTGCGTCGCGTCCGCATGTGCAACCTGTGCACTGCACAGGTAGCAATTTTGTCCCTAACATTTAAACTCTCAAAAGATTTCTTGTCATTCTTATACAAATACTTGGATCATGTGCTGCATTTGTCATATGTTTAGTACAAGTATAAATACATAATCGTAAAATATGCACGGAATTTTTACAGGCGACATGTGATATGAGGCAACCGAAATGCTACGATGGGGGCGCGTTATATTTTACTCCACGATACCGAAACGGCGACGCACCGCCACATGTTGTCCGACACGTGCACTTTCAGCAGAGAACGGTTTGCCATGCATCATACACGCATTATTTTGTATGTGTAGGTCATTCGCTTTAACCGCAATCGGCGATGTATAGGTAGCCAAAGCGTTCATCGTTTGCAGTGCACGGTTTGGTGCCGATGCAGAAAAGCTCATCGGTTTGGTGCCTACCGAGTAGGTAACCCATACCGCTTCGAACAGCGCATGCGCGTTTGGTTGAAGAGCGCGCAATCGGAACAAAATAGAAAAAGAAAAGAGGCGGTGATTAAATGAATTTTCTGCTCTCTCAAAGCGTTCCATGGCGAAAGTCCGGGTTTGAATAAGCACATTGGATCACAAGCGTTTTAATATTGGGATTATGGCTTATGATGAATTTTTTCGTCAAATCCAATATCCAAAAGCTATTCGTATACCATGTAGACAACTTAGCGGGTAGATTAGCGGTAGAAATTAATGAAAAATTGCATGATCAGATGTGTACGCTGATGGAGGGAAGTACACATCTAAAAATGTTCGACATCTGTCCACGTGGTATGAAAACAGCCCTTCGGAAAAAAAAGATTCATCTAAGAAATAAACTAAAATAGAATAATTAATAATTGAGTAACGTTTAGATTACAGATATGTTCCGATTTTATCACGTTCCGATTTTATCACGTTCCGATTTTATCACGCTCCGATTTCGTCAACAAAATTATTCCGTTTTTATCAACAAGAAAATTCAATCATTTTTAAAATAAACTAACTTGGATTAGTTTTATGTTCAATGTTGTAGTTATAATATTTCAAGCACTAACGGTAATAAGACCGTAACTAACAAGAGAGGATTCTTTTCACCGACTTCCCCTCATCGAAATAAAAGTGATAAGGGTTTATTTGCCCTTAAGTCGAAGCAAAATTCTTCACACAACCAAAGACAGTTCTTTATGGGTTTTTGCAGTAGAGCAACAGAGCGGAGGAGATGGCGGCCATGTTTCACTCAAACTCTGACAGATAGCAATGGAGTTTTACATAGGAGGTAAGAGCAGAATTTGCTTCGACTTCGCGAATTACTTTAGGACGAAGGATTACATTGGTATATATATAACTGAAAAATCGTTGAAATACTTTTTCGGATGTACTAGGCCGTCCAAACTATTCTGGAGTACATATCCTTGAATGCATCAAGAAATATGTCTACAAAAAAAATGTCCTAAGCTGAGATATATGCCCAAAAATATTTATGTGATCATAAGACATAAACAAATCGCCTGCTTTGAGCGTGTTTACAGCAGCATACAAGGAGTTAACTTTCTCAAATCAATGTGGCGAACGGCTTATTCCGATTTTGTCACTGTTCTGATTTTATCAACTGAAACTCACGGACAGTGTTTATAAAAACGGAACATATCTGTATAAGCTTCATTGCAGAGCCCCATTTTTCTGATATGTATGGCATGCTAATTACAAATGTGTGATAAGAAAATTATTTTGAGCTTTTTAGTGGCATGTCTTCACTTGTCATAAGACGAGTTAGTACAATCCCATTGAATTCCACCACTTAATTGTATCTTGACAGATACGTATTTCGACCTCAAATGTAAGGCCGTCTTCAGTGTCTCGTACTTGACTCGACTCGACAAGTCGAGTCAAGTACGAGACACTGAAGACGGCCTTACATTTGAGGTCGAAATACGTATCTGTCAAGATACAATTAAGTGGTGGAATTCAATGGGATTGTACTAACTCGTCTTATGACAAGTACAAATGTGTATTACCTGTCTAATCATTTATTTAAATTGTATGAACACATAATTATTATTACTTGTCTCATTCTACGAAATAACTTGAATTAAAATTAAAAGATACCGTTTCATTGAATAGCTGTCTTATTTGTCATATTGAAAAGCATTATGATTCTCAGATTAGTTTGTTTTTCAATTATACCCACTTTCACTTTAAGTTTAGTTTGAGCTTAATTCGAAAAATAAGATGTAGCTTAGAAGCAGATAGACGAAACATATGGGAAAAACGGTTGAAGATAGATCGTTCATATTGGATGTGTCATTTCAAATCCCTTTTTCAGATCAGGTTTTTTTTTCTCAAAATATTTAACTTTGATACGGGAAGCACGAACAATTATCAACTCGTGTAATTTACATGATTGAATGCTTAACATTTTTAACAAATATAATTTTTAAAAAAGTATTACCGACGCGTGCTTACTCGTAATTTTAATGCTGATACATTGACAACTACATCAAACAACTGAAAACCGAAATACACCGATCGGTGCACAGGTTGAAGAATTGACCACGCGACGCCTCTGCAAGATACACAAATTCTACCACTTCAAATTTTTCACCATCCAGCACCATTTCGCTACCACCACCACTAATGAACCCACGTTGATTGCCAGCGACCATGTATTTCGTTTTGCACTTCCACGGCGATCAATTCCGATAATATCGATATCGTCCGCAAAACCCAGGAACATATGCGATCTTGTGATAATGGTACCGCTTCTTTGCACACCAGCTCTCCTAATCGCTCCCTCGAGCGCTATATTGATCAGTAGATTCGAGAGTGTATCACCCTGCTTTAATCCATCTAAGGGAACAAATGACGTCGATATTTCATCCGCAACCCTTACACTTGATTTCGATCCGTCCAACGTTATACGAATCAGCCGTATCAGTTTCGCCGGAAAACCATGTTCAGACATAATTTGCCATAATTCACTCCGTTTCACTGAATAGTACGCCGCCTTGAAATCAATAAACAGATGATGTGTCTGCAAATTGTACTCCCGGAATTTATCAAGGATTTGTCTCAGGGTAAACATTTAATCCGTCGTTGATCGGCCCTCACGAAAACCTGCTTGGTATTCGCCGACGAAGGACTCTTCAAGCGGTCTGAATACGGGACATAATTTTGTACGCCCAATTAAGGAGGGTTATTCCTCGGTAATTGGCGCACTCCAGTCTGTGCCCTTTCTTAAAGAGAGGGCAAATGAGGCCGTCCAACCAGCTACAGCAGGCATTTCCTCGTCTACCCATATTTTCGACATATTATGGGGCAGAACTTCATAAAGCTGCTCACTGCCATGTTTGAAAAGTTCAGTCGGGAGCTGGTCCTTCCCCGCAGCCTTATTGTTTTTCAGCTCTTTAATAGCTTTTTTAACCTCATATAGTGTAGGTGACTCCACAGCTTGTCCATCGTCGCTAACACTTATTCTGTTCACCGATGCAGCGTCACTTCCACTATTCAACAAAGTCTCGAAGTGTGTCTTCCACCTGGCAGCCACTTCGGTTTTATCTGTCAGCAAATTCCCTCGTTGGTCGTTGCGCATGACGGGAGACGGCGCTGTCTTTCTTCGCACGCCATTGACAGACTCATAAAACCTCCGCATATCGTTCTTCTCCATTTTTTCCTTCGCCTCACTAATAAGTTGTTCTTCGTACTCTTTCTTCTTCCTGATGTGGGTTCGTTTTTCGGCTACTCTTGCTTCCTTGTACCGATCTCTATTCGATCGGGTACCCGACACCAAGTCTGTCAGAGAGTGACAGACGAGAAGAACGTTGCCAGAAGCCAGATGTTCTGGAAACGTTCTTCTCGTCTGTCACTCTCTGACACTCCACATCGAACAAACCCGTCCTGGGTTGCCTCTGTGCAGTGCCTTCCACTTCTCGTGCTGTTGTGCTCACCGCTCTATGGATCGACTCCCATAGATCGTTGATGTTGTCGCTAACTTATCCGTTCGTCGAGCTTCTGGCGGTACTCAGCCGATACTCGTTCGCTGTGATCTTTCGTTCGATACAGTTGAAAACCGTGATCGAATTTTACTGACAACGAGGTAGTGATCAGAGTCAATGCTCGGACCTCTGAATGTCCGCACATCGATAACATCTGAAAAATGGCGCCCATCCACCAGAACATGGTCTATCTGGTTGCAAGTTTCACCATTTGGGTGCCTCCAGGTGTGCTTTCGGATGTTCTTTCGTGCAAAGTAGGTGCTACTGATGGCCATCCTTCTGGCAGCAGCGAAGTTTACTAGCCGTAGGCCGTTGTCATTGGTAGCGGAATGAAGACTCTCCCTACCGATTATGGGACGGGAAAAGTCCTCTCTACCGACCTGACCGTTAGCGTCTCCGATAGCAATTTTCACGTCATGCTTTGGGCACTCTTCATAGGCTTTATCAAGACATTCATAAAACGTGTCCTTCACGTCGTCGGATTTATCGTTTGTCGGTGCGTAAACGTTGATTAGGCTGTAATTATTGAAGAATTTGCCCCGTATCCTCAACACACAGATTCGTTCGCTAATGGGTTTCCACCGCATCACTCGCTTCATCTGCTTGCCCATCACTACGAAACCAACTCCATGCTCTGCTTTTCCGCCGCCGCTGTGATAGATGTTATACTTGAATGCAGTGTTGGTCGTGGGGTCCACGGCTCGGAATTCACGTTCTCCGGATCTGGGCTATCGGACTTCTTGAATAGCGGCCTGGTTCACTCCAACCTTCTGCAGTCCGCGAGCCAGAAGGCTCACTCGTCCAGGTTCATTTAGGGTCCTGACATTCCAGGTACCGAGTTTCCAATCATAGTCCTTATTTCGTTGCCGGAACGGTTGCCAAAATTAACGTTCTCTTTATCTTCTATCTCCATTTTTCGTGGTATTTGAGAGGCTTCAGTAAGCTACATTACCGGGGTCGCGTTACCTACATCGCGCTGATGGGACTGCCACCTTAGGTATAGCTGACGCGATACAGCATTTCGTTAATCAGCCGCTGAGTACCAGGCAGACGCTGCTTGAGCCGCACCACCTGGTGAACAGACTCTCGAGGCGTACCTTCTCACTCTAGCTGATGTCAGAAAAACAACAGTGTCCAGGCTGAACTACCAGCTAAATACACAACCCTTAGCTGGCGGTTTTGTCATCGGACGACCCGTGGAAGCGTGAGATAGGAACTTGTGGGGACCAGAGCTCTGTTGGGCGCTCCTTCCTTGTTGTCAACCCACCATTTTGCAGCCCTTTGCTTCTTCTTATGAGTTGCAAATTCGTTTTTGTACAGACATTCGTTTTCAGTGCGTTTTGGCATTTCTGAATGTCACCTTTACACAGAGCTTTAATCAGTCAGAGGGTTCAGCAGATCCACCAAATTCGTATCCGCTTCTTTCCTAATTAAACAGCGCTCTGGAGATTGGAGCTTCATGTCGTCGGCTTTGAAGCCAGCCTAAGATTGAGCTACGTTTTTATAATTTACTTCATTGACTCCATCCAAAAAGAGGAAAAGATGGGTCATCTAAAAGCAAATTAAAGTCGTTCTATACTCTTCCGACCATCACTCATAAGTATCAACAAGAATAGTAAGAACTAGAGCACAGTGTGTTAAATCTTACTCCATAATGCACCTCGAGAAAGTGTCTACCCAGCATTACAGGCTCCGTTAACTGCCTGGCTAATTGTTTCACCCCTCAGGCCATTCATCCCCTCGGCACGGGTCGCCTGACACTTTGGGATTCGATGTTAGAATCTACACCGTTACGCACTACTTCAGAGTATCCATATCCCAGCGTAACGTAATTATGGATTACTGCTTGCAGTTTTTAGCAGCCATTAACAACGCAGCGGAGAACAACGTCGGGTATATGGGTCGAAGTCGACGGAACGATTGGTTCGACGAAGAGTGCAGACAGATTCTGGAGGAGAAGGACACAGCGCGGGCGGTCGCGCTGCAGCAAGGTACCCGGCAGAACGTGGAACGTTATAGACGGAAGCGGAGACAGCAGACCTGCCTTTTTCAGGAGAAGAAACGCCGCCTGGAAGAAGCGGAGTGCGAGGAGATGGAACAGCTGTGCCGTTCTCAAGATACACGCAAGTTCTATCAGAAGCTCAACGCATCCCGCAAAGGCTTCGTGCCGCGAGCCGAAATGTGCCGGGATAAGGATGGGAGCATCTTGACGGACGAACGTGTGGTGATCAAGGAATGTAAAATAACAACATTGCCAATGACAACAACATTGTCCTCTCTTGTAAATGTTGGGACAAACTCAACTCGCAATAAGCGTTTGTCCCAAACTGCAACAGAATAGGACAATGATCGCCTGCCGCTCATTTTGAGAAATAGTCGGTTTCCGATGATGTTTTTGGTTAAATCAGTATCAGTTATCATAGCTTAGACATAAACTTAACCATCTGTACACATGATTTGTGTTTTACTTCTGAAATATACAAGTTATCGCAGTTTGAAAAGTTCTCAACAATTACCTCTCCATGTTTGTTGCAAATAAAATGGAACGCAACAATGTCTTTATCCTCTGCAGATGAGGACAAAGAGTTATCGCTATTCTCTTTTGTCGCTTGTTTTTCGCATTTTTCAGCGACAATTACATTCCTTGGTGGTGATCGAAAGGTGGAAGCAGCACTACGAGGAACATCTGAATGGCGCTGAGAGTACAGGCAGTGAATGTCAAGGCAGCGGAGGATATGACTACGTCAGTTCAGCGGACGATGGAAGCCAACCAGCTCCCACCTTGAGGGAAGTTAAGGATGCCATTCAACAGCTAAAGACCAATAAAGCAGCTGGTAAGGATGGTATCGGAGCTGAGCTCATCAAGATGGGCCCGGAAAAGCTGGCCACTTGCCTGCACAAACTGATAGTCAGAATCTGGGAAACCGAATAGCTACCGGAGGAGTGGAAGGAAGGGGTTATATGCCCCATCTACAAGAAAGGCGACAAACTGGAGTGTGAGAACTTTCGAGCCATCACCATCCCAGATGCCGCCTACGAAGTGATATCCCAGATCATCTTCCGTCGTCTGTCACCATTAGTGAACGAGTTCGTGGGAAGTTATCAAGCCGGTTTCGTTGACGGCCGCTCGACAACGGACCAGATCTTTACTGTACGGCAAATCCTTCAAAAATGCCGTGAATACCAGGTCCCAACGCACCATCTGTTCGTTGATTTCAAGGCGGCATACGACAGTATAGACCGCGTAGAGCTATGGAAAATTATGGACGAGAACAGCTTCACTGGGAAGCTTACCAGACTGATCAAAGCAACGGTGGATGGTGTGCAAAACTGGGTGAAGATTTCGGGCGAACACTCCAGTTCGTTCGAATCGCGCCGGGGACTAAGACAAGGTGATGGACTTTCGTGCCTGTTGTTCAACATTGCGCTAGAAGGTGTCATGCGGAGAGCCGGGTGTAACAGCCGGGGTACGATTTTCAACAGATCCAGTCAATTTATTTGCTTCGCGGATGACATGGACATTGTCGGCCGAACATTTGCAAAGGTGGCAGAACTGTACACCCGCCTGAAACGTGAAGCAACAAAAGTTGGACTGGTTGGACTGCGTCAAAGACAAAGTACATGCTTGTGGGCGGAACCGAGCGCGACAGGGCCCGCCTGGGAAGCAGTGTTACGATAGACGGAGATACCTTCGAGGTAGTCGAGGAATTCGTCTACCTCGGATCCTTGCTAACGACTGATAACAATGTCAGTCGTGGAATACGAAGGCGCATCATCTGTGGAAGTCGGGCCTACTACGGGCTCCAGAAGAAACTGCGGTCGAAAAAGATTCGCCACCGCACCAAATGTGTCATGTACAAGACGCTTATAAGACCGGTTGTCCTCTACGGACATGAAACATGGACAATGCTCGAGGAGGACTTGTAAGCACTCGTAGTATTCGAGAGACGGGTGCTTAGGACCATCTTTGGCGGTGTGCAAGAAGACGGTGTGTGGCGGCGAAGAATGAACCATGAGCTCGCCCAACTCTACGGCGAACCCAGTATCCAGAAAGTAGCTAAAGCCGGAAGGGTACGATGGGCAGGACATGTTGCAAGAATGCCGGACAGCAACCCTGCAAAGATGGTGTTTGCTTCCGTTCCGGCAGGTACGAGACGGCGCGGAGCGCAGCGAGTGAGATGGGCAGACCAGGTGCAAAACGACTTGGCGAGCGTGGGGCGTATCCGAGGATGGAGAGATGCGGCCTCGAACCGTGTATTGTGGCGTCAAATTGTTGATTCAGTGTTATCTGTTTAGATGTTGACTAAATAAATGAATGAATGCTTGCAGTTTTTGAACTGGAATTGCCCCATGGTGTTTAGTTTTGCCAAAAACTATTGATCTGTACTGTACCGAAAAAAAAAGAAAATATGTGCCAATTTGTTTGAAAACAGTTTTTTGTTGTTTTCTCGAAATTGTGTAAAGTGGATGATATGCAGTTTCTCATACAAATGGTTTAATTTTAAAAACTATTTCAATATCAATGTGGAAGCGACGAAATTGTTGTCGAAAAAACAGGAAGGCACTGTATTCCCGTCTGTCTTTGTTATGCTCGTTGGAACGCGATTGCGCTTCTCAACCATTATTCCGTTTGCCTTCGCAGTTACCTACCTATATCCGCTTCGAATAATATGTTAGGGATAGGCGCAAGGTACGGCGTACGCGCTTGGCCGTTGTTGTTGGTTTGACTGACGACACTGCAATAAATAGTTCGATATGCCACACGGACACACTGTAACTACTGCGGCGTGGCGTGGCGGCTGCTTGGTTTAGCGTGGCTTTTAAAAATAGAATGTCAATTGTGTGCGAGAGCGGGAAGTGCACAAATCACGTAATGTTCTTGGCAATGTATAAGATCTCCAGCTATTGAACTATTACTGGCAAACCATCAGGACCAGGGACCAAGAACAGCATTTCATATATATTATGTATACTAATCTAGGCATGGGACGATTCCGCAGTAAGACGCGTAGCTACAAAAGAAGACCATGTCAAAGATTTTCGATTTGGACTTCGATTATTATTTTAGATCAATCATGAAGTACATCGTGATAGTTGTATGGCGTACTACATCAGCAATATAATAAAATTATACCACAAACCTTCAAGTTGATAGCAGTGTAAGAATCATATAAAATTACAAAAAATCTTCCCATAGAAAGAGAAGGTTATTATTATTGTCTTTAAGATACTTACAGCCTTAGGATATGGCTAAAAAAAAGTTAAAAATGGGCATTTTATCCTTTTTATGTTTAGGGTTTTGTTGAATCGACTTGATGAGAGCTGACGGGTTCTGTTCCCCGCTCCGGTCAAATGGATATTTCGGGTTGGAACTTTTCCTGCTCTTTATTCTCCTTCCCTTCCCAGCTATCAATTAATAACTATATACTATAAGGATGAGAGTTGGCTCTAAAGTAATTTATGTTAAGCGATAAGCTTGCAAAAAGCTTAGAAGAAAACAGAATACACTGAATTACCCCTTTTCATTTAAATAGGTCAAAGCCTCAATTATGCAGAAGCAATCCTAGCCAATATTGCAGTGATGAGTAGCATCATGACACGGTTAACTACTAAATGGACGCAGTCCAAACCAACGCCAGTGACACCCATACCGCATGCTTTCCACTTTCTAGTGGTTCTATCGATTTTCCATCCCAATCGATATTTTGTTGCGGTTGCTGCATCATGCTTTCTTCTAAAAAAAAGTGCATTGTTGGTTGACTTGACCTTGGCACACGATATCGCACAACTTGGAAGGTCACACATATATTTACTGTAGGTACCGCATGTCAGCACTGAATATTACACATCTTGTCTCGCCCTTTCCCCATTTGTAGGCCTACTGGAATTGGCACATCGCGAGTACCAAGCGGTGGACTACGAAAATGCCGAACGCCACTGCATGCAACTGTGGCGTCAGGAGAGCAACAATACAGGCGTCCTGCTGCTCCTCTCGTCGATCCACTTCCAGTGTCGGCGGTTGGAAAAGTCAGCCCAGTTCTCGACACTGGCCATCAAACAGAACCCGCTGCTGGCCGAAGCATACAGGTGAGTTCTCGATCCTTATGAATGGGTGCAATAATTTCTTGAATGTCTGGTAAACGTAGCGGTGTTTGATTCAGCTTAATTGGATAAAATTAGAAACCCTTAACGACGGAGACCGTAATGAAACCTATCTAAGTCTTACTTTGTAACTGCCGGATTCAACTCCCGGCAATATACATTTCCAGCATGGATAAGGTTCTGAGCTTCGGCATGTGCCAATCAGGATGTCGTGTTTGTTTTTTCACCTGTGCTTCTTTCCTATCGATAGCCCTGTGCTCCAGTCGATAGTTTTTCATGTTCTTTTTTTTTACAATTTACAGCAATCTGGGAAACGTGTACAAAGAGCGTGGACAGCTGCAAGAAGCCCTAGAAAACTACCGCCATGCCGTTCGGTTGAAGCCGGATTTCATCGACGGCTACATCAACCTGGCGGCCGCGTTAGTAGCAGCTCGCGACATGGAACAGGCGGTCCAAGCGTACGTCACCGCGCTCCAGTACAATCCGGTAGGTGCCCTCAACGGGTTGAATAGGCAAGGAACGACATTGTTGATTGATTTGATTTCTCACTTTTTAGGACCTTTACTGCGTGCGGAGTGATTTGGGTAACCTGTTGAAGGCTTTGGGCAGGTTAGACGAGGCCAAGGTAGGTCGGATTCGAAGAAAAAAGTGCAAACCGTGGTTTGACGTGGAGTTAATTTTTGAAACGTTTTAGTTGTTGTTTGTTTGTGTGAAATACTCTGAGTGGACGAGAATCGGTCTATTCGGTAAATCGGTCTTAACAACTTGCATGCTAACTTTTGCAATAGCGCATCTCTCGCGTTCGGGAAAAAAAGGATCGTTCTGCTGTGAACTCGTCCTTGGGCTGTCCTTAATTTATTTCTGTGAATATACTCAATGTTGTTTCAAGCAGTGCTTATAACATAATATACGAAAACATCGAAGTATGATGCACTGCACTCTGGATCGAGCGGAGAGGTAGGTTCGTGGCGAGGGTTACCAATTACACCCGTGCCTTGTTTTCTATTATCTGTTTTCAGTTTGAAGTTAGATTTCTGATAGATAAGCTTCGGGACGAGTTTACAGTTCGATGCCGCCTTTTACGTGTTATCAGTTGGCCACAAATTGTGAGTGAGTGGGAATTTATGAACGCGATTTACTCTTTTTCGTTCTTTCTCTGTCACATTCGAAAACCTCACCTTGAGTTCATTCACTGTTCATTCCAAATGGGTTTTCAGTGAGAGCGTAATCCTTTTCTGTTTCGTTTTGCTACCAAGAAAACTACTGATCGAATTCTCGCCTAAATGATTTCAGCGTATTTCGTCGCAACATAGAGCTAATTTGATTACAGCTTAGAGCCAGGTTGAAGCCATCCGCCAATGAAAGAGCGAGCCATGCGCCCAAGGCAGACATGCCACCGCCCAAACAACCAATCAACCGGGAGAACGACAGTCGGGAACAGTCGATTTCGGAGCCGACGATTCGCCCTAAACAGCACCTGTGTTTTCGAATGACCGTATAGACAATAATAATGAACTAAGTTAAGACCTCAAGTGGAGCTGTTTCAAGGCGACAGGTAAAGTAACGTGTTTGGCCGGAGTTGAGCTCACTATTTTCTCGCCGGTTAGCGAACCCCTCAATTGAACTAACAGAAGTGCATCAATGCTGCCGGAATTGTTGGAATTTGTTTCATAGACAAAAAAGGTCCAGTACAGAACTGCAAAATTTTGGCAGCATCGATTCGCTGGTTACTTTAATTTCACCTTCCACAATTCCCATCCTTCTGGAACTGACTCAATCGAAGGCCAAACATGAACGATTGCAATTATTTTTCTCTTAGTTACATATATAGTTTCCTCTCAATGCGTACCAACCTTTTTGGGTTTGTTTGTCGATTCCGCCGAAGATGGGCACTTTTTGGAGACCACCCATACAGTCTGCTGACCGGTTTACCTATTTCCTAGATTAGAATTGCGTCATGTCATGGTGCGTTTTGTTGATAGTTTATGGTATTTTTTTTTCGTATGAAATCGGTTTAACAATTGCTGAGCGGTTAATCAAGCACAATTATTCGAACAATATGAAGAATCACGAAATGATCAAAGTTCGAACAGTTAACGATAGCAAAAAAAGATTAATTACAATCCTAGAAGCGTTTAGTCATAATCAACGATTGTGTCAATCATAAATCGGAATCAACTAGGTTTAAATTCCTTGGTGAGGTTTTGTTTCACAATGAGAAATCTATATTCGCGGATTACTATAGATTTCGTGTTACAGCTTGTAATATAATACATTTGCTTAACGTTTTGAAATATAACAAACTTTGGAAAAACAGCTTATTGCGCCAGAAAAAGTAATACTCCCTTATTTTTTTATAAGACTCCTTTTTTGTAAACTATTTTTTAAACAAATATACTGGAAGAAGCCTCGCGTAATAAAAATACATGCAAATTGTATACACTAGAGATCGCAGCCATGTTGTTATTAGAAACCATTCCAGGATTTTTTCAATATTTTTTTTTATATTTGTAGATACAAACCGCTCAATTAATTGTGTTCGATACAATTCAACTATTCCCAGTTGAACTAACGTTTCCACATCCCAAACAACAAAATGCATCATCAGAAACGATCAGAAACATTTTCGGTAGTTTACTGCAACGAGCAGTCTCTTACCACCGATGGATGAATGTTTTAAACGGAAACGGCAAAGAAATGTTCGTATCGTAAAACCTTCATTCATCTCTGCAAGTTGTAAACGTTTAATCTCTTCTAGTGGCGGTTCTGTAGGTTCGTTCCGATGTTCCAAGAAGTTTTTCTTAACTTACGATTCTCCGGTTGTTGTTATTTCGGCATGCTAATTCCGGGCCACAAAGGTTCCGTTTTTATTCTTGTTCCTGCGCCTCGATTACTGGCGCATCGCAGATCATTGTTCACGGTTCGTTCCCGGTTGAGATTAAACATGTTCTTTCTGAATAGTTTTTAAACGGCTTGACATTTATGGTAATTTCAAAATTTCAGCAACCTTAATTTAAGAGCGATGGAGAGGAGCAGCGACATCGAGATGCAGCGGAGCAGGACGGATGTGCGGCTTGGAGACACTTTTTATATTATTGCATAACTTTCTTTCAGGCAGTAGATGTAGTTCTTGTTATTTTTGTAAGATATTGAAGTTAATATATTTTGACCAGAATGCGTTCAAAAACAGAAAGTGATACAACTTTAAAATAGTTACGTTATTGGGTCAATATATATTAGCTTGTATTTTCTATTTGCTGATTGCTTAGGTGAAAAGAGAAACATACAACCATATTTGGAATTTTTGCCTGGTCAACCTATTCATTATATATTTGATGATTTCTTTTAATTATGATTCGTATCCATAAACCATATTTTACCAGATATAACTATTTCAAATCCCTTTTATAAACTAACTTTGATCGTTCTCACATAATAAAACAGGAAAATAACATTTTTCGGATACTGTTCACAGGACTCTTTGGTTAAACATTCAAGGTAATTGACACAATATTGTTAGAGAATGTTATATCATTCGTAATCTGCCGTAAGAAGGGAGATGTGGGGTGTGTTCTTGAAACTGTGAGTTGTATAAAATGGCGCATTGAAGTACCTTTGGTATTTTTCTCAAATTGGCCTTCATTAGCCTTAATAGTTTTCTACCATCTCTTTGTAAACAATTTGCGAACTGTTGTCTGCTACTGCGGAAAAGTTCACTCACCCATCAGACCAACATGTTCAAAATATTTGTATAGTGTAAAACAACAACAACGGTACATGAAATAAAGTGGTTCGGCTACTTGGAATCTTTATTTTGAGCATTTCATGATGAATATCCTTTTTTAAGAATATTTAACCTTATATTCTCATGAATATAACTGAATATCATTCTGAAAATAAAAAAAAAAAACCCTCATTAATCCACCTAGCGGTGTTAAAGCCTTTCTCGTGCAAAAAAAAAAATACTAAAAAATATGAGTGAGTGTTTTTTAGCGTGTTTTGCGCATAGAAAATAGTATTTTGGCTATAACTTCTAATCCCATAGTCCAATCTGGCCAACTTTCAATAGCAAACAATGGGACAGGATTTCCCGTCGAATGAAAATTGTTGCGAGTAATTCGGCCAATGCTAAGTTTTAAAAAGTGTGTCTACAAAATTTTGTACACATACACACACGTACATACATACACACAAACAGACAGCACCTCAATTTGTCGAGCTGAGTCGATTGGTATATAACACTATGGGTCTACGGTTCTCCTATAAAAAGTTTGGTTTTGGTTTAACCCTAGAAAACGCGAGTACTTTCAAACTAGGATTCCGTGAGGATTGTCCTTAACGTGATTTTATCGAGTTTATTTTACCTCTATAATTATTACAACTGCGTTGCCCATTTTCTACACTGTGTCGGAAGCATCAAAAAAGTTGAGAATGAACCGAATGAACTTCACGATGCCAGAATGCTTGAACATGGGAGTGCACAGTACCTCAATAATTCTGTTCAATTTTCCTGGAGACCATTCGGGGAAGTTAGCGCTCCTCGGTCTTAGCCAATACTACACTGAGACTTGGCAGCGGTGATAAGGCCCACCTGCACAGTAACATCTTCCAACTGTTCATTCTGGAAGGTCACTTCTGTTGGCAGAGCCTTATCTCTACGCCAAGCCCAATGACCTGCTGTGATTCTATGAAATTTCCATGGAGATACTTCGGAGTTTCCGTGATCAGAGTGATCAGAATATTTTCGGAAAGTTTGTGTAACTTCCGCCGCAAACTTTTCGGCCTGTCCTAATCCAGTCTAGCCTTGTAATAATATGCTATTGAATAATGTAGACTCCTACACATTTGAACCGGCGCGGCGTGAGCAATTTTGAATCACTGATATTGGCAGATATTAAACAAAACAAATACAAAAAATATGAGGTCGGTACAGGACCTTGTCCTTTTAAATCGTGCCCTATCCCCATCGACACACACATACATACATACACACATAACAGACATCACCTCAATTCGTGCAGCTGGGTGGATTTGTATATAACACTATTGGTCTCCAAGCCTTCTATCAAAAGTTTGGTTTGGAGTGATCATATCGCCTTTACGTATACTTAGTATGAAACAATTGTTAAAAAGATGAACGATGGAATATATGTTAGAGGTAATTCAAATATGACGTCCACTACTTTTTGGGATTTCTAGACCCCCCTCCCCCTTTGTCACGCTTTTTTGTATACATAGTACATGTACTGTCACAAATTCTTAGACCCCCTCCCCCCTAAAACATGTGACATAATTTTTGAACGACCGAGACGCCTGTTTCTTTGTGCATGCCTGTTCAGAGCTGAATCGACGCAATTAAGAAGAACTAGGGATCCTATATTAAGAGATGTGCGAATACTTTTCCAGACGATTTAGCAACGCTGTTACTTTCGTAAACAAATGCTGCCAGCACTTGCCGCACTGAAAAATGTTTAGGCTTGCACATGACTTTACATTCGAAGACACTTTTTGATTATTTTGTCTATCCTCTAGCAGTGCATTTTCGATAAAATTAAAGAGCAATACGAATGAACACGATATAAGGCATCAACTAGACTACTTTTACTTACGAAAGAAAAACTAATTGTTTATTCGATAAAACTTTTCATAAAATCTATTTCATCAAAATCGCAATACCTTATTTTAACAGACCAGATTTACCAGATTATGACAGTTCTCAATGCTCGATTGGCTCAAGATGGCCGCTTTCGCATATCTCTGAATGTAGGATCCCTAAGAAGAACCATTTCAACCTACTGTAACGGCACCTGCACGGAGCCGTGAAACAACTCACTTTATGGTTCCTTTCACTCAAATCCGCCCTTGCGTGGAACAAGCCAAAAAGAAGTAAAATGCGAAAAAATCCAGTGAGTACTTTGCCTTTACTCCCGTGTTGAATTTTCACCCACTTTGAAGTTTCACCAACTCAAATTTATGTTATTTTCACTCACCTGAGAATATGGTGAAAACAACTCAAATATGGCTTCTTCCACGGAACAGCTCTCTTTGTTTATAATATCATTCATGAGAGGGAGTGAGAAAACTAGGGAGTGAGTGCTAGTAATGGACCCCTTAACGACTAAATTTTACTTCAGTTGCTCCGCTAGAGCGAGCCTCTTGACAAATTGTAATTCTGCTGCACCAGATGACAAGCAACAGGTACCAGCATCGTATTTCGTACATAAAACTAGACAAAACATTCATTTTTACCAATAAAAAAGCATTTTAAAATGTTGTAGCTAGCATGCCTATTATGGCCATCCCCGGGTCCATAATACGTAACGTCGAGTTTGTTTACATACGTATTATGGTCCCCCCATTTGATTTACATGTTCCATTCCCACATGTTCCTTGCGCCCCCCTTGTGTGCTAGTAATTGACCCTTTAGCATATTTACATTTACAAATGAGTTAATATATCTGAATTCCTGCTTCCCTTTCCATAACAAATGTATGAAACTGCTGTCCTGTTACATGAAGCAACTTCACCCGACGGAAGTTTGCAGAAAATTGTAGATTCTAGCGTTTAATTTGGGATTTTGTTCAGGAGGTCCATTATACGCACGGGGTCCATTACTAGCATTCACTCTCTATTTACTTTTAAGTTAAAAATTTGAACTTCGTACTCAAAGTTGAGTTCTTTAAACTTTTGTTTTTAGGTTCTTTATTTTTTCGACGCTAGGCTACAAGATTGGGCCGGTCTTTGCGATAAGGCTTGGGAATCCCGATCAGCAAAGCATATCAACCTTTTTACTCAATTATAGCAATGGTTATTAGTTAAAACAACGTGTGTTATAAAAAATGTTACTTTGGTACTTTTGAAAAGTTAAGCGAGAAATGTATCTTTGACTATTTTAAGTTCATATCAAAATTATAACAACATTAGTTATGCTTGTTTTTTTTTTAAATTGCCTACATTTTTTACACAGACATTATGGATTCGTCAGTTGTAGCGTACCGGATTTTTATCCATAAAAAAGGCAATTACCTTTGATGTGGATTTTTGTACCATATAATGTTGATATTAAAGTATCAGCCTCTGTTATAATTATGTTACGGGTAGAGGAATAGGAATACATAGGAAACTATGGCAATTCACCAAATGTCGAACGGATTTCTTCACCAAATGTTGAACGCACGTGCATTTCTTATGGGAGTTCAACAATAGGCGAAGAAATTAGCTGTTCAACATTTGGCGATTTCCCATAACTAATCAAATTTATTACAAATTTTGTTACAATATTTTTCTGAAATAAATAACTTCCTTGTTATAATTTTGTTATGCATTCCTGATCTGGATGTCGCAACTGTCAGCTCTATACTTCGCTGCGTTTCGTTACTCCATAAAAAAAGTCGTATATTCGTAATTGACTTCAAAGCGTTCGTTCAACGCAAACATCGCCTACTACTAGCTCGCTTGTGACATATTTCGGTTCTATTTTTCACTAGCTTCGTCTCCCTTCTACATTGAGCTTGGTTCGTGCTAGGGTGTCGACTAAAGCCAATGAAAACTTCAAACTGGCAGCTCGGTGATTAAACCTCTCAAACAAGTTGAAACCTTATAAATTAAATATTACTCCTTCACGAGATGAACCGGCCTAGGGCTGAAAATCTCGTTAATAAAGACAATAATAATAATACCGTAATCCGGGGGAACATTGATATTTTTTTATGGTTTTGTACACAAACCCCACAATCATGGGTCACACACTTATATGAGTAATTTCCATTTGATCAGCATGCAAAATGGAGTGACTAATTATTGTTACTAAGTGACCCATATATGTGGGGTCAGTGTAAATATTTCTTCCGTAAGTGATATCATGGCTTTTTTCATATTTTTAAAACGAGTACTGCTAGATGTAGAACGTATAAGGCTGTTGTTCTTGATTATTTGATAAATTTAAACTTGATTTAAAAATATTTTTTGCCGAGTTTTTTTTTATTTTATTTTCCAATTTGGGGTAACTTTGATCAATCATTTATTTAAAGAGCAAGCGTCTACAAACACCTTAAGGTAGAAAAATTGTTTAAGCTCTTTTAGCGAAATGTCTTCAACCTTATAACTGTCTACTTAAGTCGAGTCAAATACGAGACACTGAAGACGGCCTCACAGTTGAGGTCGAAATACGTATCTGTAAAGATAACAAAACCTAGTGGAATTAAATGGAAAGTACTACACTCGTCTTAGACCTTAAGGTAGGCAATTATAGTTGAAATCTCTTACGCTGAGGCGATATGTGCATCGATTGTTTCGAGAAAGAGATCATCACCGCTAGTGTAATTATCTGGTTTTTCAACAATACAAATCAAAATTTTGAAACAAAAACCATGCATCAAACCACTTATCACATAACTATAGGTACAAGCTAATTCTTTTTTATTATACTTGCTTTGAGTGCTTTTTTGGTAGCTTGCGGTGAGTTCAAACAATATTGATTTTATTTTCAAATTTTGGCGAAAAAGAAATACAAATTCATCCGAAAGTTATATCATTCAGCAGCAAATTTACTCATGATTAAGATAACTAACTCACAACAAGTACTTGTTTTGTTAATTTATTCCTTTCCTTGAAAATGGTTAAACTGATCAATGTTACTCTGGCTATCAAAGTTGCTTACGGTAATAATAATATCACTCCCAACCGTAATTTATATATAATATCAAACTCAAACTCCCATCATCATTGTTTACTGTCCCTTCCCTATTTGCAACTTCACTCTACACTCTTCATTATCAATTATCTTACAATTCAACTCTTCGGATATTGTTTGGGAAACGGGCATTCCGTAAATCAACAGTCTAGAAACTGACATTCATAAAAGCTTTCTCTCGTTTAACGTCTGTTCTGATTTGACATTATTCCCTGTTGTCCTTAATCGGCAAAAATGATTAGATTCTGAATAGCTCCTCTCCCCTTCCCTTTTTTCGCTTTACCGTGGATTTCCGGGAAATTCCAATTGACCATCACGTTTTTCCTAATTTTGATTTCCTTTGAACACCTTCGCAATCAGCAAACTTTCACTTTCCAAGCACATAAAATAGGCTTCCTCTGCTGCCTGCCTGTTTGACATGCCGATTCCAGAAGTTTTCATCCAGCGAACATTTTTCGTCACCCTCCGATGCATCGACCGGTGTTGCTGCTCCATTCATCCTGAAACAGATTAAATTTTCACCTAGATTCATATTTTAGTTTGAGATTTTATTTATCGGATGCATTCATAAATTTATTGCTGTTTGAAACCTTTTCGAAACCAAGTCCGTTTGCTGCCGCGCACCATACATCTAATGCGTCGTCGTCCTCCCGGAAGTTCCACAACAATATGCAACCTCGAACTTAGGAGAAACGTTAAAGAATTTTTCTTATCTTGCACCACATGCAAGAAAATGACGAAGTTTTAGCCATCAGTAGACATCATCCCTGTCGGCAGCAGTGCTCGAGAAACGGTTTTCCTTTACGGTAGATTTTTTCTAGGATTTATTTACAAACTTTGTATGAGAAGCCTTTCTGATGAAAAAGCGCTTTCGACCAAGGACATAAGCTGTTACATGATGCCGCTGCTAATCAAATATCCAGTGGAATTGTTTTCCTTACTTCTTTCCCTGTGATATAACGGGAAATTGACTGTTCACTGCTTGGGAACGGTAATATACTATGATGAAGATTCGTGGAACTGTAATTATCCCAAAATAAGATGAACTACAATTATCCTTCCATCATTGAACAAATATTTTTCCGTCCCATTAATTTAGACGAAAACATGAACCACAGTGGCTAATTCCCTTTGCAGATGATAGATCCAGTCGAGCAAGCAGTGATTAATTGCGATTTGTTTGTTTCCACAGTTGCGAAGTTTTCGATTTTTTTTTCTCTTTGATCTCGTCGATTGATAGCCTTTTTTCCTGGTGATTAAATCCAATAAATCGTTTCCATTTTTTCATTTGATTTCATTTTGCATCGTGCCCAGCCACCGTCATCAATTTTACTAATAAATGTTTTTTCTCTCTTTCCCCTTTTTTCTTTCCTCCTCCCAAAATAATGTTCCTCATTTGTTACGATCAATCGTTACTTTTTTCCTCAATCCCGGTACAATCACGTAAATTTCATTGCACGAAAATTTGTTTTACTTGAACGTTTCTAAACAAATGGCGATTTGTTAAACGAAACTAAAACACACACAAAAAAACAAAACCTCTAGGCATGCTACCTGAAGGCGATCGAAACCAGGCCGGACTTCGCGGTGGCCTGGAGCAACCTGGGCTGCGTGTTCAACGCCCAGGGCGAGATATGGCTGGCGATCCACCACTTCGAGAAGGCGGTCGCCCTGGATCCGAACTTTTTGGACGCCTACATCAACCTGGGCAATGTGCTGAAGGAGGCGCGGATCTTCGATCGGTGAGTACTCAGAAAAAATAATTTTGACAAACACACATTTCGATGACAATGTTACTGCCAGCTGTGGGAGTGGGAAGCACAATTTATCTGATTGAAGCCATCTCCGGATCGGAAATCCTACGCCTTTGCTAACTGGAGACAAATGCTGCAATCAAATGAGCAGAGTTTTCCTGCTGGAGACATATTTGAATTCCAAGACGTACAAAAATTGTACGTGTAACACAAACTATTTCCCTAAAAATCATCAGTCTCAACGTGATTCCATGTTGGTTACGTAGGGACGTTTCTTGCTTCGGAAAAGCTGTTTTTTCGTTCATATTCATATTTCAATAAACAATCGTATTTTTTATGAATACGAAATGTAAATAATATAGGTATGCAATGTGTCGCAAAAAGAGAAAGTGGTTAGCCCCAAATCGATATCTGTGGTAATGGATGAAAGCGATGCTATTTTCATACAATATTCAAGGCTTGTACCAAACACGAATTTGTGCGAATTGCTTAATGCTATATAATACCAACAATCTATTAGATAAAGAATTGTTACATCGGGAACGTTTGCAAATATCCAAGACAAAACTACAAGAGACAGCCCTATGATTGGCTGTATAAACTGTAGACGTAGAATACGAACCTACTATAAGATTTATGGACGAATCTAATAGATCATCCAACGTGTTCGTCCCTTCAATTGATTGGAAGCATTTAATTCTTACAACCTCGACCAAACCGCGAGTCTTTCTGTTCCCTAAAACTAACGTCATTGTATGCGAATCATGAAACAACGATTTCGGCTCCGTAACGCTTCACAGCAAATGAAAATTTCAAAAATTCGATAGATTAAAAAAATCGATTCTTACGTAAATTTCTAATCGATCGGTAGAAAAAATAAATTAAAAATCGGTTGCAAAATAAACGACTAAAGCTACTAAAGTATTATATCATTTTTTCGTGACGCGCTCATTTTTTAAAATTTTGATGTGTAGGGGAAAACAGTGCAAAACGCACTGGCTCAAGAAAATGGCCTGGCTCTAAAATGACCATTCGATTTTGGCAACAAAACCATTAAATTCTGACAATATATTTTTGACCCTTCCTTCGGAAGTGTCTATAATTTCACTTTGTATGCGTTACGCAGGTGTGTTACGTATTGATCTATCAAGAAATCTCGTGAATTATTAAATAAAATGTATGGTATTTTAAACAAATACACTTTCACATTGAAAATATAATTATAACAAATAATATAACATGGAATTATGCCTATTTTTCTGATTTGTTTCAAAAGAAACAAATGATTTTAATTTAGGAACATATAGAAGCATGTACAAAAAATCTTCTCAGGAAAGCAAAACGTAAAAATTGAAAGGATTTCTCAAAATTTCTTCAATGGAAGCTAGATAGCAAATGTGAGCATGTTTTGAGACACTAATAGATCACTTGTATGTATGTATGTGTGCGTATGTGTGCAAATTCTGAAATTTACTACCATTAAAATCTCGCTCATTTTTAAGGTATTGAACAAGTTTAGTTTTACCAAATTAGGCATCCATAAGGCGAAATATATGTTATTATTGAACGCTATTGAGTTTCGCTCAGATCAATGACTGATTTAGTTAGTTCTGGATTAATTAATATCGAGGTCTCTGGAAATTACGAGTACAATATATTAAACCACCGTTACGATAGTTACTAACCATGTCACAATAGTTATTCAATCCGACGAGCGCCTTATAGATAGGCAAGCGGTAGCTGAAGCACAGTAAGTTATCATTCGTTAAGTTGTCATTCAACCCATGACATCCGCCTTTGGGTAGGCAATTATTTTGTCAGCTTCACGGTAAATCACCGTGGGAAGCTGAGTAGTTTTATCTCGGTTTAAATACTGGAGTCTGGAAAAATTCTTTATAACTAAAGCCCCAAACGCAATACAACGGAACGGCGACGGAAACGGAAAATTTGACAGTTAGCCTATATATTTTCTGTCAAATTTGCTGTTTCCGTCACCGTTCCGTTGTATTGCGTTTGGGGCTTAAGGAAGGGTCAAAATCTCACTGTAGGTGGATTAATCTGGGTTTTTTTTAATCTTTTTGTATTTTTGACATTGCTTCTAATAATCTCATAATCCTCGTAGAAAAACTAGTTAGATCTTAAAAACTGCTTAAAAAAATTCGTGAAGAAAATCACGTCAAACAAAATTTGCGTGATAAACGCTTAGATTCCAAAATCCGCGTTAAAAAGTGTCACAACATGTGAAGAAATGTAAAGCATCATGAGACCATAAAAACCATTCGATTTTGGCAACATAAACGAAGCGAACGTGTTGCAAAAATCGAATGGGGTCTGCATTACCATTACAATTCTCACGGGTAAAAATCCGTTCCCGGAAATGAGAAAATAATTCATGGTTTCATGAATCCAACGTGTTTTCATGTTATGAAAATAAACCATGAATATAAATCATGATTTCATGATTTATTTTCGCGTAACGCAACCAATGCGTTACGATTTGGTTGTTGAGGTCGAAAAATAAAAAAAAGTTCAACAGGGGTTTTGAACTCGAGTACACCGAGTGAGAGTCTGGCGTGCTACCTTTCAGCCGTTCTCACTTCTTGCGAAAGGAGTGTTCGAAGTATAACCGGTTATGCATTTTGTCGACTGTTGAAGATTGCGCAGTATCATGAATAATGTTCCTGAAATCATGAATTATAATCATGATTTCATGAACTGGCATGATTCATGATTTCATGACTTTTTATTCATGATTGTGGGTATGCATTTGTTTCCGTGATATATTAGTTATTCATTATAGAGCTGCAATGGAAAAAAATGAGTAAAATCCCATCGTTTTCCCTTAAATTCAACGATTTGCGATTCTTCCTGCAATCTGCTAAGATAAACAAACAACCATTCGATAGATATATTCTACTGCAAAACATTCAGACTTAAAAGTATGTCTCTGACTGGCTTCTGGATCCGTACTACGGATCCTGCCGATCCGTATTCGGTGTTATCTTAGTGGTGTTTGGGTTTTCTGCCTTCTTTTCCTGTGCTGACTAGTTTCAAGAACAAAAGAAGGATTTTCGGAAAAATATTTCAAAGGTATATTAGAAAATACTTTATTACCTATTATGTTGGTAATTAATTTACAACTCATTCTCTACATTCATTTCAGAGACTTCCAAAGTGTATTACTTTCAGGATGTATTGGCTGCGTTTGTATTAGATTAGATTAGAAAATCAAATGCCCTTGACAAATGGTGTTTTAAATTTAATTTATTCCCTGCTAAAACCGAGTACCGACAATTCGTCAAAATTTACAAATGTGAATAATGCAGCATATTTAGATTAGCTTGTTCCATAATCGAAATCTATTTTCGTTATAGAGCAATTGGCTTCTCATGAATTTTAAAATTACCAATCGACCGGCAACCAATCGGTCTCCACACTCCGCTTTGAACTGTTCTTGCTCTCTGCACTCTGCATCCGTTCGATTGAGTTTGACTTCACGAAACATCTGCAATGGTGTTGATCATAAATGCAGAAATACGGATGCACCAATTCCATATCTTATTTTAACGAATTTAGCGAACGAATCAACAATTAATTGGCATAATTATTTAGTTCATTTTATTTGCCAAATGCAGAACTGTTACAATAGTCGCGAATTTCGCGATTTGCGCGTCTTTTCGCGAATTTCACGGATTTACTCTTCCAGTCGCAGCAATCGCGGTTCCGTCAAACATTGTCGTATGGTTGTTGGTTTAAGTGGACACTTAAGTCCAGCCAGTCCGTCGAATTGTCAGAACGATCATATTTAATTTCTGGATTACCGAAATGCCGAGAGCTTAGAACTTTTGCGGCGCTAATTGCGGAATTATAATTACGACTAATTATACGGAAGGATGCGGCAGGCATGAAGCATGTTTTTTTTTATAGAAGTGCGAGCGGAGGGCAATATTTGTGATGGTATAAATCTCACGACCTTCCTTCTGCCAAACTCTCGTATGAAGGGGGAAAGGGACCACCAAATCGATACTTTCACCTCTAACTCTATCATGAACATGTACGTCTAAGTTCGGAAGATGATATTAGCATTTCCGATATCATTATAAATCGTTTAACTTCACGTAGAACCGGAGACGAGCCAGTCTAGGACTGAATGTCCCCTTAATAAAGATTAGAAAAAAAAACTTCACTTGTACTAACCCTGGTGGGGGCATCCATCAATGTAGCTGTTGTTGGTCGACGGTAGGGGAAGAGGCAGGAATTGCTCCGAATGTTCCTCCAAGATTTCCTCCGGAAGTTCCTCCGGCAGTTCCTTCAGAAGTTCCTCCAGGAATAGCTCCGCAAGATCCTCCAGCGATTCTTCCGAAAGTTCCTCCAGCGATTCTTCCGCAAGCTCCTCCAGCGATTCTTCCGAAAGTTCCTCCAGGAGTTCCTTCGAACTTCCTCCAGGAGCTCCTCCGGAAGTTCCTCCAGTAGCTCCTCCGGAAGTTCCTGCAGAAGTTCCTCCAGGAATTCCTCCGGGTGTTCATCCGGAAATTCCTCCGAGTGTTCCTCTAGGAATTCCTCCGGATGTTCTTCTAGGAATTTCTCCGAAAGTTCCTCCAGGAATTCCTCCGAAAGTTCCTCCAGGATTTCCTACCGGAAGTTCATCCAGGAATTCTTCCGGTAGTTCCTCCAGGAATTCCTCCGAAAGTTCCTCCAGCAATTCCTCCGGAAGTTCTTCCAGGAATTCCTCCGGAAGTTCCTCCAGGAATTCTACCAGGAATTTCTCCGGAAGTGCCACTAGGATTTCTTGCGGTAGTTCCTACAAAAAAATTTCAGGAATTCGTTCAGCAGTACCTATGTGAATGCTTCATGATGTTTGCTCTGGAAATCCCCGAGAAGTCTTGTTACTTCTTAAATAATTACTCATAGAATTTCTCCTGAAATTGTCTCTGGAGTTCCTCTAAAAAAACTCTTCCAAGAACACTTCATAAATTACTTCGCAAACTCCTCAGATATTTCTTCTGAATTCTGAAATTCACATGGAATTTTACTAAACCCACCTCCCGGTATTTTTTCCGGAAAATCTTGGTCTAGAAAATCTTATGCGCATTGCTCTGGGAATTCTTCCAGAAATTCCCGGAAAGTCGTTTACAAATAAATTATTCTGGAAATAAGTTCTCCGGAAATTTAATTTTTCCGAAAAATTTTCTAAGAACTCCTTCCCAAATTTCTCCTTGAATTCCGGGCAATTTCCACGAAAACTTCTTCAGAATTTTTCCAAGATTTCGCCCAGAAAACCTTACAGGATGTTTCCGGGAAATTCTCCGAAAAATCTCCCTCTTTTTCTTCAGAGACTTCTTTAGCAATGTCCAAAAAAACCTACGAGAATATTCGCGAAAATTCCTTCAAGAACTCTTCCAGAAATATCTCCATATGTTTTCCTGGAAATTTCTCTAGAAAATTCCTCGAGGAACTGCTTCGGGAAATTCCTCTTTCAAGAAGAATTCACGACGGATTTTTTTTTGGAATATCCAAAGGAATTCAAAAAAGATTTAAATGAGCAATGCATGAAGTATTTCTCGAAGAAATTCGCAATTGAATTCTTGGTTTGAAACTCATCAGAATTTTTTATATAAATTGTTGAACGTATTTCGTGTGGATTTCCCGAGAAAGGAATTTACGAAGGAATTTCCAAAAGAGTTTCTGTAGAAATTTTAAATGTAGACATATTAGTTCATAAAGAATTTCTAAAAAAGATTGTCCAGTTTCCAAACAATTTTTGAATGAAATTCTGAAACATTTTCAGACGGAAATATTCTAGTACGTACTGCCGAAGAAGTTCTAAGAGCAATTCCTTGATTTCCTGAAGAACAATTTCCCTTATTTGCTGAGTATATAAATTTCAGGTGGGGCCTCATGATATACGAATGCGAAAATGGTAACCTGGCTTAGAAACCTCGCAGTTAATAACTGTGAAAGTGCTTAATAAATAAGCTGCGAGGCGGCTCTGTCCCAGTGTGGGAACGTAATGCCAATAAGAAGAAGAAGAAGATAAATGTCAGGTGCCTTTTGCTTGAACAAATATTGTTTTGTATGACCGAGCATACGTGGTGTGGACAATGCAGGCTGAATAAGGTACCTTTTTAGCTGAATAAGCCTATTTTTAATGAATTAATGTCTTCATCAACTTTCTATTTTGTTAGGTCTACACTTTATTGGAATTGAGAATAAATGCTGCATGATTGTGAAGAAGATAATTGTCATATGAACTTGGCTGAAAATATGTATTTCCGACAGGAGCTAGATAAATGTGTGGTCAATTTTCATATGGCGGCGCGCCGATTCTCTTTTGATGACGGCGGCGGCATGAGAAAATCGTCGGCGGCGGCGCACAGGTCTAATTGCTACTCCACTTTTATCAGCCAATCATCAAAGATCCATGAAATTTAGTAAATGCCGCAATAACATTTCGGAGCTGAAGTTTGTAATTGACTGATGGCACTTTAAATTTAAATGCACTGAACTGTTTTACGTAGTTTATGCCACAGGATCGTGTTATTTATGAGCGAATATTACAATTACAATGCATTATTGCTTATTCATTCTTTTCATTTTTACCTAAATTCAACGATTTGTGAATTATTCACCTTACCCGTAAGATTGTCGTTCAATCCATTAAGAGAAAACAAACCACCATGCGTTTACCATTATTTTACATGCAATTGAGTCATTTCACAACATCCAGGCCCAAGGTTTTGTCCCAGGCCTATTTTTAAAACTTATTTTAAATGTGTTAGAAAGTCATAAAAACCCATTTTGCATCTACACGTTGAAATGGTTCGATACTTTCGTTTTTGTTGGTGAAAACATCGAAAAAGTTTAAGGAGCGCACTTTGGAATGTTCCCCCCCCTACACTTTTCCTTCGACCGCGGTCTTTGTTCTGGTTTTATTGTTCTACTTTTTGTGCGAATGACCGCACACAAGTAGAGCGCAAGAACCATCCAACTGGGTTTGTAAAGAATTGAAATTTTCAAGGATTTAGCATTGATAACACGACAGTAAATTTGTATTCGCGATGCTCATGTGTTGCATTTGTAATTTTCGACCTCTTAAATCGACTGGTCACTGGCGTTTGTTGTTTGATTGGGAAAATTCCGAGATTATTTGGACACAAATTAGGCAGAGGATCATCGCTTCAACGGCGTTGAAGTCACTTGCATGTTTGCATGATTGCATGTTCAGATAAGTTAAAATACTAAGTTATTACGATAATCAGTTATAACGATATCTGAATGTCTCATGATTGTTTTTCAGGCAAAAATAGGCCTCCCAGGGGAAACGATAGGTAGGGATTTTGAAAACTGTTCAGCAGCATATAAGCATAAAGCATATGGAGACGCATGGTACATTTGTGCGATGGTTCATCTTGTAACTAAACTTTCACCGCAAATTTTATCTCATTATTTTTATTGAATAAATAAACAAGTGTGCAAGCATTTCTATGGAACTTGTATTATGGGAAACCTGAGCCTAATTGCATGTTGGGAAGTACATGTTCTTCGTTAACATGTCGTATACTGCGATCTAGATTTCAAACAGCAGGCTCCCGGGCGTCTTCTAAGCAATTTGCACAATTCTTTCACGGTTGTCTAGTCCACCTCATTTAGTTTCCTGCAGTTTGCTAGTCTGTTATGTTTCTATAGGGGTTCTATTTTTTTTTTTGCTAGATCGGCTGGAGTACGAAAGCTGTCATTTAAAATGTAGAATATTTCGATTTACCAAATTCAATATGAGAAGAAGAACTTCAAAACGGAAATCAACCCAGCTTGTCCCTGCAAGCCCTTAAAGCCCTTGCGTATTTATTTGTTTGATACAGATGTTCTAGTTTCTCCATATTGTTCTTTCTGGATTTCATATCAATTGGTCTACCAGGTCAACTCCGCCTGATATCAAACCAAAATCAACCCAAGCATGATCATACCTAGCGCCCTTGCCTATTATATGCCGTTCAAGTTAGTTTAATGCACATGTTTTAGGATTTCCAAATTATTCTGGAGTTCATATCATTTGGTCTAGCAGGTAAGCTACGCCTGGTAACCAATCGGAATCAATCCAGAATGTCCACCCAAGTCTCGTGAGCCCTTGCGTGTTATGTGCAGTCCAAATTAGTTTGATACTGACGTTGTAGTTCTCCAAATTATAATCAATAGTTTCAATGGTCTTGAAAAAATGCTGGACAGTTTCCGAGTCGATTGATAAGGAAATTCACCATAAGATGAAGGAGCTATTAGCGTTTGAAATCTCATCTATTTTCGTGACGGTTCCGAGACGGTTTGGAAATTTTCGTTTTACACCCTGCCTCCGAGCCTTTCTCCTTAGAAGTAGTTTACATCAAAATTGAGCTGCTCTAGGACAAACTTTACAAAATGACTTTTACCACCTGCGGTCATTGGTGAGTAAGAATTAGCTCTAAGATCACCATCAGAAAGGTTTTAGAAAAAAAAATGGACTGCTCTAGGGCGAATTTTCCAAAATGGCCATTTTTACGGTCGTTCTGGATTTTTCTAAAGGCCGTCTGGTGGCCACCTGTTATCATATCTGGATAAGAACGGCAAATTATCTCTATGATCACCGTCAGAAACGGTTTAGAAACAAAATACCATTTTTACGATCGTTCTGGATTCTTCGGAAGGCCGTCTGGTGGTCACCTGCGGTAATTACTGAGTAAGAACTGTGAATTAACTCTAAGATCACCGTCGGTTTAGAGAACATTGCGCTGCTCTAGGTCGAACTGTACAAAATGACAATTTCTTTGGACGTTATGGGGGTTCCGGAAGGCTCTCTGGTTGCCACCTGCGGTCATAGATGAGTGAGAACTTGCTAACTTTTCATTCCGTAATTTTGCATTATCTATAAAGCAAATTTCGGTGTTATGCTATCGTAGTTTTTGCTTTTATGGAAATATTCGAGAATCTGATTACAAAAATAGCATCGTGTTCTCGGAAATTGCAGGGCATGCAAGGGAAATGATTCTTGTCATATTGTGTTTGGCTCAGGGATTGAATACTAAAGAGAAAGAGCAAGTCTCTCACTTATCATCTCTGTATACGATATGTAGCATACCGCGAGAAACTTTTTTCGCAAGCTGTCATGATAGAGAACTGATTCGGGATGCTATACCCCATGATAAATTTCTTTTAGAAAGCTCAAAATGCGGGAAGCACTGGCTCTGATGATGCATTTCTACTTGTTCTACACATCTGTGCAGTAACCAACACGAAAGGAGCGAAAACAAAGCGAGAATGACCATTTTTCTGTGGGGGCTGCCTATCCGATTTTGTTTTTTCGCACTTGTATACAAGTTTGATAAATTTGTTATCATGACTTGTTATGATTCGGAACAGTTTTTGCCTCTCTTTTATCGTTGTTCGTTATCTATTGAGAGCGATTTCTGCAAACCCTGGTTTGGCTTCTGATAAACTGCCGCTAACCGCAAGTCAGACTTATCTGGATATGACATCCATATACAGATAAGTCTGACTTGCGGTTAGCGGCAGTAAAGGCTTGTGGCGAGGTGCGTTTGCCAGTAACAAACTCTGTTGATGACAAAAAGTAGGCATTGCTCGAATATTGATTCCCTGTTGGTCACTTTTCCTTGTGCACATGAGCCTTTTATTTAGTTATATATACCCGAGCCTTCTATCGAATCACTTTTGATTTCTTCCCAGTCGATAAAGAACTAATTTTGTGAGGAATACATGGTGGTTTGGTGCAAATTGGTCAACTGATGGAAAAGATATCTCACTTTTAGTGAATGTGTTGTACTTTTTACAACAGTGCTAATCCCGGAAGGTTCAGTTAAAAACATTGTAAGTCCTACACTGCCGTCATACACATATTTGTCCCATGTTTGCTGGGATTTCCTATGTACATGGGACAGTTATGCGTAGAACGGCAGTACACAGGCTTGCCAAAAACTCCTCGTCGAGTAGAAAATGAGCAAGAGCAAGAGTTTTTTTTTGAGGAGCAGAAATAAGCATCAAAACTCACAACATTGCGCAACATTAAACCCGCACGCTTAAAATCAATAACACAGAGATGTGTTTGCATCACACAAAACGGACCTAATGCGGAACATCCCCTAGATGAGCGACAGTTACACAGGCACAAAAATGCCTCGTACGGTCGTGATAACGGTCCTTTTCAACATGTTAACGTTTGTACAGATTCCTTGTTTCATGAGGAACCAAATACTGTTGAAAATATTGAAATCCAAGCTTCAATAAAACCACACGAGCTATTTTTGTGGCTGTGTAACTATCGCTCATCTAGGGGATGTTCCGCATTAGGTCCGTTTTGTGTGATGCAAACACATCTCTGTGTTATTGATTTTAAGCGTGCGAGCTTGTGCGCCGCAAAACAAGAGCGAGTCTATCTGTTCATCTTTTTCTTGTGGTGCGTCACTCACTTACACTCACACTCAAAACAGCTTCCAAGATTTTTTTCACATACAAAGCGTCGCTCCGGAGGCTCAATGAGTGCTCTTTCGCCCGACGCCTCACTCACATGTGTTTTCATTTTGCTTTTCCTCACTCTGTTTTTTAGGTTTTTTATACCTCTGCTTTTTTACGCTTTCAATCAATTTTGAGGATGCGAAGGCAGCACTTTGCCGATATTGATTTATTTGACTCTAGCGTGAGGAGTTTTGTCAAGCCTGGACTCCTACATGGTTCATTTAAACCAGACGAGAAATCTTGAATGCCAAAGGCAACTGGAATGTGTTAATTAATGTGTTAACTAAAAATGTATCATAGCAAATAAGGATGATAGTGTTAATCAAACACGGAACACCTAGTCTAAGAGATGAATACATGTAATAGATTAGTAGTTAAAAAAATAAGTAAAAACAAAACTATTTCCATTCTGCGAACAAATCTATCAGCGATGCTTCACGGTTCGTTATTTTCACCATGCATGGCTGACGTTTCAAGCTAAGCCTTGAACATACTATACACACAGTGCATATGGTTTTAAAACGCTTTCCGTGCATTCAATTTTCATAGACATCATACGAATATCAAGAAAATCAAAAACGTTACCTTTTCAAACGAACGAACAGGAGATTACCCAAACTACATTCCCTATATGCTTTGCCAGAACCAGGCGAACAGTTGCTCTCCCTGAACCCATTCGGGATGCTCTTTACCGCCACACGCTAGCTTGTGTAATCGTAGTCCCACTTCCAGGAATAATCTTGTCAAATTTCAAGTGGGTGACTACCACCGGGCCGGGAGCAATGCAACACGAGGGCGGGAAACCATGGTCACCAACGACGGTTACGTCGACGGAGAAGAAGAGATTACATTTATCTTTTCATTCCGTTCTGCGACTCTGTTATTATAGTGAATCTTTTCAATCCCGTTTCTGTCAGTTCAGTGGGAAACCTTTGTGTATGATAAGATGGAGTAAACTTGACGGATGATTTGTACCGGCCTTCGCAAGCCCCCCACTGGGTAAGCACGACAAATTCTCCCGTCGTCATTTTTGAAGAAGATACACTTTTCGTTTCGATCAGAGTTAGGCACCGTTAACGCTCGTTCCATAGTTGCTTCCATGTCGGCGTGCTTCGCCGCAAACAACGCTGGCAACTCTGATGCCTAAAGCCACCCTAACAACCAACCTGCTCTCTAGAGAGTTGCCATAGTACTATAGTGGGTATCGCACTTACCCATCGAATCACATGGGTGAGCGGACATCATTTTCTCTCGCCAGTGGTGTGGAAAACTCTTTCGGAAAACTCAACATTTTCCTCCGTTTCGTTACAACTAACGCAACGCCATGGGCGAGAAGCGAACGACGAAGGCAGGGCAAACTACCATCGGCGCAAGCATTCTGCCTGGCCTACCTCACGTTATGTTGAGGTTTGTATCCCGCAGTCATATAACAGTACCATTCCGGCGGTTATCGCGATCGGATGCGGGTTGTTTCCGCCACTGAACTGAACGATAGAACCGATTACAACTCATATTGGGACCTGGACGTAACATAGGCACGCGAGTGCTCCGGAAGGATGCGGTTCGGGCAAAGACAATATGCTGTATGAAATTGTAATTTAGTCGTTGCCTTTATCCGAATCAGCTTTAATGCGAGGCGGAGTGTGGGACTAAGTGGAAAATCATGGATCCGTGAAATGGGAAGATTCTCCCATAAACCGTGCAGTTGATTGATCTCGGGGAGTTCTATTTACATGCGTTGTAGGTTGAAGGTGAAACAAATATCCGGCGAACGCCGTGTTGCAATGGTGGGATACGTGTCTACATGTGCGGTCACAGGATATTGTGTTTACGTTGGGAGAGAGTCCGTTAATGTGTGGAGGTTGAGGGTCAGCAACAGCACGACCAACGTGAGAAGCAATCGAATCGCCGGATAAGGGATATTTAATGATAGAACGGTTCACACAGAAGATGCTAGGACGGTGCGAACGTGGTGACATTGATAGATTGGAAAATAAGGAGATAATGTTACCTTAGCCTTGAGGTGATGCTGGGAGGTGGTTTCAATGTTGTGATCTAATGGATATATGTGTCCTGAATCCTGAGTACATTCATTTTGATTAATTTTATAATCGTTGCCATAACTCAATCTCTTAGGTCTTCGAAGATCTATTTATGGATTCTGTAGCAACGTTTTGAACGAAACTTGTTTTGCTATGTACTGGCTGTACTGGAAACAACACGAGATAACTAATAATAATAACGAGATAATTTATTGGTTTCAACAAGCTCCATCACTTTTTACTCAACACGAAAAAAATAATATCTTTGTCTTGAAAATTCTTTCAAAGCCACGGACTTCAGATGAGCCTGTAGCTCATTTTATAATTTTAATAAATTTTCAGTATTTTATTTGCATTTACATTTTTACATTTCACTCCATTCTATTTTCAAAATATCAACTAATTCACTAAGGGGTCGTACACTTATTACGTAAGCATTTTTTCTGGGTTTTTCGACCCCCCTCCCCCCATGTAAGTTTTTTTTTTCATACAAATGAATTTTTATTTATATGGAGCGTAAGACAGTGACCGACCCCCCCTCCCTCCATAAGTGCTTACGTAATATGTGTAAGGCCCCTAAACAACTGAACAAACGGACAAGACCGAGGGCGAGGACACGTTCTTCTGAAGCTGTTGACATATTTCTTCTTTATACTTTTATGTTAATGTTGTAGCAAAATTTCCACCTATTGCCCTGGTCATATCTGACAAACAATTTAATCCAGAAACGTGAGATCAGTTTCCACTCTGTTACTCTTCGTAAGATATACATCGTCACCAGAATTGCCCTCCGCACGCTTTAAAAAAAACAATCTCTTCTATATAAACATTCTTCATGCCGGCCGTATCCTAACGGAACTATCAAATCTATACTTTCGTCTCTAATTCTAACAAAAGGAAGTTGACAATCCATCTATTTATATCCAAATCTTTCAATCTTTCAAATCGCCATATAAGGCTAATATACGGCTATTCATAAACTTATAAGCATTGAAGTAGCCCTATATAGCCGGTTTGGCGAATTGGAGTGCTTATTGGTTACTTGGGAAGTTTAGCAAAACGAATTTCAAAACATGATTCTTACGCGAAAAAGCCTTTTGATCGGAAGCCATTTGACAGATTGTCACTTGGCCGAATAATTCGTTAGACCAAAAGTCATCTAGCCGAAACAGTTGTTAAACCGAAAACGGTTTGGGTAAAAGGGACATTTGTTCGAAAATTTAGTTTGAACTGGCCGAAACAGTCGTTTAGCCGAACAAGTCATTTGAGCGAGTATTCCGTTTTACCGAATATTTAATTTGGCAGAAAATATCGGAATGGTCGTTTGGCAGAAAGGGCTATTTAGCCGAAAATGTTATTTGGTCGGTTAGTTAATGTCGTTTGCTGAACAGGTCATATGACCAAAAATGTCGCTTGGTCGAAAAATAGTGAATGTGAAAAGCGTGAAGTCTTGACTGATAATTGAGAAGTGAGAAATGAGAAACAAGAAATGAGAATAAAGATGTGAAACGTGGCTGTCACCATTCCTCAAACGTTCTAAATTTCACATGACTGAGGATGAGCTCTGAGCCAGTCAGAGACGGAAAAGATGCAGCTTGACCAATTGAAACAGTTGTTTGGCTCATATTTGAACTGAAGAGCGAACAAGGTTCAGGACGCTGATATTGGGTTCATTTTAAACACAGTAAACCAGAATTCCGGAAAACTTTGGAACGTACCGTTGACGATTTGGCGATGCAGTTTGTTCATTCCCCCGTAGTTTTACCTCCAGAATGTGCAACTTGTGACGGAACTCCGATTCCAGCAGTTCTGCCTGATTTGTATTCAGCAATGCGATCGAACATTCGGCGGCATTGCTGAAGTTGTCTTGTTTTATATGATCCGGAGGTTTGAAAAACCGAGATTTGATGGATCAGCAATTCATCCGAACTGGGATCGTAGAAAACTTACAAAGCAACTGCTGTTCAATGGTGCTGTTTAACTTACGAAAGAAATGAAAAAACCGTAATTTACCAAAAATTCACATTTTATTCGATCAAATTTCATGAACCGAACAAACAAGAAAAGTTCACAAAAAACTATATGATATTTTACTGTTTCTGCGTAAGCGCTTGCATTTGCTTGCGGCAAAAAATGGTGTCAGTCTTTTAAGCGTATTTGCGAGCCGTGAATGTGGGTTGGATTCCGTCCCTAGTCAGGAGAGTTAAGTAAGAACAAGCCTCCTGGAATCCAAAACTCAGACCAATACGAAAGCAACGCACAACCGTCATTTTTATTCCTCCATGCATGCTGCGACCAAACCTGAGATATTAAAAATTACAATTGTGCGTTGCAGGGTAAGGTGAACAACTTTTTTCAACTAGGTATAACTTTTTTGTTTTTTGATAAAACTCGCTGTTTTCGGGAGCCTCTTCGCAATGAGGTAAAGACTGTCAATGTCACTAATAAGCGTCACCAATGCTAAATTTTAAAATGTGTTGTATGGTGAACTTCTAGTGCGTCGGAGACGAGCCAGCCTCGGGCTGCAAGTCTCCTAAATAAAGCCAAAAAAAACTGCTTGTGCGAAGGTTTTTCTATAACCCTGTCTAACAGTTCGTTCTTTGAATTTCACTAATAACGGGGCTATAGCGCTAGTAGCAGTAACTTATACTAAATAAGACATTTTGTTATTATTTAGTATGAGTTACTACAATTGGCGCCTTAACCCCGTAATAGTGGAGTAAAATAACTCTTCAGTATCCTGCACAGATAATCCGGAACCCTCAACGGCCTTTACGGAAACCATATTTGTTGCTAGATAAGCCACCAGCATTCTCCGTATAGTCCGTAAATCTATTCAGGATCACCCTCTCTATCAACTTCCCAGCTGTGTCGAGTAGGCAAATTTGTCTGTATGCCGAAGGATCTCCCGACGGTTTGTTGGGCTTCGGCAATATCATCAATTTCTGCCGTTTCCAACGGTCTGGGAAGTTTCTTTCATCCAGGCATCGTTGGAGGCAGCTCCTAAACATATCTGGATCAGCAAGAATGGCGTGTTTATGGGCCATGTTTGGAATTTCTTTCGGGCCTGGTGCCTTATTGAACTTAAGTTTTCTTGCAGCTACAATAAGCTACTCGTTAGTCACTAGCGGTACCACCGTCGACTAACTCGTACGGTGTAGCGGGCCAGTTCGATGATTCATGTTTCGGAAACAGCCCGTTTACTATTCTGGCTAACATCTCTGGGGATCTTTTTTTTTGTCTTTATTAATGAGACTTTCAGCCCGAGGCTGGCTCGTCTCGTACTGAAAACTAACTTATTACAATTTATAAATTTGGAATAAAATATTTAGTTTTTTATTGTTTTTAATTTTCTTTTGATTCTCGTTAATACTGGTGAGTACGAAGCAGGATCATCTGATTCTTTCTCACTTTCATCCATGGTGTCCTCCGATCTTGGATTCCGGATACTCTGTTTTTGAGTGGTTCGTTTTGGACTATTCCTCTGGGGATCTCTCAGGAGGCTTGCTGTTGGCCCTAGTCATCACTATCCTGTATGCATGTGTCATTGGCCATCCTGCACAGCTGCTCTTGCTACATTTTATCTCGTAGTTCAGAGCTCTGCTCGCTGACTGGAATACCCGGCGTCTATCGAACCTTTCAGCGTCTGTTCTAGCACGTCGCAACCTTCTTTTAGCTCTAAGACAGGTTCTACGAAGATCTGCGATCGTGTTCGCCCACCAGTACCTTGGTTGTCGATTACCAGGAGGTTTGGTCTTTATTGGCATCGTTATGTTGCAGACACGTGTTAGTACCTCGCTTAGTCCTGTAGTTCGACTTTCCCATCGTCGTGCTTCCTCTAACATTTCCTGGTGAAACTGTGAGGTGCGCCTGATGATTCCTGATGATCACTAGAAATATGCCCCTCATGAACCTTCCAGTATGACTCTACCGACCATCCCGCGTTGCAGAAGGTCACGTGCACGTCTAAACCTAAATCACCGTTCGGTCCTCTGATCGTTGGCACTTGGTCTTCGTTTAGCAGGACTACGTTTAATACCGCTAGAGACTCTAGCAGGATATGACCTTGAAATCACCTTCTACAACTACTGGTTTTAAACCAGTTAGTTTCGCCGCAAGAATATTGACTACCCTAGCACAGACAAACAGACATAACACTCGTCAAATTTTCATCGTTCACTGATTTACTGGTCAATTCAAATAATCATTAGTTGGCCAATCGATCACTCGTGGCGCTCGCATCGTTTTTGTTCGAGTTTGACGTTTGCTCACTACTGCCATCTGGTTCGTGATTTGCCTAACTAGCTGAAATCAACAGATGTCGTTAGTGTTCGAACGACTATGAAATTGATGAGTAAATATTCAATGTGTTATGTCTGTTTGTCTGTGACCCTAGTGTATTGCTCTTTACTCCATCTAGGAGGACAGTAGCAGCTACAAAAGTAAACTCCGTTTACCTTTGCTATGGGATATCGCCCACAAGCAGGGATTGAACTTATCATTTCATTATCATTTAGTATTCAGCCAATAACTCATTCCAGAAGCGGAATTCTAAAAAGTGTTGTATGGTGGACTTCTAGCGCTATTTCCCCTCTACAACTTTGTCTAAGAGTACATTTCTCTATGTCTGATATTTACAGCGTGAAACGCTAAAATCATTTAATATACTAAATTGTTTAAATAACATTTATTATCATTTAGTGTATTAAGTGATACTAGCGTTTCACGCTGTAAATATTAAACATAAAGCAATGTTCCCTTAGACAAAGTTGTAGAGGGGAAATAGCGCCATAACTCCACCATTCAACACTTTTTAGAATTCCGCTTCTGGAATGAGTTATTGGCTGAATACTAAATGATAATGAAATGATAAGTTCAATCCCTACCCACAAGTCCAGATTCTCACCATACCTTGTCCGCTATCCAGCTGTCGTTTCCAGAGGGGATGCGGTATGGGTTGGACAGCAAGGCAACATCAGCTTTGCACTCAATAACCGACCGTTGTAGCAGCAGTTAATGCTGCCTTGCAGTGGTTTGAATTGGTTGGCTTGTGCTCAACGAGCATACCGACCAGCCCACTTTCAGTTTTGCTTTATCCAGCACCTTCTTGGCCTCAGCCACAGGGTATTTGGAATGAGGCAACCTGCATTCCCGCATAGCCTTTGCGTAACCGAATCGCGGATGCCTGGATCGCGACATTGCACTGATCTCTCAGTGCGTCTACCAGGTCTCCGGCCTCGGTTATCTCATCCAGGCCCTTGCACTGGATGTTCCATACTGGGCATAAGGCTCTAACTTGAACCCGTTTCCCAGGACCTTCCCTGTCAACTTCTTATACTCAGAACTCTTCTGAGCAGCACCCTGCTTCGAAACGAGAATTATCTCGCATTTCCGCGTTCGACGGATGCAGTTAACATCTCCTCCTAGACTAGAGAGCTTTTTGTTACATCTCATAGTCTTCAAGACGTCGGCGTAGCTTTTATCGTCAGTCTTGACAATATTCGCTCTCCTCTGTCTTTTCGCTTGCCACTGCCATTGGAAGGCGAACCCTTTTTCTCTTTCTCACGGGCTCTACCCTTCTTATCAGAGGCCTGCTCCGCTCCATTTGCCGCACTCCTTGCGGGTTGTTGACGACTTCGCTTCGCCTTTTTGGGATACACGCCCTCCGTCCACGGTAGGTCCTCCTCTCAGTGATCCTTAGTTACCCTCTTTGGTGGAGGCACTGTTTTCCGTTGATCCTTGGGGCCAACTGTCCGCTCAATCCTCTCCGGGCGAGTTTCCGCATCTCTCCTCTTAGGCGGCACTGTAACCCTTTTAGCTACATTCAGGTCCGCCACCTGCGTGACCTTACTTAGCTTCGGAGTTGCACCGCTGATGGCCATCCGCTTTTGGAGTTCCGTAGTTTGGCTCTCCGCCAGCCGCTTCCTCTCAGTAAGTAGATGGATCTCCGATTCGGCCTCCTCTTTGGCCTTCACTGCCTCCTTCTCCTCAGTAAGAATGCGAATCTTCCAATCCGAGTTCGCCTCCACGACTAGAGCGCAGAGGGTCAGTACTGCCTGTTTCAGATCCTTACTATAGTTTACGCGAGTATCCAGAAAGCACATGATGACATCTGAAGGCTAAGGTATGAAAGAAAACGAGTCAACCGGCGACAATCGAAAAATGGTTATCACTTTTCAGACTGTTTTTCTTTCATGAAAAGCGATTTCTCCCCGAAAACGTAGAAACAAAGTTTTTTTTGCAAGAAAATTTTGCCAGCAATCGGGAAAAAACATGAACTAAAAATATTCTTCGCGAACTTTTCCGCAAAGCCGGAAAAACTATTGCCGAGCTAGCAAAAAAAAAATCCAGAAAACAAGGCAATTGTTTAAGCTTCTGAATCGATTATAATATACTAATTGATCCAGAAGCTTGAACTTGATTATTACAGTGAGAGTGCATTTTTTTAACGAAAATAATATAATTGGGCACCCTACTACATTATGCTATCGAAATGTAAACAAGTAAAATTACGACCCTTGCGGTATAAGAGCATAAACACCAATAAAGCAAGCGAAATTAATCTTTCTCACTTTGAGTTGCCTTCACCCTGATGGTTTTGATTCGAGCACTTAATGGGCCGACTAATCTTCGGAATGGGAGATATTCTTAGGAAACACATTTATCTTCTACTTTCTTGCTTCTATGTTGGCATTTCTTACCCAACTGAGAGATATTATCACCTCGTAGCACTTCCACAGTTATCAACTACAAGGTTGCGAAGCCGTGTTAGCATCATAGCATTTGTTTATCACTTGACGATATCCTGTGCTTAGAGAGTCGAGGATTTTTTATTTTCCAAGTAGGACCGGATATTGAACCCAGCCGCCACCAGCGTCATGCTTTGTTGTCGCGCACCCTATCGCTAGATTAAGGAAGGCTTTCATATATGCATCTATTATAATAGGGAATAAATCGTCAACCCACAAAAGTAAGCATTAATTTTCCCCGAAAAAAGAATTTTCGCTTTTCTTATACATCAAGGCGAAAAGATATAAGAGCATAGCGAATCGAAATTATGTGATTGTTTGCATCATGTTGCTTACGACACTCGATAGCTATTTCAGCCTAATTCTATTAAGGGGAGATCTCCCAGTGCCGTATTATTTACCAATTTCAAAAAATTATAAAAATAACTTGTTGGCATTTATTTGCTCGCAATAAATGGCGTTTGACATGGATTCATGAAATGAGTATGACCAATAGTGAATAGTGCTCTACACTTAACAGTGCGTTTTAGACTTTTTCTATAATTACAATTTATTTTACAATTTACTTTTTATATCGCATATATTTTATTTTTATTTTCTAAGGGTCAATTTCGTCAACTCCACTTAAATCTTTAGCGGCATTTACCCATATGCTTAAACAAGGTTTAAGGCCCAAGCGGAGGTGAAAAAATCGACCCCAAGTCTGCTAGGTGAACCAATACTTTTTTACATTGTTTTTATGTTGTTACCTTGTCTCGAAACCTTTCAATTATTCAAAATGCTAATAAAATCCGTCAAGAATTTAATCTCTAGGAAACTTTTATTAGGGGCGGCGAAATTAGCCGACTCATTTACCCTCAATTCGCACCTTTGTCTACCTTCGACTACGAGAGAGACATATCGCGACTCAAAAGACATTTGTCACTGGCTGTTACCACCGAGCGAACCTTGTCACATGTCAGATCTCATTTTGAGCGATGTTGCGTAAATCTTTCTCCACCTGTTAGCTGTCTGGTTTGATGAAATCAAAGGAGCGAAAAATCTGGTGCAAATGAGTACATGAGATGATGCTATCGAAACCGAACCGAACGAGCTCTGCTGCGCGCGGGATCAGGACGGGAGGTTGTTGACGAGTCGCGTTGTGTAGACAGCTAGGATTGGGCGGATTACCATTCAGCCAGCGCGGTGCCACACTAAATAATAAAGCAATGCGTCAAAGTATACGAGCTACTCATCTAGATTTTGCTAAATTTAGATGAACTTATTCGACGGTTCCGTTATAGTTCATAACTGGTGGGTATGAAATTAAAAATAATGTTCACGATACATTCGATATCATGCTAATGAGTTTATGTCTATAACGAACAGCTGAAGTTACAATTAGAGGATTTCAGCGAGGATTTGCCAATAAATGATTAATGAATTTCCGCCTGAGATGGCCGGGAATGTGTCGAACAATATTGAACCATTTCAATTCAATTTCATCCAGCGTGTTGACATCATTTTATAAATAGACTTCTCGGAGCAGAGTGGAAAAAATATTTTCGGTGGCATCCACTGTTCCCGGCACTAACTGGCACTGTAATGGTTTGTTTGCAAAATTTTGCATCCAGTATACATTGGGCCGTCGTTCACCGAGCGACCACCATCATCATCATCATCGCAAAAATGTTAGAAATTTTCATAAATATTCCGCGACTCTGATTAATGTGCGGCACACACGCAGCACGCTGCTGCTGAATGAAATGTTTGACCGTGAGGGAAAACAATTTTATTGGTCATTTCGCTAAACAATAGGATCGGAATGCGTTCTTCAGTTTTGTATGCTCCGCTGACATCTGCTGAAGAGAATACTTACTGCCATAATCCGGAACAAATTAATCACTCTTCTGTATGACCTTTGGCGATATTTCCATTTCCATATGAATTTCAAACATATTCTTAAAATTGTCTAAGATCATAGTTTTTAAATATAATCGTGTGGGACATGAGGCATAAATTTGTCTCTCACAATGCAAAGTTATTTAAATACGCACAGTTCATATTATCTCAACCCACATAAGATTTAAAGCATCAAAAATACATAAAAATCAATAATGAAACATTTGTACTCCACTTATCGAAAGGGTTCGGTATTAGATTAGAGATTATGAGAAGATTTTATATAGAGCAAGTCTTGAGGGTGATCTTGCAATATTGCCGATCCATCGTTTCTGGCTTTTATTTTTCGATCCGATTCAGTATCCTACCTAAACATGATACGAAGTCATGAAATAGCTAACAAGCAAAGCTTTTAATCCGTAACTGCGGAAAAATTCTTGAAAGCCAGGCAATTTCAAGTGTAGTTGAAACTACTAGGCTAGGAGGATAGTGCCAAAACGCAAAAAGTAGGGGATTGATTTTCAATAAATTCACAGACTGGTACCTTCGTTACCTAATAATATCGTAAGCAGCTTATTATTTAGGAGAGTCACTCCCCAAATCTTGCAATAACATCCGTGCACTATTTTTAGCGCCAGGAATGTCCCATAAATAGTAATGTTCGTAGAAATCAACGCTAGCATTTCTCGAATTAGTACTCCCAATTTAATTTATTAGCTCACATTAAACCTTCAATGCACTTGGCAACGTTCCAGTCCAGCACGCCCACGCCTACGCTGTCAAAACTTGCCGAAATTCACATCGCTTTTCCATTACGTTACCCATTTACCACCAGTCAAATAAAGCGAAATTCGCAAAATCCGAGCATGTTTCTGCGGTTCACTTTTGGTATTTCGTTGTGGGATTCGCCGAAAGAAGAATAAATACCGCCACATCAACCACACCGTGCACTCCTGTTGGTGTATAGACGTAGACATATTTGCTTTCTTCCCGAGTACCGAGTGTACGTCGTTTGCTGCTGGATAGAGACATTTGAGTACTACGTGGACAACGACAGTAAAGACACAGTCTGACAACGACAGCCAAGCGTTGGACAAACTCCGTTTGGTTGTCCAGCACGTTGTATGTCGCGACGACGTCGTCGTTTTTGCTGCATTTCTGCACTCATAATAGGACACCAAAAATACACAGCCACTTGGCTTGGCCAAGTTGTTGGAAAGGAAATAAATCTTCCAACATTATTCACCCGAACGCAACGGTTGCATCCATCAGTCAGCCAGCAACTGCATCGTTTCGTAACTGAATTGCTAAAAAGTACACACTTCGTGTTGAAAAAAATGAACGATCCCCGTAGAGGGCGTTATTATTATGCTCATATTTAGCAGGAACCAAATCATATTTGGATTACCTACGTTTTTCCTTCGGAAGACTTCTTTATAGCCTAACCTTTCCTATTTATCGATCTAATAAATTTCACACAACAAAACTCGAAATAACTTATTAGAAAGGCGTACTATCAGGTGTTAGAATTATAGAATGAGAAATAAATGTAATGCAATTGCATCACCAGCAAAGAGTTACTTGCTTCTGTACACCTTGAAAAAACTTTTTGGTATCCGTATAGCATCAGTATTTAAATTTCTCAAAATTAAACACCTTCATCGAAAAATAATTGGTAGGCGTATGCATGGCTTACACCTCCCTACATAACTGGTATCAAATATGTTTTCGAGAAATTTGCTTACTCCTGAGAAAACCCGCCTTAAATTTTTTTGACATACAAACTTCTGGTGGTTCATGCTGCTTTTCGCGGATATACGTTAGCGCTAGCGCCTGGATGCTGACAGCGGTGGGTAGTAATCCATTACACCAGAACACCCAAAGCCTAATTTAATCATATGGAAATAATCATCTTTATTCTAGGTTGGGCCCATTTGATTTTGTGGCGAAATTATACCATTTCAGTACAAGTGGGTGGCTGAAGCAAGCAAACAATATTCCTTTCGGGCTTCCTGCTTGAAACAAAAATGACAAAATTGTATAGCTATCATTTCCTTACTTTTTACCTTACTTTTTGTGCTTCTCTCTTTAAATGTCGGTCTGTTGATAGAAGTGACACCGCAGTAGTGGTTGAATCCTTTCGTCGGTAGCTACGAATGATGATGATTATGTTCACGTTGTGATGCTTCGACGTAACGGGATGAATATTTTCTACAGTGAAAGTACCTTGCAATGGTAGAAAAAACGCATTTTGTACATGACTTATGTATCTCATTTTTGTGACGCAAGTTGCAAGAACCATATTTAAGGCAGATTCACAAAAATGAGATACATAAGTCATGTACAAAATGCGTTTTTTGTACAAATTCTTCGAAATCTCCGGAATATCCAAGAAAAAGTCTTTGGAATTTTCAAAGGACATTCTTTGGAAATTGTAAGAGAAATTCTTCGAGTCCGCAAGAAACCCTCCAGGATATCCAATGTAAAATTTCCGGTAAGTCCTCGGAAATTTTTGAAATTATGAATTGAAAATCTTCGGAATTTCTAAAGAAATTGTGGGATATTTTAACGAGACATTATTTGAATTTCCCATCAAAAACTCTTTAAGTTCCATAAACAAATCTTTGCAATTTCTGTAAAAAAGCTTTTTAAATTTTCATGAATATTTATTTGATTTTTTTATTAGAAATTCACCAAAATTATTGGGAAAATTCATTGGAATGTTTATAGATTTTTTTTAATTTCCTCATGAAATTGCAAAAGAAATTTAAAAAATCGTGGAAAACTTAAACTTAAACTCCGCTTAAACTTAAAATTACCTCGTGAATTAATTCTAAATTTTCACGGAAAATTACTCGGAATTTTAACAGGAAAACTGATTTTAGAAGGATATTCTTGGAATTTCAACGGATGATTATTCAACGGGATAATGCTTCGAATTTTAAAGAAAAGTTTCGGAATTTTCACGGATAGTTCTTTGGAATATGACCAGGAAATTTTAAAGGTTATCAATCGGGAAGTTCTACGAAATTTCCACGAAAAACTTATTGGAATGTAGACTTGACATTCTCGGAATTTCAATTCGAATTTCGGAAAATTCTTCGGTTTTCTACAAATTTGATCCAGCGTGGAGAATTATAGGTCAGATGCGTGACAAATTTTAAACAGTTGCGCGCCGATGCAAAAGAGTCGGTGACAGTGGCACACACCTATAGGAGGAAAATAGAACAGAAATTAAATTATTTGGTTTCGAGATTTGGTTTCAGGAGCTGTGGACAGAGAATAAATTTGATTTTGTTCAGTTTTTGATATTGGTATGTTGGAAATTTGCTTTTTTAGTAATGTTGACATACTGAACGGATTTTAATAGCTGAATTACTTAAAACGTGTTTGGTTTCCAGTCACGTATGATATTTTGTAAAATTTGTATTAGTCTACGTAGACCGCTAACGTATTGAGTCACGTGATTGACGATAAATTGAAGCCGCTAAGAAAAAAATGTAAAGTACGTTTTCCCACAATAATTTCCATACAAAAAATTAAACCTTCCGTACAAAAAGTGTTACGAGGGGGAGGGTAGGGCAGGGCTGGTAGCAAGTCACTTTTTAGTGACTTGGTCACTATTTTGAGCCTAGTCACTAAAAAGTTACTATTTGCATCCAAAAGTCACTAAAGTCACTATTTTTCGGAAAATGGTCACTAAAGTCACTATTTTCGCACCACCGTTTGTGAAAAAAATTCAAAATAAAGATCATTTGTACCTACCATTATCATCAACCAAATCAAATGTAAATCTGTTAGCAAAATATATAAAGTTTGAAAAATTGCTCCAAGGCCGTCTTATGAAAGGCAGAGTGGGTTCGAATCATGGACACAGACAGACCACACAGCGAAGCTTGGGCATACGTTTAGGTAACGCCGTATATAAAGCGCATGATTGTTACGCAGGGTTGTTAATCGTTAATTTATCGTTATCGCCGATAAAGTTGATTGTGATCAACGTTATCGATTGCTACGATAACGATGAATCAACTGAATTATTATCGGAGTTCGATAAATTAACTTAAGTTAACTCGATAATTTTGCGATAATGGGGTTACTAGATTACGCGAATGAAGTTGGTGTAAAATTTTGACAGAAGCCGAGAATGAAATATTTTTTTTACAGCTGGTTGATGAGAGTTAATTTTGATTGAAGCGAGGCACTCTAAATATATTGCTTAATACCTGCTACTCTACGAAACGATGAGAAGTGAGGTGCTCTGTTGGTGGTTTGGAGTTTTTTTTTTACTATGCAGCATACATGTTCCAATAAGAAGATAGCAAAAATTTGCAGTACCCAGGCGGACTTAATTCTCTGAGACAGTGACACTTAAATATAAATACGCTTTTAATGAAAGAGCATGAACTAATCCTTATCGTATAAGCAAGAATATTCACCTGGATTCGGAACTCCCACGGCAATATATTGGGATTCAAGTACTAGAAATTTATTTGATGCAGTGATCTGTTGTGGTGCATTCCAGGCAGCACCAGTACGGACCAGTAAACATTCTCTCAACAGTTTGGTGGACTAGCCTCGTCACCTATTCAATATGATTTAGTTGGACTAAGCAGTTTAGTCTTTGAGTCATAAAATATTCATATAACTGGGTGCTCCAGTTCTTCTAAACAGAAGTTTTGTTAAACATGCTAGATTAAACAAGTATGGGTAGACATTTAAAATGCTCTCAGATTCTCTACTATGAACAACTGCGGCTTTGTAAGAACTTTAATGATTGAATAAAAATGATTTGGTCAATTCGGTGACCTCCTTGAATCCCAATTTAATTCCAGAATTTAAAGGCGTTTATGAATATTGTAAGGCGATACAATATTTTTTTAAATAGATATTGCAAATCCAACTTGTGAATATTTGAACTTGTGAATATTTGTAACTATAGTACATGTTACAGTTAACTCGATAATTATCGATAAATCAACGAATACTCGATAACGATAACGTTAATTCAACGCTCACTTTATCGCCAACGAAGCATTATCGTAAAAGCGTTATCGTTATCGAAGTTGGCGTTAACTTAACGATGATAATTTATCGATTAACAACCCTACGTTACGACTACGAGGATTTTGCGATTTTCGCGGTTTTTGCTATTCTCGTGGATTTGATGCGGATATACATAACGGTCAAGGCTTCGCGCGGATTTAGTTTCGTGTGGAAATTTAATAAATAAGGAGCGTAGGGTTTTGTTTTTGATAGCAAAATGTCGTTGAGATTAGGCTCCACATTTGAAGTCTATGCTTACCCAATTTGCATTATACTCTTGAGCACTCGTTTAGCAAGCATTATAAGGGTAAAAACTTCACTTGTTGTCATTTTTCATCGTTTCTGAATATCCATTTTTTTGTCACGTCAATTTTGACATAATTCCGAGATATTTCTTAGTTTCTGATTGATAAACCCCTCTACGACGAACCACACAGCATGATATTGTCGGCGTAGCACCACATTAGAATTCGGACATCGGGATATTCCGAACCGAACTTTCTTCCGAAGTTTTATCTGTCAAACTAATTGATGCGTTGTTTAGCGCATCTTTAGGCGAATCCAGCGCACTACTTCCTAAGTTGGGTAAGTTGCCTGTATCTAGAGAAAAATCCACCTTTGTTATAAAAAGCTTTCTAACTTTGTTTCTCTTTACTCTTTAGGAACTCTTTAGGTTTCTCTTTAGGAACTTTCACTGTAATTTCTGTAGCGATGACCGCATAAATCTTTATGTAACATTCCGTAGAAATTCCGCCTTGAATTTGGGAAATAACTTTTGGAAGGTTTTTCTTAGGAATTCACCAAACAATATCTACAGGAATTCTCAAAAAGATTTCTACTGGAATTCATGAAAAAATCCGCTTGTATTTGAAGGAGATTTTTTTTCAGGGATTCACGGAGAAGTTTTTATAGTAATTGAAGTGCAGTTTCTGGCGGAAATTGCTGAAAGACAGCAGGAATGTCTACAAAATATTCTGCCTCGAATTTATGGTATGAAAGAATTTCCGGAAGTTTTTGTGCTGACATTCGCAATCGGATTTCTGTTGGAAAACTTTAATAAAGATTAAAAAAAAAAAAAAAAAAAAAAAAAGACCTGCGTAACGCATACAAAGTGAAATTATAGACACTTCCGAAGGAAGGGTCAAAACATAAACTCATATAACATGAATTTTACCAAACCTAAGTTTCCTAAGTTTCAACTTTCGTAAAATGTGATCCAAAATCTTGAATTTGAAGCAGAAATCGCTTTGGAAAAATCCGAATTGTTTTCAGAAATTTCAGCGGAAGTTGATTTTCTGTGGAAAACCTTGTGAAAATTTCTAGGATTTTTTTTTCAGAAATTGTGCAGAAAATACTTTAATCCTTGTGAAATCTTTCTCCAGGAGTTCAAACGTTCAAACTCAAATTTCAAACTCAAACGAAGTGTCTATAATTTCACTTTGTATGCGTTACGCAGGTCTTTTTTTTTTTTTTTTTTTTTAATCTTTATTAAAGTGATTTTTAAGATGGTACAAAGTTCATCACTAAAATATTTTCGTTACGCAGGTGTGTTACGTATTAATCTATCAAAAAATCTCGTGAATTATTAAATAATGGTATTTGAAACAAATTCACTTTGACATTGAAAATATAATTATAACAAATGATATGATATGAAATTATGCCTATTTTTCTGATTTGTTTCAAAGAAACAAATGATTTTTATTGAGGAACATATAGAAGCATGTACAAAAAAATCTTCTCAGAAAAGCAAAAACGTAAAAAATGAAAAGTATTTCAAAAATTTCTTCAGTAGAAGCTAGATAGCAAATGTGAGCATGTTTTGAGACACTAATAGATCACTTGTATGCATGTATGTGTGCGTATGTGTGCAAATTCTGAAATTTACTACCATAAAAATCTCGCTCATTTTTAAGGTATTGAACAAGTTTAGTTTTACCAAATTAGGCATCCATAAGGTGAAATATATGTTATTATTGAACGCTATTGAGTTTCGCTCAGATCAATGACTGATTTAGCTAGTTCTGGATTAATTAATATCGAGGTCTCTGGAAATTACGAGTACAATATATGCAACCAGCGTTACGATAGTTGCTAACCATGTCACAATAGTTATTCAATCCGACGAGCGCCTTATAGATAGGCAGCATGAAGTACAGTACGTTATCATTCGTTAAGTTGTCACTCAACCCAAGACCTCGCCTTTGGGTAGGCAATTATTTTGTCACTTTCACGGTAAATCGCCGTGGGATGCTGAGTAGTTTTATCTCGATTTAAATACTGAAGTCTGGAAATAAAATTCCTCATAACTAAGGAAGGGTCGAAATCTCACTGTAGGTGGATTAATCTGGGTTTTTAATGAAACAAATGGCAAATGGACTCTACATGTATTTAAATTTGTTTCAATTAAAAATGTTATTTTTAATTATTAAAAATCGTATTTTAAAAATGTCATCGTAATTTTGGATTCTTTAAGTTTTTTTTTAACAATTTTTCCTTATAAAGATTCATAAGCTTTGTGATTCCAAATAATTCTCTGTCTAGTAATTGATCAGATCATTTTATTTCTTTTTTGCCGAAAAACCGTGTTAATTTTTCAACGTGCCAAAACGAATGTTCACACGTCTAACTACATAAAAATTAGCGAAAGCCCAATCCAAAACATCGTTCTAGCACTTTTTCATACTGTCTTGCAGCTGAATCATCTATATATGGTGAAACTTTTGGGAATATATTTTGACGAGACAATATTTTTTGATCGATAGTAAAAGGAGCGCAAAATTTGTTATACTTCATTCTGTCTTTTTCATACACAAACTGCAGTTTCACGAAAAACTTTGAGCTCATGTTAAACTTTATTACCACAATGCTGTAGAACTTGCTTCAAAATTGTTGTTGAAATTATAAGCATGGTTTAGTGTAACAACTTGTAACTCGTTTGTAATTTTTGTCTTCTCTTGATTTCTGATAGCATTCTAATAAGGATTTGAAGAAACATGATATCCCTAGTTTCCGATCTACTACGATTTACACATTAACAATACGAATGCAACTCAGCTCACTACCTGGTTAGTACTTCATACAAAACTCACTATTTGGTCACTTTTTTCGTCATCATTGGTCACGAAGTCACTATTTTGAACGGCATTTATCGCTACCAGCCCTTAGGGGTCCAAAATCACCAAATTTAGCGTTCCGTAATTCTAGAAAGAACCCCAATGTGCCATTTAGTAGCATAAGTACACAACGTAGATCGGAATTTATTCAGCAACTAGTTTTGAGAATCCGTATGAAAATTGAATTTATCTGGAACACTTTTAAAACGGGAATTTTCAGCTAGATTTTCAATTCCCAAAAAAAATTATAGAAGTTGTTTATTTTCCTCTTTTTGACGTAAACAACGTCTAAGGGGTAGCCTCGAATACAGGGTGTCAAATGAAAATTTCCAAATTGGGGACCGTAACGAAATCGTGTAAGATTTCAAGCGTTAATAGCGACTTTATCTACGATGGATTTTTAAAATTTTATTATCAATAGAATCGGAAACTTTCCACCAAAAACTATTGATTATCAACGTAAAACTATTGGAAATTTTGGTTCTTTCACATCTGTTAAAAATATCAGAACTAAACAATTCCGTTCATACATCCCCAACACGGACATCAGATTGATGTAACGTACGCACTTTTTGGCCCACCACTTAATTTTCCCTGTAAATAAAAAGAGTCGTGTCTTGCCAGCGCGCGTCATTTTCGTTCGAGATTTCACGGCGAGCGGACCGCTTCGCTTCGCGGTCTAGAAACAACGGCTCGATGGCAGCGCGTCATTTACGGTTGAGATTTCACGGAGCGTGAACCATCCGGCGTCCGTAGCAACGAATCATCGGACAGCGGTCGTGGTACAATTAAAATTAATCGGTCCTTTGTTAGGACCACCGTTATACACAGTAGAGGATTTGTTTTACCGAAAATGTCCACCGAAGTGAAAATTCATCCAACAATGGCGGCCAAAAAAGAAAACTCGTCGTCAGTAAGAACATCACTCAAGTGAAATCATTGCTCATATGCTGTTAGTAATTGCAAAGGCGCACAATTTCAAAAATCGGTCCTTTGTCAGGACCATTTACTATACAAAGAGAATGGTTTGATTTGCCGTGTTTGAATTTGGTCCTTGAATTCTCGAAAAGAGCTCTGATGCGGCTGCGACTGCTACCCGCGCCATAATTTCCGGTTTTAATTTGTAGAGATAATTTGTCTCAAATCATCTATCTTCCGATCAAAATGGGGATCGTGCAAATACGCGATATACGCGTCTTGATGCGCCTTCACAACCACTGTCAGCAACCAAATGATTATACGAATCTGAAGAAAGAAAATCACTTCCTACCGCTAAATGGGTGGTGGGCTTCGTGGCCGTGCGGTTAGCGACGTCAATCGTCTAGACGCCATGTGCTAGGGAGTGTGGGTTCGATTATATCGATGCTGGGACCACAACCCGCTGGACGCAATAGACTCCGACGAAAGCTGTTTTGTTGTATTCAATATAGTGAACCCGATGCCCAGCCCCTTTGTTAATCTTTGTGAGTGCAAATTTGATGTGCACTCATTACGAATAACGAAGAGGTGGAGCTACTGAGCTTACTTCATTAGATACAAGAAAGCACTTTGTTCGAGATTTCGCAGAGAGCGGTCCAACGCGGTTCCAGCATCGCAACCGGAAACCAGTTAGTTCGAGATTCTTCGGAGAGCGGTCCCAGTATCGACATCAGTGATGTTCGCTCGTCTGATTGGCGGATGCTGCGGATCAACACCATCAAGATTTCGAAATTCCTCCAACATTGATGGTCGTCGGCGGTTGTTGTTGCAGAAATCTCGTCGTCGGTGGAAGCAGTATTAAAGCGAATTTTTTTTTCGCATACTGATCGTGAAAGGCGCACTTAATTGGTTCTTTTTCAGGACCATCATTTTATAAAGAAGGAGGTTTTGTTTGCTGTATTGGAAATTGTCGCACAAGTGAAATTTTCTCGCAATGTTCTTACTTTCGTTTTGCTGCTGTTAGTGACTGGGAAGGGGCATTAAGAGGATTTTTTGCCATTGGCGGCCGTCGACGGGTAGTTGCTGCAGAAAATTATTCACAAAGATGACGTATGTAGCAAATAACAGGGTGGCCACCGAACCGGGAAAAACGGGAAAAGCGGGAAAAAGACGGGAAATTGAAATCACCGGGAAAAAAAGCGGGAAAAACCGGGAATTAATTACCTGTACCGGGAAAAAACAAAATTTCGTCAATTTAAATTTAAAATTCTTCAATTCAAAAAGTTTATATAAAGTTGATTAGGGAAAAGATTTACTGTTTATTGTTTATTACTCAAGTACATGGTGTGTTTGAGGTACAAAAATTAAGTAAGTTTTTTTTTCTGAATCCAGTTTGTGTTGTCATTAGATCATTTTGATATCAATTTCGAGTGAAAAATGGTAATTTTTTGATAGTTCGTGATTTTGTCTATAATGTTTTGAAGAGTGAAATATCTTTAGCATTTTGCCACAACTAACCTAATATAGTAGAAGGTTATGTTCGATTTGGCCAATTTGCATTAGGAAATAATGGGACAGTATTTTCCGACGAATGCAATTGGCGTGAGCAAATCGATTCAGGATAAATGCTCGAAAATAAGCGAGATAGAAATAAACACACAAGTATGTCCCCAGTAATAAACAATAATTACATTTTACACATAAATCACAAAGCAGTACACGCACAGCTGAAAGTATGCTCTTTTGGGCAGAAATACACTCTTTTGTGGGAGAATGGGACTATGTACCCACAAAAGGAGTGATGCATAAAAATAATAAATTTTACACACTTTTCCTTTTTTTATGCATAAATGTTCATCATTTGTGAATAAAAGATAGTCATAATTGTGCATAATATTTATTCCTTTTTATGTGTAGTCCCATTCTCCCACGAAAGAGCGTACTTTGAAGTCATAATTGAATACTTTATAGTCAAAAGAGCATACTTCAATGTCTTTTGTGTGTAAACTTTTTTAGCAGTGTATGCTTTATTTATACACATTGCATTAGATCAGGTTCAACGATGTGAAGTTCCATTTATTTATCAACTGTCAGACAACGACAATCTAGATCAGCAACCAAACTAAAAAACAGAAATCGTCGAGGCTTCATGCACGAGCCAACTCGCTTGCGATTTTGTAGGGGGAGCATCGCGCTTGAGTTTCTCGGATAAAATCCCATCGCTTTGCTCACTCGCCGAAAAATGATTTCGCTAAAAAAAACTTCAAAACGCAATCGAGCCGTATGTTTTGTTTACATGTGGATTTATTGGCGCACAATTTCAGTGTGTCTGCTGATTAAAGCATTTTGCATAGCACGTTTTTGGTCATTTAATGTAACTATTTCAAAGATTCGTTACAAATGATCAGTTGCTTCAATTTAACGCCGACTTCCGATTTGGTAAGGAAATAAAACACCTAGTTAAAGTTCCAAAATTCTTACCCTGTTTGTTTTCAAGTTAAATAAAAACCGTTAAAATTTGCCAAAATTTATCTGGAAAAGCGGGAAAAAACCGGGAAATCAAATTTCAGTGGCCACCCTGAAATAAACGAAAAATCATTGAGTGGCTTTTTTGGTGACAGCAGAATTGTAAAAGAAGCCATTTTATAAAAAGCTCAAATGACAGGAGACCTAACACTAATATTAAATTTTACATTTTACAAGGAACATTTGCAAAAATGGAATGAAATGATGATGATGATGACGAATTGATGATGGTTTGCATGCAAATTTACCAAAACAAAGACCGAGCCGTTCACTCAAAATTTCGATCAGCTGTTCGAATCTGTCTCGTAAAATGGCTTAGTGCAATTTTCTCCTCATTTTAATTCGCTGGCGACAAACCTGTTCTACTAAAAAAAATTAAACAAATTCTATTGAACGCTGCCGATGGTGATGACAACCGCACGATGATTTCAAGCCTAATGTTCATAAGATATTACGATTCTCATTGCACTAAGAGGTTTTACGTAGTTTACGTCGAGCGGTCGTGTCTTGTACACAACCCTTCTAATTTTTTAAACTAAAACAGTCACCTGAGAAGAACGCCTAAATAGCGTGGAAACGTGGAGATGCCACATCGCCTTAACTAGTCCTGATCCATCCGGCCCTCAATCAAGCAATATTCGAGAATGCCCTACTTTTATGCTATAGCAAGTAACCACTAAGCCCTCCAATTCGCCAAACCGGCCATATAGTGCTACTTCAATGCTTACGAGTTTTTGAATAGCAGTATATTGGCCTTATATGTCGATTTGGCGAATTGGAGTGCTTATTGTGCTTATTGGTTACTTGGGATCGTACATGTCGCTAACTCACACAGTAAAAGGTTGTCCAGGTACGCGCCCCAATGGCCTCCGTATGATATACAGAGACCGCTGCTAGCCGGTGGCATGTTTATTGACAAGGAGAGCTCAGTGTCTTAGCACAACAGGTCAGCTGTTGTTCAAGAGGCTACGAACGTCGCAGCATCGACATGATCTACTGAGCTGCTGTGTTAGCTGCATTCCAAATGTTCACGTCCTTGCACATCCTTTCTTGTACCAGATTGTCCGGCGTCATATCTATGCCGCTAATAAGTAACATGGCATTTTGATCAATTTCGAAACGTGAGCATGCAAATAATACTTACTCGGTCGATTCTGCCCACTTATACACTCCGCGCAGTACGGGTTCTGTGCAGACCCGTACCTATGCGGAAGTTGAAGTTGATCTGGTTATGCCCCTATTAATCATCATCACGCCCGGATGCTTTTATGGCCTCACCACGGTAGTGTTTGAGTTTAAGATCCACGTAAGTCCCAATATTACAACGTTTTCCATGTGAAAATGACGCGATATCACCCCCAGGCCCACTATGGCGATCATGTCCCACTTACCCCCAATAGGAAGAATGTATTCAGAGTATGCTCCAAGCTGATGCCTTTCATTGGATTTTTCCTAATATCCTAATCTTCTGCATCACGTTGTCATGTGAATACCTACTCGAATGTGTGTATGTCCCCAGCAGACCTATACCTTTTAGAAGGAGGAAGGATTATTGCTATCCCACAGAGCCGAACCAGAAATCCAGTCGCTCTATGCAGCGGAAGACACAAGACGAGCCTCACTCTCAGCAACAATAAAAACAGCTGCTCAACTCCAAAAGTGTTGTTTTTCTGTTTTTGTCGGCTCTTCCCCACCATTCATTTATGCAATCCAGCAAACCAACCGGCTCCCTTCTTTAGAGGGATTGCGCCCTTGCACAGGATATTACGTGATGGTCGCCCCCATCAGGCGGATTTTCCTCTCGAAAGTATATACATACAGATGGCCTCGGCATAATCGGTCGTCAGTGGTAAATATTGCTTTCCATTTTGGTGATTTAATTGAGCAAATTTGCCGTTTGATTCGCGCATTTTGAACTACATATCAGCGGATAATTGCTTTGCTCCTAGAGGAGGTGCGCGTAAAATTTAATAATTTTAATGGTCTACTATGGGGGGATCAAAGTTGGCACTTAATTTGCAGCTTAAAATGTTTGTGCTCATACAGACAAATTTATCGGTTCTTTAAACCGCGATATTCCGCATTGATGTAGGGGAGGGTGGTCAGCAATGTGATACATGCTTTTTTTAAATATTTCAATAGTATTGCAAATGTATATAGTAAGTGAAAAAATATTCAAATTTATTTAAATGTAGATACCGAAATAAGAAACATTACCTATCATAATTATTATTATTTACTCAAACTTAGGCCGGAGTGGCCTGCGCAATACATGAAGGTCTTCTTCATTCAACTCGGTCCATGACTACACGTCGCCAGCCATGCAGTCTGCGGAGGGCCGCCAATCGTCTTCTACCTGATCGATAAACCATGCTCGCTGAGCCATGCGAACCATTTTCACCGGGATACTGTCCGACATTCTGGCTACGTGCCCTGCCTACTGCAGTCTTCCGATTTTCATGGTGTGAACGATGGATGGTTTTCCCAACAGCTGTTGCAGCTCGTGGTTCATCGCCTTCTCAAGATATCAAGATATGCTATTTGTAAGAAGTGATCAATATCATATGCCATTCGTTTAATCTGATCTATAGCATATCTTGATATTTAAATGATATTACGTTGCAAATTTTTGATGTTGCAGTTTGTTCTATTATCTCTTATATCAATCAAGTCCATATAATGTTCTGTTATTCTGTTCATGACTTCTGCCCGGGAATAACATTTGAATTACGCTCCACACATCCTGCTGAATGTTGGCTACTTTCCCATATCGCAAAAAAAGTTTAATGAAATTAAGCACCGCCGACAAAAAGTAACAACTGCATGATGTCGGCTTGTCATCGTAATGAAAAAACGTTGTTAGAATAGTGTTCGCAGCACGCGGAACAATGGAGCAAAGAGCAAAGTACATGGCAAATTTATTCTCAAAACATGTGTACATTTTGACGGGAAACAAAATTAATCAAGTTTTTTTTTGTTTCCTTTTTCATTTTGTTTGGCTCTCATCTCGCCGGCAACCGTACCGTACACGGAAGAAATAAACTACCCAATAGTGAGTTTAATTCACCCAACCTCGAACATCCGTACGGGAAGCCAAAATTGAGTAAGTAGGGTCGAAGTAGTTTGCCTTTACTTCCATGTTAAAAAAGTACCCAACGGAAAATTTATTGACCCAAATTTAAGTTTAATCCACTCAATTTCGACCTCAGGTAATAAAACTCAAAATTGGCTTCCCGTATTGAACTGGCGTCGTTGGATTGTTTGGCTCTTTTGTTTTTGACAACAAAAGAAAGAGTGGATGAAAGCGAAGAGAAAAAATAACTCAAAAGTAAGTTTAAAAGTACTCAATTTTGGGTACTTTTTTTCTTCCGTGTAGACACTGTGTGTATAGAAGTTCGCGTTGTCGTGCGACTACGGGTTTTCATTCTCGGTATAAGCACACTACACTACCTTTTTCCATAATGGCATAACCGAACGCGAAAAGTGTGCTAATTAGTACCTACCCTGTGCTGAGTGCTGGCAAAATGAATGTTGCCGTGGTATTTGCACCTAGCTCCTGGTTGCTGAGAGGAACAGAATGCTGCTATACGATGACGACGGATGAGTTGGAAAGTTTTCTTAATTATGCACTCGACTTTATTATCCGGTTATAAAGTAGCAGGAACATTCAGACATTTGTGCACGGTTACGACGCGAACCCAGTCACGATGAGTCATGAAGTTTGTTATATCGATTGGATTTTTTATGGTTGAAACACGGATATTTTTATTAAAAGTTTTGACAACTAGTGATTATGCATCAACATTTAAAGATGTTTTAGGTTATTAAACTTCTACTAGTCTAAGAAGACTGTCATTCTTATAAATTTCCAAGGGGAACTCTTTCTAATTTCCAAAGAATTTTTCACGAATTTCCGAAAAGAAATTGTGAAGGGAAATTCTCCCGGATTTTCGAAGAGAAATTCTTCCGAATTGCTGATGAAAAATTCTTTCAAATTTTGGAAGGGAGGGAATTTCGAAAGAAAATTATTTCAAATTTCCGAAGGGATACTCTTTGCGTAGGGAAAATCATTCGAATTTCCGAAAGGAAATTCTTTCGAATTTGGAGGGAAATTCTTTCGAACTTCTGAAGAGAAATTCTTTCGAATTTCCTAAGGGAATTTGTTTAGAATTTCCGGAAGCAAGTTCTCTCGAATTTCCTAAAAGAAATTCTTTCGAATCCGGAGGGAAATTCTTTCGAATTTTCTAATCCGAATTTATAGAGGAAAGTTCGAATTGCCGAAGTGAAATTTATCTGAATTACCGAGGGTAAGTGCTTTCGAATTGCTGGGAGAAACTCTTTCAAAATTTTGGAGGAGAGAATTTCGAAGAAAAAAATTGTCTCGAAATTCGGAAGTAAATTCTTCCAAATTTCCGATGAGAAACTCGAATTTGCGTAAGGAAATTCTTTTGGAGGGATTTTTTTTAATTCCGAAGGGAAGTTCTTTCGAAATTCCAAATGATTTTTTTTTCGAATTTCCAAACAGAAATTCTTTTAAACTTCCGAAGGTAAATCATTTTGATGAATTTAGATGATGCCTATTTAAATACGTGTATACGAAAAAGTATGACATTACTGCCGTAATCTGAAAAAGTGACATATACGCCATTTTCCAAAAATGGTGTTAACGAGTACTACTCATCGAGCTCTTTAACAGAAAAATGGAAAACATGCATGTTGTAAAATGGCTGTTACGTCACTTCTCCAGATTACGGCAGATTAGAGAATGCACATCATTAGTTACACAAATGGGGCCTTTGAACGCAATATGTATTAAATTTACTTTTTATTTGTCAGCTTGAGTTGGTTCTACAAAAAAAAAACTGGTCATTATGTCGCCATGAGACGCGAGCCGTAACTAACGATGTTTGAGCATTGTGGCATGCATTGATTCGGTGTAAATTTTATCAAAGTTTATCCATTTGAAAAACGCCTATCAAACATGTTCCGGTTCACCAGTTGGTTGATCATTATTAGTTTGCGAAATGTTTTTTTTTGTCAACCCACATATCACCCACATCAGAGCCCCAACATTGTAACATATTTACGAGTGGGATCTTGACATTTATGCTCTGTTGGAAATGTATGACTCCCGCAACCAACGATGGACTAGAAAAAAATGTAATCCACCTTCTAGCTAGCGCATGGCACATGTTCGTTTGCTTGCGTTGGCGATTTCAGGCAACCGCTTTTCGCAATCTATCAGTGTCACCAGTTCACCTGTCGTCGCCGTCGGCAACAACTCATCGCAATCGGACTGGCGACCATCGTCCTAATCTAGCATTAAAGTCCGTAACCATCCAAAGCATCTAGACCGGGAAATACCACTGCCAACGATGTGTTAAATTGTCTTAATTGTTGTTTACAAACAATGATGCGGCACCACACAGCGTCCGCCCGGTTCGAATTACAATCGCTTTGGCTGTAAATCCTCTAGAGAGGCAAAATTATTAGGCACAACCGGCAATCCTCGGAAATTAATGAAGCGGCGGGGAGCTATGCGGTTTCTGCCAAATATATGATCCTGTAGAGGGAATTGTGTTGTTCTATCGCTGCTCACACGAAGAGACCAATTTAGAAAAATGGGCTACGGTCAAGTACGGACCATTGGCGGGTGTCAAGTGCAATCAACGCATCATGTTATTGACAGGGACACCTGTGTTCAGGTGTGAGAAGTGCCATCATCCAACCCCCAGTGATACACGTAGCTCTACCGTACCGACAGCTGTGGTTATTGTGGGTGGGGTGTTAAGAGTGTAAACACCACAAAACCGCAAACTACCATCTGCCGCCCACCTGCTGCACGTTCGCTCCTGCAGAGCATCCACCGACGAGGCACAGCTATGGATTACCAGTGTATCGTGATCTACACCATCGTCAGGATAACGCCGTATCATCCGTACAACTCACTGTCGGAGCTGGAAGCGGACCAGCATGGCTGCGTTGATTGGATTAAGTTCTACATTAAAAGGTTTGTCTCAGCTCTTGTGTCTGTTGTTCCGTTCGGAGCAACTGGAGAAACAACTAACTACATCTGAAACTTTAGAACAAGTTGTGCTATGTAATGCGTTATAAATTCATGACTTCGACTGTATTCAAATATTGAAGAGTGCATTTTTAATTGAATATTTTCCTTTTTTTTAATTGCTCTGTTTCGCCTGTAATAGTAATACGTTGGTTAACTCACAAGGTGTATAACCCTTGAAGGCGCAAGGCAATTTTTTTAGAAATTGTCGGAAATATTTTAACGTAAATAACCATTGCAATTATTAACATTAAATGTATTTTCGGTTTGTTGTTTCAAAACAACATTGCGCATTTAAGGGATAACGATTGCTGTGCTGTAATATCTTTGTCTACCAAAATCATTTGCCTACAACTCACTTCAGAAACAAAAAAAAACAAACAAGATTAATGATAAGCTTGTACCTTAAAGAGTAATTTCACAATTTATTCCAACTTCAATAACAAAACCGTGAGCGTAAATATTCATCAAAAATGTCATTTGATGTTCATTATTGAATAGCTATCAGTTCGTACTTTTCGTATCGATGAGACGAAATTAAACGATTTTCGGGTCGAAGGAGAAGATTTTTTCATAGTTTGTGGTGGAACACATCTTACCCTCACATCTCTTTTCTCTAGATCGAACCTGGAAGGTAAACGAAAATCGGGACTACTTAATGAATTTGTTTTTTTCATTTCATCATTTTTATGCCTCACTCACTTTTCGGGAGAATTTTCGGGAACCAATTATAAGAATTTTATTACCGGAATGGGATTCGAAGCTAGACCATCTAGAGCTTGATATAACAGATAGGAAGACAAACATCTAAGATATGGCCGTTTCCGTAAACGTGATGCCTTGTTTGGAAATATTCGCTCAGAAATGTAGAAATTGGACAAAAATGTGTATGGAACGTAAATGACCAGATTTCCCTTCCTTGCACCCCCTTCTCAATCTGATTGATAAATAATCCCACTATCAGCCGTACTGATTTAGGTTGAAATTTGAGCAAGTTTGTATCCATTTCCCTGTTAGAACATTGCTGATATTCCAACGTCATCTTTTCACATACCCCCTAAATGTGGAACGGTTGGTATGGTTGTCCCCGTTTCTTCCTTTCATCAATGCATAACTATTCGTTGAGCACTTTATTCATAACTGATTAATCAGATTGCCGTTGAATTATGAATTATCTTCCATTTCAAGCCTGCACGGAGGGCCTGGCCGTTTTAATACTTGTCATATTCTTAATATGCTGCAAATAATAATGCTGACAAGATAATTATCGCAAATACAATTGACTTTACCAGGATGCTTTTCAATATTGGCTGTGCATGTGCTAAGACAAGACAAGACAAGATTTCTCTGTTAGAACATTGCTCACTTGACCCCCAGGCGACATGACCAATTTACCTCCATAGTTACATGTTTTTCAAATCACACCTAAGCTCAGTAACACGCTTCACAACAAGCAACATAAACGATGTAAACGATAGTTTGGTTCAGAACTACTTATTCAGAGTTTTCATGGCTTGAATGCCACAGTGCCGAAATTACACCAAGCTAGCATTTTTGGAAAAGTGCGCAGAATTTGGCTAGCTGGTCAATAGTATGTTCATGATTTAAAATAGCTCGGAGAGCCTGAAATACATATATCATGGTGCAGCATCGAAAATAATGCGAGAAATCTATAAATATGGGATAAACAAGCCGTTGCCCACTTTACCATCGGTATCCCTACGAATAGGATGAAAGAAGTGAGAAAACGAGCAAATCTACTTTTCGCGGCATGAGTAGTGAGGGAAAAATGGACCGTTTTTTTCCCGCAAATCGATTTCTAAGAGAAAATCTGCGTGAGTGAGATTTCTCTGGTCGTTTGAATCACTCACTCACTCATGTATCCTGAGCACCCCAGGGGTACATGGGACCAACGTATCTCCATCCTGGGCGGCTACTCGCTTTAGCCTTGACCTGGGCCCAGGTCAGATTCCTGTTGACTTGGCACAAGCCCATGGGCCTACCTCTGCTGAGATGTCCTGCTGTATTCCAGTCCAGCGCTTGCTTGCAGATTTCGTCTCCGTTCATTCGTATTGTGTGGCCCACCTCCATTTATGCTCTTGAATTTCTGACGATATCGGGTTTTGATGGTATCGTCGGTGGAACTCAGCATTCGAGATCCGATTGTGAGGCCACCCGGCCCGAATTATAAAACGTGTACATCGGTTGATAAATACTTGAAGTTTCTGCGAAATTTTTGCTGATACACACCAAGTCTCACTAGCGTATAACAACACAGATTTTACGTTTGAGTTGAATATTCGAAATTTGGTGCGTTGACTAATCTGATTGGATCTCCATACATTTCGTAAACTCGCAAAACCAGCCCTAGCCTTCTTGATCCGTGCTCATATGTCGATCTTGGTTTCACCGTCCGACGCTAACTGGCTGCCAAGATCTTGGAAGTTTTCGATCTTCTCCACTGCTCGCCCGGCTACCGTGAAGTTAGAGGAGTTGTTTGTGTTTACATCCAACAATTTGGTCTTGCCGACGTTGATGGTGAGACCTGCCATTGAGGAACGTTCGTCCAGGTCGTTTAGCTTACTCTGCATTTCAAAGCGTCGTTGTGCTAGTACAGTGTTGACCCGATTTTGTCACTCCCCGATTTTGTCTACCCCCGATTTTATCACGTTTTCGACCCGATTTTATCACGTCCCGATTTTGTCACGTTTTCGACCCGATTTTGTCACCCCAAAAAAATTTGTTATTCTTTTTATTTTCGTAAATAATACCAAAAACTAGAGGTGTGCGCCGGTCCAAAAATCGGCAGCGGCGGCGTTTGTCAGAATTTTGGTCGGCGGCGGCGGCGTTTTCGGCGTCACGCCGAGTGCCATTTTAGCCGGCGGCAGCGGCGGCGTGAATCGGCGTGAAGATTTTTTACGTTTGTTTCTTGAAGACCTTTTTCTGCATTCTTTCTGGATGTTTTCAAGACTTAATAGAAAGATTATTTTAAAATTCTATATTCATTTGAAAATTATTTTCGGCAACTACTATGAAGTTTTATGAACTCTTTGGAATTTCCAAGGAAGCACTTTGGAATTTCTAAGGAAAATTGTTTCAAGTATCCACAAGAAAATGTTTGGAAATCCACGGAAAGTTTCTGAGTATTCTGCGAATTTTACGCAGAAAATTCTTCAAATTTTCCGCGGCAGATTGTCCAAATGTGGACATCAACATAAAAATTGGATTTCACCAGCAAATTGTAAAAAAAAATCCTGGGAAACTCATTGGAGTTTGAATGTGATTCTTTAAATTTTCTATGGAAAATTATTTGGAATTTTCACGGTAAATTTTACAAAATTTCAACCAAAATGATTCAGAACCCAAACGGGATTTAAAAAAAAATCTGGGAAACCGATCGGTATTTCAACAAAAAATTCGGATTTTTGAAGGAATTTCTCTGGATTTCTACAGGGAGTTCTTTGTATTGTGCATATGAAATTCTTTGGAAATTCAATGGAAAATTCTTAATAAAGAGGGAGGCTCATTTGTCCGAAAATCAGAAAGCCATTTGGCCGAATAATACGTTAAGTTGAAAATCATCAAGCCGAATTGTATTTGACCAAAATGAAGGTTTGGGCGAAACGGTTATACAACAGAAAACAGTTTGGCCAAAAATTTCATCTGGCCAAAGCAACGTACAGCTGAGAATTTGGCCGAAAAAGCACTTCTTTCAAACACGTCGTTTAGCTGAAATGGTCTTTTGGCCGAATAGGTTGTAATGCCAAAAATGGTTGTTTGACAGAAAGGGCCATTTGATCGAAAATTTCATTTGGTCCAACGGCCAAATGATGATTACTGAGCGGGTAGTATGGTCAAAAATATCCACCTGTTTAGCCAAATAACATGCTCGACCAAATGGCCTTTCTGACAAACGACCATTTGGGCCAAACAACTTTTTGACAAACCGACATTTGCGGTAAAATAAACGTTTGTCCGAAACTGCATTAGGTCGAAAAAAGAGTTATCTCCCATACTCAGCCTATCATAATGAAATGATTGGAAGACAAATGAGCTTTTATTTCATTTCTGAGAATGATTCCTGTGTGGCAGTGAAATTGCACTTTGTTGTTAATTATGGAAAGGCAATATCCAAATGAATTGAAAGCATAAAAGTAAACTTGATTTGAACAACAACGGAGAGCCACCACAATATCAATCAAAGCAAATGTGAAACTTTGCCAGCAGTCAAAGAAATGTGGTCAACCATCACAGACTTGAGTGACAGTTTTCCAGCAGACTTCCGCTTGCCTAGCAGCATGATAATTTGCACAGATACACAGCGTCATTGGAATATCTAAAGAATTTATTTCAGAATCTTCGAAGTATTCCAACAGGAATCCAGAAGTTTTTACATTGGATTCTTTTCAGTATCGTTAAGGAATACCCTTGGGAATCTTTGGTGGATACCCTTCATAATCCATAGATGATTTGCTTCAGAATCTCTCGTTAATTTGCTTCGAAATTCCTCCGGAGTCATTCGAAGATTTGTTTCGAAATCGTTCGGAGAATTGCTTTGGAATTCGTTGGACTGGATTTTTTTTTCGGAGTCTCTCGACGTTTTGTCTCGGAACTCTTCGATGATTTGCTTCGTAATCCTTCAACGATTTGCTTAAACATACCTGGAGGATTCCCTTCGGAATCGCTGGAGAATTCTTTACGGAATCTCTGGACGATTTATTCGGAGTCCCTCTACGATTTGCTCCGGAATTCTTCGACGGTTTGCTTCTACATCCCTGGAACATTGCCTACGAAATCCCTGAACATTCAAATAGGAATTCCTGGAGGATTTCTGACGGAATCTCTGTAATATTCCCGTTGGAACTCTTGGAACATTCCTGACGGAATTCCTGGAATACTCTCGTCGGTATTCCTGGAAGATTCCATTCGGAATCTCTAGAAGATTCTCATTGGAATTCCTGAAACATTTCCGTCGAATTCACTGGAACATTCCCGTTCGAATTTCTGGAATATTCCTTGGAGTCGAAATTCCTAGAAGGATGGAGTATATTCATAAGGTTCTCATTGAAATCCCTAGAACATTCCTGTCGGAATCCCTGGTGGATTGCCTTCAGAATCCATGAAGGCTCCCTTCGATATGCTTGGAAGATTCTCATCAAAATCTCTGGAGGAATGTTGCATTTTTATTTTCCATTTGAGATACATAGATAGAATATTTATAAATATGCAAAAATTTCCACTGCCTACCGGTAGGAACCTGACGTCGACCCGTCACATATTGTCCTTTCAGTGTGCTGAACCGATACAAAAATGCCGGCGGCGGCGGCGGCGGCGGCGTGGCGCGGCGGCGCACACCTCTACCAAAAACAACATTGATTTTCATTAAATAACTTTCAGCGCCTTTAGTTTATTGCGAACGACTTCTGAGTACCTGGGAGATATTCTGTAAGCAATTTCGACAAGAAATAACGGGTACAATTCACGCATTTGGCCTTTTTAATATTTTTTTTCCAATTTTGTCACATACCCTGTTTTATCACCCCAAAATTCACCAGGGGGGTGATAAAATCGGGATATTATTGTAGAGCAATATTATCAGCTGAATCAAAGTCGTAGCTTCATAGTATTGTCGGGCCGCCACCAAACCGGACCGCGCGATTGAGCACTCGCGCTGCGACGCGAGTCGCGATAATTTGAAATATTTCATTAGTAGCGCGCATCATGCACGCATGGATGTACTATCATGCGCACTAATCAGAAATGAGTTGCGACGTCTGATAACTGCAGATATTTCATTTTATTGAAAACAAATTTTCGATTTTCTACTACACACGGAATAATAGGATTCCAGAGCAGTCCACGGTTTGGTGCACGGTCAATCGCACCCACTCTGACCTGTCGATTACGATGAGGAACAGAAGCAGGGATAGAATCCATCCTTGTTTCGGAGACGAGCCAGCCTCGGGCTGAAAGTCTCTTTAATAAAGATACAAAAAAAAAAAAAAATCCATCCTTGCCTCACTCCAGCGACTACCCGGATGGGGTCAGACAAAGCTCCGTTACGCAGAACTCTGCACGTAAAAGCTTCGTATTGCGCTTCGATGAGGTCGAAGATTTCATCCGGAACTCCCTTGCGTCACTACCAGAGCGTGACTGGAGATGTCGCAAATTAATCGATTACTTCGATTAATCGATTCATCGTTGTGATAATCGATTAATTTTGAATCGATTATTACCCAACGATTAAAACGCTAAAAATGAACTACTCAAAATTGAGTCGAATCCGACTCATTTTCATTAAAAACGGGACAACTCAAAATTTGAGTAAAAGATACTACTTCAATAAAATGATGATTTCGCGAAAGTTAAGCTTGGCCTTCCATCAATTTTTAATACGACAGATGCGAATCAAGTTTATCTATCTATCTAAGTGCATTTTACGACAAACAGACTCCTAGTTTAAGTGCAATCATCATTTTATTGAAGTAGTATCTTTTACTCAAATTTTGAGTTGTCCCGTTTTTAATGAAAATGAGTCGGATTCGACTCAATTTTGAGTAGTTCATTTTTAGCGTGAATCGATTCAATAATCGAGATGAATCGTGAATAATCGATTAGTTACTAATCGATTAATCAGAATTTTACGACATCATAAGGATGTCGAAAATTAATTGATTATTTCGATTAATCGATTCATCGTTGTGATAATCGATTAATTTTGAATCGATTACTATACAATGATTAATCGATTCAATAATCGACAAGAATCAAGAGTAATCGATTAGTAACTAATCGATTAATCGGGATTTTACGACATCTCTAAGCGTGACAATATGGTCCACACATGAGCTTCCTGGGCGGAATCCTACCTGCTGCCGTCGAAGAGACGAATCTATTTTCTCCTGCATCCGATTTAGGATAACTTTGCATAGAGCTTTGAGAACAATGCACAGTAACATGATGCCTCGCCAATTGTCTCACACAGCCAGATCCCTCTTTTTTAAGACCTTCACTAAGATGCCCTGCATCCGGTCAGCCGAAAAATTGCGGTTTCCCAGATATTGCAGAATAGTTGATGCAGCATTTGCGCAGATAGCACGGGGTCGGAGTTGACGGGGGTAGAGTAGAGTGGGGCAAGAGTGCGCGTGGGGTAAGAGTACGTTTTCGATTTTTTCAAGTAATAAAAAAAGATAAACTAGCAGCACTGCATCAGTTTGACAGGTATTCTGGCCAACTATTATCATGTGTAATTGTAAACGATTTGAATAAACAACAAGGGAGATATGGAGTTAGATAACTTTTTGGTCATTTTGCTAAAAATAATTGGATTTCCGCAACTAGTATTTCATTACCATATATACGTTCAATCAGGTGAACATTATACCATTTCGATAACCTATTGTATAGAGTACTTTATGGTACAGAACACCAATCCGGTTGGTTTTCCAAGAAGTCAAAACCATTACTTGAATAATTTTTAGGACTGTGGGGTAAAAGTACGCAGGAACCGGTGGGGCAAGAGTACGCATATGAATTTTCAAGTTTTGATGTCCAACCCGTATCGCCGGCCGAAATAATACTTCTTCCAAAGCGTAAAGATCCACAACTAAGAAAAAAGGGACAGAATTTGAAATTATCACAAGTTTTTAGGATAAGTTGAAGTAATTCGGTGTTAGAAAGGACTTAGCGAACAAAGCACTGAAGCGGAATAATGAAATTGTATTAGGACTTGTTGTACACCTAAACATAGTACGAAAACAAAATTTCATCTAAATGATAATTTCATTTAATCAAAAGAAACATTCATAAATTACGCAACCTTTAGCTGGGAGGGGTTGCGCGATGTATGACGATCCATATAATTTTTGGAGGATTCATACAAAAAGTGTAATATAGGGGGGAGGGGTGACGAAATAGCCAAATTTTCCGTTACGTGATTGGTGGACTTTCTTTAAGGAAAATGCCTTTGTATAAACCACGCGTAACCTGATATATATATTTACCTCTGTAGTTTTTTGTATATATAAAAAACAATGGTTTTTCGTATGAAAGTGCATATTTTTTGGACCCCCTCCCCCTTTAAGAGTTACGTAATCTTTAAACATTCCCTAATATATGCTCATTAAACATCAATTAAATGTTATCAACTCTTATTTGTGTTAATATATACTTAAAGCACATGATTGGATAAATGCGTACTCTTACCCCACCCGATGCGCACTTTTACCCCACCGGTGGGGTAAGAGTGCGTTTTTCACTTGTCTTGCAATAAGGGTTCTACTAAAACGAATCTCAATAATTTCAATATATTTTCCACTGAGTAACATAAAGGAAGAGTATATGAATCATCGACACTGATTTGATATGCAGAAGCTTGCTTCATAAGGGCCACATGATCGATTGAAAACTAAGTGCGTACTCTTGCCCCACTCTACTCTAATGTGTCGCACCCTAGGCCGCTCATGCCGAGATGTGGATGGTTGGTCGGGCGTCGAAACTTGAAGAAGTTGTTCGAAGTGCTCGAACCAACGTTTCAGCTGATCAGTTGGGTTGGTGAGTAACTGACCTGTCGCGTCTCCCATCGGCATCCTCGGATTTATCCTTGCTCGCCTCAGGCGTCGTAGAGGAGGCGAATAGTGCCAGTTGTTACAGCTTTCTCCCCTCCGTCGACCAGGGACGGCTGGCTTGTCCCATCTTCAGCAGCGTTTAACCAGCCCGGTGGCATCCCTATATCACACAATAGATTTGTTTTGTAGCCAACATTGCGCGACCGTATCCCACTGACAGTTCTGTATCCTAATGAGAATCAAATGTGATGTTTGTGAAAAAAAACACATATTATCATGAATTTTACACTGAGATGTTGGATACAAGAACATGGCGTCGTGCCACCGACCTGCGTTTAACTTCCTTCTCTAGAGCCGAATACCGTTGATGGGACTCGTACTTGGCTGCTCTGGTTCTTGCCCGCTCTATCGCGACCTTTGCTTCCAGGATTCCGAGCTTCATGCCCGGTCCCTCGCTGGCGAGTTGTGCCAGCTTACCTTGCTGAGCTAACGTTAAAACATTCCATGTTCAAATTCGTGTCCTTTGTTTCATGCCAAAAGTCGTCGCCGTTAGGTCAGTTCTCGATCTTTTTTCTTTGGTTTCTGGAACGGTTTTTTAAGTTTCGGGAGCAGTGGATTGTTGGCCTAAGGTCCCTAAATATCCACCGGGATGGTGCTGCCATCTTAGACATTGCTTCCTGGGAAAAGCATTTAGTACTCAGCCGCTGGAAGCCAGAACAGCCGCTGTTGGAGCCGCACCTCCTTGGTGAACAGACACTCGATCAGTCGGGTCAAATTTGTTTAAAGTCCCACCCAACACCAGGACTAGGCTAGTGCGATTTGAGCGGCACACGGTTGCTTTGATAGGGCCTGCTACGGATACTTTTATAGAAGTTCAACAGAGCCCACTGTCAAACCCCATCACATCCTAGGCAAGCCCCCAGGTCGCACCCTCTCACTCTAGCTGATGTCAGAAGGACAACAGTGCCCAGGCTACACTACCAGCTAAGTACGCAACCCTTAGCTGGCGGTCAGTTGTCATCGAAAGACCCGTGGAAGCGTGAGTATTGGAGCTTGTGAGTTATGACCAGAGCTATGTTTGGCGTTTCTTCCCAGATGTTGCCTCACCATGGACGTGAGAATGAGTGAGAAATACGATCGACATTTTTGGTGCATATTTGCTCGCACACCTATGATACGAGATTGAAAAGCAATATTATTTTTAGTGGTTTAGTAATATTCAACTATGAATTTGAATTCGCGGATGTACGACGATTTTGATGCATCGCGCTGATTTAGTTTAGGTAAAAATTAAACAAATAAAAAGATCGTTTCCCGGAACTTTTTCGTGTCCCGGGATTTGGAATAGAAAAAGTCGCACCTTCCGGGCATTCCCAGGATTCCGTTTTTTTTTCCTAATATTAAAATAAGTCCGGATTACGGTGCTAATCAAAAGTAAAAATTTGATACTAAAAAAAAATAGCAAAATAACTGGTTAAAACTCCCTCAATAGTATTTTACGGAATTAATCCTCCGCTCTGGTATAGCATTGCCGAAATGCAGAAAAGAATAAAATCCTCTGCAATCAATAATACATGCAAATGCATATGAGACAGGAAATGCCAGTCATATGCTTCAAACTAGGCAAGCATTTGGAACAAGCATGCAGACATCTGAGGAGAATTAGAAGATTGAGATGGATTCACTAATTCATACATAGCAGCCATGTACGTATAGGCAGAATCGTTGGCTACTGTTGTATCAAAAAATAGCGAATAGTAGTCATCAGTTGGAAACATGCATTTGGCAACTATCAAACAATTTAATCTCTTGAACAAAAAAAAACAAATGTTCAATTATAAAGTGAAATTAAAAATTCGTTTTATGGACAAGAACCAAGAACCTGTCAATTCTCGAATTAAATTAGATTAAAACATAAAACTGACTCTTTTATGTTTTAATCTAATCAGTACACCCAGGTTTTTTTTACACGGTTTGGTTTTAGTCGTTTTAGACCTTCAGCGTCAATGAAACAATGAGTTGACCCCACCAAAAAATTCACAAAAAATCGAAGAAAATTCAGGGGGTATTTATAAAGTTGTGAAAGTTCGGGTTTACCGAGAAATTGATGAATTCCAACCGTGTAAAACAAACCTGGGTGTAATTGTAGCTTTTCTTTGATAAACAGGATATATCCATTTTACACAATTCCGAGAAATCATCAAAATGCTTTTGAACTAATTCTTCGAATCTTTTGATTTCATCGATTCAAAAAAAACAAAACTTGTGCATTGAAAGACTATTATACAAGTGTGGTTTTGAATGGTCACTTTTAAGTTAAATTTAAGGATCCAGGAAGGATCTTCGACCTTTGTCGCATTACCACAGACTAGACTACCATCCCCTATTCCGTTCTATGTAATTATTTCCTGCTGCGATGCTGCACATGCCTAGCATGGCTTTGAAAATCCCGCTTGCTTCAACGGGAAGACAACAACGCACTATGGGCTATCCCCATACAAGGGGGCGGTCAAAAATAAAATTTGGCTTTTAACGCAGCAGGAATTTTATAACGGATGGTAAGATACAGTTCGTATGTACTTTTGCATTAAACTTGTGTGGATTAATTAGTTCCTGGATATTTATAGCTATCAAAGTATTATGGAATCTCACAATTAATTCTTTATCAATATCCAATGCATTGCCCAAAAGTTTAAAATTAGAGAAGGCTTTTCTACACACATTTCCAGTAGTACTGGTACCAGCTCCACCCGATCGTGGGCCGACTTGGAAGATTTCCATCCTGAGCGTTGCCCGGCTATCGCTTTAACCTGTTGCCAGGTTAGATTTCGGTCGACTTCTTTTATTTCTTTATTGAGGCTTCGCCGCCATGAGCCTCTGGGTCTGCCTCTGCTGCGATGTCCCGCTGGGTTCCAGTCTAATGCTTGTTTACAGATTTCGTTTCCGCCCCTACGTTTCCGTTAGAGTTACTTATCTGCCTGTTTTTCCAAATATTTCTTAAACTCGCAAAGACAGCCCTTGCTTGCTTGATCCGTGCGCCTATGTCGATCTTGGTACCGCCGTCTGACGCCATTTGGCTACCAAGATATTGGAAGCTTTCAACATTCTCCACTGGTTGCCCGGCTACTGTGAAACTGGAAGGGGTCACCGTGTTTACATCCAACGATTTGGTTTTGTTGACGTTGATTACTAAGCCTGCCGAAGAGGAGCGCTCGGCAAGGTCGTTGAGCTTACTCTGCATATCAGAGCACCGTTGAGCGAGAATTGCAACGTCATCAGCCAATTCGAAGTCGTTTAGGTGCTCCATGGTTATAGGCTGCCATAACAGCCCGCGGATTGGTTCACGGTCAATCGCATCTACCAGAATATCGTCGATTACGATCTACACGTAAAGGCCTCGTACTGTGCTTCGATGAGGTCGATGATTTTCTCAGGAACCCACTTGCGTCTCAGGGCGCCCCACATATTTTCGTGATTGAGACGGTTGAAAGATTTTTCGTAGTCAATGAATACCAAGTAAAGGGACTCTTGGAATTCGTTGACCTGCTCCAGAATGATGCGGAGCGTGACAATATGGTCCACACAGGATCTTCCGGCACGGAATCCGGCCTGCTGCCGCCGGAGAGTCGCATCGATCTTCTCCTGAATCCGGGCTAGGATAATTTTGCATAGAACTTTGAGAACGGTACACAGCAACATAACGCCTCGCCAGTCAGGTCACCCTGATGCAGAGTCTACTGGTGAGTTTACCAGCGCGTCGGTGGTGGCGGATACTGGCGACTTGGTTCGGTCTTTCAAAGCGAGAGTAGCCTGGAAGATGTTGCGCTCTGAGTTCGAATATTTCGGCCCATTGCTCAGATCGCAATGGGTTCTAGCCGGATTTCAAGGATGCGGGAAAGAAGTTTATAATCGCTGCTGAGCAGCGATATGAGCCGGTACACTCGGGCCGTGTTGTCTGTTTCTTTCTTTTTCACCAGCACGAAAGCATGGGGAAGATTTCCGGCGAGTGCTTCATTGAGAAGTAAGTTCAATTCACGGTGAATGACGTTGAACATGTGGAGGTAGAACTCTCGTGGGATCTAAAGTCGCCACAGGCAAAAAAAAAATCGTTCCTGAGTTCGTGAACCAGCAAAAATACACCGTGATTTAATTCATGGATTCGGAGACACCAGTCACGTTTTCCATAACGTTAAAGAAAACGTGACTATATGTTCCCAAATCCGTGGCTGTTGTTCACGAAAAAATACATCGTAAATTTGTTAGTTCACGAATTCATGAACGCTTTTTTTGCCTGTAGATATAAAGTCTGGCGAAAACACTGACAGGTCACCAATCGAACTGTCATTTGTGGGATCCAATCGAACATGACGCTTCAAATGGGCTTGAATCAATGGAGAGTATTGAGATAGTGCTGATAAATATATTGGAGAATAATTCCAAAAATTTAAAATGCTAGAGTCCAAAGAAAAGGGTAAAGGATTTACAAGTTGAGCAACATTTTATTTTATTTTTCGCAAATATAATGTGAAAAAAGTGTGTTTGCTTTGTGAAAGCAACGTATAAAAGCTAATAATTGTGCGGCAGCTTGAACTTTCTCGAAGGTTACCATAATCTAACAAGATTTTTTTCTAGTTAGAAAATCGAACCGTTTGATGATCGTTTTGGCGCACTCGTTCTGATAGCAGATAAAATCTGCCGTCGTGATCTCTTCGCTGCATCGCTCGTTCAGTGGGTCGTCCCGTGGAATGACCAGTTCGCAAACAAACCCGTCCTTATTGTTGTTTCTTCCGAGTAGAAACTTGAGAAAAAATCAAAGATGTGCTTCGATTGCATGCGGCTCATCAGCCTTTGAGGGACGAGTTTGTGTTCGGGCTGGACGAGTCGCATGCGCGCAGTTTACGCAGTTGAAGTCTCCAGCGACGATGATGTTTGCGGGGTGAAGACGGAAGTGGTCAGCGTGTCATTGAAGAAATCGACATTGTTGATCCATAAGGGCAAAAATCGGAAACGTAAACATTGACTTCTTCTGCTGATTTCAGGAAGATAAGAGACTTCTGGCGGTGTTTTCCACTTTCGTGTGGGCCAGTGTGGGCCTGCTCTTTGTAGAGTTTGCAAGAGGAGATCTGCCCCTTGTAGACGATATACGTCTGCTGGCCACCGATCATGACCCGCGAATCGATGTTTCGTTGTATAAGCAAACGAGCTGACCATATATCGAGCGTCAATTTCCGCAGTGATGTCACTTCTCCGAATGCACTGAGGAACTCAACTATCTTCTTGTCGGAAACGTTTTCAGCCAAATCGTGCACTTTCACTTCTACACTTCCATTTTCCATGATTATACGAAGGTTGTGCTTCTTCCTTTAATCTTCATTTTAATCGTGGTCATTCACGATTTTTTGTGCGAGCGTTTGGTCCTTGACTTTGACGAACGAACATTGGTCACCGCGATGGCACCTCTTCTTTCTGCAGTCCTCCTAACACTGTGCGGCAAAAGCCAAGCACCTTCTCGAAAGACGGCTTCACTTGGAAGCGCGAGTAATCGATTCGAAAAGTGTTTTCTCGCCTCATCGCGAAACACTAAAAGTGCGCGAAGCGGCACGGACGCAGGACCGGATTTAGACGGAAGGAGGCCGACAGCTTGTGGGGGCCCCAAAATGTACAAAAAAGGTTGGTTTTGGTACATAATATTTGTGGGGGCACGGGCCACGCACCTAAATTCCTTCAGGATATTGTAGTCGAGGTTTGGCGTGTGTCATAAAACAACGAAGGGATATTGAAGGATTTTTTTTTTGCACAACATTTGATACCTCATATAAAAAACCTTTGCAGCGATGCATTAACATAATGGAAAAAAGTACAAGTAATTGAAAAAAATATTTATCTATATTTTCAGAAAATTTGCTTAATTTTTCATCCATTTTTGACTTTGACACCTTGTATCTCTGGAACTAAAGCACGTAGAGCATGAGCATGAGCATGATTGACCGCCCACGGTTGCTACTCCGTTATTGCCAGGTCAGCTGAAATTACACAGAGAACCAACAGATGATGTTTGGGACTAACATCTTCTTCAATGTGTAAAAACTGGTGACCCAAAATTAAGCAATACCAGCGCCGGCCGTGTCCGAATGCAGGTCAATTTGAGGAATAGGTAGGAAAATGATGACGTGATACTCGCTTTGATGAAAGCCGACGAGTCATCTGCACTTCGACGAGAAATCACTGGGATGTTGGATATATAGGGTGGGAAGTGTAGCAGGGTTCGTTTTGGTAAACGGTTTGCCGTGTGTAACGTGTAGTTTGATGGAGTTTAAACAAAAACACAATTGAACGCGCACTAATTAATCGATTTATCGACGCACTTAGCAGAACAAAATATTTCGATGATCGCGCGATCACTCTGCGTACTAATAGAAACACGATAGAATCGTACGCGCACTAATGTTTCATTTGCTAATTAATTTATTCACTTACACAAAACAGAACAAAATATTTCGAAGATCGCTTGATCGTTCTGTATTTGTTAATTAATTTACTCATTTACACGTAGAACAAAACATTTAGGTGATCGTGGGATCGTTCTGCGCGCCAGAAGTTCATACTATTACATTGATTGCTCAATTTGTTTAAATATAATCTCTAAAAAGAAAAACTGGCCAGCAATATTCTCAACATATAAATCGCGGTAAGAAAACGTACACTCGATTTTTTGGCAGCATGGAAAGTAGTAAGACGCCAGTATGTTCAGAACTATTATCCTATCGTATATTTGTCATTTCATGTTCTACTCTGTTATTCACAAAACAATTTGAGATATAGATTTAAAAGTGAAAACTGTTGAAAGAATCTTAATAAAGAAAACTAGCATTTCTATATACCGCCGCCAACCGTAAATCGAGCACATCTGTATATGAAGGCCCATATACAGATGTGTCCGACCCGTGACCAGCGGCAGTATAGGGAACAACTGATCTGATTTTTTCTTGGGTATTATTTAATGTATGGGATTGTGGAATTGGAATTCACTACCGGTTTGCATAAAAAAAACAAGAATCTTTGTGTTCAGGCGCTGTAAAAAGTATTTTAATTAGTTATTAATTGAGCATTTCAGCATTTCAAAGCGTTTCGTTAGATACTATGATAAGTGATGTTTTTCTGTATCTTAAAAATATGTAGCATTAAAAAGACAGTAGTCAAATCTTTGTTGTAATTTCTGGCCACCCGCTTTTTAAATTGACCTAATTGATTCCTGTTTGGGAAATGTTTTTCAAAGCCCGACGATTGCTCCTTGAGAATTTTTTTCAGGAAATATATCTCTTGAAGGCAGCATAAATCAAAACTAACTCCGACAAACGCTGTATTTTTCTCCTATCGTTAGAAGAGTTATAACACTACTCCACCAAATTCTATTCTCCGATCACGTATCTCGACCTCAACAAAAAATGTTGTTCGTAATGCCTTACATCTAACTTGAATTTGATCGATTCAAGTACTGCACATTGGAGACGGTTCCACTGTCGAGGTGGGCACATGTATCCGCATAGTCACTATCAAGCATAAACACTATATACTCCACAGACAAGGTGAAGGCGAGTGTAGCCAAACGAACTGTCAGTGAGTGTAGCCAAACGAGCATGACGGGACGAGTGCCATTTAAGACACGGACATATTCGCGTGGTACACTGTAAAAAAAACGGATAAACACAGTAAATCGAGATGACTCAACCGTGTCTCCGCTCGTCCATGGAATCTACAGCGTGGATGAATTTCACAAAATTAAAAAAAAAAATCCGGGTTATACCCAATCATCCGATAATTGAAATCGAATTGAAAATAAAGCTTTTTAAAATATCCGAAAAGTCTAATCTGTAGTATAGTGTAGCCAGACAGACATTATGACAGCTGTATGAGCTTAGTGATTGGTTTTGAAAACCACTTCAGAAAATTAATCATATCGACTTTTGGCTCCTAATACGCATCATATTAAGAACGATTTCGCGGTTAAATTAGAATCTCAGATAATAACGCAGAAACCCTTGTTCGTCACTCTTTAGGTCACTATAAATGTCCTCGGTGATAAGAAGCTAGCTTGGATAGTCTAGACAAAGTACCGTGAAAATCTTTTAATGATTTTTCATATTTGGATTTTAATTGTTATCTAAGAATTTTATGTAGCTGAAACCCGTTTTTATGCAATCACTCTTGTCATTTCACCGGGTGTATATAATTTATAAAAAAGTATTTCTCATAAAATTAAATTTCTATGGAATTCACAAGGCTCCGCAGTATAATGGTAAATAGGCTCACCAAATTGTTCATTTTTATTCCGTTACCGACATGTAAGTAGTGGTTATATTAATTGTGACCACCGTATCTGGTTGATCCATCTCGATTGTTCACACGTTTCCTCGGTTCAAAACTTCATTGCAAAACCGATGAATAATCACTTCCTTCATTCACATTCAAAGATTTACCACTACCCTAAATTTAACTCTATTGAGAAGAACAGTAGACGTTCGATAACTGCAAGTCATTTAACTGCAATTCGATAGTTGCAACAGTTTTGCAGTTATCGGACCGCTAACCTTCAAACTGATGTCAAACTCAATGACAGCTGCATTGCGCTGCACATTTACATGCACTTTTATTGCATCTGACGTCGATTGACAACCGTTTGACGTCTAGTATGCGTTGCAGTTATCGAACGGCATTCGTTAACTGAGAAGTAAACATTTTGCAGTTATCAAACGGCTACTGTAGAACAAGAGTCCCTAAAACATTTTTTACTGTTTTTTGAAGTCAATTCAATTAAAAATTGAAAAAAATGTCAGCTTGTGAAATGTGAATTTATTTATTGCATCTCAATCAGAAAAAACACTTAGCCACTTCTGCACATTTAGAATTACTGACACCGTAGAACTTACACAAAACCGTCGGACATGCAAAGATCATTCATATTTTAAAGCAAACATGGCACCGGCCGAATGTGAAAAAACCCTGATTAATCCACCTAGCGGTGATGGTGCCTTTCTCGTGCATTATAAAAATAGCCATTACTCTTGAGCCCATAGTCCGATCTGGCAAATTTTCAATAGGAAACAATGGGAGAGTATTCTGCGTCGAATGCAACTTGTTGCGAGCAAATCGGTTAAGGATAAGTACCTGAAAAATGAGTTACATTTTTCTCTGTAAAAAAAATGGTATTTTGGCCGTAACTTCCGAGCCCATAGTCCGGTCTGACCAATTTTCAATAGGAAACAATGGCAGAATGTCCTGCGTCGAATGCAACTTGTTGCGAGTAAATCGGTTATGATAAGTACCTGAAAATGAGTGACATTTTTTGGGTGGTGCGCACAGACGCACACATACACACACACACACACACACACACACACACACACACACACACACACAGACATCACCTCAATTCGTCGAGCTGAGTCGATCGGTATATAACACTATGGGTCTCCGGGCCTTCTATAAAAAGTTTGTTTTTGGAGCGATCATATAGCCTTTACGTATACTTAGTATACGAGAAAGGCAAAAATTCAGCCGGCTTGAGATAAAACAAAAATCTGTCTTAAGATAAAAACACCACCGTCCGCGCGCGAAGCTTACTTCGATCCTCTCTGGAACTAAAGCACGTAGATACTTAAAATATTAGTTTTCTCTTAATCAGTGTATTTATAGATTAATATATATTTATAGAAAATATTTAAAAATGGTTTGGTAGACATGACATTTTTGATTAATGACCGCCTGAAATCCTATAGTGGCAACGGTCCGGTCGTACACGTGTTTAGGAGAAGTTTGCGACACGGGAGCAGCAGCAAGTACCGCCGGAAATTGTTTCCGGAAATGAAAAGACACTTACAGTTGCCAGGTAAAAGCAAAGATAGAAAACGTCAGACACACCAAAGCAACTGAAACGACCATAAAGCGAGGGGGTGGGGTGACGACGGTGATGTTTTTTCTCCCATCCTAAACTTTCAAACTCTGAACAGGGGATGGGAGATTCAACGGTAAAGTGCCTGAATAGTAGGTACCGAGTAATTCGATTTTTGGCGAGCAATCAAAAATTGCTTCATAGGAAAAAAAGAATCGCTTCATACTGAAAAGTGCGGCTGTTGTGCTCTTTGCTTTGCTGCAGCCGCCCCGTTCTGGTTGGGGTGGAAATTGTGTGGTCGCCGGACGAAAAAAAAGCTGGAAAACTGAAGAGCAATAAAAAGCTCGTCAGACGGGTACTCGATCCGCGAACGAATAAACGAACAAACAACGTTAGTTAGTGCCAGGTTAGAAACACAAGTGGAAAGGGGCGGAATATGATTGGATATATCGAGAGAATATGATGCTCCAAAAATAGAATGTATTGACAGAGTGCATAGAATTATTCAAAACTCTTTGCTAAGAGGATGATAGGGGACTTGGAAGGTTTCTACTCGAAAGGAGCTATTGATGCTATAGTTTCTCTACGATGATGCTTTGTGATCTCAAGAAAACATACATAAGAAAAGATGAAGCTTGTCGGTTTGGGTAGCTCTATGTCTATACGATACCCTTCACCATTCAATTAGGGTGAATAATGATGGCCTATCCGGTAGTGATGTTTGCGGTTTCACGGGCAATAAAAAAAGTAATATAGTTGGTAATAAAAAAAGTTATATAACACACAATACAAAAAGTTATATTTTTTCACATATCTTGTACAACAAAGTAGCGTGTTATCTTAATAGCTGCTATGGATGTGCTTTAAGCTGTTGGCTAGAAGTAAAGGGAAGTAAATATTGTTTTTCTCAAATTCGAGTTAAGTACAGTTTTATAGCTTTGCGAAAAATTTGTCTGGTGCAGGTCGGTCTCGATTATTCATAAAACATGTTCACCCACCCCACCAGTATATCCGATGGCTGTTTCCAAAAACCATATGAATTGTGTGATCGGTTAACAAGGAATAGCTTTAATCATGAAATCAAAAACTAAGTTTTCGAAAAATCAGTTTGCGTGAAAAATCAATATTGAAATGAAATTGTGTAGCTTGGCAGTAACTTTCAAAAACAACGAACCAATTACAATCCTTTTACTAATTCTACTACAATCTGATGATCTAATAATCTTATGTCTGCTTGTTTCCATTACAGAGCGGTTGCAGCTTATCTACGGGCCCTAAACCTTTCCCCTTACAATGCGGTCGTGCACGGAAACCTGGCCTGCGTTTACTATGAGCAGGGCCTTATCGACTTGGCCATCGACACATACCGGCGAGCGATCGAGCTGCAGCCGAACTTCCCAGACGCATACTGCAACTTGGCTAATGCACTCAAAGAAAAAGGTCAAGTTCAAGAGGCGGAAGATTGCTACAATACCGCACTGCGGCTCTGTCCGAATCATGCCGATTCGCTCAACAATCTGGCCAACATCAAACGCGAACAGGGCTACATCGAGGAAGCGACCCGACTCTATCTGAAGGCACTGGAGGTCTTCCCCGAATTCGCTGCGGCTCATTCTAACCTGGCGTCGGTATTGCAGCAGCAGGGCAAACTGAATGAAGCCCTCCTACACTACAAGGAAGCGATTCGCATTCAGCCGACCTTCGCAGATGCGTATTCCAATATGGGAAACACGCTGAAGGAGATGCAGGATGTAGCTGGAGCGCTCCAATGCTACACCCGAGCAATTCAAATCAATCCAGCATTTGCCGATGCGCACAGTAATTTGGCCAGCATCCACAAAGATTCCGGAAACATCCCGGACGCCATCCAGTCGTACCGAACGGCGCTGAAACTGAAGCCAGATTTCCCCGATGCGTACTGCAATCTGGCGCACTGTCTCCAGATTGTATGCGACTGGACAGATTATGAGGCACGCATGAAGAAACTGGTCGCAATCGTCGCTGATCAACTGGACAAGAACCGACTACCATCGGTTCACCCACATCACTCGATGCTGTATCCTCTGTCGCATGATTTCCGCAAAGCCATCGCTGCTCGCCATGCGAACCTATGCTTGGAAAAAATTCACATCCTGCACAAGCCGCCATACAAATTCCTCCGCGAAATGAGCGGACGGCTACGAATCGGTTATGTGAGCAGTGACTTTGGAAACCATCCAACGTCCCATCTGATGCAATCGATTCCCGGCATGCATGACCGGTCACGGGTGGAAGTTTTCTGTTACGCTCTTAGTCCCGATGATGGTACCACGTTCCGAAGCAAAATTTCCCGCGAAGCCGAACATTTTATTGAACTGTCCCAGATTCCCTGCAACGGCAAAGCCGCTGACAGGATCCATGCTGACGGAATACACATTCTTGTCAACATGAACGGTTATACCAAAGGAGCGCGCAACGAAATTTTCGCTCTGCGACCCGCACCTATCCAGGTGATGTGGCTGGGCTATCCGGGAACAAGCGGAGCCAGCTTCATGGACTACATCATAACCGATACCGTGACGTCGCCTATGGAACTGGCCGATCAGTATAGCGAAAAATTGGCTTACATGCCACACACTTACTTTATCGGTGACCACCGGCAAATGTTCCCTCATCTGAAGGAACGACTTATCATGAGCAACAAGCAGCAAAGCAACCAACTGGTGGACAATGTCGCAGTCATCAATGCGACCGATCTGTCGCCTCTGGTGGAAAACACCGATGTAAAAACAGTACGCGAAGTAGTGCTCGCACACAAGCCCGTTGAGATTCAGCACAAAGTCGTAGAACTTCCAACCACCACACCGGTAGAGACGATGATCGCTTCCGGGCAGATTCAGACCTCGCTGAATGGGGTCGTGGTGCAGAACGGACTGGCCACTACTCAAACCAACAACAAGGCAGCAACCGGCGAAGAGGTCCCCCAGAACATCGTCGTGACAACCCGGCAGCAGTACGGTCTGCCGGACGATGCCGTTGTCTACTGCAACTTTAACCAGCTGTACAAAATCGACCCGCACACATTGGCCTCGTGGGTGCATATACTGAAGCACGTGCCCAACTCGGTCCTATGGTTGCTCCGCTTCCCAGCGGTCGGTGAAACCAACATCCAAGCGGCAGCGCAGCAGCTGGGCTTGTCGCCCGGAAGGATTATTTTCTCCAACGTTGCCGCCAAGGAGGAGCACGTCCGGCGGGGTCAGCTGGCTGATGTCTGCCTGGATACACCGCTGTGCAATGGGCACACCACTTCGATGGACGTCCTGTGGACCGGAACGCCCGTGGTCACACTTCCGGCGGAAACGTTGGCTTCAAGGTAAGTTTAGGTTTTGGGGAATGAAAACATAGGGTAATAGGGGCAGGTTCAAATGTGAAATATTAAGACTATCAGAATTCTTGTCCTAAATCCAAAGATCCGCAGCAGAGGCTTATGATCCATTTGCAAACAAAAGTGCCGTTTAAAGGGCATCTTCTGGAACTTGGGATGACTGTAAACTCGCTCCGTTTCGCGAGTGCCCTGTAGGCATGCCGGACGACTTTGATGATGCCGTCGGAAAATTTGTACCGATGATGTACCGCTTTGGATCCTAGTGTGCGATCATCTAGCTTCGGGTCGAAGCAAATCCGACGAGGAAATTTACTTGAATTACTCGAAGGCTTTTTGGCACTCCGGGTACTGATTTGGATATGTTATGTATATGCTTTGGGCGCGAACAGTGATCGTTAGGTGGAAGTAAATGTTGAATCCGTAATAAGGCCCTATATGTCTGTAGAATTGCTCGGCCTCGCCCGAGTGTTTGGTGTGCGCAGTTTTATAAGAAACGGCGGAACACGTGTTGTTCGTGTGCCCACGTTTTCGCGCAATGCGTGACCACATGTGGTCTGGACACTACCCCGGACAACCTAGTTTGGAGGATGTGTAAAGATGAAGTTGGCTGGAACGCCGTTTTATCGGCTCTCGTCCAAATCGTCTCGGAGCTACACAGAAGGTGGCGCGTGGACTCAAGAATGGCTAGTTCAGGCGTCGGTCAACCGGGCGGGTTCCAAGCCCGAGGTTGGAAAGGGGTCCTCGTCAAGGCTGGGTCAGGCGTAGGCACCGCGTCGGTAAGTCCCGCTGTGTGTTGGCGAATAGGCCCTATCGCAGAGAGGTCAATTTGGAATGCACGCGGCATCATCATTCTTGATACCAGTCGTGCAGAGGGAAGCAGGCGCGAAGTCGACCCTTCCCACCTTCCAAGGACATAGGGCGTGGTAAGGTCACCTGGAAAGCCGGCAATGCGCTGGCACGATACCATGGTGTTCTTCTAAAAACAGCGAGTCACGATGTTCGATGCTGCAGCTAACCTCAAGGGTGCGTTGTCCCCCCTTTGAAGCATTACTTTCTGGTTGTACCGAAGGGACGATGGGCTTGGCGGCAATGGAAACGGTTTAGCGGGTCGGTGTAGTCCTGCCTCCCTCGTTTGCTGTTGGAGGTGGTCCCTAACCTGCACTTCCTGGACGTCCAACCTTGGAAGTCTGTTGGGCAGATTCCCCCTCCATTGCTTAGGAAGAAAAAAAATCTGCACGTCTTCAAACACGCAGTCTACGGTGGAGTCGGAGTCAGAGTCGGATCGCCATCGAGAATCATTTTGGTGGTATGAACGATGGATGACTCTCCAAACATCTGATGCTATTCGTGAATATTTTTCTACAAATGTTTTTTTTTTACAAGGGAGAATGCATTTACACACTAACCCAGCACACGTGCATTGTAGTTGCCAAACTACCACACGGAAGTGTACTGGAGTGTCGGACTCGGTAATACCGACTAAACTCCCTTGGGCTCCGCCATCGTTTCCCCCAGGAACTACCTCCCAGTACTACTTCTGGGGTATGGCAGTACTTAACGTACTCGCTTATTCTCGCTCACACAGGCACCCGTCCCATGCGAGTCTTACTTGGGTGCTCCCTCTATCGCACCCTCAAACACACCCTACATACTCTGTTGCACCTCTGTCATGCCGTGTGGGTCTGACTTGTGTGCCCACCTCTCTCATACCGTGTGAGTCTGACTTGTATGCTCACCCAAACACTTGATTCACGCTCATGCACTCCATGCTTGCACTCTCGCTAACGCTCCTATGAGTCTGACTTGTGTGCTCATCTCTATCATGCCGTGTGGGTCTAACTTGTGTGCCCTAACCTCCCCATGTGGTCTCCCCACCCAGCTTGATATGTTAGGAATCAGCCGGTGGGTCCACCTACCTTTCGAGGAGTTATCCCACTCGCGCTGCCATCTGGCAACCGAAGTCACCCTGGTACGCTCGCGGGCTCCTCTAGTGCCACGTAGCTCAAAGCACTCCTCGTCTTCCCGGATGACCAGCTCGACTGGCATCATACTCACTATCACTCAGGATGCGTCGTGCGATTCCGTGCGGTAGGCAGACACATCAAGCCGTAGGTGCTCTCCAGTTTCTGCAGGTAACTGGTTACCCCCAGTGCTTTTGCCCAGGACGGGCCGCCGTATCTAAGGATAGATACGGCAACGCCTGCCAGTAGCCTACGTCTACTGGCGCACACCTTTTAGCTGTTGGACATCATCCTCGATAATGTCGCCACAGCAGTCGAAGCCTTCTTGCACGCATATTCGACATGGCTACCGAAGGTAAGCTTGTCGTCTATGATGACCCCAAGAATCTTCAGACTCCGCTTTGAAGTGATCGCGACGTCTCCCACGTGAACAACTGCATGTTGTGCCGACTTACGGTTGCTGACGATAACCACCTCCGTCTTATGTTGAGCGAGCTCAAGGCCTCTCGCACTCATCCTGTCCGCCACAGTGCTGATCGCGTGTTCTGCGGTTAGTTCTACTTCGGGGATTGACTCCCCGTAGACCTCTAGCAAAGCCGACGATCTTCACACCAGGAGGAAACTTTAGCTTCAGAACCCCGTCGTACATCAGGTTCCATAGTACCGGGCCCAGGATTGACCCTTGCGGGACTCCTGCGGTAATGGGAACACTTTTCTGACCGGCATCGGTCTCGTATAGCAGCACACGGTTCTGGAAGTAGCTTTCCAAGATCCGGTACAGTACCACCGGCAGGCTAAGTCGGTGTAACGAGAGCGCGATGGTCACCGGAGCCACCATTTCGGCCACACTCCCAGCGCCTTGCAGCGCAGAGGGAGGCCAGGGACTTGTGGCTCGGGACGGGAAGAGTACTTCGATAAGCCTCGCCAACCGGTCCGGTGACCGTTCGGGGGGTGAAGAGCCCCCTTTGGTCTTGGCCATCACGATCCTATAGGCGTCACCCCACGGATTCGCATTGGCACCCTCGCACAGGTTGTCGAAGCACGCTCTCTTGCTGCTCTTAATGGCCTTGTTAAGGGCCAGTCTCGCAGCTCGAATTGATCTTGGCTATCACGATGCAGATTGCCGCCGACCTAGACCCGTCCGCCACCCAGTTGCCATTGTCGGCAGGGACGTTGTACGGGTCGGACAGGAGGGCGACATCGGTCCTCGACTCCGATACCGCCTGCCACAGCAGTTGCCGGGCAGGTGCACAATGATTCAGATTCAGCTGTGTTACTTGCACGGCTTTTTCCGATTGGCTTCTCCGAAGGGACACGCAGGCCCGCCGATAGCATGGTTCCGGGGCTGCTTCTTACTGGCGCATATAAGGCACCTAGGTGCCTTGTCGCATTCCTGCGCCTTGTGTCCCTCCTCGCCGCAGCGACGACACATCTTGCTTCGGTCTGGGCCCTTGCAGTCATAAGACTTGTGCCCGGACTCAAGGCACCGGTAGCACCTGTCCACTGAAGGGCTTACTGGGCATACTGACCAGCCGATCTTCAGCTTCCTTTTCTCAGTGACCTTTTTGGCGTCAGCCACCGGTAGTCTGAGATAGGCTATCTGCGTACCAAAGAATCCCCCTCTTTGACGTACAGAGGACCGCTCAACCTCTGTGCCGCACTGCTCTTTGACGGCAGAGACGACGTCTTCCGCGGTCGTGACCTCGTCCAGCTGCTTACACTGGAGGGTCACTTCCGCACCCAACGACCTGACCTGAGCGCCCAAGACCTCCTGGGCAAGCTTTTTGTAAGCCATCCCGCTGGATTGCGCGCCACGCTTCAGTACCAAGATCATTTCACCGTTCTTGGTACGTCTGACGCTGCGCACATCCTGGCCCAGGGCGGATAGGCTATCGGCCGCTCGCAGCGATTTCAGGACATATTTGTCCTTGTCGGTTTTCACCAACAAGGCCTCGCCTCTGTCTCTCACCTTCTTCGTAGGTCGAGGGGTGTTTGACTTCCGCACCCTACTGACCAGCTGCCAAGGATTTGCGTTCCCTTCGGCGGATACCGATGGCTGGCTGGGGCCTAGGATAGGATGTGACAATTTAATTGAGACTGCCTTGTTGTTTTTTAGTCGGATGCTCTGACGAGGTGGTCGCCAGTGCGGCCAAATAAATTTGGTACAAAATCTTTCAAATATCATGTATGAAAACTTAATGTTTTTCTTTCCGTTCTATCCATTATTTATGTAAGAGAGCCGAAAGACTAACAGAGAGAAGTTTTTGCTAATAAATAAAAGAGTTTTACATCAAAAATGACAGAAAAGTGAATGATAATGCCTTGAATCAACAGTTTTAAATCTATACAATTCTTGAGAATAATTTATATGGCGTTTGCAGTTCAATATAAATTAATTTTGTGCCAAAAAACTCGATTTTAAACATTCACGTATATTGCTTATTATCAACTTTACAAACCAGCAACACGGCCAAACTAACAACATGCTGCCCTACGAAAAACGCGCCACCGCCAATCGAAGTAATCGATTGTCATTTCCAACCAATCAGCAACCGGTACGATTGTGACAGAAAATCGGTACGATTTTTAATGACTGATTGACGCATCCTATCCTAGGCTGGGGCCAGCTTGTGGCTCAGCAACTTGTGCCTGTCTAGTGCCTTTCGCCTTCTTGGGCACACGCCCTTCAGGCTCCGGTGCACCATCCAGGCGAAGCTTCGCCTTAATGGTAGCGCGTTTGGGTCGCTTCGAACTTGGCGTTTTCTTACCCTCACTGGCCGTAAGGGCGGTCGCCTCTTTCGCCGCAGTAACACCGCTAGGGGAGGAGAGGGTCTTGGTCTGCGTACCTTTGGCTACCTTCTCTGCTGCCGCTACACGCCTGATATAAGCGTCCTGTTCTTGTCTTGCGACACGAACAGCTTGCCGAAGCACCAACAGGCTCTGCTTAAGCTCCTTGTTGGTGTTCTGCCTCATCGAGTTGCTCGGCCACCACCCGTATCCCTGGTAGTGACTCGTCAGGCGTGCAGGCAGGGCTACTCCCCACCACCACTGGAGACTCTTCGGTACTGCCAATAGCAGCAACCGTCATTCCACTCCCCTCTTTAATAGGGGACCTCGCTAGACCCCTTTTGCAAATGGGTTAATCACCTCCAACTCCAATGATTGATTTCTTTCGATACTCATTGCTGTATGGGCCCCCCTTGCGGCTGCCGCCGAATCCTACTGGAGTAGTCACCTTTAGTGATCCCATGGTTATCTATACCTGCCTTGCGGCAAGCAGGGAGGCCATGCGAGGGTTGACACTTGCGTGTTCAGAGCCAGATCAGCGCAAGTCAGGAAAGGGCATCTGAGCCTACTCCCACCCAGTAGGCAAAACTGGATGGCAGGATTGGGCAGCGTGCTACAAGGTCCGCCACGGTTTTATGGGACGGAAGACAGCCTAGCCATTAGCCCACTCGCCGTTTCGAGTCGGTGTCACCCGGCCCTACTAAGAGAGTAGAATGTCAGACTGCCAGCCCTTGCTTCACAATAACACAATATACCATACACATAGCCATGACGTGCCTGCCAGAACCATAATTGAGACCTTACTGGCGTCAGCCTCTATGCGCTACCGCGCTCCCTCGTTTGTAGTTCATTTAGCCGCCTAGCCCTTCAACTGCCGTTGATACGCTATCGTTTCCAGCGAGCACCGTGCGGAGGCGAACTACGCTGCCCGCAATGTATTGTCTTTCATGTGCACCCCACTATAGATGGTACGCAGCACTTTTCTTTCGAAGACTCCAAGTGCCCGTTGATCCTCCACAAGCATTGTCCAGGTCTTATGTTCGTAAAGGACTAGGTATCGGTGTAATGAGCATTTTGAAAGATAATCTCAACAATGTCGTTGGCGGATACGAGGATATGCTGAACGGACTCCGTCAAAATCGTACCATTCGTGTCGATCCCTGCCTTTTGTATTAATACTTCCTCTACAGCGATTTTGAATACAGACGCCTCTCCACATCTCAATATTGAAGGGACCATCGAGATACCCGTTTTTGTGGTAAAATCGAGACCTGACAAAATCGGGTTTAAAACGTGATAAAACCGGGGGTAGACAAAATCGGGGAGTGACAAAATCGTGTCAATGCTGTATTGAATGTATCTGAGGGCAAGACAAGACCTTTTTGAACAAATTTGTTATCCAGACTATCCGTAAGAGCGACCATGACCCATTCTCACCCCCAATGCGTACTCAATGTCCCTTTCAAAACCAATCAAAAGAGAATTCATTATAATACCTATTGCTCTATTTTCCAAGCATAAAAGCATTAATTTCCATGATAACATTTTAGCACTGTCTATTTCAATATAATTTCAGGGTTGCAGCATCGCAGCTGGCAACACTCGGCTGTCCGGAGTTGATTGCCCGGAGTCGCCAGGAATATCAGGACATTGCCGTCAAGCTGGGCACCGATAAGGAATACCTGAAGGCGATCCGGGCCAAGGTGTGGGTGGCCCGCAGCGACAGCCCACTGTTCGACTGCAAACAGTACGCGCAAGGCATGGAGGCTGTGTTCTACAGGATGTGGGAGCGGTTCGCGCGGGGTGAGAAACCCGACCACATATCGGCCAAAGAGAGCTCCAAGTAAGGAGGTAGTGGGGAGGGCTGATGCTATTTTATAGGAGCAAACTGCTGTTTATACTTAGGTCCACTTTTTAATGTTCACATTTTTTCAGTTGAATGAAATTTTTTATTAGATGCAGCGATTGCTGTCAGATTGAGTGGAACTATGGAAGGGATAAAAGTCCCTGTAATTTGTGAAAACTTGACACTTGTTTGTATCTATAGAAAGCTTACATCTTATTTAAATCGTAGTTGATAATAAAGTTAAGGAATTGTATGAAACTTACTGTATCTTTGGCTATAGAAGATAGAGTTTGTTTGATTATTGTTAGTTTCAGCTGTGGATAACTAATACAGTGAAATGGGCACAGAATTATTAAAAGTTGTTTTCCGCTATTTTAAATTACCTGAGGAAATTTTCCAACACAGGATTTAGCTTAAACGATAAACTATCAATATATTTCTATGAATTAATAAACAACTTGTAACAATAATTAGAAACACAAATCGTTTTCGATAACACAATAAAAAGATTGTTAATGACAAGAAACTGTAATAAAACATATTAATAAAAATGCATTGCCCTTAGTCGAATATTGAAAAATGTTGCAATGCTTGCGTTCCTCGTACTGTACATAGCACCATCTTTAGATTCTAGAGAGCGCAAAATCGGAGCTGCGGCATGGAAAGAGCCTAAATCTAGAAAGAAGTATAATTTGAGTCATTAGCATATCTTGAAATTTGCTCTAGAAAACTTTGCAAGAGTGGGACCTTATTGATCCTCCTTTACTCAGCGGGTTAGCAAGCTAAACGTTGCAAAAACCCAAGTGCGTGATTAAAACAGAACACAAGTTTGTCAAATAAAACCGCTACATAAATAATAATAATAATTTGACATGAATGATGATAGTGACGAATGAAATATGAATGAGCCGAACACCGATTCAGAAGCATTACACAAGTTCACCCACACAACGGTGGAATATAACAGAAGACGAAGGAAGGCATCGGTGGAAACTACTTTGTAAATAGAATTGTAAACCCCTCCCAAAAACACCAGCAAAGAAAAGTGTTTCATACCCGCAAATAACAATTATTTTCTGTGTAGAACAACAAGGACACAACTGTATAAGTAAGTGATTAGTGAGAAATAAATTCATGTTACTTGATGAGAAAAGTTTGGTGTATAATCCTCCTAGTTGTATCACAATAAAAGTGCCGCCAGCGATCACGTGGTTAGAACTGCAGGGCTGTTACAAATCAAAACCAAAAGTTCCTTTAAAAGTACGTTTTTCGCTTATTCATCTCAGTCAAGCTGATTAAGCGAAAAACGTACCGTTAAAGGAAATTTTGGTTACTTGGGAACAGTCGCTTTTTTCGCAGATTTCGCTTAATAATTATTATCGTATGATCGAATTAATGCACACACGATATTTATTAGACCGTCTGTGGATCTGATAAATTGATCATATTGCAATTCTGGATTGCCGGGACGAGCGATTGTGTTTGGACGGTAATCTTTGTTCCCAATATTTTTGACAGTGTTTCGCCAAATGTTGTAGCAAAAATCGTGATTATTATTACGTTTTGGGGAACGACACCTTACCACTTTTGCTCTCATTTGGAGTTATCATCTGGATTAAACGCAATGAACATCGCATCTCGGGCCGCCAGGGCTGAGTTGGTGTCGCACGTGATTACACAGGTTATTATAAAAGATATTTTAGTTACTAGATAAAGATTGTCGCTTCTGTTCCCTTTGTTCTGCTGTCCGAAACATGTGTGGTACATACCTGTCAAATCGTATGGATTTTCCTTCTTTGACATTTAGCTCCCCTATCCTCGCCAGTAAAAGATGTTCCGGACAGCGACGACAGCGACAATCTTTATCTAGTAACTAAAATATCTTTTGTTATTATCAACTCTGTCCACTCAGTTGAGCGATAAAAATTTTGAGAGGGAAAATAAAAAAAATCATGCTTCATTTAAAGCACATAGGAACCAAAATCCGGCTGAAATTTGTTTTCCAAGGTTTTAGGCTAATTTAACTAAGCCGTTATATGAAATGGGATCTGCGGTTAGGTTTGCGAGCAAAGGCATAGGATTGGCGAGGCGTATCGCTAAGAGGGATTCCAGAAGTGTGACAATCTAGTCTAGACTACATATACACAGCCAGTTCGTGAAAGAATCCTGGAAAGTAATAGACTCGACTACATCTACCACTTTTCTTGTCAATATTTATGTTTGAAGTATGTTCATCATAAATGTAGTTCAAACATAAAAGCGGCCAGGCCTACTGTGTAGCGTTGTTGAAAATACCTGTGAGAATCAATTCATAACTTGATTTCACAATTAAGCCATAGAACTGGGACATCTCGTACCAACCGCTCCGTTTACATTATTATTGGTGAATGTTGCTGAATAGTTAAGAATGACTTAGCTAAGATGGCTAATGTTCACTCCTTGGGTCTACAACGTCTTAGGATGGGACACAGTTTTTTGTCTAGTGTCCTGGCTTATATACTGATGGCAAAAAAATCGTATGAATTCATAAACATTACCATGAAAACATGACGAATATTTTTGAACACCAGTGTACATAAGAGCCTAACTTCAAGCGGCATTACTCGCCCTCTGGAACAAGAAAAAAAAAAGACAAATGAGATCAAAACTAGCAAAAAAACAAAAGACGATAAAAATATACCACATTTACTTACAATAGCGTTATCTCCGTTAACAGATTTAATCCGGATTTTTTTTTCTTCGTATTTCAAAATAAATTTTGGGCATTTTGCTTCAAAAGCGTATGCAGACCATGAAAAAGTAGAAATATGGGGTAACATATTTTTTTTTGAGATCTTCTAGGGCTTCCAAACCTTCCTTGAGTTCAGATCTTGATGATCTACATAAACAACAAAGCGTTTTACGGGGCCTCAATCCTTATTTGAAGTTGGATTTGCTACTTGAGACATAATTAAACTATTTTTTTATCAAATCGCAGTGTTACCAAAACATAAACGGTACTCCAAATTAATCTTGAGTTCAGATCTTGGAGGTGTACAAGATCAACAGAGCAATTCATAGGTTCCCGAGCTTGTGTAATAGTTGAAGGAGCCCCATGGAACATTATTACAGTAGTATATACAAAATACAAGACTCCCAGAATATCTACGGTACTCCAAACAAGTCTTGAGTTCAGATCTTGGAGGCCTACAAGACCAACAGAGTGATTGATAGGTTCCTGAGCTTGTGTGTTAGTTGTAAAAAACCCATGGGACGAGATTATGTCAATATACAAAAACATCCACATTCCCAGAATATCTACGGTACTCCAAACCTTTCTTGAGTTCAGATCTTGAAGTTCTACAACACCAACAGAGTGATTCATAGGGTCCTTAGCTTGTACGTTAGTTGGAGCAACCCCTTGGGACATCATTACACCAGAATATGCAAATAACAGCATTCCCAGAGTTCCTGGGGTAATCCAAGTCATTCTTGAGTTCAGATACTGGAGGTCTTCAAGACCTACAGAGTGATTCATTGATTTCCGAGCTTGTGTGTTAGCTGGAGAAGCCTCATGGAACATCATTACACCAGTATATACAAAATACAATATTCCCAGAGTATCTACGGTACTCCAAATCATTCTTGAATTCAGATCTTGGGGGTCTACAAGACCAACAGAGTGATTCAAAGGCAACTATGAAAATTGAAACATTCCAAGAATATCTACGGTACTCCAAACGATTTTTGAGTTCAGATATTGGAGGTCTACGAGGCCAACAGAGTGAATCATAGGATCCTGAGCGTGTGTGTCAGTTGTAGAAACCCCATGGGACATCAATATACCAGTATATACAAATCATAACATTCCCGGAATATTTACGGCGCCATACATGAGTTCAGATATTGGAGGTCTAAAAGACCAACATAGTGATTCATGGATTTTGAAGCTTGTTTGTTAGTTGGAGAACCGTCATGGAACATCATTACACCATTATATAAAAATCTTGTTAGTTGGAATTGCTCAAATGGACATCATTACGTACACAATACGTAAGTACGAAAAAAACGTGTTATTGTGATCACAAACATCGCATCCACAATTTTTTCGTTCCTTTTATCATCTATAGTGTTATAGAATAAAGCTTGGTACCACGGCGTCTCTTGATGACCGGCTGGGCTATACATGTGAATTATTGCTACTCCATAATTGATCAGAATTAGAGTAAGTTGCACCCTGAACGCGTTGGTACTCTCATACTTACTTGTTTCATACTTATTATACATATTATACGATATGTTTACCCAAGTGTTTACCATTTCTATACGTATTGAAATCACCAAGGGGTATCACGAGATGACAGTCTAACCAATAAATGAGGATTGCGTACCAAGATCTGAATAAAGCTCGCAATACATTCAATCGACAATATAATTGGTTTCAGTATTGCACGGAAGTGGATGTTACTAAGACTAACATTCATATGTAAGAGTAAAGTAATTTACGTATGAATAATATCACAAAATTTCATTTCAAATGCTTTTTTCCATTCTTATCCTAAAATGAATGAAATGTAATAGCTAAATCATGTTGCTAAAAAAATCTCTCTCTCAGTTCCTCTGCATCTGCAACCATTTGATGTGATTCTGCGAGATCGTCAACAGAAGGCGTTTCAGTAAAACTTTCGAATCTGGTGCACTGCTGCAAACATGCAGCACACTAGGAGTAAACTTTTTGAAAGCAGTGTACCAAAAGGAATCAATAGATAAGTTTCTCAATAATAATCTTCTTCATCGAAAAAATATTTAACAACTCATAAAAAAAGTGGGGACATCAAAGATCTTCTAGTTGATCGATTTGTAAATAGGGATCTGAGCTTGTCTGGAGTTTGGAGTGTCGTACATGTTCAACGAATTTTGTGGTGTATATCCTACTGTATACCGAAGTTCCGTGGAGCTATTTCATCTCGTAAAAATAGTTTAGACATCGGAGATCTTCATGTTGATCGTTTTGAATATTAGGATCTGCGCTCAAAGACAGTTTGGAGTGTCGTAGAAGTCAAACGAATTCTGTGATGTGTCTATAATGGTGTCACGAAATCCCGTGGAGCTATTCCAACTCATAAAACTAGTGGGGACATCGAAGATCTTCATGTTGATCGATTTGAATATTAAGACCTGTAGAGTAATGGGACAAGAGTGCGCGTGGGGTAAGAGTACGTTTTCGATTTTTTGAAGTAATAAAAAAAGATAAACTAGCAGCACTGCATCAGTTTGACAGGTATTCTGGCCAACTATTATCATATGTGTAATTGTAAACGATTTGAATATAAACAACAAGGGAGATATGGAGTTAGGTAACTTTTTGTTCATTTTGCTAAAAATGATTGGATTTCCGCAACTAGTATTTCATTACCATATATACGTTCAATCAGGTGAACATTATACCATTTCGATAACTTATTGTATAGAGTACTTTATGGTACAGAACACCAATCCGGTTGGTTTTTCAAAAAGTCAAAACCATTACTTGAATAATTTTTGGGACTGTGGGGCAAAAGTACGCAGGAACCGGTGGGGCAAGAGTATGCATATGAATCTTCAAGTTATGATGTCAAACCCGTATCTCTGGCCGAAATAAGACTTCTTCCAAAGCGTAAAGATCCACAACTAAGAAAAAAGAGACAGAATTTGAAATTATTATTAGGATAAGTTGAAGTAATTCGGTGTTAGAAAGGACTTAGCGAACAAAGCACTGAAGCGAAATAATGAAATTGTATTATGACTTGTTGTACAACAAAACATAGTACGAAAACACTATTATTCATCCAAACGATAATTTCATTTAATAAAAAGAAACATTCATAAATTACGCAACGTTTAGCTGGGAGGGGTTGCGAGATGTGTAAGATAAGGGGGGAGGGGTGATGAAATAGCAAAATTTTACGTTACGTGATTGGTGGACTTTCTTTAAGGAAAATGCCTTTGTATACGCCACGAGTAACCTGATATATATTTTTACCTCTGTAGTTTTCTGTATATATAAAAAAACAATGAATTTTCGTATGAAAGTGCACATTTTTAGGACCCCCTCCCCCTTGAAGAGTTACGTAATCTTTAAACATTCCCTAATATATGCTCATTAAACATCAATTAAATGTTATTAACTCTTATTTGTGTCAATATATACTTAAAGCACATGATTGGATAAATGCGTATTCTTACCCCACCCGATGCGCACTTTTACCCCACCGGTGGGGTAAGAGTGCGTTTTTCACTTGTCTTGCAATAAGAGCTCTACTAAAACGATTTTCAATAATTTCAATATTTTTTCCACTGGGTACCATAAAGGAAGAGTATATGAATCATCGACACTGATTTGATATGCAGAAGCTTGCTTCATAAGGGCCACATAATCGATTGAAAACTAAGTGCGTACTCTTGCCCCACTCTACTCTACTCAAGGATAGTTTGGAGTGCCATAGATGCCGAACGAACTCTGGTGTGCCTGTAATGGTGTTACGAGGTATCGCGGAGCTATTCCACCTCATAAAACTAGTGGGGACATCGGAGATCTTCATATCGATCGATCTTAATATTAGGATCTGTACTCAAGGAGAGTTTGGAGTGTCGTAGATATCGAACGAATTCTGTGGTGTGTCTGTAATTATGTTACGAGGTATCCTGGAGCTATTCCAACTCATAAAACTAGTGGGGACATCGAAGATCTTCATCCCAACTAACAATTTTGGTGCTAAAAGCTTCAACTTCTAGCCTTTGGCTGTATAATATTTGAATAAAAGCAGCCAATGCTGAATAAAAGAAAAGCCTCCGCAAATAATCCCTTAAACTTCAACTCGACTATTACCCAAATATCTATCAGCTAGTCAGTGTGCCGAATATATTTAATCTTTTATCGTTTATGCAGCTTTCGTATAGTCATAAAACAGCTCTGTCTGAGTTAACAACAAAGCTTATCGGTTAAGAGCTCATGTATGTAATTGAGTTGCTTGTTAGCCACTTCCCATATTACGGTGAGTAGCATTCACAATGAAAACATTTTTGCTGTTGTTATAGCACTAAGGTACACCGGGGCAAGCTGAAATGCGGGGTAAGTTGAAACGGAAGCTGTAATTCAGATAGGAAACGACCGAATGCTCTGATATTTTTTTTCAACAAACTACTCGCCTAAACGCTCCTTCTGACTGCCATTCCCGAAAGATTGCAGCTTCCAAAAGCAATCCCTGCCATTATTTATTTATCGCCCTTTGCAAAATCCAAACCAACTATTTGACGTACCAATGAAACATGTCTCAAAACGATGTTTGGAAGAGTTTTTTCATCAAATTTTCACGGTAGGTAATCATTCAATGTTGAATAAGCATAATGATTATGAAAAATCGATGAAAGACCCATTTTAATTTTTGTATTTTGGTTGTTTGATATTGCTCTGCATGTTCAACTCATCGGGGCAAAAAGAAATGCATGGTGCGGGGCAAGTTGAAACAACGATTCAAAACGTCACCCTCGCAATTAAAAGTAATTTTTTTCAGAATTCAACATGGTCCGTAAATACATACATTCGAAAATCATAAATTTATAAAAACATGCAAACTTCTGAACCTTAATTTAATAAATTTCTGCCCATTCCGTCATGAATGCAACCCTCCTACAATCTCCACTAGAATGAAAAGGGGTCATGTTTAACTGCCGTTTTGAGATTTTTAATCTACTGAGCACTGATACTCAGAAAAATAAAACATAGAGTATGTAAACATTTCGTTAACTCCACCTTTCACTTCCCCAGCTGCCTATTTCTCTAATCGAAGAGTTTATGAGAGATATGATTAATTAATTTGCATTTATGAAGAAGCCACAGCCGAATTAATCAACTGTGCAATATACAAGTCAACCAAATAATGAAGCATCCTGAATAGTAATCCGAGTTGTCATCAGTAGGAGGAAATCAATTTGATGAATTTTCAGCGTAGTGCGTTCTAAAGAATTTGGTCTTTGAAAATACGCTTGTGACTTTGTTGTACACAGCCCTTATTCGCATAAGAGTCCCATGTCATTTTCGCCGACTTGAGTAATTTGCCGTTGAATTTATCAAACTTGTTTTACATGTAGAAATACAAAAAAAAATCTAATAAATCGAAAAAAATGGTATCTTTCCAAAAAATTTACATAATATTCTTTATCCGTATTGTCTTTGTCCCACAATTAAATGGACCACACTTAAATTTATTTTTTGTGTAAAAGAATACCTATCAAAATCTAGAATCTGATTTTTATGAGAGTAAATATCAAGATGAGACAACAAAAATGGGATTTGTTTTCAAATTTCTAGAACAAAGCCTACTATTTTATCAGTTTTTCTTAAACAGAAGACAATTTTAAGCTAATTACTGAAAGAAAATCAAAATCGTCAAAAACTGACATGGGACTCTTATGCGAATTCTGGCAGTATTATAGTCACCTCTACAACCTCGTGCTTCTTGAGTCTCACTGAGTACATACATTTTGTTATTAATACGGCAAAATTAGCTTACGTCTGAATATAACGCAGTGTTTCAACTTGCCCCGGTTCGCGGGGCAAGTTGAAACAATGCACATAAAAAATAAATTAAATATAAAAAATATTTATAAAAAATATTGTTACGGTTGCTTATTTTTTATGTATAATATTTGGACGGAACTACCAAACACCGCAAACGGATTCAAAATATATCAAAGGGTGATTTTTTTACAGCACTTCGAATTTCAACTTTGAAAATACCGTTTCAAGTGGTTTCAACTTGCCCCGGTGTACCTTAACAATATAGCGTAATGGCGCTATAAATGAACTAACGAAGCTTTTAGGCAACTTCTGTATCTTTGAAGATTACACAACGTTTAAGTAAACCTTATACTGCTTCTTTCAATAGCTTATCAGTATGGAACGTCAAAACCGCTATGTTTACATTTGATTTTTGTTGCCGGAGCTGTGTATGAGCTATTGATTTCTGTAATGCAGCTACAAAGGTATTCACGTGCTCTTATAGCAACTGACAAAGCGCTGTCATTAATGCTAGCAGATAGCATAAGAAAACAAGCCATTTAGAAGCGATATTTCTGTTGACGGCTACTGTTAAACGATTAGCAGCAGAGTAGCATCTATACAGATCGAGAAAATGTTGCCTAAAAACAATTTTAGCGATTGATGATGCATAAAAGTTAGCCAACAGAGCATGCTGATAGATGTTTGAATAATGGTTGGAATAATGCTGAAAGCATAATTTTTAAGCTTATGTGCTGAAAGCAGCATGTAGACCTCATTCTAACGTTTATACAGCATGAATCTGAAAATAGCGTTAGTAAAACAACCTATAGGGTATTCGAAGAAGCACATCCATAATTTTCTTTGTTATTTACATATGTCAAAGTGACGGCGATGACAGAGCAGCGGCCATTGAATCAGGAGATCAGGAGTTCGAATCTAGGTAGCAACAAAATTGATATTTGAGTTTCCACAAAAAAATGAATTAACTCCGAAATTTACTTTCCTCTCAAATAATATTTAATCAAATTGAATTCAGTGGCTGTATAAAACTTATTTAACAGATTCAAAAAATCTGAATAAGCGCCATTGAAGCGAATTATATTACTAAATGGTTTAGTAAAGATTGAGAAAAAAATGTGTAACATGCTGTAAAGTAGTTGTGCAGACACGTCAAAAACAGTTGAATAGATTCGCCAGATTTGCTGGTAAAAGCATTGAATAGAAGTTCTTGATCATATGTATAGCACACATATTCAGCTTGAAGCCGTATAGACGAGTTGAAATAACATTTACATTGGCATTAAATGTTAGTTGGGATGATGATCGATTTGAATATTAAGACCTGTACTCAAGGAGAGTTTGGAGTGCCATAGATGTCGAACGAACTCTGGTGTGCCTGTAATGGTGTTACGAGGTATCGCGGAGCTATTCCAACTCATAAAACTAGTGGGGACATCAAAGATCTGCATGTTGATCGATTTGAATATTAGGATCTGTACTCAAGGATAGTTTGGAGTGTCGTAGGTGTCGAACTAATTCTGTGGAGTGTCTGTTATGGTGTTACGAGGTATCCTGGAGCTATTCCAACTCATAAAACTAGTGGGCACATCAAAGATCTGCATGTTGATCGATTTGAATAGTAGGATCTGTATTCAAGGATAGTTTGGAGTGCCGTGCATGCCGAACGATTTCTGTGGTGTGTCTGTAATGGTGTAATGAAGAACAGTGGAGCTGTCCCAACTCATAAAAATAGTGGGGACATCGTAGATCTTTTTGTTGACCGATTTGAATATTAAGATCTGAGTTCAAGAACTGTTTGGAGCATCTTAGGTATTGAAAAAGATCTGTTATACTGCAGGACAGGTGCGGGATATTATCATGAAGCATTTCAATTTCAATTATTTAATCAGAATGTGGTAAAAAATGGTGTTGATTCCTTAGAACATCAAAATTAGAACTCAAGAATAGTTTGGATGCTCTAGATCATCCTAGTGACCATAACCTGACCTGGGCAATATTTTTCCTGGATGGAACAGTTCATTTTAAACATTTTTGCTGAAGAACAAGAAAGTAAGGCTCTATCTCTTAAAACTGATTTTCGACCATATATGACCCATCCGTATTGAATCGGTTAAGAGGGAGACAGCGAGGATTGGACTCACGGTCAATACCAGCAAAACAGACATAAATTAATTTCCACTCCGGATGGCTTAATACTCGGAACATGAGCAATTAACTTTGAACAAACTTAAAAAAGCATAAAATTAGGATATTTTATCAAGAAAAATCGTGAATTTTTAAGATTTTTATTATTTTGTTCTTCTTATAAACTTCTTGTTTAGATTCAAAATTCTGAACAAATTCATTAGGTTTCGAAATGATTCTTCAGATTGAGTTTCAGATTTATAGATTTATAAATTAAATCCATGTCGAAAAATTATTTAAATAAATTTCTATCATAGAAAAGCGCTATTTTCACACACGCGCAAAGATTTTCCGAATAAGTTTGAACCTATATTAACATTTATTGCACCTTAATTTTGTATGACTTGCCTCAAATTCAAATTGTGTTTTCCAGTGGTGAAAGGGGCGGAGAATACAAAAATAAATATTAAAAAGAATAAAATAAAACAAACTTATCAGATTTCATTGGTCATAAAATGAACTATTCCATTTAATTCCATCAACAATGTAAACAATGATCAGTGTCTCATACTTGACTCATCTTGAGAGACTAAAGACGTCATTACAAGTGATTAAGATATTCCACTAAATAATCACACAATTCTTTTTCATCGGACTTGTTGAATCACGTTTTGGCAATTCATAATTCTTGCAGAATTTATTGCCCCTTCAAATTGGAATTTTGGGTCAAAAGGTATGAGTGAGAAATATTTTTTTTAAATTACTTGTATTGGCCTTATTAACTTCATATAAAAGTCAATTTTTGTCACTGCAAATGGAATTCAAAGTCACTATTTGGCAAGCTATTTGGTCACTTTTTCTGCAGCTGAAAATCACTATTATTTGATCTCTTTTATCGCCAGTGTTGGTCACTATAGTCACTTTTTAAGCGGTATTGGCCGCTACCAGCCCTGTTATTATCATATTTATAAAAGCAGAATCATCATACAGAGTGTAGTTACTTGTCTTTCATAGACCGTCAAATACAAACATATTTAACTCAATACTACGAACTATATTCATAATATTAAGTTCTATTCTAAGGGAGCATCCATAAATTACGTTAACGCTAAGAGGGATTCCAGAGGTGTCAATTTACACAAAAATTTGAAATGATTCATTCAAAAAGTGTGACATGGGAGGGGGATGGTTTGGAAAATGGTCAATTTTTGTGTAATGTAATTAATGGATCTTCCCTAAGTAATGTATTGTCATAATAATAAGGAAAACAAAGGAAAAAAGACATAATAACTTCCATTAGATTTATTTTTACTATTATAGGCACGTAACAACGGACAGTTTTTCTTATTATCTCACTCCTTTACATTGATCGTTGTTTTTATTTCGCCGTATCAATCTAAAACTTCAGTAGCATCAAATCATCCGAACAGGATAATTTCGGTTCACTCCCTCCATTTCGGCTTATTTTTACAATCCTTGCAGAACTGGGGATGTTTTCGTTTCTCAGTGGTTCCCCTAATCCGGAAGGCATAGGCATATTTTCCGATGGCCGCATGTTACTTGAGAAGGAATATTTATCACTTAGATCACTGTACGCCTTTGTCAGTGTTCTTCTGGCGCTTGGTTCAGTTTTACCGAATGCTGACTTGAGGCCATGTCGAAGAATGGACGGATGCAGTCCAAATGCAGATGATTTAATCGGTAGATATGGCGAATCCGACTGTAAGATGTTGCGCACCTTATCCTCTATCGGTGTGGACCTGTTCATGTCTAGATCGTCAATTTTGCGCTTCCGCTTTGCTGGTTGATCAGGGGTGTTGAGAATTATGCTCGCATCCGAGTTACTATCGCTGTCGGCTGTTTTCTTAGCTAAAGCGTCCACTTCCCGTTGCAGTCTATATATCTCGCTATCCGCGGTGGATAGTTTGTCTTCCAGGGCCTTACATTTCGCTCTCTCTTTATGCAAATCATTTTGGCAGGATTTGATCCGATCACGTAGTTCGTTTCTTTTGAATTCACTGGCTTGCAGTTCTCGCTTTAGCGACGTCGCCAACACGCCCAGCGTGTGGGGATTGCTGTTGCTGGCCACCAAATCCTCTATTTCCTTGCAGGTAGAACCAATAGCAAATTCTACAGTTTTCATAAGCTGCATTTTATTCTCCATCTTCTTCATTTCCTCCTTCAGCTTTAGGTGTTGGGTTTGCTCCGCCCGGAGCTTTCCCATTTCATGACGCAAGGTAGAAAGAACGCAGTCCTGGCCACTGATCGTTCCCTCTAGCGATGATATTACTTTCTTCATCTTTTTGCGCTCACCTTTTTGAGCTTCCTGTGCCTCCTCTAATTTTTTTAGCTTTGTATCCTTTTCTCTCAATGATAATTTCATATTGTCCAAATTTTGCAGTAGCGTAGCATTGTCACTTGGATTGTCAAAATTGATGACATGGTTCAAGTAGACCTTGGTCAAATTCTTGGCAATACATTTGTTGCGACATTCCGGACATGATTTGGATCTGAAATACAAACGTTGACAAAATAGAAATGAGTGAGCTGTGGTGAGGGAAACAATTTTCGACAAAAGAGAACCAACGACAAAGCTTTGTTTTTGTCGGAAATAATAATGACAGACCCGAAATATTTTGTTAGCAACAAAAAAGAAGACAATTTTGTTGCTAACTTTTCATTTTGAATTATGTCTACAAGAAATTTTGGTTTTATGCTATCGTATAACCATATAACTATAATAGTAGTTCTATAAAAATATTCGAAAATCTATTTAACTCTGGTTAAGAAAAATATTCACGAAAATAGGGGAAATGACGGCTTTGGCAAGTTTTGTTGTATTATTGTCAGGGGGGTTTTTGTTGACCAAATTTTATGAAACTTGACCACAATATTCTTCGATATGCAAAGAATGTTTAGGCCAAATTTCAGTATAATTTGTTATACGCAATATTGGCTTATTGCGAGGTGCTTTTGTCAGTAACACACTTTGTTGATGACAAAGTTTACTCGAATATTGATTCCCTGGCTGTGGTACGTAGGTTGAGGCCTCCTGTGCAAAGTGTTCACACGACGCGAATTCCAAACTGTTAGCAGATGCAAATCTACATTCGTAGCAACCCATGACATATGTTTAATATTTGTAATTGCAATATACTAATTCATTACTAGTTTGTCCGTTACCGAGAACACCCGCGTCTTTTATTAGCTCTGCCCAATAGGTGATGGGCCCAGAGAAACGTACCTAGCGGATGCGGAAGTGAAAAAGTTAAATTGGAGTGAAAAATGCCTAGGGTCCGTAGAAGTGGTGGATCCGGTGATGGCGTACAAGAAGAAGCACAGCCGCAGAGTTTCAACACACAGAGCCACCCTCAAATTGAGCGGCTGGTCGGTCGCGAGAACTGGAGAACGTGGAAGTTTGCAGTCAAGACCTATCTGGAAGTGGAAGATCTCTGGGAAGCGGTGGAGCCGAAACTCAATCCAGACGGAACAATCCCAGCTGTAGATGCAAGGAAGGACAGGATAGCGCGAGGTAAAATAATACTGCTGATCGATCCGGTGAACTATATTCACGTCGAAGAAGTCAAAACGGCGGCGGAAGTCTGGACGAAGCTGAGAAACACCTTCGAAGACACTGGTTTGACCCGCCAGTGGGCATTACTACACAAGCTCATCACGACGAATTTGCAGAACTCTGAATCGATGGAGGCGTATGTAAATCGGATGATTTCGACTGCTCACCAGCTGATTGGAATCGGTTTTCCTCTTGACGACCGATGGATTGGTATGCTGCTGTTAGCGGGGCTACCGCAGGAATATCGGCCCATGGTGATGGGACTGGAAAATTCTGGAATACAGATAACAGGTGACATCATCAAAACCAAGTTGCTCCAGGAGACGGATTTGTCAGCGCCTACTATGGAACCGGCGTTTATTTCGGCAAAGAAATATTCACACGGTTACCATAGCAACGCGAGTACCAACGTAAAGGGTAAAGGACCGAGATGTCGACGTTGTGAAAAATATGGTCACATAGCGAAAAATTGTCAAGCTAAATTACCACCGAAGCGAAATCAACAAGAAAAGAAAGGAGATGCTTTTGCACTGTGCTGTCTGTTCGTAAAGCTGCCACGGACAACAATTGGTATTTTGATTCGGGATCTGCCAAACATCTTACCAACAACGTAAGTCTGTGTAAAGCGGAAGGCAATATCTACGCGGCGAACAAAAATTTGATGAAAATTGTTGCGGAAGGATCTGTCAAGCTACAGCCCAGCTGTAATCCAGATACGATCGAAGTGCAAAACGTCGAGCTGATTCCAGAACTGGCTGTAAATCTTCTGTCAGTAGGTAAGATTGTTGACCAAGGTCATACTATTACCTTTAGAAAAACTGGTTGCGAAGTCATAAACCCCAGCGGAAAATTAATCGCTACTGGATGCCGTTCGAATGGGTTGTTTAAGTTAGAGCAAAAGTACTCTGAAGTGCTGACGTGTTCATCTCAAGCGACTGCCAAGCTGTGGCATCAACGCATGGGACATCTGAGCCCTGGAGGATTGGCAAAACTCAAGAATGGACTTGCAAGCGGTGTCAACTACGATGGCACAAATGGTGGAAGTTGCAAAATTTGTGCCGTTGGAAAGCAAACACGATTGCCCTTCAAACACGTTGGATCACGGGCCAAGGAGGTACTCGAACTGGTCCACTCAGACATTTGCGGACCAATGGAAGAAGCATCTTTGGGAGGAGCCCGGTACTACCTATCATTTACGGACGATAAAACTCGTAAAATTTTCGTATACTTTTTGCGCACTAAATCAAAGGAAGAAGTGCTGCAAAAATTTAAAGACTTCCAAAACATGGCCGAGCGCCAAACAGGAAAAAAAATTGAAGATTCTGAGAACAGACAATGGTTGGGAATTCAAGAACTGGAATTTTGAAAACCATCTCAAGCAACTGGGTATCCGTCATCAAACCACAGTGGAGTACACACCGGAGCAGAATGGACTCGCTGAGCGGGTCAATCGTACAGTTGTAGAACGAGTCAGATGCATGCTATATGAAGCCAAACTATCAAAAGCATTTTGGGGAGAAGCTGTGGCTGCCGCTGTATATCTGATCAACAGATCACCAGCGAAGGGGATCGAAACGACTCCGGAGGAAGCCTGGACAGGTCATAAACCAAATCTGTCTCATATCCGAGTATTTGGTACTACGGTTATGTCCCATGTGCCGAAGCAAAAACGAAGGAAGTGGGATCAGAAAGCGAACGAGTGCATCCTTACCGGCTACGACGAGGAATCGAAAGCTTATCGTTTGTTCAATCTGAAGACTAGGAAGATTTTCAAAAGCCGTGACGTTTCTTTTATTGAAGAAGGGGTCATAACTACTGACCTGACAAAAGCTGAAAATAACAACCAACATCAAAATTGTGTGAGGCTCGAATTCAGTGAAGATGTGCTTAACAATCCATCACCAAGAATGGCTATTACTAATAATCCAGATCAAGAAGAAGAAGAAGAAGAAGTAAACTCGATTGGCGATGAAAGCAATGAATCATTTCAAGATGCGAACGATTCATCTGACCCTGCGCTCCCACCGCAAACATCTTCAAAATCGCCTGTGGCGTTGAGGCGCAGCGGTCGGGAGCGCTTTCTCTCAGGCAAGTATAAAGATTTTCAAATTGTGAACAAAGGCTTGCCGTCTTCAAAATTTACAGATTCAATAGATGAACGTACTATGCCATCAACATCCGTGACTGAGAATATCGTTGCGCCCCCGTCGTGCTCAAATCAAAGGCCTGCTAGCGGTAATATGCAACAGCGGTTGATGCTCTGCGATAGGGGCGCTTGCCCCAAGGCAAGTATTCAAATGATATTATTTTTGAATGTTCCGATACTGGTGCCAAATATCCTCAGACGATCCCGGATGAGCCGATGACACACAATGAAGCTTTGTCGCGAGCCGATGGTGAGCACTGGAAAAAGGCCATGATTGAAGAGTATGAGGCACTCATCTCTAACAAAACGTGGACGCTGACAGATTTACCGGCAGGAAGGCAGCCCATAAAGTGCAAATGGGTATACCGTAAGAAGACTGATGCAGATGGAAATGTTGACCGATACAAGGCCAGACTGGTCATTAAAGGATATTCGCAGCGAAAGGGGGTGGATTATGAGGACACCTACTCCCCCGTGGTCCGGTATAGTTCCCTGCGATATCTTTTCGCCCTGGCAGCGCGATGGAACCTCGACGTGGATCAAATGGACGCAGTAACGGCATTTCTGCAAGGCGAGCTTGAAGAAGAGATTTACATGGAGCAACCACCCTGCTTCGTGGACGGTGGCAAGAAGTCCAAAGTTTGCCGCCTTAATAAAGCTCTCTATGGGCTAAAACAATCCAGCCGTGTCTGGAATTCCAAGCTAGATGCTGCCCTCCGCAAGTTTGGCCTCGAATGTACCATGTATGATCCCTGCGTATACTATCGTATATGCAATGGAAAAATATTGTTCGTTGCAATATATGTCGACGATGTCCTCATTTTCAGTAATTGCAAGCGCTGGAAGAAAGAAATTAAAATTAAGTTAAGTCAGGATTTTAAGATGAAAGACATTGGACCAGCGAAACACGTCCTGGGTATACGGATCGAGAGAACCAACGAAGCTATTACTTTGGATCAGGAATCGTATATCAATTCGATGCTTGAACGGTTTCAAATGTCTAAGTGCAAATCAGTCAGTACACCAATGAATGTCAGCGAGAAGTTGACGAAAAAAATGTATCCGTCAACTACAGAAGAAGAAGAACGAATGAAGAATGTTCCATATCGGGAGGCTGTGGGGTGCCTAATGTACCTAGCGCAAAGTACACGTCCGGATATTTGCTATGCGGTTAATGTGCTTAGCAGATTCAATTCCAATCCTGGCGAACGACACTGGAATGCAGTGAAACATCTGATGCGGTATGTAAAAGGAACCTCCATATATCGCCTAGTATACCGTCGCAACAAGCAGTCAATAATCGAAGGATTTTCGGATGCCGACTGGGCTTCAGACCATGATGATAGGAAGTCCACTACGGGATACGTGTTTACCGCTCAAGGAGGAGCCATATCGTGGTGTTGCAAACGGCAACAAACCGTGGCTTTATCCACCTGTGAGGCCGAATATATGGCCTTGTCGGCTGCGGTTCAGGAAGCTTTATGGTGGAAGCGATTGCGAAGTTTGTTCGAGGAGGAGCAGTCAATTATGATCCATTGTGACAATCAAAGCGCAATATCCGTGGCAAAGAATGGTGGGTATCAACCAAGGACCAAACATATCGATATCCGTCACCATTTTATCCGTGATGCTTGGGAGAAGGGCGAAGTTAGGATTGCTTACATCAGCACAGACAAGCAGACCGCCGACGGATTGACCAAACCATTACCAGCTGCAAAGATGGATTTATGTCGTGAAGCTATGGGATTACAACGACCCATGGGTTGAGGAGGAGTGTTAGCAGATGCAAATCTACATTCGTAGCAACCCATGACATATGTTTAATATTTGTAATTGCAATATACTAATTCATTACTAGTTTGTCCGTTACCGAGAACACCCGCGTCTTTTATTAGCTCTGCCCAATACAAACTTACCGCTCTAGCCACTGAAGAATACAAGCGTAATGGAATGCATGGCCACAGGGCGTAACATGGATATCATCGGATGATACAAAAATATCTGTACATATAGTGCACGAGAAGCTCATATTGCCACTCCAATCACATCGATTTCTACGAAGAACGGGCTTATTATTTTTTTTGTATAAAAAAAACTAAAAACTTTTACAGAACCGATGATGACACTCTCGGGTTCGCGGGGTTCCAGTTTCACTTGTCAAACACATTCACGCTAATGCTGAATCAACTCAGAGAGCTCATGAGAGAGCTGACCGAGCTGACACACGCTTACACTGAAAACCAAAACTACCCAAAAGTGGGTTGTTTGCACTCAAAACCGTGGTTTGGGCCAATAACCCAAATTTGAGTAAAATGACTTTTCTGGCACTAGGTAGTTTGCCTTTAATCCCATGTAAAAAATCATAAGGGTTGTGTACAAGATACAACCGCCCGACGTAAACTACGTTCAATAAAATATAGTACACTGAACCAATTTTTCCTCTCTATATAGAAGGGTTGGATTTATCCCGCTGGCACTACTACCCAGCTTTAGTAGCTTCTCCCACTCTGTGAGGGAGTAGAAACCCCACTGTCTAGCAGCTGGGCCACCCCATTCATACACCCCAGTTCAACAATTGGTAATACCCTGAAAGTAGGCAATTACCAAGGATTGGATTTCATAGGAGATGCATGATACACGAAAGAACTAAAATTTTCAATAGTTTAGCGTTGATACTCAAAAGTTCCGATACTACTGGCAAATTGGTGGAGAGTTTGCGAATCGACTGATATATAAATCTTTAAAATCCATTGAAAGATAAAGGACTTATTAATGTTACAAATCTTACATGATTTCGTGACGGTCCCCTATTTTGAAGTTTTCATTTTGCACCCTATATCCGAGTCTTCCCCTTAGACGTAGTTTACGTCAAAATTTACCCAAAGCTGAGTTTAATTTATCCAAAGCGGACCTTAATCAACCCAAAATAAAGAATATTGAATTTACTCAAATTTGGGTTATTGGGCTGAGCAACCTCGGTGAGGTGTTTGCATCTTGCTAAAGTTTTGATAGCAATCATGGGAAAGAAAGGGAAAACTACCCAATTTTGGGTAAATTTTTTCTGCGGTATTCTCATCAGTGCGTATATTTAACTCAAAGTTTGGGTTGATTTATCTGTCCGTGTAGATTGATTTACCTATTTATGGCAGAGTCTATTATACAGGGGATGGACAAAATAATTAGGATAGGCAAATTTTGGGTAAAATTAGATGTGTTGTAACTAGCTTAGTTATCATCCGATTTTGACAATTCAGGCATGCCCGAACTAGAAAATTAATGCAGTTTGACAGTATGTCCATGGAACCGACTATGGCCACCGAATTCCGGAGATATTCCGGGTTTTTCGGAGGTAGGTTCAAAACCGTAAATTTGAGGTGAATATTAGGAGAAGTTGTGGTTAAAAATTGAATAATATTAGTAACCACAAATGAAGTAGGGCTCTTGCTGACTGGAACCATATATTCAGATTTGGAATCGGACCAGAATCAAGTGAGATATGGCCATTTCTTTAAAATCGGTTCCGATCGATACTTATCAAAGGGGTCAGGCCACAACTTCATTTGAATCTCGCTTTTTGATAGATCGGCCACTATGATTTTATTCTAGAAGGGCTCTAATGTGTCCAGAATGAAAAACCAATTGAATAAACGGATCCTGGAGTCGCTGGGATGTCCCCGGGGAACCTGTGAATGGGGACATTTGAGTTTTAGCACTAAAATCAGTCATTCGACGGCTCTTTTTTCATGGTTTTCGATCAGGAAGCGAAGTATGAATATAAAATGGTCCATTGACGGCTCTAACCGATTCCAGGATCTACGGATTGGCCCCGAAGAACCTGTGGAAGGGGACATTTTAGTTTTAGCACCAAAACCAGCCATTCGACAGCTTTTCATTCATGGTTATCGATCAGGAAGCGAAGTACGAAAATAAAATGGATCATAGACGGCTCTGACCGCTTCCAGGACCCAAGGATTGCCCCCGGGGAACCTGTGGAAGGGGACATTTTAGTTTTACCACCAAAACCGGTCGTTCGACGGCTCTTTTTTCATGGTTTTCGATCATGAAGCGAAGTATGAATATAAAATGGTCCATTGACGGCTCTGACCGATTCCAAGATCTACGGATTGGCCCCGAGGAACCTGTGGAAGGGGACATTTTAGTTTTAGCACCAAAACCAGCCATTCAACAGCTCTTCATTCATGGTTATCGATTAGGAAGCGAAGCACGAAAATAAAATGGATCATTGACGGCTCTTACCGCTTCCAGGACCCAAGGATTGCCCCCCGGGAACCTGTGGAAAGGAACATATAAGTTAAAGCACTAAAATCAGTTATTCGACGGCTCTTTTTATAGGTTTTCGATCAGGAAGCAAAGTATAAATATAAAAGGACCATTGACAGCTTTGACCGCTTCCAGGACCTACTGGTTGCCCCCGAGGAACCTGTGGAAGGGGACATTTTAGTTTTTACACTAAAATCAATCATTCGACAGCTCTTCTTTAAAATAAGCAAAGTATTAATATAAAATTTACCATTGATAACACTGATCGCTCTCAGGACCTACAGATTCCCCCCGGAAAACCAGTGGAAAGTAGCACCAAAACCAATATCTCGACGGCTTTTTTTTCCTGATTTTTGATCAGAAAGCGAAGCGTTAATGGATCTGACCGCTTCCAGGACTTACGGATTGCCCCCGGAGAACTGTGAAAGGGGACATTTTAGTTTTAGCAAAAAAACCAATATTGAGTATAAATTGGACCATTAAGGTGGTTATACAACAAAGTCACAAACCGGCCATCTTGGAAACCACGTGCTTGTTCTAGTGATTTTTCAAGAGCACGAATTGAGAGAACCATAACCCCCATGGGGATGAAACATCCGTAGATTGTTTGCTTATTCATGCTAAACAATCGACTTTAATTTCAGCATTGTACGACAATTATTACGCTAGATTTGAACTTTTGATAATAGGAGTAGAAACCCGTGTGGTGAATTTGAAATTCACCACATGGCCTGATTGTATAATCACCTTAATGGTTCTGACCGCATCCAGGACTTACGGATTGCCCAGGGAGAACTGTGGAAGGGAACATTTTAGTTTTAGCACAAAAACCAATCATTGGACGGCTCTTTTTTCATGGATTTCAATCAGAATGTGAAGTATGAACAAGAAATGGACCATTGACGGCTGATCCAACAGAGCCGTTGTATGACTAGTTTTGGTGCCAAAACTAAAATGTCCCCTTCCACAGGTTTCCTGGGCCAAGCTGTAGGTCCACAAAGCGGTCAGAGCCCTCAATGGTCCCTTTTATATTTATTACTCGATTCCTAATCGAAACCACTAGAAAAGAGACGTCGAATGACTGGTTATGATGCTTAAAATAAGATGTCTCCTTACACAGATTCTCCAGGAGCAATCCGTGGGTCTTGGAAGCGGTCAGAGCCGTCAATTGACCATTTTATATTCATACTTCGCTTCCTGATCAAAAATCGAATGACTGGATTTAGTGCTAAATGTCCTCATTCACAGAATCCTCGAAGGCAATCAGTAGGTCCTGGAAGCGGCCAGAGCCGTCAATGGTCATTTTTAATTCATATTTCGCTTTCTGGTCGAAATCCATGAAAAAAGAGCCTTCGAATGACTGGGGTTGATACTAAAACTAAAATGTCCCCTTTAACAGGCTCCCTGGGGCCAATCCGTAGGTCCTGGAAGCAATCAGATCCGTCAATGGACCACTTTATATTCATACTTCGCTTCCTGATCGAAAACCATGAAAAAGAGCCGTCGAATGACTGGTTTTGGTGGTAAACTAAAATGACTCTTTCCACAGGTTCCCTGGGGCCAATCCGTAGATCCTGGAAGCGGTCAGAGCCGTCAATGGACCATTTTCTATTCATACTTCGCTTCCTGATCGAAAACCATGAAAAAAGAGCTGTCGAATGACTGGTTTTGGTGGTAAAACTAAAATGTCCCCTTCCACAGGTTCCCCGGGGCCAATCCGTAGATCCTGGAAGCGGTCAGAGCCGCCAATGGACCATTTTCTATTCATACTTCGCTTCCTGATCGAAAACCATGAAAAAAGAGCCGTCGAATGACTGATTTTGGTGCTAAAACTTTAATGTCCCCATTCACAGGTTCTCCGGGGACATCTCAGCGACTCCAGGATTCGGTTATTCAATTGGTTTGTCATTCTGGACACATTAGAGGCCTTCTAGAATAAAATCATAGTGGCCGATCTATCAAAAAGCGAGATTCAAATGAAGTTGTGGCCTGACCCCTTTGATAAGTATCGATCGGAACCGATTTTAAAGAAATGACCATATCTCACTTGATTCTGGTCCGATTCCAAATCTCAATATATGGTTCCAATCAGCAAGAGTCCTACTTCATTTGTGGTTACTAATATTATTCAATTTTCAACTACAACTTCTCCTAATATCCACCTCAAATTTACGGTTTTGAACCTACCTCCGAAAAACCCGGAATATCTCCGGAATTCGGTGGCCATAGTCGGTTCCATGGACATACCGTAAAACTGCATTAATTTTCTAGTTCGGGCATGCCTGAATTGTCAAAATCAGATAATAACTAAGGTAGTTACAACACATCTAATTTTACCTAAAATTTGCCTATCCTAATTATTTTGTCCATCCCCTGTATATAGAGTTGCGCAAAGAGTGAAGCCAAATCTACCTATTGAACTGTCAAACCGTCTACCTATCGAGCAAAGTAAACAAATGATTGTTGGTAAGGCGGAAGTATTGTTATCGCTTGATGATTATTATGGCGAATTAAAACTCATGAATTGAATTGTATTAGATTTGTTCTAGAAACAGCTTCAAAAAACTTCAATACACCCCCCAATAAAGTTGCAACAAGAAACTCACGTGTTTGCACTCTGTAGGTGACTTTGGTTATCGAATCAAAAAGCTTTAGAAATGATCACTCCCGTGAAGTCACATGAAGGGTTGAACAAATATGAAAGTTTTCAACATAATAACAAGAGCATCATTCAGAATAAGAGTAAGAAGATTCTCTTTGCGCAACTCTATAAATATTCCGTGTATAGTCGAAAATCGAAAATTTGTTTTCAATAAAATGAAATACCTGCAGTTATCAGACGTCGCAACTCATTTCTGATTAGTGCGCATGATAGTACATCCATGCGTGCATGATGCGCACTACTAATGAAATATTTCAAATTGTCGCGACTCGCGTCGCAGCGCGAGTGCTCAATCGCGCGGTCCGGTTTGGTGCCGGCCCGACAATAATAGACTCTGATTTATGGGTACTTTACCTACACGCTAATTTGAATCTACTCAAAAGTGAGTCGAATTCGACTCACTTTGAAAAAAAAGTGGAACAGCTCACTTTTGAATAACCATCCCGCATAGAAATAAATTGAAGACTGAATGGGTAAAATTATAAGTTTTCCATTCGGCATGTGATCATTATAAGCTGTACGATTAATTTACAATAATATCATTAATATTTTTATCGACCTAATCATATATAATTATTGACAGATCATACATGTGATAGTAATGATTACCGGAATGGGAAATGAAAAATAATTAGTGGGAAAAAAATCATACAAGATATAATTTCGTTACCCGACTGCATATAATGAAGTTTTTCCGAGGGTTTTTCATTTTCAGTGTAATAAATTTTTGTGACATTTTTGCCAGCGGCAGTTTTTTTTTCTTTCGATGCCGGTGAAGATCTGGTAGGGGAACCTAAAATTTAAACAGCCTGTATTGCATGTAAGTAGTAGCTTTATTATATCTAGATAAAAAGGAAAAGGATTCTTTTATTATATTTCTCCTATTTTTGTTTATTTCCAGAATCATCCGGTTTCATCGACTACGCGGGAATACACCACTTCGAACAGCGCTAGCGGATTCATAAAATTGGGTAATCCGTAAAGATCTGCTTGTGAACCTTGGAAAGGTAAGAATCTGTAAGAACCTTTGGTGTTCCGCGTGTAAAACTTTAAGACCTAGAAACGCCAAGGAAAAAGGAAACGTCTACGTACGTTTTGACTGTTTTCGCATGGAAATACTTTCTAAATGTACGCGAACGTATCCATTTTACTTGGTTCATAACATCGATCCAAAGCATTGATTGAACGGTATGCTAAAGATTGTGTCAGGAGGCCGGAACTCTGATGGAGATATTAAAGAGCACCGCACGTAGGATACGTTGCGTTTGACAGAAATCTATCCAACGCATCCTTGTATTTCGGCATGACATATCGCTTCCAATTATTGCACCAATGTCAGTTGGTAGTGATTGGTCCCTTAGATGTTATTCATACCTCCGTTCTGCTCATAATCTTTGGTATATCTTAAGTAACTTTTTACTAGGTACTTCACGTGAGAGCAAGAGTGGTGCACATCTTGAAAAAAAAATCGTGTGTATATCATGGTTCATGATTCCCACCAAATGGATGAATTCTTTAAATATAATTCACAGCTAAAGTTGTTGAGTGTTCGGTACACTAAAATGGTCCTGAAAACGCACCTCAAAGTATCCTGCCTTCCACCCTCGGTAATGGGGGAGACCGTGATTAGATCATCCGTTCACTGTACTTTTAGACGAATGTCGAAATATTGTTCTTAACTGCTATTAATGAATTCCTCAATAATTTTGGGAAAATGTATAAATAATCTTAGAAGATAGTAGAGAAGCTATATAAGGCAATAAACGAGAATAAATGAAAAATAATAGAACAAGTTTATAGTGTTGGCTTATTATTAACTGAAAAAAGAAAGCAAATGTAAAATTTACACCATAGAGAGTGGTGAAATATTTAATATACATAGTATAATACAGTAATCGTATAATTAAATGATTATCGTACAGCGTTTGATTTGGATTAACAGTTGAATCATCAAAAAATCGTACTATTGATCGTTTTCGTTGAATATTATCAAACACCGAATGATCACATGAAACAAAATTGAAGATAAACTAATTATTCATGGTAAAATTGCTTTGCAAAAATACATGCAAAAGTTGATGTTTTTGAATGGTAACGATACTTAACAACCCATTCAATGAATCATCAAAAACCCAAATATTATAAGGGCTATCGTAAATATCATTCATGCTATAATTAACGTACGGTATTTCGTATGATTCTATAAAACATCCAACAATAATTTTCTATACTCCAAAAACGATAAGTTGAAAAATAGTTGTATAATTTCATTTTATTCGGGATATGTTTACTCTTAGGGGCCCTCCTTAGCCGTGCGGTAAGATGCGCGGCTACAAAGCAAGGCCATGGTGAGGGTGGCTGGGTTCGATTCCCGGTGCCGGTCTAGGCAATTTTCGGTTTGGAAATTGTCTCGACTTCCCTGGGCATAAAAGTATCATCGTGTTAGCCTCATGATATACGAATGCAAAAATGGTAACTTGGCTTAGAAACCTCGCAGTTAATAACTGTGTAAGTGCTTAATGAACACTAAGCTGCGAGGCGGCTCTGTCCCAGTGTGGGGATGTAATGCCAATAAGAAAAAGAAAATGTTTACTCACTGATGAGTAATGTAGCATCATGTCAAAATTAGAGTAAGACTTACTCACTTTTTCAAAATTCGAAGTGAGTAGATTTTACTCACTTTTTGGTATTGCCGGGCACATTTATATTGATAAATAGCATTTTAAATATTAGAAAAAGAAGCTATTGCGCTTTTTGCACTTTATAAGAGTTTTGCGAGATTTTTTTCTCACAGTCATCTTTTTCTCACACTCAATACACTCAAAATAGTTTGATTTTCCGTGTATAATATTTTTGTGTGAGTGCTCAATCTGAAAACAAACAGACGTCAAATCATGGCGGGAATCGATTTAGTGTACACGCTTATATGTGACTAACGAGTAATGGGTTATAATTGGGTGAATTTCAGTAACAAAAATCGATCAACCCGAAATGAAAGTGAGTGTGAGAAAAAGAAGCGGGCAAATCACAATCTACACATAACTCTTCAAATTGGTGAAATCGGCAATATCTGCTTTACTCATTTCATTTATCAATTAGATCTTGCACCCAAAAAAATGTGTACGTTGTTTCCACCTGAAAAAGTACGTAGATTTTTTCCACCTGAAATTCACGTAACTTTTACCTGATATTTTGATAGAATTCTCATTCTACGTGAAAATCAGGTAAGTTCTACCTGAGTTTTGGATAGAATTCACCGGACACGTAAGTTTCACCTGAATTTTCAGAAGCATTTGCAGCTACGTGTGCACGTAAAATGTACCTGAAAATTCAGGTGGAAACAACGTTTAGATTATTTGGAGTGTGGGTTATAACCCATCTAGATAGGTACAGAACATTTTTGTTTCATTCTAATATTACATATAAATAACCACTTAACAAAAATTCCTAGTGTTCCTAGACTAATACACGTACCATCCCGCTCGGAAAGATCTTCTAGACTTCTACCGTGATATCTCTGAGACAAAAAAATTAGTCTACTAGATATTTTTCTTCGATGTCTAGAACCTGTCAGACCTCAAATCCGCCTCAAATGCAACAACCGTTTAAACCGGTGTCTACCTCAAAATTTTAGACGAGTAGACCGTTTGAACCGTTTAAACCGAAAGAAATTTGACATATCGGTTCTCTTAGAAAACGCAGAGATATCTCCTAGACATGAGTACCACAGTTCTTCTAGATTTTTGCTAGATATGATGGAGACATGGGTACCTATTGATTCTTCTTCTTTTTGTTCTTTGTATGCTTCTTTTTGTTTACATTGTAAAATTCAGAACCATTTCAAATATTTTATTAGAATTCTTTTTTACATTTTTGTACAATATTTAAGGAATATGTTCTATTCCAGTAATGAAACGTCCGTAAATTGATTATTGATTGTTTGCGATATACGAGCTCCATGGAATCGACGAGAGGCAACAAATGGAACCCGCTGGTGCTGAATAGTCGATGACCATGGCATTGGAATTAGCTATTTTAAGGAACGGCTTTCAGGATTATGTTTTAGATTATTAAGTGTTGCGACATTCTATTAATTGCAGCAGGATTTTTCTGGATTCCATTCGGAATTATTTCTGGATAACGTTTGAAATCTTTTGATACCATTCGAAGTTCTTTGAGAATTCTCCATTCCAATCCTCTGAGGATTCCCGAATGGAATCTCGAAATACCGAATAGAATTCCGAAAGGATATAGCGAATAGAATCGCGACATAATTTCAAATGGAATCTTGAAAGGATTCCGAAGGGAACATAAAATCCTAGAAAGATCGAAAAGCTAAAGAATTTTTTGGTAGAATTTAGAACGGATTCCAAATAGATAATCTCTATACAATTGCTTATCGAGCTGCAGTTCATCATCCGTGCCAGCCAAACATCCTCCTGCAGAACTCTCCAATCACCGAAAAACACATCATGCTTTGAGGAAAAATACACAAACACTGAATCGAACTATTATGACGCCATCGTGTACCGTTCATATCTACGTCTTTCATATAGTGACCTGCGGTTCACTGATGGGCCGCAAGGCCGTCCCCTGGATGAATCGTTCGTTACGGCGTTACGTACGGCGTTTTCTCCGTGTGCCGCCGGATGTGCAGCGTAAAATATCTATTTGAGCTGTGCGAATGGTCGTTCGTTCGAGCAAATGCATTTGTATGGCCTGTTGATGATTTGGGAAGGGATGGATTATGCAAAGGCAATTTCGAAATGTATAATCGTGAAATACTTTTCTCCGGTGTGTACTCGAGTACAGAAGATCTCCACCACCAAACACCAAACTTTATTGAAAAACCTGAAATAAGGGGATGTGCAGGAAGATTCGATGGAATTGTATTTATGAAGGTAGCCTTACTTTTTCCGCAAGTACAACGGATCGGTTTCGTCCAATTGGCTCAAGGTAACTGTCCAGCAATCTTGAATTTCGGACGGATCCACTGGTATTTATGGCCAAGAGGCCATGAGCAGCCAAATCCTTTAGCACTCTCTGCAAATTAATCTATTTTTGATTTTTTCCTTTTTTTTCAACCGGTGAGCAACGACATTATTTTCTCGTCGAAATCAAATTTATTAGTCGAGAGTATAGACGAAGGGTTATCGGTTCGAAAACAAAATGGTGGATCTGATCAAATGGACCAAATGTGCAGTTGCTAGAATGAAACCCGTGACACATTCATATGGTTGGCGTCATAATGAGGTAGATTCTTGTGAGATGCTCGATTTCTTGGAAAGTGGGATATGAAGACCAACTTGACCAAGCAGACTTCCCGGATAAAAGTGTACCATAGGCTCAACAGTGTAAACAATTAAATTACCATATGCTCTACGGTATGCGATAGGATATATTGTTTCTTGATGGTTGTCCATATTGTATCAACACCGTGGATATAATACGTCAACATAGTTCTCTAATGTAACAATACTTCCAATTGTTTTTAGAACATTTAGTGCATAAATTTTAATCAATAACTTTTGAAAATTTTGTTCAAATTGCATTTAAGCATATAACAATATTTATTCTATTGCCGCATTGTTGAACGGTAGAGCCGTCATAATTAAAAAATCTAATATTGTATTGTTTTACTATAAAAATACAATTCAATCTAATGTAAACAATATTGTTTTTCAACAACAACAACAACTCTATTGTTTTACAAAAAAAGTGTATGAAAAAATTTCAGATTTTGTATAGTTACGATACTTAACAACCCGTACGTTCTAAAATGCGAAAACTTCATTTACAATTTAATCAATGTTTCATAACAATACATTCTAATGTATTTCTATTGTTTCATCTGCAATAAAATCTATTGTAAATTTATTGTGTTTTATAGTGATGTTACAATAAATTGTATTGTTTTTCTATGATATTTTTTATTCGGGTGGTCCTGTTGTTTACAGACAGATTAAACAGATTAAATTTTATTTTTTAAATAATTCTATCATTCTTTGGATTATCTGATCGATTATTACCTAAACTTATCGATAATTACCAATATTTGAATGCGGAATTTACGAAATGTCTTCAACATCGTGAAATATGCAGATTTAATTTGGGTCAAAAAAAATTCTAAGTCCGAAACGTAAACAACAGGACCAGTACCTGTCAAAACAGTGAGGTTAGGTTTGCCGCGCGCAATGACCTATAGGCAATATTGCGCATAAGCCCCAAAATTTTATTCCCACCTTTGGGTTTCCGCGCCGAGCACTCAGCGCCAGACTCGGCGACAAGGAGATGGTGGTCAAGTTGGTACTCCTGATTTTCTGACAACTGATGTCGATTGGTTGTGTGAGTGCACCGGTGTCAAAAAATAGAGCTTTTAGCTGAAAATTTAATTGTCAAATGTACATTTTGACAGCAATTTAGATGTATGAGTGAATGAAATGTGCAAATGCTCTATCGCGGAAGCAGTCGCTGAAGACAAGTGTCAATGCTTTCAGTGACGAAACGAAAAGTTTCAATGCAAAAAGCAATATTCTCTAAAGTGATTAGAAAGTACTCTTTAAATGAGTATTCCAACATAACCGTGTAGAAAAAAAGTACCTATAATCAGGGATGCCAGAAGATATTTTCATATGTCTTCACAGTCGTTTAAAAATGTCTTCAAATGTCTTCAATATTACAATACAATTACGATTATTAGCGAGAAATTTCAAAATTCAATAGGTTTATAAATTCAATAATCTCCTTGTTTTACTGATGTAATGTTAATTTTTTAACATACAAATTGTTACAGTTCAAAAGAATATTCTTAAAAATAATTTAATTTTTTTTTTAAGGAGTTTTCCCTGGATTTTGTACTGAGTCGGATTTTTAACTGAATTCTAGACCAACATTTGAAAAGGGCGTAACAGCCAAAATTTATTCCTTTCGATTCTTCTTCCACATATATAGCTTTATATGTAGACGAAGAATCAGAAGGAATAAATTTTGGCTGTTACGCCCTTTTCAAATGTTGGTCTAGAATTTTCACGTGGAATTCTTCCAAATTTTTTTTAAAGGATACCCTGTTGGGATTCAAAATTTACTGTGAAATACTTGAAGAAACACCCAGAGCATTTTCTGAAGGAACTTCCGGTAAAATTTCCAGATCAACTTCCGGATAAATTCCTGATGGAACTTCTTATAACTTCTTTTGGATGGAGCTTCTAATTACTTCTGGAAGTCTCCTGAAGAAATTTCCCGTTGTTGTTCTGGATAAATTCTTGGAGGAGCTTCCTGATGTATTGCTGCAGAAATTTCCGAAAGCAATCCTGGAGGAAATACCAGATAAATCTCATAGTATACTTCCGAAGGCATTCTTGGAGAGTCATTTGGCAACTTTCTTAAAGGATCTTCCACAGGCAGAACTTCCGGAGGGATCCCTTGAGGAGCTTCCGCCGCAATCCCGGGAAAACTTTTGGTAAAAATCCTGGAAGAACTACTGGAGGAATTCGAGAAGGAACTACCGAAGGAGTTCTGGAGAAATTTCTGAAGGATCTTCCAAATGAATTCCTGGAGGATTTTTCTGAAAAATCCCTGAAACTTCCGGACAATTTCCTGGAGGAATTACAGAAAGAATACCAGGACGATTTTTTGAAGAAATTCATAGAGGAATTCGCAGAGTAAATACTGGAAGAATGTCCAAAGATATTTCTAGAAGAATAATCAAAGGTATTCCAGGAAAAAATTAACAAAAGTGTGTAGCAAGTTTCCTCTGAATTTCTTTTAGGTAGATTTTCCTGTAGAAATTTACCTTGAAAATTATGAGAAATATCCATTTAACACCAGCATAATTTCAATTTCTTATTGACATTCGTAAGATTTTTTTATGAAAATTAATTGAGACAATTTTCTTGTGGAAATTAAAAGGGATTTATTGTGGGAATTGTGGAAATCAAGATGAATTTTCCGTTTAAATTTTGGAGGATTTTCTTTATGTTTTTTTACGGAAATTATTAAATATAAATTTTGTACTGAATTTCCAATTTCAATTCTCTTGAATATAGACAAGAAATTCCTTATTATTTTCATCGGAAATTCTTTTTAAAATTCACAGAAAATTCAAAGAGTTTCCCGTCGAATATTTAGACGAAAGTCACATGGACATACCGAAAAGATCAAAAGAATTCGTAAGGAATTTAGAAAAAGATCAGGTTCTAGCTCAACGATTGAATAGATTAAATCAAGTCATAGAAGAGTTCAATATATTTTTGCCGTAGATTATATCGGCCATTGCGTTCCAATGTGATGATCGAAATACCTTTTTACATACACGCCATCGGGAATTTTTTAACCAGCGCCTATCTCCAAGTTAAGTGCGCATGTAGTCTAAAATGCGTTGCATTTATCAGCCAGCTAGTGTGAATGTATTTTTATGTTTGAGATTATAAGCCCCAGACAAAGGGGCAAGCCAGAGTAAACGCGACGAGCGATGCAACGCGACGCGACTCACGTAAAAGAATAACAATCATTATCAACAGGCTGTCAAATTGCACTGTCGCGTCGCGTCGCATCGCACGTCGCGTTTACTCTGGCTTCCCCCAAAGACTATTATAATCTTTGTATTTTTTTCGCATAATTTACATATGGTTGGGATTCAGCCAAACCGCACCAAGCGGCTTTTTGACTAACTTGTGATATTTTGTTCGCAAAAGACAAACGGAAAGTATTTCATGTTAACTCATGCGTACATTCGTTGTAAAGGATCCTCAGCTATGGCGTTGAACGATGTCCGATGCGATTTATGACCAAGTGAATCTATTAAATACATGAAAACGTCCATATAGAAGTATATTCATAACTAAGAAATAAAATTATATTTTCTCTCGCTGGCTTATTGATTATCTTCAAGTATCTTCAAATAAGTAGATAAGTCTTCTAATATTTTGAAAAGTCTTCAAAATGTCTTCACGAAATAAATGTCTTCACAGAGATTCAAATGTCTTCAAATTGAAGACATGTCTTCAAATCTGGCATCTCTGCCTATAATTTTGTTTTATTATCCACCCCTGCGATAGCTGTCATAGCATTGTTTACGAATCAGTGAAAATCGTAAAACGACGTTTGCGTGTTTCTGCGATCACCGCCTTTCCATATTTACTAATTTCAACATTCGAAATATATTCAATAGTAATCCATTTATGCAATGGCAAGCAGAACGTTTATGCTTTTGGGCCAAGTAATGCCTTGTATCAAACAAAACGCCTCCAAAATTCGGATTCGTCGAATGGAGCTTGACACTAATCTTAACATGGTGAGTTATGCCGGCATTTATGGTTGCATAATATTGCATTCGACTCCGTTGTCTGATCTAAATTTCTCTTTTAGTATTTCAAAAAGGATGAATTTTACTTTGTGCATGACCCAACGAAAAAGTGCAAAACCGGTGACGTTGTACTAATCAAGGAGCTACCACAGAAGCTAACACGATTGATTACCCATTCGCTGGAGGAAATCGTTTACCCTCTGGGCGATGTGACGGATCCCATTACCGGAAAGAAAGTAACCGTAGGAAAGTACCGTGACGATGTAGAGGATGCAAATCGATTATACGGCAAGTCGGCGCAGGCATTCGACTATGACAAGGCACCGCCTAGAGGACGCCTGGAAGGCACGCGCGATTTTACTCATGGAGAGACCTATATCAAATATCACGAGGATGGAAAGGACCAACCGTTTGCAGTGTGAAACATGTGTGTGTCATCAGAAATGAATTGACTACTGTTCAACCGTTTCAAAACTACTAGTGTACAATTGATGGAATATAACTTAAAGCTGTCCTAAAGATTAGAAACTGGGTTATTCTATATGTACATTCATCATAACAAGAAAGCCTTGAGGTCAGGGCTTAAGGGTCGGTGCATAAACAAGTCAGATAAACCGCCCACACGTGAGGTCACTGTTTCCCTTTGTACTAACAAAACCTATACTTGCCGTGGTGGTGTGTGTCCTACTCGTCCAATCCGAGAAACTCCCGCTCGAGCGCCGCTCCCATCATATTCCAATCGCCGTCGTCCACATCGTCCAGGGGTTCTTCGCTGCCCTCGCTGTTGGATCCCATATCCAAGTCGGAAGGAAGAGCACATCCCCGCCGGAACTTGGCGCTCGGACTTTCATCTTCGTCCGAGCTGAGGTTCGTTTGGCTGTTGTCGTTTTCCTCAAGCTCGCTGTACTTGATAATGGAACCCTCTTCTTCCTGTTTTTTGAAGATGTTCCTTCGGTTCTCTTTTTCCTCCCTGCGTTTTCTCTTGCGCAACGTCTTGTTCATCGGAGGATTTTCAATGTCGACGGGTTCTTCGTCGCTGCTGCTATCGTCGTCCGATTCGAAGCACTCCTCGAAATCGTTGTTCATAGCGTCCAAGTCGTCGTTGGAGAAGCTGAGCAACGGATTTAACGTGTCGATGAACTTGGGTGGTTCCTGTTGGGTGTCGCCACGCTGTTTTGAAGGACCACTTGCGTTTCGATTTTCTCCATAACTTACAGCATGTTCTGAAGTGAAAGCATGTTTTTGTTTTAAAACAGCATAACTCGTACACGTGTATAAAACAAGCACTTACCAGGGCTATGACAGTGCGGCGGAGGTTGTCTCATCTTGGACGGTTTCGATTGCTTCAGCGGATAGAGCAGCTCTTCAACGTGTTCCCACCGCTCGGCGCAAGCCCACAGCCATTCCGGGGTGACAACCTTGATTTTTGGATTTTTTCGTGCGTTATGCACTTTAGATGTGCCGAACGTGACTGCCACCAGGTGCGTCGTGTCGGGTTGGAAATCCTGCGTAACATTGGCGCCTAAACTGCGCGCCACCTGGTACGCTTTGCTTTCCACAAGCTTCATGCTGTTCGGTACCAAACCAGAAAAGACCAAATTGAAACCAACTAGTACCTGGGATTTTACCTGCGGGATTAGTCTTTTCAAGTCCGATATCTGCGAAGATAATAAAAATCGGTTATTTTGTACTATCAGAAGTTATGTGTAGGTCTATTACCTGCTTGGTACTCTCGTACTCTTCATAGAACGTCTGATGAATTTTCACCAATATATGCTCTAAATAAAGCAAATAATCATCCGGATCTTCAATTTCTATTAGACTATCTTCTTTGTTCTTTTCACTATCATTTTTGTCATCTTGATTTTTATCTAAAGATTCATTTTCAGTCGTTTCATTTTCCGATTCCGCTTTCTTATCAGATTTTAATTCATCCTTCTCTTCTGCAGCTTTTCTAGGAGCAGTTTCTTCGATTGACTCTTCGCCAGCCGGCAATACATTTTTTGCATCCTCGGTGCTATCTTCTGGTTTTATCTCTTCCGTTTCTATTTTCGGCGTTGGTGGTCGACTGTTATTTTTGCTCTTGCTTTTCTTATCTTTTGGAAATTGATTGATTAGGTCTGAAAAAGGGTGCACTGTTAAACCAAACTTCAACTCTGAGAATAAATAATTATCGTACAGTACCTTTGAAGTCTACGCCCTTTCCGTCCAGTTCGTGTTTGGACATCCCGGGAGGTGCATTGATGTCACCGGTATGTTGAAAGAAGTGATAAGGTTTAACCTGGATCAGATTAGCTGCCATATTCCAAACGTCCTCTCGATCATCGATAATGCAAACCATTGAGTCTCCACATGGGAAAAGGGCTCTAAAATATTGAACTAGTATTAACCCTTTTTCTACTGCAACGTTTTCATCGCACAAACGCATACTTACTTCAAGTTATCCATTTTGCTTGTGGCATTGAAGCACTCATCACGTGACAGGATACGGTGCGAAAAAAGTTTACCGTCCTGATCGAGGAATTGAGCAATCATATGCGCATAGTTACGTGCTCCAAACGTGCAGATGTGCAGCTCGTAATAGGGATGCATTTTGTCTAGAAACTGTAAAGCTCCTGGCCGTAGCCTTGTGTGGTACCATGGTGAATTCGGTCCGTAGAGTTGAAAGTGATACACATCCTGTTGGGAAGCAATAAGAATTATTCACAAACTAGCATCTCAATAGCCAAAGAAATGTCCTACAACCCACCAACTGACCTTTAAATTGTTGGGTACGTTATCGTTAGTGGTGTGAATCAGAGTTTGATCCAAATCAACCAGCAAAACTAACTTCTTGTCCTTTAACAAGCGTTCTGTATCTGCTTGCCCCAGCTTTTTCGCCAACGTTTCCGTTACTTTCAATTCCGGCACCGAATGGATCATTGGAACGGATGCTTCTGATCCACCCGCCTGATCATCCTGTCGCAGATCCGCTCCACAATCCGCGCACATATCCTTTATAACGGTAGTATGACTGCACTGTGCCAACGCTAGCAAAGGTTTCCTGAACAACCAAAATACCGTTTAAAAATATCAATATGCCACTAGCTGGGCCACTTACCCTTTATCAACAATTTCACCTTCCTTTGCGAGGCGCTTTTTGACGACGCCCGCTTTGGTCGCTTTGAGGCGTTTTACATCCTTTTCAGGTCCGTTCGGAAGCTCGTAGAACAGGATAATGTTGCCGCTGGTCACAGGATAGCCCTCTCTAACCTTCCATTTGTTGATTTTAATGGCATTATCTGCCGGAGCGTAGATGATGTTTTGATTTTCCTCGGCCATTTTTGTCACTTTTCTCGCGATTCACCCGCGCTCCGCACTCTCTTCACGATTGTTTTCACCGCAGCGACGAAACAGCCTGAACAGCGCACTGATGTTGTTTTGACGGTTGCGTTATCCGCGGGTTTTCTTTCGCTTCTCGTATTAAACCGTTATTTACGTTACAATTTGATGATGATGCAAGCAAAACTGTACACTAGGGTGGCTCAAATTACCTAGTATGAATAAAACCCGCTTTCAATTTGATGATCTGATGCTTTGGACAAAGCCAAATTTGTCACCGTTTATTTCTCTTGCTCTCTCTCTTTCTTCTTTCTCTTGCATCATAAAATATGTTGAAAAAATAAACATTAGAAAGGTAAAAAAAACACTTTAGGGAAACATTATTTTCCATTATTTTGCATGCTTTTGCATTAATTTTTTGACGTAAACTACGTCTAAGGGTATAAGACTTGGATACAGGGTGTCAAATGAAAATTTCAAAACTCACGAAATCATGTAAGATTTGTAACATTAATAGGTCCTTTATCTTTCAATGGATTTTAATGATTTATATATCAATCCTCTCCACCAATTTGCCAGTAGTATTGAAACTATTGATTATCAACGCTAAACTATTGAAAATTTTAGTTCCGCGTTGCAATCCTTGGTAATTGCCTACTTTCAGGGTATTATCTATTATTGAACTGGGTTATATGCATGATTCGGATTTCTCACTCACTCACGCGACAACTGATCACTCCACCATGCATTTTATCCGGATAAATTACAGTGCGATAAACTCCAGCACAAGCGATGGTGCGAAAAATTGTTATCCTTCTTCCCATGTTTCGCGAAAATCAAATGCTGCTTACTTTGCCTCTCCAAACTGATTGAATCTGACGATGCGCCACGATAAGCAGAAGAAGGTAGTATTGTCTTGGTTGTTGATGGTTCCTTCTTTTCTATTGGCCCGTTTACATATGAGCTAGTTCTAGCGGACAATGCACTATCCGACAATACTAGCACGAAATTAGCATAATGTAAACGCTTATTAGTGAGGACAGTTCCTGTTTACATGATGCTAATATCGTGCTAGTATTGTCGGACAGTGCATTGTCCGCTAGAACTAGCTCATATGTAAACGGACCATATATAGAGCGGAATAGTCGGTTCAGTGTACTATATTTGGTTTTACGTAGTTTACGCACCGACGAACCGACGTGTCACTGGCGCTCTCTGATTGTCTCACACTTTTTAACGATCATTCGCTTTTACGGGCGATCACTCCTGTCAAATGAGCTAAGACACAACTCCGCTGCAATGTTAATACTCGTAGGTTGCTGGCTGAGTTATGAAAACTTCGCGAGCCATTATGGGGGTGGTGGTAGTGTTCGATGATTTTTCATCATGGCGTCGTGGGCAGCAAATTTGAATTATTTTCTATGAAGTGACACGTCGGTTCGTCGGTGATTTACGTCAGGCGGTCGTGTCTTGTATACAATCCCAAATCTTTTTGACGTAAACTACGTCTAAGGGGAAGACTCTGATACAGGGTGTAAAACGGAAATTTCCAAATTCGAGACCGTCACGAAATTAGGATAGATTTCAAACGCTAATAGCTTCTTTATCTTTCAATGGATTTTCGAGATTTAATTATCAATCGAATCGGCAACTCTCCAGCAATTTTTTAAGCCTATTGGAACTATTGATTATCAACGTAAAAACATTAAAAATTCCAAATCTTTACCAACCCAGTAAAATTTCATAGTTTCGTTACGACCGCCGTCTGAGGTTGGTTCTTGCGCTCTACTTTTGTGCGGTGATTCGTACAACAAGTACAAAATAGAACCAGAGCAATGACCGCGGCCGGAGCAAAAAAGTAGTGTTTATGAAAAAGTGCTACAGATAGACAGTGACAGTGATAGTGGACATATTCATGTAAGCAAGAGGTGAATATTAAAATTGATTATCAACTTTAAACAAGGTTACACTCTAACTTTTTTGACGGAAATTGAGTAAAATTTCTGTGGGATAGAAAGAGAGAGCAATGCAATTTTACTCAGTCACTGAGTAGGTGAAAGTTAGCGTGTATCCTACTATTTAGGCAGCATCCCTTTAAAATAACACTTCAAAAGCATTTAATTGCCATTTAATAGGCAATTAACTATGAAATGCATTAATCACTCTAAGTCGAATAACAATCGGAGAAAGGCATCATCACCACTGCGGAATAATAAATTTGGGGTTTTTAAATGAAAATTTGAATTGTCATATCCAACCATAATGAGCATCTTTATTTCGACTACCATACTAGCAGAACGTACCCTGCGTTGCTCGGGTTTTACGTTTAACGTTCGAAATGTCATTTTCTGCGTTGATTGCTAGCGATGCCGCATTCTAGATCATTTTTCGAGCGATCGCATTAGGTTTTCTCCAAACTCGCCATAATATTGTATTTTGACAATTTTCCCAACTTTTACTTCAAAATTTACTAACATTTTGCATATAGAAACATAGCTGATCCCAATACGAATCGATTAGTGAGAAAATCTCGCAGATCGGTCACCTTCTTCGTGAGTTATATTCCCTCAAAGGAAGAATAGATAGAAGAAAGAAACACAAAATATGACTATTGATCATTGATGATTCATACAAACTATATTTGATCATTTGAACACGTTTTTCGACGATGAATTTTGGTGAAAAAATGTCTCCTAGTACCGGACACTATTGCATCATGTTCAAATGTGACTAAGTTCCTGTTACATGAGTAAAGACATCATTCAGAATAGTAATATTATTCGCGTGCTTTAAGTTGTAAATATTAAAAATTGTTAGTGGAGCTTATTTGACTCTTCAGCTAAATTTTTTACATCCTAATCCAAATGCCCACCTTTTTCAATGTCCTCTTCAATTTTTGTTTCTGCTAATTTCTGAGGCTTTCTCAGCCAGAAGGAACAATTGAATTGAAGTGAGCTTAACAAAACAGGTGTGAAGAATTTTTATTCAACTTTAAATTTTGTACAAAGTTTATCACATGAAGATCTGATATTCTTTGCCATTGGAAGCCTTTTCAATAGCTTTCTTTTGTACTTAAAAAGATGAAGAAAGGACCTCTGCAAGTAGTGTCGTTTTAAGAAGTTTCCGGTATTGGGAGGTGTCCGGCGCTGGTAGATCTCCCCCTAAATAGTTAATGACCCGCCTCACGAAATGATTTCTCACATACGGGAAGATTTCTACAGTAATTTCCATACAAACTTCAAACTGCTCGTACTCAGTTATATTCTAACCAATTCAGTTGGAAATTTGGGAGGTACACCAAAACAGCAAATGTTATCGTTCAAGCATGAGGGAGCGCAAAAGTCAAATTTTCAATCACTCTAGGCTCTAACCAAAATAATTATCTTATGACCTGTTTTACGTAGTTTATGGCGGGCGGTCGTATCTTGTATATAACCCTTCTGATTTTTTCGATCTTGGAAAAAAAATTTCCCAATATTTTGTTCTATTTATTACTATATTTTTCAATACCTCTGAAATTCAATGTCCAATCGGCCCAATTTTGAATAGCAAACAATAGGACCACCTCTTGAACCACCTTCTCCGTCGAATGAAACTTGTTGCGAGTAAATCGGGTAATGCTAAGTTCCGAAAAGTGTGTCTACAGAATTTGTGCACATGCACATATTTATACCCATACATACATATACATTCATACACACATACAGACATCACCTCGGTTCGTCGTTATATAACACTGTGGTTCTCCGGGCCTTTAATTTTTTGTTGTCATCCTATAGCTTTTTTTATGTGTTTTCGGGATTTGGGCACGGAAAATCAAAATCCCGGCCCCATTTAAAATACACGGGGACCAAAATCCAGCGGAAAATTTTTCCGAGATGTATAAGGTGGCTTTAAACTAGTACGGGATCAAACACACCGAAGGAATGGTTCTTTTTCTCATTGGGTATTACCTCCCCCACTGGGACATTACCACCTCACAGCTTAGTGTTTCTAAGCACTTCCACAGTTATTAACTGCAGGGTTTCTAAGCCGCACGTTACCATTTTTGCATGGAGGCTCTCACGATGATACTTTTTTGCCCAGAGAAGTCGAAAACCTGAGGTTCGGTTCGAACTACGAGCTGAATGAAGCTATAATAAATAAATAAATTGTTGGAGAAAATCTTCAAATTGTGATACCGTGCCGAATTCATAACCCCGGATACATTACGTTACGTTTTGCGTTATTATTTATGTAACGCAGTAGTTCGTCGATCGATGAACGTCACAAAATCGACGAAGCTTGCAAAAAGTTTTGAAGGTGAGCTGCGTTCGTGGTCGGTGTGAATTTCAAATCGGCTAATTTTGTTGTCATATATATCCAGTGGAATTTTAAATTAGTGTCAAACAATTGTTCAGCGGCTCGTTTGTTTAAACAACCTAAAGGTAAGTGCAAAACTTGTTTAATATGGAGAAAAATCGATTTGAAATCCGGCTACCGAGTATGGTCGGCAGCCATTGCTTTTTGATGTCCTGATCAGCGGCAGCCGTCATCATCATCATTACGCCGCTGTGCTAATGATTGCCGATGATGGGCACCGGATAGGCTCAATGATTGATTTTGTTATTACAGTCTCCCCACAGTTATGGAACGCTTTACGGCATTCGGGGACTTCCATAACAACCAATTTATTAGATATTCTTACGTGAAAACCATTGTTAGGATCGCTAAATGATCTGATGCCGTTAAAAATATGTTCGATTATAATAAAATCATTGAAAGGCATAAAATAAAATATAGCCGCCTGCAAGATGAAGCCAGCAAATTTGTTTACTTTTTGCAATGCTCATCTCTTCAATCTACTGTCTACTGTCAAAGTGATTTCCTTGATGTAAGAACCTTAGCCGTAAAAACGATTACCAGTATGGGGTTGGACTTTTTTTTATATTGTACATAGGTATAATAAACACATAATCGAATTTTATTTATGCAGTAATATCCCGATTTTATCACCACCATGGTGAATTTTGGGGTGATGAAATAGAAAGTGATAAAATCGGAGGTAGACAAAGTCGGGGAGTGACAAAATCGGGTGTATTGCGATCTATACACAGTATAACAATAGCCCAACGCCATACTGCTAATCGTTTTTAATGAAATGGCTTCTATGATTTTTGAAAAATTCCTTATGCATCTTTATTCGTCAATTGGCTGTTTATTGGTGCATGAACAAGAAGAAACAGAAAAGATGATATTCGAAAAAAATCTAAAAGAAATTTAATTAAAAATAATTAGCAGTACGAGGTCAAAAATCGATATCGCATGAATGAGAAGAAGAAGCAGAAAGATAATATAATTTAAACATATTCGCACGATAAAACATACAAAGCAATTTCATTAAAAACGGTAAACAGTACTTCACTCACAAAAAACTCCGCATTATATTCATGAGTCCACACATGGATTTTTGCAATGGGGGTAGCGAAATGGATTCCATATTTTTGACACATATATTCCATGCGCCCACATGCATTGCATGAGTGTTCACACATACTATCCATGTGTGAATTTGTATGCAATTAAGTATGTGCCGACGCATGATATGCATATTTCAAAATACATGGATTTTTGCCATAAAGTATGTGTCGATTTTCCTGAGTGTTGGTTGGACTTGTGGACGGCTACAAAGCAAGACCACGCTGATGGTGGCTGGGTTCGATTCCCGGTCCGGTCTAGGCAATTTTCGGTTTGGAAATCGTTTCGACTTACCTACACGTAAAAAAATAACCTTATATGTTATGGCAAAAAACCATTCGAAAATACTTATACTCTTCATTATGCCACATAATGAATGATCCAATATCAAAAAGCTAATAACATTCATAAGTTAATGAAAAGTATAAGTTTCGGAATGTACACTGAGGAAAATGGACGTATGATTTTCAATCAAACGCCTTATAAAAATTTGCCACAAGGAATCAGTATGAATTTCAATATGTTGCCTTATGAATGATGACTTTCATTTAAAAAAAAAAGTGAAGTGCGGCAGACTGGGTTCGAACCATGGACGTCGGGGTCGGGAGGCCGGTATGTAGACCACACGCCCATCGACGCTTGATTACTCGGGAAGATAACTGCGTATAAGAAGCACTGTTGGTGGAGTAATCAGTCGAAGATTCATAAGGCGCCAGTTATGAATTTCGATAGTCCAGTTCATGTGACTAATGCGATGTATAAGTTTTTTCTTATACATTTAGCGCCTGCTTTGGCAAAAAAGTATTAGAAATATTAATAATAAATAACATTAAATTTTTTTACGTGTAGGCATAGAGTGTCATCTTGTTGGCCTTATGATATACGAATGCAAAAATGATAATTGGCAGGAACCTTGCTGTTTATAACTGTGGAAGTGCTCAATGAACACTTCGAGATGACAATGTCCCAGTAGGGGGATGTAATGCCAACAAATAAAAAAAAGACATACTTGTAAAGGGGTGTCTAAAAAAAGTGTTTTTATCTACCTTTTTGTTCTAGATTTTTCGGAATAGTCTTCAGGTGACTAGAGCTACAGAAAAAGGTATAGGTAAAGGTATTTTTTTTATTTTTCACGAATGAGTTTTTCTGAAGACTTGGGGTTCAATGAAATTTGATCGGAAGAACCTAACACACATTTTAATGATTTGCGTGCATTAAAAATGCAATGGAATGTAAAATGAATGATTTTTTACAATTTTGTAAAAATTAAACACGAGAGTGTCCATTATAGGAATATTTTGGGGGTCCATAATTTCTTATTATGGACTCCCACATGATGGTGTCGGGTCTATTAAGGTTCCCCCAAATACACGCGTTTCTATTGCTTGCGACAGCGATTCTGTCGCCGTTGGAATGGAAGCATAAATAGAACATTGCCTGCAGCGACCCAACGGTATAATCGTGGCGACTAGTTGTCGCCGTCGCGCCAATGAAATCGCTTAGATCTGGGGGAGCCTTTATAGTCTAGTCTAGTCTTGTCTACACATACACAGCCATCACTTGGAAGAATTATGGAAAATGATAGAATCGACTATTTCTATCATTTTTCTTTCATTATTTATATTTGAAGCACATACTAGATGTAGTTCAAATATAAATGCGACCTACTGTGCAGTGTTGGTTGTTGAATATTTCTGTTATAAATCAATACTTCACTTGATTCCACATTATTTAAGCTATAGAACGGGGACATCTCGTACCAACCGCTCCATTTATACTATTAAATGAATGACCAGACTTTGCCATTGACTGGCTAAGAGGATTAATGTGCAGTGCACTCCTTAGACAGTTGACTACTTGGGACGGGATACAGTTTTAAATCTAGTATCCTGGCATATACACTGATAAACAAAAGTATTCGCATGAATTTATACATTTCTATTGAAAACATGGCGAATACTTACGTCCATGAGTGTACATAAAAGCCTAGGTTTGAGCGCCATTACTCGCTCTCTGGAACGATAAAAAGAAAACAAACAAAAACGAAAGAATTAACATTAACAGACTAAAATACATAGTCGACAAACTGCGGATAATTTTCACGAACGCAGTCACAGGAATGAAAACGATGCCAACGCACTGGACAAGAGTCGTTTCGAACAAACAACCTTTCGCAGCTACTAGACTACGCCAAAACCATTCTCCATGCACTCAACTCAACAACTTCTTTCTCAAGTCACCACTTCACGCACACGACATAAACGTCGAATTGGCACTTTTCCGCGATTTTCGAACAAATTAAGCCAAGCCAGCAGAATTCACGGACACGGTCTGAGAAATGGAACGGCATGTTTTTACTAATTATTTCCAAAATTCGCTAAATTTTACAATCGATGTATACTTCGATCTTTCGTGCAGCGCGCATTCCAAATTTACGTAATTTCATGCCTGACCTGATACCTTACTGCACTAGTGCAAGCCGCCTCCAAATGCAGCACATTAACAGTAACACACCAAATGGCTGCGAACCAGGAAAGGGCAATACAGTGGTTTGACCACCAATCCATGCAATGGAACAGTATCACTCGAGAAACCATTTATATTGTTAATCCAACAATGACCAACATTAAGTACCCGCGCACTCACTAACTCCAGAGAGACCCGTGTCACGGTGCCATAGCACTACTTTCATCCAACTTTTAACAAGGAAAATAAAAAAAAACTGAAAATTTAAAAATTGAAATAGGGCAGTATTGAACAATAATTTTCAAGCTCTAAATATGTATAAACATCTAAAAAGATGAAAAGATTTAAGAAACCATTTCATTGGATTGGAAAGTAGAAAAACAAAATTCTAAAAAATCAAAGTTTGAGAATGGTGAAATTACTAATTATTTTTTTTTGCCGAAAACGTGTCCAGATCGATTTTAGACAAAGTAAAAAAAATACAAATACAAAGTAAAACCTCCATGAGTCGATGTGCTATGACTCATTGACTCATGGAAGCAAACAATAAATTTTTTTTTTAGTTGCTGGGTTTTCTATTCCACAACTCGATGGTCCCTTTAATATTGACGCATGAAGGTTTGACTGTATTGATTTTAAGTGAAAACAAAAAACAGGGTTTATATGTTTGAATAGCAGCAAGTAAACAAATCCGCTACTATGCTGATGTCATATTAGAAATTTGGAGACAGTACAGTCGATAGTAAATCCTTCCGCACGCGATAACATATGAGCAAGTCAAACCACCTTCCTTTTGCCAGTGGAGATATATCAGCTTCCACACTGATATTCTTCCCTCCCCCTTCATACGGAAGCTTGGCAGAAGGAAGGTCGTGTGATATGTGCCATCACAAATATTGCCCTCCGCTCGCTTTCAAATCGACTTCTATAAAACATTCTTCATGCCTGCCGTATCCTAACGGAACTATCAATTCTATACTTTCGCCTCTAATTCTATCATGAACATGTACGTCCAAGTTTGGAAGATGATATTAGCATTTCCATATCATCTTAGAAAATGGTTCAAATCTCAAAGATTGGTGTCTTGGACGCGAGAATTAATTTGGGTTTTTGAAAAAGAATTATTCTTAGAAATCCATTTGGAAAGTTAATAGGGATCGTGACAAGGACTCCCGTGACCCTGATCAACTAAATATTTTATACCAACTATGCATTCGTTTACACTAACATAAAACAATTTGAAAATGGATTTAAAATTTATGAGTTTTTTCACTTACTCCTGCCAAACGGGGTAAGTGAAAGAAACCACATTACCTCGCCTCGATCATCTTCGCCGGGTCAGCTAGTTTTCATCAAGTTCATCTTTTCACAGCAACTAATTACCAGTCCTGAAGTAAAAAATACGAGAAAGGCAAAAATAATGGCTGACGAAAGTCTTCTGAACGATTCCAATTTGGGAGCTCTGGGGTCGAATGATGATGACTCGGAATTGATTCTTGAGGTAAGTTTTGTTTTGTGTGGCATTTCTTCATTTGTGCTAATATATTTAATAAAATCCATCTATTGTGCAGGATGACTATTTGAAAGGCGCTGACATGCAGATAGATCCCGAACTAGAAGCAATCAAGGCTCGGGTAAAAGAAATGGAGGAGGAAGCTGAAAAACTGAAACAACTTCAAACGGAAGTTACCAAACAAATGACGCTTGGATCCCCCACCGGGGTTACTCCAATTCTTACGGCAGAAGAAAAGGCCGAAATTGATAACCGTTCAATTTACGTTGGCAATGTTGACTACGGCGCGACAGCCGAAGAGCTAGAGGCCCACTTCCACGGTTGTGGAACCATCAATAGGGTAACGATTCTGTGCAATAAAGCCGACGGTCATCCGAAGGGTTTCGCCTACATAGAATTTGGCTCGAAAGAATTTGTCGAAACAGCGTTGGCCATGAACGAAACCCTCTTCCGTGGACGGCAAATCAAGGTAAATCCGAAACGTACAAACCGGCCAGGAATGTGCACCACCAACCGATTCCCCCGAGGATCTGCCGTTCGTGGACGGGGCGCTCGGATCGCGAGGGGGGCATGCTGCTACGGAGGACACCGAGGATCACGAAGACCTGCGTACGTACCCTATCAAAACGCAAGATACACTGAATAATTTAAAAAAATTAACTTAGCACCATATGATGATGTTGGAAATAAATTGTTCTTCGTTTTTCTTTGTTCTCTATTTCGATTTTATTTATCTGCTTCATGCACGGAAAACCGTCACAACCGCAGTCGCGGATATCGAGGAAGAGCCACCTACTACGCACCGTATTAGGGAACCTAGTAAAATGGGCCCGACACGACCACACAATACAGCGTACACGTTTAGTTTACAGCATCCCTAGAGATAAGCCGGCATGGAACACTGGGAAGCACCAGTTCCAAACTAGGGTAAGTAGAGAGTGTTCATCTTGTGCCTATTTCTAATGGGGCGTTTCCCCGTGTAACGGGGGCCCCAGTTCATCATTCTTTGATGAATCCACCATATTCAGGGATCATTTATTTTGATGGAACGCTTTTTCAAGTCTGTCTTCACAGTCTGCTTCTTTTTCATGAAAGTTTTTCGTGTAGGATTTTTAGCTAGTACCAGGATTATACAATTTTACTCTCGATACATCAAACTTTGTTTTTGATAAGTAACTGTTAATTATAACATAATAATATATGGCTATTTAAATCGAACATTATAATATTCAAATTCTACTTGATCATGATAGAGATTATTTAAGATGAAATTCAGCGTTGATCGTGCAACAAGGGACAGGGCAGGTATTTCAATCCATGGTCTGATTCCCATCATAGGCTCTAAAACCAATGAAAGCAACGTTCATTTGCACCAACTTTTTGAGGGGAGTAGAGGGTAATTTCGCCACCGGTGTGGAATTATGGAAATGTAATGTGTAATGGTTGTTATTAATGTGTAATGGTTTGTTGAAATTCAGCTCTGTCCAGGTGTCTATACATATGATTTTTGACTGAAGAAAATAAACAAGTTTTTATGAAAAATCCACACTTGCTCAAATTGCCCCAACGCACATTACCCTATCGGGTTTAGGTATAGCGTGTTTTTAAAATGATCAAAAATGAACTAAAATTAATTAGGTTTTTTAATATAAATTGGATATGAATGGTAATACTCCAATCTCCAAACTAACAATAGACCGCATTCCCCGTCAGATGCAACTTGTTTGGAGTAAATCGGGTATGCTAAGTTCCAAAAACTGTGTCTACAAAATTTGTACACATAGACACACACACACACGCATACATTCACACATACAGACATCACCTCGGTTCGTCGAGCTGAGTCGATTGGTATAGAACCCTAGAGGTCTCCGGGCCTTCAATCAAAAGTTTATTTTTCAAGTAATCCTTTAGCCTTTCAGTATAACATTGTTGTACGAGAAAGGTAAAAATGTTTTTTTATTCTTTGTTAAAGAGATTTTCAGCCCGGGGCTGGCTCATCTCTTTAAATGGTTTGTTGTAAGACTTTTGGTTAGTAATTTCCTTAGGATAGCCAAATTGTCCTCCTGTCCCTGATTGTTTTATATAGATTAAGTTGCTGCAATATGTGTTTCTTTTATTAGTTAGTTTTATTAAGTGCAACTAATAGAAGGATATTTGAATTTTCCAAATGTCATGTCAAACTGTCAATTAAAGGTTGCATGAAGAAGAAGAAGTAGCATGCACTCGGGGGTTAGATTCTACGGCAGAGGATCGTCTGGTTAACAGGTTGCCACTGTGATAGTAAAGTGTGGTATTGTGGTATATTCTAATTGGATGTCGAAACAAGCTTTTTCGCTCATTCCGAATTCTAACAGTTAACTGCTAGAAGTAGTAAAGTTGTAGGTATAGAATAGAATATGGAAACGGCTTGAAAGCCCATTTCCAGTTCTAGCCATTGCTAGAACACGAGAAATATATGAAAAAATGCAAAGTAGTAGGAATGGAACGGGCCTGGGATTGCACCCACGATCTCCTGCGTATGAGGTAGGAATGGTAGCCCTATGACCACGAAGCCCGTTATTACCCAAGTAATCATTAGCACTATATTACGCCAAACCGCCATATAGGGCCACTATACGGCTATTTAAAAACATATAAGCATTAAAGTAGCACTATATAGCCGATTTGGCGGAATATAGTGCTTACTGGTTACTTGAGTAGCTAAATCAACTTCGAATGAATAGCTCAATACATTAATAGGTTACCAAAATGTGTTTTTTTAGTATTAATATTCTTTTACATTATTGTCAATCATTTACCCCACTTTCCTTTACGTCAGCGGTTCTCAACCCTTTTCTTAAGAGGTACCCCTTCGAACTTATGCGTCTAGGGGTGAGAATGGCTCATTGCTCTTACCGCCAGTCTGAAGGTTGGATAACAAAATCGTTCAAAAAGGTGTCTTATAATTTATTTTTCTTGTCCTCAGTTACATTTAATCTATTCTACAAGCATCCTAAGTAGTTGAAACAGTGACCAATTCTCACCCCCATTTGACCTCACCCCCGACGACGGTATTTCATAAGATAGGATATTATAAACGGATCTGAAAAGTAACGGGATATATGGCTCTCTAAAAAAATTTCTGAAATTTTCGTTATTCCGTGAAACTTTTAGATTGAAATAAATCTTATACATCTAGCTTTCCTACAAGACTTCGAGGACTTTTGGAGGCTTCCGAGCATCTTGAAAGGACGGTTTCGATGCTTTTGAAAGAATGCTTTCGAGCCTCTGGGAAGGAGGCTTCCGAGCCTCTTGAAAGGAGGCTTTTGAGCCTCTCGAAAGGAGGCTTCCGAGCCTCTTGAAAGGAGGCTTTTGAGCCTCTCGAAAGGAGGCTTCCGAGCCTCTTGAAAGGAAGCTTCCGAACCTCTTGAAAGGATGCTTCCGAGCCTCTTGAAAGGAGGCTTCCGAGCCTCTTGAAAGGAGGCTTCCGAGCCTCTTGAATGGAGGCTTCCGAGCATCTTAAAAGGAGGCTTCCGAGCCTCTTGCAAGGAGGCTTCAGATCCTCTTGAAAGGAGGCTTCCGAGCCTCGTGAAAGGAGGCTTCCGAGCCTCGTGAAAGAAGGCTTCCGAGCCTCTTGAAAGGAGGCTTCCGAGCCTCTTGAAAGGAGGCTTTCGAGCCTCTTCTTTATTCTTTATTGGGAGCAGGGAAAAGCCCCCTCTTTAAAGGAGGCTTCCGAGCCTCTTGGAAGAATGCTTCCGATCATCTTGAAAGGAGCCTCTTTCCTAGCCTTTTGAAATGAGGCTACCGCGCCTTTTGGCAAGAGGGTTACGAGCTGCTTCGGAAAAGACTCTTGAAAGGAGGCTTCTTGCAACGAAGCTACCGAGCTCTCTCAACTGGATGCTTCTGAACCTTTATATTCTAGATTCTAGTTCAGAAGTATACTGCCGTTCTACGCATAATTGTCCCATGTATATAGGGAATCCCAGCAAACCTAGTGCTAGTGACAACTGAACTACGTTCAAATAACTATGCTGAACCAAGCGGCTCCCCACGAATGTAAGTCAAATATGCACTGTTGTTACTACTGACATCCGTATCATGTGTAGTTTTGTATTCCGCGCATAGTTGAAGCGACAGAAGAATATGTCTTTTGCTGCGAAATGTGAGAAGGCGTCGGCTCGCAGTGTGTTGCAGCGCTTCGTTCCCAAACAGACGAGCATAGAGAAAATTTTCCTCAATATTCTCTCTCATATTTTCTTCTTCGTTCACGTCGTAAACTTGAACGAACTGCGACGCCGTTTCGTTGCAAGGTTTGTTGCATCGCTTCGTGTTCTACATGTAGGCAGACAGAGACAAAAAAGCACGTGTTTTGATGCAGGAGTGTCTTTTTGTGCCTTGGAATGATACAAACAACCAAACGCCTGAATACAAAAAGGAAAGCTACTTATTTGCCTATTGGCGATTAAAGGTTGCATGAAGAAGAAGAAGTCGAAGGATGATTTTAGAAAAATATTGCACGGGGAAGCATACGGAAGATTTTTTAAAACTCTTCTCAAAAATTCTAGAAGCGATTTAATTAAAAACGGAAGCAGTACGGGGTTGGACTTTTCTTCTACTGTGTATCAAGTATGATATCATAAAATAAAATTTGAAATCGAAAAATTGCGTTTATTATGCAGTAAAAGGAAAGTCCAACCCCGTACCGTTTTTAATTAAATTGCTCCTAGAATTTTTGAGAAGAGTTTTAAAAACTTTCCCGTATGCTTCCCCATGCAATATTTTTCAAATATCCTTCGACTTCTTCTTCTTCATGCAACCTTTAATCGTCAATGTTACAAATTTGTGGACTAGTTCAGAAACAAAATTGAACGTACCTGTTGCAACAGCTCTGTTTTCTGCCAACAAGTGCAACTATGTTTTTGAACACAAGATCAAAATATAATCTTCATTAGTTTGCTTACCTGTGCAATGAACAGGTTGAACAGGCCGACAAGACGCCACTGCTCTATCAATAAGTTTTTTGAAATTGTAATACATCCGCCATTACGCATTTTTGCTCGAGGTACCCCCTGAGGCCAGCAAAGGTACCCCCAGGGGTACATGTACTCCAGGTTGAGAACCGCTGCTCTATGTGATTAATAGTGATATGTGAAAATCTTTAATTCGTCGTTCTCGTAATTGCCGATTTGTGGCGCTGTTGTATAATCTTGTTCTGTACTTCTCAAATCTACCATTTTGCTTTGATGTTGCAACTTTTTTGCCTTTCTCGTATACTAAGTATACGGTAAAGGCTATATGATCGCTCCAAAAACAAACTTTTTATAGAAGGCCCGGAGACCCATAGTGTTATATACCAATCGACTCAGTTCGACGAATTGAGGTGATGTCTGTGTGTGTGTGTGTGTGTGTGTGTGTGTGTGTGTGTGTGTGTGTGTGTGTGCGCAAAACTACTCAACAAAATGTCACTCATTTTTCGGGCACTTATCCTCAACCGATTTGCTCGCAACAAGTTGCATTCGACGCAGAATCCTGTCCCATTGTTTCCTATTTGAAATTGGCCAGATCGAACTATGGGATCGAGAGTTATGGCCAAAATACAAATTCATACGAAAAAATCGCGTAAAAAATGTCACTCATTTTTCGGACACTTGTCCTCAACCGATTTGCTCGCAACAAGTTGCATTCGTCGCAGAATCCTGTCCCATTGACTCCTATTTGAAATTGGCCAGATCGAACAATGGGATCGAAAGTTATGGCCAAAATACAAAATCATACGAAAAAATCGCGTAAAAAATGTCACTCATTTTTCGGGCACTTATCCTTAACCGATTTGCTCGCAACAAGTTGCATTCGACGCAGAATCCTGTCCCATTGTTTCCTATTTGAAATTGGCCAGATCGAACAATGGGATCGAAAGTTATGGCCAAAATACAAAATCCTACGAAAAAATCGCGTAAAAAATGTCACTCATTTTTCGGGCACTTATCCTCAACCGATTTGCTCGCAACAAGTTGCATTCGACGCAGAATCCTGTCCCACTGTTTCTTATTTGAAATTGGCTAGATCGGACTATGGGATCAAAAGTTATGGCCAAAACACAAAATCATACGAAAAGATCGTGTAAAAAATGTCACTCATTTTTCGGGCACTTATCCTTAACCGATTTGCTCGCCTCAAGTTGCATTCGACGCAGAATCCTGTCCCACTGTCTCCTTTTTTAAATTGGCCAGATCGAACTATGGGATCGAAAGTTATGGCCAAAATACAAAATCCTACGAAAAAATCGCGTAAAAAATGTAACTCATTCTTCGGGCACTTATCCTCAACCGATTTGCTCGCAACAAGTTGCATTCGACGCAGAATCCTGTCCCACTATTTCCTATTCGAAATAGGCCAGATCGGACTATGGGATCAAAAGTTATGGCCAAAACACAAAATCATACGAAAAAATCGTGTAAAAAATGTCACTCATTTTTCGGGCACTTATCCTCAACCGATTTGCTCGCAACAAGTTGCATTCCACGCAGAATCCTGTCCCACTGTCTCCTTTTTTAAATTGGCCAGATCGAACTATGGGATCGAAAGTTATGGCCAAAATACAAAATCCTACGAAAAAATCGCGTAAAAAATGTAACTCATTTTTCAGGCACTTATCCTCAACCGATTTGCTCGCATTAAATTGCATTCGACGCAGAATGTCTCATATTTTCTTATTGAAAATTGGCCAGATCGGACTATGGGCTTAGATGTTATAGTCAAATTACTATTTATTGTGAAAAAGAGTTCAAAAAAGTCTAGCTCATTTTTTTAGCACTTAGACTTCATCTATTCCCCCCCAAGCAACACAAGTTCAACAAATCTGGTTGCAGTAACCATATAGTGACTGAATCCGGTCATATATAAGTTACTGTGATTGATGTGCAATATGTGTGCTTCTCAGGTCGCTCGCAACAGATTGCACTCGACGCAGAATCTTGTCCCATTGTTTCCTATAGAAACTTGGCCGGATCGTACAATTGGGTCAAAAGTTATGGCGAAAATACTAATTTTAATACTACAAAATAATATGCCATTTTTTGCTCTTATGTTCATCCGATTTGTTTGGAACAAATTGCGTTTGGCGAGAATTTTTTTTATGCATATAAAAAAATATGAAAAATAAGACCAATCCACATATTGGTGTTATTTGAGATTTTTCCAAACCTTTTGAACGAACGAGAAAGGCACCATCACCGCTAGGTGGATTAATCTGGGTTTTTTGGTAAACGATGGCTGTATTCATTTGTTATTGTATATTTAATTAACGAGCCATATCGCCTGCAATACTGAAGTTAGGTATCATTCTTCGAAAAGCTTAGTCTTCTATGACATCCTTAAATTACCTTTTTGAATTACGGTCTCCATTTAGCCTTACGAGCAAAGGCGAGCCAGTCCGGAAATGGCGAGTTCGGTTCTCGGCCCGGTCTAGGATGTTTTCGGGTGGAAAACATTCTCGAATGGGAATAGAAGAGTACCAAAGATAGAATTCACAATGGACGACTGTTCTCCACATCGTATCACAATTTTAACCCTCTTTCCCACGACTTTTTTCAAATATTTGGATAACGATGGAAATAATGGAAAACGAAAAAAAAAGTTTTTGATTGTAAATCGATAGTTACTTGATTGTTTTCAATAGTTTCATTATTTTTACTTTAAATTGATTATATTTTCAGTCTAATGAAACCATAGATTTGTGCCAAATACCGCTTTTTGTTGTAATTCGATGAATGTTGGAAGATGCGAAATTTGATGGAGCTCTACAGCTACCATGGGAAGGAAAGGGTTAAGCACATACACGTCATGGCCGATGTGTTTTTGAAAAATACTTTCAACTCTAACCGTTGGGGCCTCCCTTAGCCTAGCGGTAGAATGCGCAGCTATAAACCAAGATGGTGCTGCTGAAGGTGGTTGGTATCGATTTCCGATTTTGCCCAGAAAAAAAAAACAGGGTTGGCATTGCGCACCTCGATTCGAAACGAGCAAACCATGCAAACTGTCATACGGAAGAGCTATCGAAAGGAGATGCGCAATGAGGCCCCAGGTTGGATATGTTTTCGACTTCCCTGGGTATAGAGTATCATCGTGTTAGCTTCATGATATATAAAAGCAAAAATAGCGACTTGGCTTAGGTTCCTCGCAGTTAATAACACTGTGAAAGTGCTTAACGAAAATAGAGCGACGAGGCAGCAATGTCCCATCAGGGGAAATAGTTCCAACCAAGAAGAGTGAACAGCAGTGTTGGTAGAATCAAACTCAAATCTGAATTATCGAGGCTTCATGCACGAGCTAACTCGCTTGCAAGGGATCTGTACAAACGTTTACATGTTAAAAAGGACCGTTATCACGACCGTACAAGGCATTTTTGTGCCTATGTAACTGTCGCTCATCTAGGTGTTGTTCTGCATTAGGTCCGTTTTGGGTGAAGCAAACACTTCTCTGTGTTATTGATTTTAAGCGTGTGCGATTCTGTAGGGGGAGCATCGCGCTTGAGTTTCTCGGACAGAATCGCATCGCTTCGCTCACTCATCGAAAAATGATTCCGCTCTAAAAAGCGTCAAACCGCAATCGAAACGTATGTTTTGTTTATATATGCAACTATTAGCGATTGTTTAAAGCGAAAAAAGTTAATTCAATGCATTCAACAATGAAGAACACGTAAAAAGCATGCAATGATGCAAATCGCAATTCGAATCATGAGCAATTCTCTCGGCCATGATTCTGATGGCATTGACTTCTCCAAATGAATACAAGTGTGCGTGATTTCGCTGTATTCCTCTCGAAGTGTTTGTGATATTTTTGCTGCAACTGGATTAGGTACCACCCACTTTTATTTTATACATCCTACACAGTGACATTAGTGTTGGTGATTCTGGCCTTGGAGAACTCAATTTGACTCACGCATGATTTGAATCGCCGATGAGATTTGAGCATGGTTTGAATCCAAACGAGACACTCTCGATAGGTAGCATACCGTGAGAGACTTTTTTCGGTAGCTGTTACGATAATGAACTGATTCGGGGGGCTACAACCCATGATAAATATATTGTAATAAGCCCCAATTGCGGGGGGAGGGGGAGATTGGGGAAAAAAGGCGTTTTATAAAACCCCCACGGTGGGGACCGTCTTTCCGAATCAGTTTTTTTTTCAACTTGTATTATACAAGTGCGATAGTTTTGTTTTCATGGCTTGTTATGATTCGAAGAGGTTTCTACCTCTCTTTTATCGTTGTTCGTTATCTATGAATTATTGGCAGTGGCTGATTTTCTACCCGCCGCTACCACATCCAGGCGCTATCGTATATGCGCAAATAGCCAGCATGAGTTAGCCGCCAGAAATTTGTATGGCGAAAGACATCTAACGCGGGTTTTCTCAAAATTAGGAACTTTTCATGAAAAGCTATTTGGTACCGGTTATGAAGGATGATGTCCGCTACTACGCCTACCAAATATTTTTTCGATCAAGGTGCTTAATTTTGAGAAATCGAACCTTAGATGCCTTTCGCCATACTGATTTCAGAAAGTTAACTCCTAGTGTGCCGCTGTAAGGACGCTCAAAGCAGGCGATTCATTGAGAGCGATTTCTGCAAACCCTGGATTTGAGAATTTTAGATTTTACCGACCTTGGTGAACAGAATGGGTTCGACTTCGAAAGTCCAATCGAACGTAGAATAGAATATGGGCTTATAGACAAATAAGTCTAAGGAAAAATATTTTCATTTCATGTTGTCGATACTGTTACAAACTAACAAGCTTTCAATCATCACTAACCAATAAAACATCTTCTGGCTTTTTAAGTCTCTGTGATCAATTTTTGAACTCATTAAAGCGTTATTTTGTCTAACATTTTACAGATTATTACATATTATTATATTTGATTGCAAACATCTTTTCAAAAAACATTATTTGTCTTCGAATTTTCTCTGAATATAACGATGCATTGCACTGATACTGTTCCCAATCGTAGAAGCCATTGTGATATAGTAGCCATTCTTGAGAATAATGTTTTTTGAATTCGTTCAAAACAGTCAAACAAAACAATGGAACAAAAATGCCACATCAAAAAAGATCCATTCGATTGACAAAAAAAGCCAACACGAAAAGATGCGGAACGATGAAAAAAATGTGGAAAACACCAAAAGATGGCAAAATAAAAGACAAAATGATAAAAAAGGAAGGCAAAAGATACAGAAAATCCGCCAGCATCACAAAAAAATCCATGGCAATGAGAAAAGAAGACAAATGTTTCGAAAAAAAAGTTTAAGCGAAAAGATACAACCGATGAAAAGAGGACCTGGAGCCCACAGTGAAAAAAGATGAAAACAAGGAGCAACAGCGAAAAAAGCGGAGACGACAACATTTAGATTGAAAATCAAAAAAAAATTATAAGAAAAACGTCAAGAGGTTTAAGTATTAAAGAATGCATATATCGTAAGGATAAAAGGGGCTTGTTGTTCTCGCGTAGTGATGTATCACTAACCTAGTTCCAAGTATGCGAAGTCAGTAATGATGACATTGCATAGCTGTAAACGATGCCTCTAATAAATGTCAAGTAAAAATTGAAATTGCTAAGTAAGTATTATTACGAGTCTAGAAGATGATTTGATAAATTCATTATTTTCTTTGTTAACTTGAACTTTCACAGCTTTTCAAATACCTACAACTTCGATTTTTTTTCATGGGATCAACTCATTATTTCATTGACACTAAAGGTTTTAATCGACTAAAACCAAACAGTAAAAAAACTGGATGGAGTTGAAAAATTCAAATAATAGTCATTATCAGGGAATCAATTTTTCTTGGATGCACATTAGAGTGGCCCAGCCTAGTATGGGGAGAAAAAAAAGTCGTCGGATTCTACGGGGTACCCTCCAGAATTTTGCCTTTAGATAAGAAAATCAATCTCTGAAAATTTCATCCTGATCGGTTATTGCATAAGCTGGCGCAATTGATTTGAAGTTAATTTGGTGGTTTCAGTCGAAATATATGGGAAAATACACCTCTGTTACTATTTCGTACAGGAAATTGGATGGAAGAGCCCGATTGAGCCCAGATTTGCAGAAATTGAAGTTAACATGCCCATGAACAGTTCGACATAAAATTCTACTATTACTAAATAAACTTTAAATCAGTTTTTGGCTCATTTATTTGGAGTTTGGTTGGGCACTTTGAAATTCATTAATGGCCATGAAAACATACGCATGCAATCAAAGGTGCCTGCGATGCGTGATTTCGCGCGCACTGAAACATAAGTAACTGCACGCGCGTCACAACACATATCGCAGCTACCTTCGATTACATGCGCTTGTTTTCAAGGCAATTAATGAATTTCAAAGTGCTCAACCAAACTCAAAATATATCAGCTTAAAACTAATTTAAAGTTTATTTAATCATAGTAGAATTTTATGTTGAATTGTTCATTGGTATGTTAACTTCATTTCCTGCAAATCTGGGTTCAATCGGGCTTTTCCATCCATTTTCTTGAACGAAATAGTAACAGAGGTGTATTTTCCCATATATTTCGGCTGAAAACCCCATATTAACTTCAAATCAATTGCGCCAGCTTATGCAATAACCGATCTGGCTGAAATTTTCAGAGAATGATTTTCTTACCCAAAGGCAAAATCGTGGAAGGTGCCCCGTAGAATCGGACGACTTTTTGTATCCTGGGCCAGTCTAATGCACATGCAAAACAAGCGACAAAAGAGAACCAACGACAAAGCTTTGTTTTTGTCGGAGATAATAATGACAAAGATCCGAAATGTTTTGTCAGGAACAAAAAAGAAAACAATTTTGTTGCTAACTTTTCAACCCGTTATTTTGCATTATCTCTACAGCAAATTTCGATTTTATGCTATCATTGTTTCTTCTTTTATGGAAATATTCGAGAATCTAACTATGACTACAAAATAAGCATCGTATTCTCGGAAATATCAGAGCATACAAGGCAAATGATTCTTGTCATATTGTGTCGGAGGTTTGATAAAGGCTTGTTGCGAGATGCATTTGTCAGTAACACACTCTGTTAACGACAAAGAATATATTGTTAGGCGTTGCTGGAATATTGATTCCCTGGTCATTATTGAATTTCGATCATACACCACACGATTATTATTCAGAGAATCATTAAATACATGATAAAGTAAATGTAACCTTAACGATACAGCATTATTTTTGTTTGAAAGAAAGGGCATAACGATACGTAACGACCATTTCAGTGTATCATCCGAAATCCACAAAAGAATTACCAACAGTGGCTGGTTTCGTAGTACGAAATTCGTACTCACCACCAGGGATGCCAGATACAATTTTTATAAGTCTGTATCAATCTCAGCAAAATGTCTGTATTTGTCTGTATGGAGTTTGAAAGGTACAGGAATTAGAAAACTATTCAAAACCATGCACTTTTGACAACGTAGAATAGGTTCCAATAATCAAAAGGTCAGTGTAAGACTAAGCCGAATGAAGTACGAGATACTGAAAACAATTGAGGCAGCTCTTGAGGTCGAAATACGTATTTTGGTGGAATTATATGGGATAATACTATCTCATCTTATGACAAGTGAAGATATTCGACTGCAAAGCTCTGAATAATGTTCTTATTAATATGTATGCTGTTACATTAGCATAAATTGATAATATTTACGCTTTTTTCCAACTGAAAATACGTTGGAAAGTCCAGAAGGAATAAATCCGTTTGAAACCCCAAAGCACAGAACGGTCATCTTTTGGGTTTACAAACGGAGAACCCTTGGTCTTTCGAACTTTTTAGGGCTTCCGAATGGATGTTCCTTTGCGCTTTCGAACAAAATCCTTTTGACTTCCGAACGGAATCTTTTGAGGCTTCGGAATCCCAAAACGATATCCCTAGTAGAGCTACATAAAAAAATCCATTATGTAGCCCAGATGGATCCATTCGGAATTCCAAAAGTATTCCTTTCGAAAGGCTAAAAGGAATCCGTTTGAAAGTAATGTCCAAAATAATTTCGTTCAGAAGCCCAACAAGGTTCCGTTCGGAAATCCAGAAGAATTCTATTTTTGAAGCCCAAAAGAATTTCATTCAGAAATATAATAGAATTCCTTCCAGAATCCCAAATAATTTCCTTCAGAAATTTCAGTAAAGCGCTTTTTCGGTTGCTGTCAACCAGCAAATTTGTAGTCCAAAATATGATAGCTTTTTTACTGAATAAACAGCAATTTAATTTAGATTACTGGTAAATCAGCAATTTCATGGGAAGAGACTTTGCTGGATTTCCAGCAGTTCATATTTCCATTATTCCAGTATTCAAAATATTTTTTTTTCTATCAATACATACTACAGTCCCTTCCCGATTTTGGCAACACGACCGGATTTTAATGTTGCCAAAATGGGGATTAGACTGGCCCAGATTACTATGGTGAGAAAAAAATGTTGTCGAATTCCACGGGGCACCCCCCAGAATTGCGTCTTTGGGTGAGAAAATCAATCTCTGAAAATTTCAGCTCAATCACTTGTTGCATAAGCTGGCGCATTTGATTTGAAGTTTGTATGGGGATTTCAGCCAAAATGTATAGGAAAATACACCTCCGTCACTCATTCGATCTGGAAATTGGTTCAGATTGCTCGATTGACCTCAGAATTGCAAAAACGGCAGTTGGTATGCTACAGAACAATTTCACAGAACATTACATGATGATTAAATAAACTTTTATATAATTTTCGGCTGAATTATTAGGAGCTGATTTGTGTATTTTTGCGTTTTTTGATCGAATCGCATCAGCCGAAACCCATATAAAAATTCATTTAATCATCATACAATGTTCTTTGAAATTGTTCTGTAGCATACCAACTGCCGTTTTTGCAATTCTGAGGTCAATCGAGCAATCAGAACCAATTTCCAGATCGAATGAGTGACGGAGGTGTATTTTCCTATACATTTTGGCTGAAATCCCCATACAAACTTCAAATCAAATGCGCCAGCTTATGCAACAAGCGATTGAGCTGAAATTTTCAGAGATTGATTTTCTCACCCAAAGACACAATCCTGGGGGGTGCCCCGTGGAGTTAGACAACTTTTTGTTTCCTGGGCCAGTCTAATGGGGATGTTGCCAAAAACGGGAAAAAAATTTCATACAAAATTTCAATTTTTTTGTTTGCATGATTGAAGCTAAATACTTAGAAAATGTACAACAAAGTATGTGGAGTGTGTTTAAGTGATGCACGTGCATCATAATTGACATTTTTGCGATATTATTCATAACTCGGAGATTGTAGTATAAACAAAATTGAAACAAACTCAAGAATGGTAATCAAACGATAATGTAACTAATTAGCCAATTTCATAATACAAACTGAATAATGAATAATATTTGAAATTAACAATAGCGTCGGCCACGTCCATACAAAAAATTGTGGTGATAAAAAAACGTTTCTATTGTATGCAAACTTTCTTGTGGTCGGTTTGATTCTGTTCTGTGCACAATTTTCTATGACATTATGGAAAAAATAAACGCAAGGCATAAGACATGTCATTGTTTTAAAAAATGGTAAGGGGTCGTACACTAATTACGTAAGCAATTTTTATGGGATTTTCGACCCCCCCTCATACAAATGATTTTTATTTACATAGTGCGTAAGAAAACGACAGACCGCCCCTCCCCCCATAAGTGCTTACGCAATATGTGTACGATCCCTAACGGAAATCTGCATTCTGCACATTGGTCGGCGAATCCAATGTAGTGTGAGTATGGATTAACTACACTGGACTACAGTTCTCCATGAACTACTTTCATAATTATAACTTTGAAAAGATGGAAGAATCCTACATTAGACTGACGAGGGAAGCAAAGCAGATCGGACTAGTCATAAACACGTTGAAGACGAAGTAGGCTCAAGAGAAGACAACGTCCATTCACCACGAGCTTGTATCAATGGCGACAAAATCAAGGTTGTTCGCCGCCGTACCAACCAGACTCCCTATTCAACTGGTGACGGTAGTTCTCCGTGGACACGATAACCGGACAATGCTTGTGGAGGACCAACGCACACTTGGAGTAAAAATGGTATTACAAAAAAGAAGTTGGCATTTTTATTTTATTTCGAGACGCTTTTTACTTCACATTTAGGAGACCGCCGGACAGGTTTTTATGGCACAGCCAGAGGTTTTTTTTAACATCAAACATTGCAAATATGGCCATAACTTCCTTTGATATACAAGAAATTTATCCTTTGGCCCAATTCTAGCGAAATTGGTTTTGAAACACCACCTGGGAATGATAGAAGAAAAAATATCAAAACAGTCAAACGCTATGTATAAAATTTTACTCAAACTTTTTCCTTATAAATTTTAAATCGCAACGCAATTAACCATAACTTTAAGCACAGCCGATGTAAACATGTTTTTTGTTTAGGATGCTCTTCGTTTTGCGAAGTGTCCAGCTCAATTTCAAGCAACTAACCACGAGAAAAAAAAAAACCTTTGGGTAACTAATAAAATCGTTTTGAATTCAGTTTGACAGGATGATCGGAGTGCTGGTTTCCAATAAATAATCTAAATGCTGGTTTGGTTTCAGTAAATCATTTTACTGGTTTTCTGTATACATATATATTGATTGCTGGTTTTCAGTTAATTCAAGTGAATGACAGCGGAAATAAAATTGCTGACTGTTTTTCAGTATTTTGTTTGACTGTATTTCAGTAAACAGTCAAACAAAATGCTGTATTCCAGCAATTCAATGAATTGCTGAACCTATATCAATTACTGAACAGATGGAGATAAAATTTAGTCTGCAGAGTGATTCTGTTCGATTCAGAAAACTCGAAAAGATCGATTAGTATCGCCAAAAGGATTACGTTCGGAAGTTTACATAATTTTGTACGGAAATTCGTACGAACGGATATCTTTTGTGCACCCTAATGGAACTTTGGATTGGATTAATCTTGGACTTCTGAATGGAATCTTTCTATGCTTCCGAAAGAAATCAAAGAATCTTTCCGTTTGGAATTCTAAAAGGATTCTGTTTGAAACCAAAAAGGGATCCCGTTCAGAAGCCTAAATGGCTCCGCTGGGAATTCCAAAATGATATCGATTGATCGAATTGATCGATCGTACAAAATATCCATAACGATATTGTTTGAAAACCCAAAATAGTTTAATTGGAAAGCCCAACAGTAATCTGTTGGAAAGCCCAAAGTTTCCGAAAACTGAATGTCTGTAAAAGTCTGTAACTTCACTCAAAAGTCTGTATAATGTCTGTAATCTGTATGATGTCTGTATGCAAGAACAAATGTCTGTATAAATACAGACATGTCTGTATGTCTGGCATCCCTGCTCACCACTGCATCCAGTCGTTAAGGGGCGATCTAATATGACGTCCAATACTTCTGAACAAGGGAGAGGCCCTTTCTGTTACGTTTTTTTTGTATACCTACTATTAGTATATTATGTACTGACACAAAATTATAGACCACCTCCCCCTACCACCGAAAACTTTGACGTCATTTTTGAACCACCCCTACCGTATTGACTTCTCCAAATTAATAGAAGTGTGCGTGATTCCGCAGTATTCCTCTCAAAATGTTTGTGATAGTTGCTGCAACTGGATTACCACCCACTTTTATTTTACACATCCTACACAGTGACCTTAGTGTTGGTGATTCTGGCTTTGGAGAAGTCAATATGCGTATACACACCAGCATAACGAGTATCCATAAATTACGTAACGCTTAGAAGGGGAGAGGGTGGGCATTCCATACAAAATCATTCCATTTGAATGATTCATACAAAAATTGTGAAATTGGGAGGGGGTTCAAAAAGGGCAAATTTTTGCGTTACGTAATTAATGTAATCTTCCCATAGCAGCATGAAGTTAATCACCAGAAATTTGTATGGGTAAAGATATCTAACGCGGCAAACTAGGAGTTGATTTTTCAAATCTTGATGCTGATTTTAAGGATGTTATCGATCATTTAGCAATCTGCGTTTTATCATTTAGTAGTTTGACAATAACACATTCCTGAGGCTAATTTTTAAAATGTGCTGTATGGTGAACTTCTAGTGCGAAGGTGTTTTCTACAACTCTGCTTAACAGGTCGATGTTTGAATTCCACTATCAACAGAGTTAAGGCGCAGTAACTCTTACTAAATGATATCAACATTGCAATCGTTTAGTATAAGTTACTACTACTATTAGTGCTCCGTTATTAGTGAAATTCAAAAAACGAACTGTTAGACAGAGTTGTAGAAAAAACCTTCGCACTAGAAGTTCACCATACAGCACATTTTAAAATTTAGCCTCAGGAATGTGTTATTGTCAAACTACTTAATGATAAAATGCAGATTACTAAATGATCGATAACATCCTTGATCAGCATGGCGAAATATATCTATACGGGTAACTGTACCAATTTTAACCATGTTCCTAATTTAACCAGTTTCTCGTATAACTCCAAAAGTAAAGCAAATTTCGAGGGTTTTATTAGCTCTAACAGAGATATTATCCCTTATCTTTCTTCGCTGTTGAAATTGATCGACAATTTTTTGGAAAAAACAGCATTTTTCAGGGTTGGCCAAATTAGGCACTAAGGTGGCCAAAACCCTTACACTTCCCATAATTGAATTTCTCGAAATTTAACTCTTTTTCTTGCTCCATAAGATGGCTATGATCGGAGAAGGTTTTTTGAAAATTGACAAGTGATTATGCCGGAAGAACTAGTCTACTTTGACCAAATAAACACCGGACTGTGGGAATCAGCCAGGCATTACATTGAGAGCCTGAAGTAGCTCGAAGTTTCTCCCTGTCCTGCTCATGCCCATTTGTTGACAAAAAAGAACGAGCAGGACGGGAACAACACGAGGTACTTCGAGCTGCTCATTGGACAGCACTAATATCATCTGAGCACAGGGTATCATCATAGCTTGTGCAAAGATATTATCCCTAATCAAAGAGCACTCTGCTAAGATATTATCATTTGAGCATTTGATGATGATCCTGATAGCCAGCGCGGTTTGGAGTTTGTTGACGTTGCAAAGGTGTTGCTACAACAAGAGCAGTGAAAAAACTTTTCTCCTTGGCGAACATTGCACTTTGTTTACTGAGCAGATAGATAACTAAGATCGATATCCCAGCATATCATCAGTATCTTTGCTCAGAAGATCGAATGATGGGATAAATTGCAATGCCTGGAACCAGCTCACATAATAATCCATTTGAAAATTTGAAAATTTTCAGGAACGTCGTTTGGTCAGTCAGGGTAAAGTCTAGTTAAACTGTAATTTCAATAGGTCAGTGTTCTTTAAGTACAATGCATGTTATAAGTTCGGTATTTTTCTATTCAATAGTACTGTGAACTTTTTCCTTGGCTACTCTACACAATTTCTCAGAAACAAATTTAATTTCAATATTCCTTCTATTAATTCACCTAGCGGCGTTGGTGTCTTTCTAGTGCAAAAAATATTAACTATTAAGTGTTTTTTGACGTGTTTTGCGCATAAGAAATAGTGTTTTGACACATTTTAATAGCAAACAATAGGACCTGTTGCGAGTAATTCGGACATCACAAATTTCACAAAAGTTTGTCTACAAAATGTGTGCACATATACACACATACCGACATCACCTCAATTCGTAGAGCTGGGTCGATTGATGTATAACACTATGGGTCTCCGGGCCTTCTATCAAAAATTCGTTTTTGGAGTGATTATATAGCCTTTCGGTACAACTATGTTGTACGAGAAAAGCAAAAATATTCACTTTTATGCTGAATCATAAAATTCAGATTGCTATCATTTAGCTGTTTTCGATTCATTTATTCAATTGCATCGAATCGACCTTACTATTTTGAACTTTTCAATCTGAGGCATACCTGGCAAGTCTAAATAATTCTCCACTTCTAATTGGAAATACCTACATATTCTGAAATTCGAATGTTTAAAATTTTAAAGAAAAGAATGGTCTATTGTGACTCATGACTTCATTTTTTCAACCTATTATAGGTTGTAGCTTCCCTATCCTATCTGTGGTCACGCGTTAGATTCGCTACCTCCAGTTGATGCGAAATTACCGAGATGATCCGTCAACTCCTTGGAGAGCACCACTGAGCACTAGCGGATCCTCCATGTTTAAATAGCTATCTTCCATCTCAGTGGCGTAGCCACGGGGGTGGTTTTGGACATACCCCCCTCCCCCAAAGACAAAATGTTTAGAAGAATTTTTTTTCGATAAAAAAAAAGTTCAGAACCACTCCACTCCACCTATCGGTCATATCTACTGTCAATCTCCTCAAATGATTAATGTTGGTAGGTTGGTAGGCTATGGTTATATCAATTTACATTTCATAGACTCATTTCAAACCATCAAAAGCCTGAAGAGGAATACGTCATCGCAGCCATCAATTTGGAATAGGAAATCAACGACAGTTTGCTTGGAAACCAGTAAATTTCGAAATGCTCAAGGCTATCAAAGTAAGGATCCGATTTTTCAGCAAGTCAAGATTCATATTAAAAATGGTTGGCCACGCTTTAAAAACAGTTGTTCACCGCAGCTTCAATTTCTCTAAACGCGTTTCAATCGACTGAGACACATTTCATCACACGTGAATATGCTTTATTGAGGCTCAATATGGAAAGTTATGATTGGTTATAAGAATATTATGGTAGTTTATGTTAATTGTTCCGATAAGAATGCGATTGGTTGATTTGATTCTACGATTAAAACACACAGATCTGAATGCCTATACGTCTGGCCTTTTATGAATATTTACACATATTAAAACTGATCGTCCATCATGAATGCATCCATCAAGTTGTCCTCTTTCGATTGCATAAAACTACCAGATGTCAATGAGATGTTTCCCCCAGTAGCTGAAATAGAATTACAAGCAGCGCCCCCCGGTGCCGGACCGAGTGTCGTTCCTGCCATAGACGTTGTAGAACTTGTAGCTGTTGTGTTGGCCGCTGTCTGCTGAGACTGTCAGGAGTTGGCTCCGACTTTCTTGTTCTGCTTGATAGCAATGACGTATCTCTGGGCAACGAATAATGGCGGAGAATAACCATCGGCATAGGTTGGATCCTCAAACAGCACTTCATATTCTTCGTTGGCTGTTTGAGGCAGTTGATTGATGACTGCCTTGTAGAAGCAAGTGGTTTGAGGGTACAAAGCCATTACGGTTGTACCCTTCGGAAAGAGCGCCTGACCATCGGTTTCCGGATTAGCCCTCATCAGTGGCAGCGGTACAATACGACGCTTGCTCAGGATGTGTCGGTCCTTTTGCTCCTCATCTATGTCATCCACCTCGTATTTGTTTGTCGAGGAAATGTATTGGACCACTTCGGCCAAAATCCAATTCTCTTCATCCTCCAAGCCTTTTACTAATGCGGCTACCATATCACCAGGTTTAGCGACATAGCTATTATCAGCCGATATGCATCCGCACAAGTGAGGAATCTTTTCCCCTGGTTTGCTTACAAACAACGGTAACGTTTGAGCTGAAATTTGTAACATCTTCATGAGTGCACCTCTACGAATTGTTTCCTTATTGCCAGCATTCCTCGCTTGGATTCTGCGTTCGTTACGAATATTTCTGATATCTTGGATTTTAGCCAGTGCCTGTCGTATTAAATTTTCCTCCTGGATTGCATCATGGAGCCCTGTTTTGTACAAAGCTTTTAATTTATGGTTCACCGCGGCTGATTTTTCTTCACTAGACATCTTGGCCAGCCGAATCGTGTTGGCGATGTTTGGCTCATTCCTCTTACGCTCCGTTTCAATTTCCACTATCAAGGATTTCAGGGAACGAAGCCGTTCCTGGATATACGAGATTGATTCAATAATATTACTAAGTCTATACCATATATGCTTACCTGTACTTGAAGCATCGCTTGCTCCGCAGTTAACGGCATTTTCCACGAATAAATTCAATGTATTTGCAACAAGTTACTTATATTCTATGGGTAAATATTTGCGCTGAAAGGTGGCGTACTAGGTAAATATTAAGGTAAACAAAATGTTGATGCTCAAATTTTAATGTTCCAAACGTCCCAAATGTCAACGGTTTGTTGACGGTTTGGATCCACCGTTTAAAACTGTTATAAACATTTTTGCAGCGGTACTTGCACAGTTAGAAACATCGACCCAAAATGAAGTTCAAACACCTCGAAATCTCTCAAAATAAAGTTTAATGAATCGCCTACTTTGAGCGTGCTTACAGCGGCACACTTGTAGTATTCACGGTTAGATGACTTTACCCATTAATGGGTACTGTGTTATTGTTGATATTATTCCCACCGTGAAAAATTCACCCATTTTCTTCAAAAAGCGTCACTACTCATTAAAATGGGTAGTGGCACTTTTTCAAGAAAATGGGTGAATTTTTCACGGTGGGAATAATATCAACAATAACACAGTACCCATTAATGGGTAAAGTCATCTAACAGTGTTAGGGTCTCGCCGACATTTCTCACCAACACGAACGCAGGTTCGTGGTTGCAAACAATCCCATTTGATTTTGCCGTGACAGCTGCTCGTGGTTGCAAACAAACCGAGTAAAAGTGTAAGTGAAACGTGCGTGTACGTACACGATCGCTGAAAGCCTTATGGACTTAACCACGAGCGTCTTCTTTTTCCACGATTCTTCTTCTTATCGGTCGGAAAAGTGACATCCGCTGCGGGCCGATGAATATTTCAGTGAACTCGGAGCATTTTAGTTCACCGGATGTTCATGTCGAGGTTCATTTTTTGTAAACATTGCCCGCAGCGGTTGTTTTCTTCTTACCGAAAATCGTCGCGTGACGTCATCGTGGTTTAGTCCATTGTCTATCCGGAACAAAGTTAGTACGCTTTTTATACCGAAGTAGGATTTTTCTCCAGATGCAGGCAACTTATTGTGTCGCCAGCACTAAATTGTATTCCGACTTCCGACGTTTTACTTCCGAACTTACTTCCGACATCATGAACGTCAGAACAAAATTTGAGTTTGTTACCAACACATCGTCGGAAGAGCGTTCGGAAGTGTGGAAATCGACTTCCGAACTTCAATTTGGTGCCAGCGACGTTGTCAGCGACAAAACAAGCTCGATTTTGTGACAGATAATTCCGTGCAGTGCTGCATATTTATTTTATTTTACCGTGTGAATCTCGTCGGAAGTGGGCCTTGCTGCCAGTTCATCAGCGTCATACTAACAGTTTTGGTCTAAATGCACAATATCCATTTTCAGAAGTAGTGCGCTTGGTTCACTTTAAAATAAACAACGCATCAATGAATCGCCTACTTTGAATGTGTTTACAGCGGTACACTGTGAGTTAACTTTCGGAACTCAGTATGGTGAAAGGCATGTAAGGTTTAATATCTCGAAAATAATCACCTTAATCGAAAAATATTTGGTACGCGTAGTAGCAGCACCTCTGGTAAGCAGCACGTGTGGTAAGATGCGCGGCTACAAAGCAAGACCATGCTGAGAGTGGCTGGGTTCGATTCCCGGTGCCGGTCTAGACAATTTTCGGATTGGAAATTGCCTCGACTTCCCTGGGCATAAAAGTATCATCGTGTTAGCCTCATGATATACAAATGCAAAAATGGTACCTTGGCTTAGAAACCTCGCAGTTAATAACAGTGGAAGTGCTTAATGATGAACACTAAGCTGCGGGGCGGCAATGTCCCAGTGTGGGGATGTAATGCCAATGAAGAAGAAGAAGAAGAAGAAGTAGCAGCAGACACCTTCCTTCATAACTTGTACCAAATAGATTTTCGTGAAAAGTATTTGCTATTGAGAAAACATGCGTTAGATGTCTTTCGTCATACAAACTTCGATAAAACTTCGGACGAAAGTTCGGTTCGGAAGTCCCGAATTCTAATTTGGTGCTACGCCGACAATAACATTCGGAAATCAGTATGGCGAAAGGGGTGAGTGCTGCGCATGATGGCGCACGGCTATGGCATAGATACGCACTACTCGGGATGCAGTTGCGACATCCGGAAATGGGAGAAAAGGCGATTGTCGCGAGAGGTCAGTTCGGTTTTCAACTGGATCTGCAATATGATGTGTGAATCATACCCTACACTACTAAAAATCCACACATATTTATTGGCAAAAATCCATAGATTTAACTTATGATGTATATCAGCGCACACATAACCATTCTCCACGCGAACTACTAATAAAATATATATCCAAATAAACTTTATATGTGGTCTCGAATTAGCAATTATTTATTTTATGTGTGGTTCTGTATCGATTATATTAGGGTGAAGCTATTGCAAAAATTTATAACGGCGACACATATATCTTATATAGATATTTTTGGCAGTGTATATCATATGATAAAGACCGATGTCTTAGGGCCGATGTCCACGTAGCGTTTTTTATGCTGCGTGCACGCCGCGTTCACGCAAGGTACCCAACATCAAATGGAGTAATGCACACGTGAACGTGTGCACGACCGTGCACGGCTACATTTGATGCCGGGTACCTTGCGTGGACGCAGAGTGCACGCAGCTTGAAAAAACGCTACGTGGGCATCGGCCCTTAGGCCCAATGCCCACGAAGCGTCTTTTCAACGCTGCGTGCATACGACGTTAAAAGGACGCATGTGTGCATCGGGAAAAAGCGATAACGCAGCGTCGCCGCACCGATGCACACCTGCGTTTTTTCAACGCCACGTGCACGCAGAGTTGAAAAAACACTACGTGGGCATCGGCCCTTAATAGCTTAAGGGCCGATGCCCACGTAGCCGGGTTTTCAACGCCACGTGCACGCAGCGTTAAAATAACGCTGGTGTGCATCGGCGTGGTGACGCTGCGTTACCACTTTTTCCCGGTGCACACCTGCGTCTTTTTGACGCCACGTACACTCTGCGTTGAAATGACGCTACATGGGCATCGAGCCTAAAAGGCTATGGAATGACTGAAAATTATTCATAAGGCAAAATGTATCTTACTTAAATGTTAGCCGGTATTGATGATGATGATGATGATACTACCATCTATTGTAGCAAGGCCTGCCGATAGCACTGGCCATATCTGACAAACGATTTGATAATGGACAGTAGCTGTACGACCGTGATCAGTTTAAATTTAATTTTATTGGCATATCGGTCTCGATGCTGCTCGTATAGAGGAAGGGAGCAGCGTGTGTGAGAAAGCAGATGGGAAAGAAACGGAGTCTGAATGTTATCGCTAGGCAGCGACAAGTGTAAATAATGGTTTGAAAGGTGTTGAAGTATGCGAGGGCCATTTGAGAATAATTAAATTATCGAAGCGTCCGTCTTTGCCGTACATCCTTTCTGGGGATGGCTCGGGCAGTGAATGAAAGTCACTGTTACATTCAGACTCCGTTTCTTTCCCATCTGCTTTCTCACACACGCTGCTCCCTTCCTCTATACGAGCAGCATCGAGACCGATATGCCAATAAAATTAAATTTAGATTTGATAATGATTATATTATAGTATGTATTATGATTCCGACGCGAATTAATGAATCGCCTGCTTTGAGCGTAATTACAGCGGCACACTAGGAGTTAACTTTCTGAAATCAGTATGGCGAAAGGCATCTAAGGTTCGATTTCTCAAAATTAAGCACCTTCATCGAAAAAATATTTGGTAGGCGTACCCGTATAAAAATGTACCATAGAACGTAGCATACAAACAACAGATGTTCAATACATTCTATCGTAAACAATAAATTGAATGGTACATTTGTTGTTTCAAAAATGAGTACCAAAATTATGTTTTGTGTTTTACAATTTATAAACAGTACAATAGATGGTTACAATAAATACTGATGTATTCCTAATGTATTGATATCAGAGTTGCTCAGCAATAAATTTTCGGAATAGGATATTAGAGTTCGTCACATGGGAATCGACTATATGTTACCGGACGAAACGATAAGAACCTGACGCATATGAAGGGTGATCGATAAAAAAATATGTATAACGTTTTGAGTATCTTCACATGAAATAGCACATGCTCATTCTGGGTGTCATTTATTCTTAACCAAACACATTTGATTCATAATTTTCTTTTAACTATAACAATAGCGTTAACTTTTGAATATGATAATATGGTTATTCAAACCATTTTTTTAGGAATTAGGATAACATGAAAACAATTGTGCATTTTCAGAATTACACATTTCATCCATGTATTAGAACCATGCATGTAATTAATTAGCTAAAATCCCAACCTCTGGAATCGTTTTCCAAGTCATCATAGATCCAAAGTAATCGCTCTTCAACAAGCCAACAAGTAATTACCTTCAACAAACCACGTCGTCAATTCTCCCGCAAGTTCAGAGCATTTTTCTACATAGTACATATCTTGGTACATATCACAGAATTGTGTTACATAACGATTAGGCATTAAAAAATGCCTAATAAGCATATGCCATGAATTACCTATAACATTATTTTTCTACGTACGCTCAAAAACAATGACAACAATTCTAAAGTACGAAAACTCTTTTGTAATTCTAAATACTTACTGATAAAAGATATTTTAGTTACTAGATAAAGATTGTCGCTTCGGTTCCCTTTGTTCTGCTGTCCGAAACATGTGTGGTACATACCTGTCAAATCGTATGGATTTTCCTTCTTTGACATTTAGCTCCCCTATCCTCGCCAGCAAAAGATGTTTCGGACAGCGACGACAGCGACAATCTTTATCTAGTAACTAAAATATCTTTTTTACTGATAGATGATTATCTGATAGCCAAAACTTACCTTTATGGTAGGGTTCCTTAATGCGCCGAATCGCGATAGACTGACGGGAATATCTAAACGATTCTTTTCGCGATTTTCTAATGCGAGAGAGATAAATAATTTCCTAATTAAAAATAAATTGTACATTATTTTACGTTCAACTTACGTACCTCGCCAATATCATTACTGTCATCGTTTAAAAAAATCCACGAAACTAATACAGTGTGAACTTGATGTTTCCTAACTAACTTAAATGGAGCAGTGAGCTGGGGCACCGGTAATCGAATAAACTCTTAGTTCGAATCACGATTATAAAAAAAAGCACAAACAACAAAATGTAAACATGTAAGAATTCTAGGAGAAATCAACTTTTACTTCTACTTTATCGACCTCGCATTTTACACTGGGTAAAATGTGTGAAATAAATCACATTGTTTCTTTCGTCCTGAAATTTTTCACACCATAGAAAAACAATTTAATCTATAGTTGTATGGAAAAAAATGTATGAAAAAAAGCTGAATTTTGTATTGTTACGATGCTTAACCACCCGTATAGTCTATAACGAAAAATCCAATTACGATTCATTGAATGGTTCATTACAGTACATTGTAATGTGATTCTACGGTTATGTCTACATTACAATTTATTGTGCAATTATTGTTTTTAATGGTAATGTTACATTAGGATATACTGTTTTTGTATCTTATTTTTTATTCGGGTAGTAGCGGACACCTTCCTACATAACCGGTACCAAATAGTTTTTCATGAAAAGTTCCTAATTTTGAGAAACCCCGCGTTAGATGTCTTTCGCCATACAAATTTCTTGCGGTTAACTTACGCTGGCTATTTGCGCATATACGATAGCGCCTGGAAGTGGAAGCGGCGAGTAGCAAATCAGCCACTGCCAATAATTCATTAGCTTTACCGACAGAAATCCGTTAGCGATTCCGACTGGAAAACAGTCGCGATTCCGACGAGAATCCTTCAACGAGTCCAATGAGAATCCATTAGCGATTCCGAAAAGAATGGGAATCTGACAGGTATTCTTTAAGGATTACAATCCTTTAGGGATTCTAACGGGAGTACTTTACAGATTCCGTCGGGAATTCTTTATGGATTCTGGAGACTGTAACCCGTTAGAGATTTGTTACCGCGCAATAGTCGTCACAATGTGGAGATAATCCTAAATAAGGACCAAACATTATTTAAAGGCACTAAGGTAGGAATTTTGCTAAATAAAACTTAGTTGGACGCAAAATTTGATAAAACTGTTAAATTGAAAAACGTACATACTATAAAAAGACCCCTCCACCGGGGTTACTATAAAGAGCACCTATCTCGATGGGATCACTTCATACATGCGGCACGACCCTTCTAACCGAAGGAAGGGACACGGTAGAAAGCGAAAAAGACGGAAAGTAGAGAACGGAGAAAAAAGCCAGGGGAGTTAGTCAGCGTTGGTTCGTGGTAAGGGATAGAGAGTGTTGGTGTTCCGAGCTCGTTATTCGGAATGAATTATTGGCAGTGGCTGATTTTCTACCCGCCGCTGTCGCATCCAGGCGCTATACACTGACAAAAATCCAATCATATCCATAATGTGTGGCACACATACCCCAAGCAACCAGAAGTTCGGATAAGAAGGGCTATTTTGGCTTAATCAGCTCTCATTTTAAGTAATTTTGTATATGGTGGGAGCGTAAAAGTGAACTTTAAAGTTCCGTTAAGGATGCTTGGAACTTGATGTGAACCATAGTGAACCAATTAGTTCGGTTAAGAGTAAATTTAAGTAAAATCTTACACTGCCAAAAATATCTATATAAGATATATGTGTCGCCGTTATAAATTTTTGCAATAGCTCCACCCTAATATAATCGATATAGAACTACACATAAATTAAATAATTGCTAATTTGAGACCACACATAAAATTTATTTGGATATATATTTTATTAGTAGTTCGCGTGGAGAATGACTATGTGTGCGCTGATATACATCATAAGTTAAATCTATGGATTTTTGCCAATAAATATGTGTGGATTTTTAGTAGTGTAGGCCCGATGCCCACGAAGCGTATTTTCAACGCTGCGTGCACACGGCGTTAAAAGGACGCATGTGTGCATCGCGAAAAAGCTGTAACGCAGCGTCGCCGCACCGATGCATACCTGCGTTTTTTCAACGCTACGTGGGCATCGGCCGTTAGATGTCCTTCGCCATACGAATTTCTGGCGGTTAACTCATGCTGGCTATTTGCGCATATACGATAGCGCCTGGATGTGGAAGCGGTGGGTAGCAAATCAGTCACTGCCAATAATTCATTAGAAACTTTCCATGAAAAACTATTTGGTACAGGTTATGTAGGAAGGTGTCGGCTACTACGCCTACCAAATATTTTTTTCGCTGAAGGTTCTTAATTTTGAGAAATCGAACCTTAGATGCCATTCGCCATACTGAATTCAGAAAGTTACTCCCAGTGTGCCGCTATAAGCACGCTCAAAGTGGGCGATTCATTCCATGCTGACACCAATACTAATACAGAATATGTACACTCTGAAATAAATTTATACTAAATAGATTCAAAGTCATACTAACTGGCTATTCGCCTGGTTGACCCCGAGTTAGTTTAAGCTTGGCTTATACTGCGATAGTATAACTTTAAATTATTTGCGCATAGTATAACTTGCCTATATAACGGAATAGAATACTGGCGATTTAATGATTTTGGTTTTGTTTTTGATCTGTCAGAAATGATAAACAAAAAACTTAATTAAATTTCTTCAAATAACATTCAAGTTACAACTATTATATTTTATTTATTAAACAGCAGAAGGTAATAAAGCCATATACTCGGACATATATAATTCTAAAGGAAAAGGCACATAAGTCAATTTGTTTCTGGTGTCCACATAAAATCCACCTGCACGTAGCTAATTCATAAAACAATTTCGGTTTACTGGATGCAGATTCTCTAGGCACGATTTTCATCGACGAATTTTCCAAGCAACCAGAGCCAGAGATGTTTTTTCTGCTTCAAGATACTTTCACATTCATGGCATAATGTCTCGGTGGACCGATGATCGCAACAACCGTCACCTCCGTCGTCTTTCCTAATGGAATTTTTCGGCAGAAAAAAACTCAACCCAACTGACGTAACCGTAGTAACACATGCGTAAATCCATGGTCAGATTTTGGGGGGAATTCGGCGGCCGTGGGCCGTGGGTATCAAAACCATCCTTCCAAATTGTCTGCCCCGGGATTAAATCCGGTCTTAAGTGTCCAGTGTACCTCAAACACCGCTTGTCAAACTTGTCGTACACCAATCCCGTCTCTCCGTGAACCACCTGCATTGAGGTTGGCGCACCGGCTTTAGAACCGTACATTATGGAAAATCTTTCCTGTTTGCTTTTCATTTTCGCCTCTGTCCGACAAGCCTGGGGTCTGCCACCATTACCTGAGATCTCAGACCAATTCCGATTTCGTTCCGTCGTTGTTCTATAAAAGGAAGATTTTCAATGTTTATCGTTGGCTACACGGACAGAAATGCTGCCAGTTTGAAACAACCAAAAATATGTTTGATTTTCAACCTAAAATTTTGGTTATTCTAAAATATATGGCCAGTGCTATCGGCAGGTGCCTTGCTACAATAGATGGTAGTATCATCATCATCATCATCAAAATTTTGGTTATTCTAAAGTCGACATAGGATTGATTCCAGTGTACGAACATGGTCAATACAAAGTTTTTCTAGACTTGGTTTCAATTTCCATAATAACCTTGTTTTAAAATAAATATTGTTTGTTTCAAACTAAGAAACCAGTTTTCTTCTAACAGACATTAGTTTGATTCAAACAAAATTCAGTTCGATACCAGCAATACAATCATAAATAATTTAAATTGTAGTTTTGGGTTGAATCAACGTAATGATTGGTTAAAACAAACTAATTTTTTATTTGTACGTATACCAACCTTAGAACTAGCTTAAAACAAACCTAAAAAATAGTTTGTTTGTACCTGCTGTCAGTTAACATGCAGCTTCGCGCTTCACGTTCTCCAACATTGTGTTGATTACAATCGTTAACGTAATTACAGTTTTTATATCCGCGAGTTAATTTTTCTAAATTTTGGTCGGCAGAATAGTTCCGAACTGGTGCAAAAGGTATGAGTATGTAATTTGATTGTATTTAGCCAAATAATACGCGTAATTTTCACAAGGACTCAAGAGCGCGGAAATCAAGTGCCCGGTAAAACTTATCGACACCATCAGACGGATACTTATGTCTTCAGTTTTTCTCGGTTTTGTTATCAAGCCAGAACACCGAAACGGGATACGCTTGCATGGATGACTGCATAAATGATGAGGTTTGTATAATAACTATGAAAATGTGTTTAAATTTAGTCCAAATATAACGCATTTTTTTTGTCGGATCTACAAATTCAGGTGCTGTCTGGCCGGTCGAGTAGTGAAGGCAGCGTATATACGATTGCGTGCGGTGATTCCAGTTTGATGTTGCCGAAGTCAAGATGAATACGTAAGAACCATGGTCAAAGTAACTTAGGTTTCGAATACAATTTAAAAAAATGCACAATTCAGTATTTTATTTCAAAAAAATATATATTTTGAAGGGAATGGGTAGTGGGTGGGGTGAGCGGTAGTACGGGCTTTCTTTGGGTACAACAAACAAACAAATTGGTAAGTTCAAACAAAAATGTTCGTTATTTCAAGCCAAAATTTGTTTGTTTCAAGCTAAGATTTCAGTTAAAAACAACCATCGATTTAGTTTGTTTAAACATCTGTCAAATCGAATCAACCAACATTTTGGTTGTTTCAACTAAATGTTTGTTGAATTTGCCTAGAGCTGTGACAAAATATCAAAGTGTGGTTTTAGTTTGTTTCAACTATCTTGTATGGGTAAATCAAACTGGATATTTGTTTAGGCATAAATCAACCTGAAAAGTTGGTTGAAGCAAACTAAAGTTTGGTTGTTTTTACCAATTTTTTTTCTCCGTGTACTTATTGGCTAAATTATATCCAAAAACTTACCTTCGTTTGCAATTATATTTGATTCACCATGCGCTAGAGATTAAATTTCATTTCGAATTTTATCTAAACATGATCATCTAAAGATGATGGTTTTTACATTTTCGGAACAGAAAGCGTCACTTTTTTTTCAGAGCAATTATGACTAATACAGTTTTAAATATTCAAGCACAAATCAGCCTTAGTATAACTTTCAATATTCGATAGTTTACTTTTAATACTACGCTATGTTTTGATGCGACAAATGATTTAAATGATTGGAATTTATACTATCCTGGGTTATTCTAAATTCTGAGTGTACATTGGGCTTACAAACACAATGATCAAACATTTGTATTCGAACTTAATGAACACCCTGTAATAGACTCTGACTTCGCTCAACCCCCCTCCCCCCTCTAAGCGTTACGTAATTTGTAGACGTTCCCTTACTTATGGCTTCTTCCACGCAAGGGCGGATTTGAGTGAAAGGAACCATTAAAAGAGTTATTTCGCGGTTCCGTGCACTATAAAAATGCTCAAAGTGGGTAATTTATTCATTCATTGCATTCAATATGTATAAGTAGCCAGAAATAGGTAAACTAATCTAAGCGTGTGTGCAACATCGTTTCAAGAACTGTTCGAAACTGTTATACCCGAAGGTTAAGGTAATGTCACGCAACGCAACATTGCGACATGAAATATTTCCAGCAGTTTTATAACCCAAAAAATCTTCGCAGTTGCAGCAATCGCATCAGATTGTGCGAAATACTATTTATTTTTTAAAATTTCGATGGTTTTTGCAGATAGTCGAACGTTTTTCTAAAATGAACTAATTGTTTAAGCTACCGTCGCAACAGTTTGCTAAAATTTGCAGTGATAGGTGTTTATTTAGTATCGTAAAATGCACTAGAAAAATTGGTTCGTGGCGAATGGATTTGTTGGCGAAAAAAGGAGCGTAAAATTCGAAATCGGGTGGTGCGGCAGTGGTGGTGGACTACGTAGGAAATAAGAACAAAAAGCAGACGCAACACCACAACAGTGTGTCTATCCAGAAGAAAAAGTGGGAAAATACTGAACACGTAATAAATGCTGCATTATAGGTAGGTTAATAAAATAGTTACAGATGCTTCATTTATCGTGGCATCAAAAGCCAATTTAAATCAAACTTTGCAAATTCAGTTTCAGTCGGTGAACAATGATTACCAAAACTAGCAGACTGAATATTAGCAACAACGAATCAATCGGAGATAGTTCCGCGGTAAGTCAATTTTATTGAGTTGAAGGGTTTGCCTGATACACACTTTTGTATTTACACTGGGGTCGCTTTTTTACTCAGATATGTCATCCATTTCTTCAACTTTCCAAGAACCACCTGATTTTAACACACTATTTCACTAAATCGAAAAATTGTATTCAAAAACATATCGCGTTAAATGCGACCACAGTGGATTTCTTAATCGTCTTTGTACATACCTATTTGATATAAAAATTATGCGTTTTTAGTTAGTTATGGAAAATAAATAATAGTTTTGATTCTTGCCATCAGACAAGTTAATACTTTTTAACGGGATATTACTAATTCGTTTTACGGCAATTGGGAACAAGCTTTACCAAATTAAATAATTATTGAATGTTTTTGATGTTTCATGCATTTTAAATTATTCGTCAATAAAACTAGTTACCAACAGATTATCGTATGATGTCTAAATTACAATTAAAATTCAAACTTCCTATGGTTCAAATATTCTGAAGTTCACTGCGCCTCTTATGTTTGTTATAGAGTACTTCATAAATGTTATACAAAGGTAATTTCCAAATATTAGACAGCTGACGGTAGACGGTAGTCTAACAATTAGACAAGAAAAACATGTGATTTTCTGATAGTCGTTTTCTAAATTCAGAAAGAAACTGTCACTATAGTTAATCCTTCTATCTCTTCCTCAGGTTTCCAACTGCGAGCGAGAACCATCGTTGAGTACGTCATCCGAGCAGAGCAATGAGGAGCCTTCAGCAGCTAATACTTGCCAGCAAAACTCCGTTATTTTAGATTCGAATTATATTGAGTCTAAGATTAAAAGTTTACTTAACCAAGAGCATGACAACGAAAGTGGGCCGAGCTCACCGACGGTTGAACCAGTAGATACTATCGAAACTGCACATGTTTCAGCCTCTGTAAATGATAAGACGGATCGTATCACCGGTATTCTTGCGGAAGATAGTTGCAATGCAGTGGATAATAAAATTTCTTCCGGCGAGAGCGAATCCAGCCAGTTGGTGGAGGTGCATCCGGGAGAGCTATCTTTCAATGGGAAGATTCGAAGTTTGAATGGACCATCGCCATCCAGCAACTCGCAGTGCGAGTTGACCGATGCCACCAAGGGGTTCGAAAAGGTACGCCGGGACAAGCTGAACGAATCGTTTGAGATATTGACGAAAGAGAACAATTCATTGATGCACTACAACAATGAAAAATCTCCGGATCTCTTCGCCGACGAAGATGACGACGATGAAGATGGTGGGAATAATAGTTGCCAGATTGATGCCAAGTCGGAAAATGGTGATGTGACGTATTCTGAGAACGCCCTTGTCAATAATAGCACTATTGTATGTATGAATCCAGTAGAACACATCGAGAGACAAATTCTCAAGAAATTACAGGCGTCCCTTTCGGGGGTCTTGCCTCCTCCGTCCGTGACGTATTCTCGTATCGAAATTGGTCGAATGGTCAGTCTCTACCAGCAACATAAGGATCGATTGTGCTATAAGGAAGAAACGACTGTGGAAAAGGCAACTAAGGTTGAAGAAAATGATGCAATTTTGTCACCTGTTTGTCTGAACAAACCTACCCATCCGCCAAAAGAGCTGCATGATCTGAAATGGCCGGAACTTATGAACGCGAAAGCTCACGGAATCTACTACAACCATTCCACAGTAACAGAAAAAATTGAATTACTTGGGCTGAAGTACGTCGAGAGGTATATTGGCTCGGAAACGAGCACCTCCTTCGATACGTCGCGAGCACCTTCTAGTGCAAAGAAAAAGAACCTGTGGTCAAAGTGAGTCTCGGTTAATAAATAAATTTTTCCAACGTTTATTAATATTTCCAACATTATCACAGACTGCTAAACCAATCGCCAGGAAGCCGGTTAAGTCATCTTGCCCGGCGACGATCGACTTTCTCGTCGGCAAATCTTCTGAATAGTTCAACCGGTTCGGCGACGGCCGGTGCATCGCTCTCGGGTAGCCAACGACGTTTGTGCAATAGACAAATCATAGTCGAAAACAAGTAAGTTTTCTACTGGAATGGATAACAGTTTTTTTTCCGAGTTCACATTTCTTATCACAGTTGCTCAGTTTTTTTAACAAACATATGATTATGATTTTTTTGCATCAGTTTGATTAGAGACAACCTTTTTATTGGTTAAACTGTGGAAATGCTAATAGACAAAATTAAAAAAAAAAAACAGGCCAAATTCCAGTGAGAATGTAGCCTTCATTTTTTCAAGCATTTCCTGTCCTAAGTTTTATTTCGCATTCAAAAGTTTCAATCGTACCCAATTTAACAGGAGATCGGATAATCGCCGGAAAATTAAAGGACGAACACCAAAGCGGCGAACTCCTGGTCGACGGAAGACCCCGGGGTCGTCTGCCAAGAAGCGCACCCTCAGTTTACCGGTGTCTAAGGCGTCTCAGCAGCTCTCCAGAGAAGCACCCAAGCGAGCGTTGTTCCAAAGCCCACCCGAGGAAACGGCACCAAAAACCAGCCAACAGTCACCCTCAGCCAGTAGGCCTGCTTCCAGCAAAACTCAAAAATTAAAGCGGGTTCTGTTTTCACCGCCCGTAAAGCGACGACTCACTTTGGCGTCCAGCAGCTGTAGCTCTAAGATTGGAGCAACTTCAAAAAATGTTACCAGTAGCAGTGATTCCAGTGGAATCACGAATATTTCTACGGGAGAATCAGTGGATTTGGGTTCCGGGGAAACCAATCGTAAGAGGAAACGTCCCTTGGACGGAGAAGACGACGATAGTTTAGTTCAGAAGCAAAAATTATTAAGGAGTGACTCGATCAAGGAGGAAGATCTAACTCCACGCTCGTTAAAGTTTCCTCGCAGTCAGAGCTTTTGCTTGGGTTCAAACTCAAAAAGCAACAAAAGTAGCACTTTGGAAAACAGTCGCAGTGGCAAAACATTGGTACGAGCCAACTCTGAGTCGGTGACGCTAACGGAAAATCATAGAAAGGTTGTTTATTTTAAATAATGCACTATCATTTTCACATGTTTAGTTTATTGTTTTTCGTTGCAGAAACTTCTTTGGGCTGTGTCGCAAGCGTTGCAAACAAAGCAGATATCAATGAAGCACGAGAACTTCAGAAAGTTTGCTTCCGTGTTGGCTCACGTGGTGAAAAAGTTGTTCCTCGAATTCAACGACCACTCTGTTTCCAGTACTAGTGAGAAAATGTTAAGGTAAGTTCAAAATAATGTCGATCCGTTGCGTATCGTTTTTGGCGGTAACCCTCTGCGCGTTTTAACGGGTCACGAGAATGTCCCTGAAACTCGAACTACGCTCATCACTCGATTTTGTAGATGGGATACATGACACCAGAACCTCGGTGGTGGCTGGCCCCATGGTTTCTTCCGGTCTTTTACTGGGGCTACACCGTTGGGCATAAAGCCGAGTGGTCGTTTGGCATAACGCAATGAAAATGATCTTATTTTCAATAATCATATTCTTTACGCAACTTAAAGCTGGACTTGACAATAAACAAGGCGCATGCTTTCAAAGAATGCATCATCAACTCTTTTGCATTATTCTGAGCAATCGCGTAATATAAAATAAGGAATTATCTCTCCTTTCGCATTGCACCAAGCAAACGCGTGCTTTAAAAGAAGGCTGTCCGCATGCCGGAAGCAGTGGACTGTATTTTCTACTATCGGGGTGTTTTCGGATTCGAGAGTACATCGACGTACGACCGTTTGTCACGAACGATGATGAACTGATGTACTGAACTGATGTATTAGCAAAAAAGGGAAATATACATTACGAAAAGTAAAACAAGAGTGGCATGTTGGATGAACATGCATGGAATGTAAAGTGGGGGTGCTCAAAAATTTAGCTAACATCCACCCCGCCATTGAAATTTATTTCAATTATTATTGTCCACGTCTAAAGGAAGCAAACAAATTTCGGTGACTGCGCGTTTATACTCCCCCTTTGGTGTTTTCAATGATACAACACGCGTCACTCCATCGGGTCCAGGATGTAGTTCCGTAATCCGCCCAAGTTGCCAATGCAACGGTGGGGCATTCTTATCCACGATGAGTACGAGTGCACCCAAAGGAATATTGCTTCGTTTCAGCCACTTAGATCTGATTTGCATCTCCGGCAAACACTCGGCAATCCAACGTTTCCAAAAATGTTGTAGCATGGTTTGGACCAGCTGCCAGCGCGAGAGAGTCGACTCACGTAGGTTCAAGTATGAAGGCTCAGCCACAGCTTGCATTTCTCGCCCAATGAGGAAATGGGCTGGGGTGATTGCAGAGAAATCACTTGGATCATCAGACGACGGGGCAAGCGGCCGCGAATTCAACACAGCTTCTATTTGGGTCAGAGTTGTATTCAGCTCTTCGTACGAAAGTTTACGATCTCCGACTATTCTGGTGAGGTGGTATTTAACTTGCTTTATCCCTGCCTCCCAGATACCCCCGAAGTGAGGGCTCCGAGGTGGAATAAACGACCATTCGAATCCCAACTTGCTACAAAATTCGGCGATTTTACGTTTTTCCTTCTGGTTTCGGAACATTTCTGCCAATCTCTCCAGTTCATTCTGCGCACCAATGAAATTAGTCGCATTGTCCGAAAACATTTTACTTGGTACTCCTCGCCGACTAGTAAACCGCCGAAGTGCAGCGAGGAATGCATCCGTAGTTAAATCCGAGACAAGCTCAATATGTATGGCTCGAGTCAACATACACACAAACAAGCATACGTACGATTTGGTGATCAATGGTTTTCGTCCAACAGATGTCGATTTTAGCAGGAATGGACCAGCAAAGTCCACACCGGTGTTAGCAAATGTAGGAGCTGGCCGCACACGGTAAGAGGGCAAGTCGCCCATTAACTGCACAGTTTTCATTGGATTGGCCTTGAAACAGGTGGTGCAGTTTCGAATAATCTTTCTGATAGCTGTTTTCACATTCAGCGGCCAGAACCGCTGCCTGATGACTGCGAGCAGACCCTTCTGCCCGATGTGCAAATTGGCACGATGCAGACTTCGGATGAGTAACGTTGTGAATGGGTGCCTTGCCGGAAGCAACATTTGGTGACGACTGTCATAGGGGATGAATGCGTGTTTGATTCTGCCGCCAACTCTCAGTACACCGTCGACATCCTTCTTCAGTGCTAGAATTTCAGGTTGAAATGATTCTTGCTGAACCATCCGCACCACTAATGTTAGTGCCTGTGCTCTTTCGGAAGAAGTAGGCGGTCCCTTGGTGATAGACCGTCGCTTTGATCATCTATGTAATTTACAAATCTGACAACGTAGGCCATGGATTGCAGCAATTTATCGTAACTACTCAATCTGTCGAAAATTTTCAACCTTCCTGGTATCATTTGTTCCAATGCCAAATTTATTCGTAGTTCGGGTAATTCCCCATCAGGTAATACCGGCTCCTCTTCGTTGTCATCAGTGATCGTTGTCAGCATTGGTGGGCCATTCCACCAGATCGAATTATTGATTAAGTCCTGAGGTCTCTGACCGCGTGATAGGCAGTCAGCGGGATTCTCGTGTGTCCGAACATGACGCCATCGAAAGTGTCCGGTAAGCCTTTGGATTTCTGCAACTCTATTTGAAACGTAGATTTGCAGGCAATGCGGAGGTTTCTTTATCCAACAGTACACAATCTTGGAATCTGTCCAGAGGTTCACTGATTCAAACTTTAGGTCAATGGCGTTTAACACCTTGTCTATCAATTTCGACAACAGAACTGCAGCGAGAAGCTCTGCTCGAGGGGTTGAGATGGCCTTCGACTTACCGTTTTTTCTAGGAAGAATTCTTGATTTGCTGGAGACCAAGTGCATTGTAGCTTCTGCATTCGGATGGACCATTCGGGTATAAACGCATGCACCATAGGCGTGGTCCGATGCGTCGGAGAACCCGTGTAGCTCTACTGTTACTGCAATTTCGGAAGAAATCCACCTGGGAACTCGTAACTCGTTCAAATGCATCAGTTCTAGTCGAAACGACCTCCAAATTTGAATCAAGTCTTGTGGGACCGGGTCGTCCCAATCCACCCGCAGCAATGAAACTTCACGCAGTATAAGCTTCGAGCCCCATAGGGTCGAAGATTTTTGCTATCTCGCTGAGAATTTGTCTCCTAGTACAGGAACTCAGATCACCGTCCGGAACGCGGAAAGAAAACCAATCCTCTGTCGGATTCCAGACTACACCTAAGGTTTTCACTGTCATACTCGGATTGTCTCCAATTACTTCGAAATCGATTCCGCGTAACTCGTCCGGTATATGCTTCATAACTTCTATTGCGTTTGAACACCACTTATGTGCTCTAAAACAACCCTTTGCGAGAAGATCGGTCACATCCTTTTGCAGCTGACAAATTTCCGGTAACGTGTTCGATCCCATCAAAATATCATCCATGTACGCGCCCTTCTTGATGGCGCACGCAGCAAAAGGAAACTCATCACCATGATCTTCAGCAACTTGATTTAATGTCATCGTAGCTTGAAACGGTGACGGCGCCAAACCGTAGGTTACGGTCTGTAGTTCCCACGCAGTTAGTGACTCAGTTTTATTCTTCCTCCACAGAATCATTTGATACCTTGTATCGGGAAACGCAACACCAATCTGTCGAAACATCATAGGGATATCGACAGTTATGACGTATCGGAATGCGCGGAAGTTCACCAGAATAGATGCTAGATCTCGCTGAACTACCGGGCCTGCTTCTAATGCATCGTTAATTGATACACCAGACGAACTTTTCGCAGAGCCGTCAAAAACAACTCTTAATTTCGTTGTAGTACTCGTCGGCTTTAACACGCAATGGTGCGGGAGGAAGAACGCTGATTCTGAATAAGAGGTATCGTCAATCTCGATGGCCCGCATGTGACCCAATCTTATATACTCATCAAGAAATGCGCTATATTGAAGCTTGAGCTCCGGTTCCCTGTCCAGTCGTCGTTCAAGATTCAGAAATCGGCGAGTTGCCATTTCTAGAGAATCACCCAATTCATCTTTCCGTGCATTGAATGGGTGTCGTACGAAGTACCTTCCTTGTTCGTCCCGAAAATGCGTCAACTTGAAATGATCCAGGCATTGCTGATCGGATTTAGTTGTGGTAGTATGGATCTCATCACAGGCTTCTAGACGATAAAAGTTGCTGAGCAAATCTTCTAATCGCTCTTCGTTCGCAGTTTGACAAAACGAGCGAGCGATAACAGGGCCTTCTTCATCCACGATTCCACCAACAATCCATCCAAACTCTGTGTTTATTAGGGTTGGCAGATTCGGTGCGATTTGGATCCGTCCTCCTTGCAGTAGGTTCCAAAAGATTTCAGCGCCGATCAACATGTCTATGCGTCCGCGTTGGTTGAATGTAGGGTCCGCAAGCTCGATTTTCTTCGGTATTGGCCAATTGGAGACATCGATCGTTTTCATCGGAACCTCATCGGTGATGCGTGGAGCAACCAAGAAATCCAATTCGGTTGTAAAGCCTCCTACGCGAGATTTCACTGTAGTACGGATTCTTTTCCGTAGGTGGGTTGTACTGCCGTTTAAACCGCTAACCAAAAAATCGGCCGGTTCCTTTCGCTGCGATAGCAAATTCGCAAATCGTTCGGTTACAACGTGGATCTGCGATGCCGAGTCTAAGAGAGCTCGACAGGGATAAAGTGCGCTGCTGTTTCCGTGGACCATTACGACTGCAGTGGAAAGAAGCGTCTGTTTGGAAGAAGGAATACTGGTACACAGAGTTGTGGCCGATTCCAAATGCGCCACTTCTGTATTCTTGTTCTTGTCTGTCGATGACTGCATTTCGCTGCTGGGTTTCGCAGTGGAATCCGTTGATACCAGCGTTGAGGGACTGTCGCTGTGCAGCATAGTGTGATGACGTTTACCACAGTCGCGACAATTAAATGAGGAAGCACATCCATTCGTGCGATGTCCCCGCTGCAGGCAATTAAAGCATAAGCCCCACTTTCTCAACGCACTGTATTTATCACTTATTGTCATGTTTTTGAATTGCTCACATCTCCAGAGCTCATGATTGTTTCTACACTTTAGGCACTTGTTTTCCTTTTTCTGTTCATTCGTAGTCACCAGAGAGTGACCTTTGTTCACCGTTTTCACTTTAACACTTTCCATCGACGACTTTGTGTTGATGTCAATCTTCTCCATAATCCTGCACTGCTCTTGCAGGAAGTCGACTGTCGAACCGTACTGAGGAAATACGCCCTTCTTCTGACGGCTTTCCCAAGCAACTCTTGTGGCCTTGTCCAACTTCGATGATATTTGATGCAGTAGCATTTGCTCTCCAAGCCCTACTACTGGCAGTGACAAGTTCTTTAGCGCCTCTACGTTCTTTGTACAGATATCAATCAGCTTTCTCAAATCCTTGGAGCTGTCCTTGGCCACCTTCGGAAGAGTGATCAACGCCTCAATGTGCTTGTCCATTATTAGTCGTTTATCTTCATATCGATCAGCTAGGAATTTCCAAGCGGCGTCATAGTCATTATTGTTGACTATGTCTTGGTCAATAATACCGCTAGCCGCGCCCACAAGAGAGTTTCGAAGATGGAATAATTTAATCGCAGGTTCCTCATGTTTGTAGCGGTTCATAATAGTAGTGAACATTGACTTAAATGAGAACCACTTCTCGTAGGACCCGTCAAAGGTCGGTAGAGGCGCTTGTAGGGGTGGCAAGTGGGACTGAGTAGGTACAACAAACGATGGAGCGGCGCTCGAGGCCACAATTTGAGGCTTGGTAGCTGGTTGAATTGCTTTCTCCAACAGCATATTGAGGCGTATATTGAGATCGTTGTGCAAGAATTCGAACTCAATGTACTTGTCTTCTTGCTCTGATCTTCTCTCATCAGAGAGGGGCAATGCGTAGATCTTATTTTGTAAATCATTGAATTCACTATAGCAGGTCTCCACTGTGCGCAAATGGACTCGCAGAAAATGTACATTTGCTATATTCGGGTTCGGATCTTCTTCACTGTGCTCCAGCGCATTTTTCACTCGGGTGAGCTTCCCCTTCACTGCCCCTTTCTGATGAATGAACACTTTCAACTGCTCATCCATTTTCTTCGTTTCTTCTTTCTTCTTTTGCTGCAACTTCTGTTCTTCAATCGACTTCTTCGGTGTGTGTATCATTTCAGCACACACTCACATTCTCACAATGAACAGGCCAGTCAGCGGCGGATGTATGCGCACATTCACATACACTTTCTTAGAAATTCGACCGGTCAGCGACGGACGAATGCTCACAAACACTATTACAAGGTTCTTTTCGTAGGCGAACGAGCGTGCGAAGCACAAAATGGCCGCCAGCACCTCGTTACATTCGGCCGAAAAGCGACGGACGAATGCTCTTGAATTTCTCAAATATTTAATATATTTCGCGACGAAACACTGTCCCGATTCTTAAACACTGGTTATATCACGGAAATCCGGACTGAAGGACCACAATGTCCGCATGCCGGAAGCAGTGGACTGTATTTTCTACTATCGGGGTGTTTTCGGATTCGAGAGTACATCGACGTACGACCGTTTGTCACGAACGATAGAAATGAACTGATGTATTAGCAAAAAAGGGAAATATACATTACGAAAAGTAAAACAAGAGTGGCATGTTGGATGAACATGCATGGAATGTAAAGTGGGGGTGCTCAAAAATTTAGCTAACAAAGGCATTATCAGCTATTTCGCATTATCCGAGCAATCGCGTAAATTAAAAGCAGAAATGATCTCCATTTTTGCATTGCACGCAAATGCATTATGCCGAGCTATTGCGTAATTTAAAAGAAGGAGTAGTCTCCCCTTTCGACACGGTGCGCCGGTAGACCGTTATTATAAAATAAAAATGTCCATCAAAACCCAACACAGGGTATGATTTCTGTGGTAATTCTGCACCTCTGGTCCAATTTAAAAAAAAAATCCCTAGGAGGAATCTCGAGAAATCTTGATTTTAAGTTTTTAGCTAAGAAATTTCAAAATAACCCATTTTTTATAATTTAACAATATCCCCAAAATACCTACAAACCCAAGAAGTACTCTTAGTTATTTGCAATCAGTTTGTATTTGTTGTCTTTATAAATATTTACAATTGGCAAACTCACCAAACTGACTTAGGTAAGATTTTTATATCACTTGAAACCATCTATCTACAAGAATCTTTCAAGAATTCACGTGCAGGTTGCAGATTCTTTGTTTAAGACCAAAGAAGAGAACATTCTTAGCATGAGCAAAACCTTGGGTAGTTAGTATTCTAATCAGATTAAAGTTTGTGTAAATTTTTTTTTTATGATTTGAGTTTGATTAAAAATATTTAAGCAGAAGTAAAGATCAAACGGAAGAAATTGGTTGAAAGAAACCGTCAGTTTTTGGACCTTCGTCGAATGCCGTAACAATTGGACGGAGGTTCTGCATGATTTAGCCTGATATTTTCCCACAAACGGATCATCCGGCTGGTAATGACTCCAAGGATGGCCGTAAGGTAAATCTCTTTATCAGCTTCCATTTACGCCAAAGTATCATATTTTGAAATATTATGTTTCAGAATTCTGTAAAGGCGCCGGAAGAGGTCTTAGCTTACATAACAAAAATGCTTTTTCGAGTCCGTTTATTGGAGTTTTGACGAAATTTGGCAGCGTTACAGAGCACCTAAATTATTTCAGATTTAAAAAGATCGGTTAAAAAGTGCTATGATAAAGTGTAACAGCGATAACATGTTTTAGCTTCTAACTACTATCGTTTTACATGTCCCCGTAACGCTGGGTAGACACCTTTGCGTGGTGTGTTACGGTATAAGATCTACCACGGTCACATTGTCAGCTACAGGCAAATCCTTCCCCAATATCCAACTCCGTGGTACTTATGAGGGTGTCGCTGAGTCGGGGGCCTCTCGTTAAGTAAGTACTACATCAACACTTCCTTCATCTCACTAGTTACGGTGAAGATGGGCGTGGCCAGGAGTAGTAAACCTCATGCTTTTGTTATTTTCATCCTAGATTGAAATCAAGGACCAGACCCACCTTGATTTCTAATAGCAATCTGAATAAGGATTTCAAAAGAACATGGTATCACTAGTGTCCAATCTACGAAGTACACCGTAACTATGCTATGCTATGCTAACGACTATCATTTTACGACTTTTTACGACTAACGACTATCAGTTGTTCTAATCTTACTTCTCTGCAATATGAACATGAACACTAAATTGAAGTTATTTTAAACATGGAAGGCAACATTTAAACTAACTCGAACCAGTTCAGTAGTAAAAAGTCTATTTTTCTGTCAATCAAAAATGTACGGGGTAAGATGGGTCAGAGAGCGGGGCATGATGGGTCACCTTTAAATTCTGCAATTAATATTGTTCTTATTCCCAATATTGAGTTACACACAGATATATAACTATATTGCCAATGATTTTATTGAATAAAAAAGAATGTTTAAGCCTTGGATGAAGAAATGGCTCAACATTTAAAAATGTCTGCAAATTCTTATGAAAACAAGCCGTCTGAGTATTGCTTTCATAAAGACAAAAAATATACATTTTCAATGAACAAATTAACATCATTACGTCAATAGTAACCTTAAAATGATTAAACAAGCAATGGAAAAGTTTTGAATACGAACTATGCCTTTCAGTATGTGCTGACCCATCTTGCCCCATTTGTAAGTTCATGTTAGAATGTCTACTTTTCGATCAAATTTATTTATTTCAACGCAGTTAGTACAACATATCACCTACATTACTTATACTGCCGTGAATCGCATATTTGTCCCATATGAATAGGAAACCCAGCAAAAATGGGACAGATATGCGATTCACGGCAGTATAATACTTTCACTATGTTACTAAAAATGTTTAAATTTTACATTGCTCGTCAAGATAACACGTTTTATAGAAAGTGTGTTTCGCATAAGAAACAATGCTGAAAAAATATTTCTTGCCATACTCTACCAAAATAAAATTTTATCATCAAATTAAGTGACAATAAAGTAGAACCAAATTATTGCTCCTACAAAGTAATAATCTTTACATTAAAATGTACACGATGCTCAAGAAGGGCCCTGACCCATCTTGCCCCGCCTAATCCTACATTAGGGTGGCTCAAAAAGAAATTTTGTTCCACAGCGCTCATCTAATTCTTTATCACGTTATGAGTGTCCTCAGGAAATTTATGCTCATTAGGATTAAAACTGATTTAGCACAAGCCGTTTCAAGTTTGCATGCAAATTAGAATGAGGAAATTATTTTTTTTCATTGGGGGCAGTACACATATTACGTAAGCACTTATGAGGGGAGGGGAGATGGTTTAGGTCAATATCTTACGCTCCATATAAATAAAAAATAATTTGTATGAAAAAAATCTTACAAGGGGGAGGGGGGTCGAAAAACCCAGAAAAATTGCTTACGTAATAAGTGTACGACCCCTTATACTGATAACGACGCTTCCTCATTAAGCGCAGGTCAAAATAAAATCCCCATAGTTAAAAGAAATACTCAAGAGCTTTCACTCAGCGAAAAGCGCATCTTAATTAATCGTACCGTGAGTTTCTGGAACTAATTGAGTAACTCATCAATAAGCAACATTGTTGCTCGTGGCGCGAACGATTGCACACACAAATATTCTAGCTACTATGTTGCACTGCACATTTCAGTGATGTTCTCAAAGAAGTTAAACGATCATGACTAAAGATTCGCATCCTATCTTAAAATCGATTACTAATTATTGGGGCGATTAATCAACATGCGGTTTTCGTTGATGAAAGCTTTTTTTTGTCTTTATTAACGAGATTTTCGGCCCTAGGCCGGCTCATCTCGAAAGGGGTGAAAGCTGTTAAGTATTCCTTCTAGCTATGTAGGTTTTCTTTTAACCTGCGCTTAATGGGGAAGCGTCATTAACAGTGTAATGAAAAAAAAAAATATGTTCCCCGTACTAATTTGCATGCAAACGTTAATGTATAACATGTGATTTTCAATTTTCTTGGACCATTCGATCAAGGCAGAGTCAACGCTTTATTCCAACTGTACACTTAAGTCGTTTTTTACGCGGTTTGTTCTACACGAATCGATTTTCATGCGATGTTTAGCACTACATTCCAACTGGAACTTTGCTGCTTTTCAACTTAGTTATGTATTAGTATTTCTTTAGTTCTTATAATTAATTGCAATCCTTCTATGCCCGCCATTGCATTAGTTTGTATCTTGTTTGGCAAATACAATGGATACACTATTCCCAGGGTGTCGGGAATGTTTCATATCCGAAAACATACTTAGATCGGATCGAGAATCGATCTCGCCATCTCTGGATTCTGCGCCTTTGTTCACAAGGCAAACTCGAGATCTCAAGCCAACATATAGACGTCAAATTAATACAACTTACAGGACTTTTAGCTGGTGCAGTTCGTTTCTGCTAACTTACACGCGCGTTTTCGCTTGGGGGCGTTTGACGGCAGCTTCTAGCTTACGTCTATTGATGCCAGTAGAGGGGCTCGGAATCTTCTTCGTTGCAGCAGTGGATGTGTTCTGGTAGTCTTTCTTCGGCTCGTTTTTCCTGATTGTCGAAGTAAACGCAAAGTCCGACGCAACTCACGTGAAGGAATAATAATTATCACCAATAATCTGTCAAACTTCTTTGTCACGTCTATTTCAACTTCCTCCATAGGATGCATGACCTCAAACGCCGTTGACAGCCCAGCTTTCACGATGGGCTTTTCTGTAATGAGTGGTGTAGACTGACATAGTGGCGGGTGCTTAGTCTCTGTTCCAGTTTGTGTCGTTAATAGTTGCAACGCTACACAATCAGCCAGGGTTGTGCGGAATCATTCTCATACGATAATTATTGGAATTATCATTTGAAGTTACTTCTCAGGTGTAAAAAGTAGGCGAGTTGTCATCGGCGATAACTTTTCAAATTTTGGAATCGATTGATAATAAACACAAAATTATCATTTAAATGTAAACTTGAAGTTCAATCGGATGTTTGGCATTTTGTTTGGTGTTATGTAGGAAATATAGTAGCATTCACCAATGCTTCGAATCGAGATACAATTATCGAACAATCCTTACTCTCTAGCGAGTTTTTATCAATTGATAATTTGTATATGTGTATGCTTGAGAGTGTTGTTCATCCACGATTATTTAGAAATTTTATCATCCTTTTTAAATGTTGGTCTAAAAATTTTATACATCACCAGGGTTCTTAATGTTCACTCAATCTTTGGAGGATAAACAACGAAAACAGGTTCACACTGAGCTTGAAAAACGCTTGCGTTGGTCTCATCGAACAGAAAAGTCGAAAACATGTACATATGTCATACAGCTACGTAGTTCAACGTACAACCCGATTGGGCTGCACCTTTGGAGTTTTTTTTCTCTGTTTTAGTAAGAGAAGAAGGGGTATGTGAGGGTGAGATATATTAGGAATTGACCTTTCACGTCAAAAATGTTTGTTCGCTCAATCGATTGTGTGGCTTATTTAAGATCTTGAAAAAAACAGCACTTTTTCAATTTTGTTTTAAATTTAAAAAAATACTTAGAGGCGTCAGAAAATATGGGTTCTTTGGGAAAGTTGACCTCAACTAAGCCCAAAGTCGTTTGCCCCTTTAAAAATGTTTGACGGAAAAGGTCAAAAGGACAATCCACTTCCAGCGTGCATTGATTACAGAATGCAAATATCATTCGTGTAACGGTTCGGTTGCCAACATTGACTAATGAATGGCAGGCCATGACATTGGCTCCTTCTTCGTTGGTACAACCACGAAGTTGCACGCTCGATAAGACAACACACTAGCGACCAAACCAATGGATAGCTCGTTCGGCGGAATTAGGCCGCACAATAATCATGTGGTGGCATTAAATGGGATATTTATTACTAATTCGTCTTATAACAAATGAGGTCCTTGTACAACCCGGAACAACTGAGAAGAAATCTGCGTACTATATGTTGATGATTACGATGTGTTCGAACAGTATCAGTCGATTCTTATGTAGGTAATGTCAGAGTTAATACGTCCAACAGTAAACCGTAAGATTTTTCTTAAAGAAATTGTAGTTCCCGGAAAAGTAATCTATAATGTAACGTAGCAGGTCAATAACTTCTTCTCGGCGTTTTCCTTCCAGGTTAGCCCATAAGCATCTGTTCGATGTGCTGCAAGGTCAAACAGCGGAGGATATTTACCAACGGGAACGGACCCGTCTCCTGAATGCGAAGAACCTCATCAAACCGCACGGCTATATTTCACCGGAAGAATACGAACGGTGCAAGTTAAAGCGCAGCAAATCCACATCCGTGTTCATACTAGACAATTCGAACGATTCGTCGTTTGGAGCGGGATCCTCCAGCAGTCAGCAACTGGTGCCTCTAAGTCAAAGCTCATCGCTATTTTCCCAGAGTTCGGAGTTCCTCAACGGGTTGTCCCAATCGTCGGCCTTCCAGAACAGTCAATCGATGATAACTGGCACAGACTCATCGAAGAACACAATTCTTCGGGAGAACATCGACAGCGAACAGCGGCAAAAGTCGTCGCAGAAGCAAATTTCATTCTCCGGCAAGGATCAGAAAAACGTAAGTCCGTACGCTGATGCAAAACATGGTTCCCAAGCCAAAACGAAACTGCTGGTGGGAGGAGCCGCCGTGGGAACCAGCATCCTGAAAGCCAAAAGGCAGATCTCGTTTGAATGAAAACAACCGGTTTCAAGAGAGGTATATTAAATTATGATCAGGTTGACTCTCATGTCGAGTGATTGGTTCGGCTCTTACTTTGGATTGTTTGCGGGCAACATTTAGATTATCGGACTGCGGTCTGTGTAGGCATTTACTTATTTTGGCAAAGCAAATTATTGAGTGTAATTAAAGTTTTTTTTAGTTTTGTTCCTCATCAAATCAAGGTAATCAAGTGAAAAAGGCTTGAATTGGCTAAGTTAGCAATATTGAATAAAGAATTCCTAATTTATTGAAATTTAATTGAAAATGATATGTCAATGTTTTCATTTTAAGGAGCATAAAAGAAAATATAATCCAAGAATGGTTTCACGACTAATCTACCTAATACTTTCGCTACCGCTTTTCTCAATATTTCAGTATTGTTCGGTTTGTCTTTTTCTTCTGAAGTGACTCCATACCATGGTACCTGCATACCGGCCTAGACTGTGTTTTGAAATTAAATGTATATACTTTAAGTAATTGGAATCTAATTATCACATTGGCAACTGAGGAAACCTAGAAGAAGTTGGGAAAAAGGTAAGACTCTGATATATTTGTTTGCAATTATATTTGGTAGAAACTTGTTTTTTTTAATGGGAAAGTGTGGGAAAAGTGCCCAAGCGCACTGCTCTTGGAGGCGCGGGTAACCACTTCAAGCAGCTTTTGCAGAGCAACATGTTCTCGCAGTTGCCGCTTGATGACGCCGGCAATCCGCCGAAAAAGAGAGAGAAGCAGCAATCGCAGCTGAAGAAGTGCTCGCCTGTTTTCGTTTGTGGTACCAGTACTTCCACCGTTGCAGCCGCTCAAGCGACTGGTCGCAGCAGCTGTATCGATTCAAGCCCCAGCACCACCAGCTCCACACATTTAATTTTTACCAGGATCTGAGCAATTCGTTGAACTTTTACCGAGATTTGCACAGTCGAGCCCCAGCAAAAATGTTTTTTTGCTGAGATTTCTGTCAAAGCTGCTCAAAATCAGCAAATAATTTGCCGAACCTCAGCTAACAAATTCAATTTTTGCCGGGATAGTTTTAATTTTGCTGGGCACACGGCTATGCGGATTTTACCGAGCTGCAGAAATAAAAACTGAGTGTGCATCCTCCAGCGACCCTCCTGGATTCTATCAGCAGCCGAAAAATCAAACCGTTCCCTGGAAGAATCTGCTCCGCTCTACACCCCGGAGCAGCAGATGCCAATCTTCCCCAGCTCCTCACTTGGCTGCGTGGATGGTAGTAACTTTTCTTTTATAAATATTCAAATTTATATCGAATAAAACTTGCTTAGAGCCGTAACAGAGATTTAAATCTCGATTCAACCAGGTCTTCACTCTTGGCATGTTCATTATTGAAAATGGCTGCTAGGGTGGCCAAGGTCAACTGGAACGCTTGCTCGCTAAAGAGTAAAACAATTGAGCTGAAGGATTTTCTTGAGGAGAAGGAAATAGACTTGGCGTTCATCACCGAAACGCACCTAAAACCGGAGGTGAACGTCAACATCCCGGACTTTCGCATCGTGCGATACGACCGGCCGACTAGGGGAGGTGGTGTGGCCATCGCTCTTCGCTACAAAATCAACTGTCGTCTGCTTCCAAGCTTCCTGCTCAGTGTCATCAAGGCCATCGGTATCATTTGGTGAAAATCTTCAACAATTACCTGTCGGCAAGAATATTGCGGGTCTCAATCAGCGGAGCGAGTTGCAATACGCACAACATCGTCGCAGGCGTTCCCCAGGACAGTATTCTCGGGCCCCTGCTTTCCAATTTGTTCTCCTTCTCTTGGCATGTCAGAACCTCCAGAAGGCGGCATTCTGTCTTTGTTCGCAGATGACACCTCCGTCGTCTACAATGGTAGAGTGATCAGAGTGCTAGTGGCAAAACTCCAATGAGGCCTGGATGTCCTGACAGAGTACCTCATCAGCTGGAAGATCTGTATCAACGCGGCGAAAACTCAGGTCATCATTTTCCCCCATTCTAAATCGCCTAAACATGTTCCCCCTGAGGACTGTAAAATCATCCTCAATGGTACGACTGTGGAATGGGCCTATGAGGCCGACTACCTTGGCTTGGCGCTCGACAGCAAGCTTATTTTCCGGCAACAGGTTGACAAGACGGTGGCGAAGTGTAACGTTTTGTTGAAACTACTGTACTCTTTGATCAACCGCCGGTCGTCATTGTCCCTGAAAAATAAGCTTGCTGTCTACATGCAAATCATCCTCCCTGTGATTTAATATGGCATGCCGGTCTGGGAGAGCAGCGCTAAAATACATCACCTGAAACTCCAACGAGTACAAAACAAGTTCCTAATGTTGATCCTCAATACTCCTCCCAGCACAAGAATATTTGAGTTCCACCATCTGGCCGGGATAAAAACATTACATGAACGCATTGGTAAGTGTAAAGAAAAGTTTAGGCTCCGTTGCTTGCATTCGGATCAGGCTCCAATTAGGGCGCTAGTTCCAATCTAGGTTATCAAATTTTCAATGTAAATATTAGTGTACATAGTAGTTAGGTTATCAAATTTAATAATTAATTAACGCCTCTATAAGGCTATCATGTTATATTAGATAAATATTTCTACGAATCAGTCAAGCACGGAGTCGTTCGCCGCGGCTAACCATTGGGCGGCTACAAGACGGTAGATTAGCCCAAGACTACGCGCAGCAGCTGGAAGTGGCACTCCCAACTGAAGAGCAGCTAGGCGCAGCGACCCTTGAAGATGGCTGGAGAGATATTCGATCCGCCATTGGAAGCACCGCATCCGCTGCACTAGGCACGGTGCCCCCGGATCAAAGAAACGACTGGTATGACAGCGAATGTGAGCAGTTAGTTGAAGAGAAGAATGCAGCATGGACGAGATTGTTGCAACACCGCAAGAGGGCGAAAGAGGCACGATACAAACGGGCGCGGAACAGACAAAGCTCGATTTTCCGGAGGAAAAAGCGCCAGCAGGAAGATCGAGACCGTGAAGAGACGGAGCAAATGTACCGTGCTAATGACACACGAAAGTTCTTTGAGAAGTTAAACCGTTCACGTAAAGGCCACGTGCTACAGCCCGATATGTGTAAGAACCGTCCCTTGAAAATGGCTGGAGAGATATTCGAACCGCCCGCAGCACCGAATCCGCTGCACAAGGCACGGTGTCCCCGGATCAGAGAAACGACTGGTATGACGGGGAATGTGAGCAGTTAGTTGAGGAGAAGAATGCAGCATGGGCGAGCTGCTGCAACACCGCACGAGGGCGAACGAGGCACGATACAAACGGGCCCGGAACAGACAAAACTCGATTTTTCGAAGGAAAAAGCGCCAGCAGGAAGATCGAGACCGTGAAGAGACGGAGCAACTTTACAGCGCTAATAACGCACAGTGCCACAGCCCGATATGTGTAAGGACATAAACGGGAACCTTCTTACAAACGAGCGTGAGGTGATCCAAAGGTGGCGACAGCACTACGAAGAGCACCTGAATGGCGATGTGACAGACAACGGTGGCGGTATGATAATGAACCTAGGAGCACGCGCGCAGGACATACGACTTCTGGTTCCATATCTCCAGGAAATCCAGGAGGAGATCGGCCGGCTGAAAAACAACAAAGCCCCTGGAGTTGACCAACTACCAGGAGAGCTGTTTAAACACGGTGGTGAGAGACTGGCTAGAGCGCTCCACTGGGTAATTACCAAGGTTTGGGAGGATGAGGTTCTGCCGCAGGAGTGGATAAAAGGTGTCGTGTATACAAAAAGGGCGATAAGCGATCGGGTGTTCGCCGTACGTCAGGTGTTGCAGAAATGCAGCGAATACAACGTGCCCACACATCATCTATTTATCGGCAGCTAATGCACGAAAACGGATTTCCGGAAAAACTGATACGGTTGATCAAAGCGACGATGGATCGGGTGATGTGCGTAGTTCGAGTTTCAAGGACATTCTCGAGTCCCTTCGAAACGCGCAGAGGGTTACGGCAAGGTGATTGTCTTTCGTCTCTGCTATTACTGGTAATACGAAGAGCAGGGATTAACACGAGTGGTACAATTTTCAATAAGTCCGTCAAGTTATTTGGTTTCGCCGACGACATTGATATTATGGCACGTAACTTTGAGAAGATGAAGGAAGCCTACACCAGACTGAAGAGCGAAGCTAAACGGATTGGACTAGTCATCAACACGTCGAAGACGAAGTACATGATAGGAAGAGGCTCAAGAGAGGACATCGTAAGTCACCGACCACAAGTTTGTATTGGTGGTGACGAAATCGAGGTGGTTGAAGAATTCGTGTACTTTTGCTCACTGGTGACCGCCGATAACGAAACCAGCAGAGAAATTCGGAAACGCATAATGGCAGGAAATCGTACGTACTTTGGACTCCGCAATACGCTCCGATCGAATAGAGTTCGCCGTCGTACCAAACTGGCTATCTGCGTACCATCTATGCGGGCTGCAGATGGCGGACGGTACGTGGAGGAGGCGAATGAACCACGAGTTGCATCAGCTGTTGGGGGCACCATCCTTCGTTCACACCGCGAAAATCTGAAGACTGCGATGGGCCGGGCACGTAGCCAGAATGTCGGACAGTAATCTGGTGAAAATGGTTTGCGACAACAATCCGACGGGAACAAGAAGGCGAATGGCACAGCGGACACATTTGCGGACTCTCCGCAGACTGCGTGGTTAGCGACGTGCAGCCATGGACCGAGCTGAATGGAAAAGACTTTTATGTGAAGCACAGACTACTCCGGCCTCAGTCTGGTAATAAATAAAAGCATGTAGTGAATTACATCGACGATTTGTTTTCGGGACTACTGAACACGAACATGATATGACCCTTGAGTCAGTACTGTCCATTTTTCAGGAGAATGGAATATGTACTACTAAACCAGGAGAAATGTCTATTCAAGGTACAGAATTTGAATTTTTTGAGGCATACTCTTTCCTTACAAGATATAGAGCCTGCACAGGACTATATTGCGACATCGAATGAGGTCAGGCAGTCCTTGACAATACAACGTGTTTTTCCTATAAATTTGCCGTGCAATTCGATTTTTCTAACGTCTGTTTGTATTTTGAGATTTATTAGACTCTAATATCTACCTTAATTTAACTTGTCAGATATTGGCGTGTTCCTAGTCAAAACAAACCTCACATGATGTGGTGGAAAGGGGGCGGTTCCTTCATCAGTGCTGCCACCCGAACAAGTTTCGATAAAAAGTAGAATCGTGGAAATTGAACATGGCATGATATAGAAAATGGCGATTAAAATGTCTCTAGAACGTTATAAAAAAAATTAGTCAAACAATTTTTATTTTATGTGGTTAGAAATTCAACAATCGTAAGCATTAACTGCTTTTTCAAAATAAATATAAAATTCGAGATACCATGTCTATTTTGTGTGCTTTTAAAATTCTAACCCCTTAAGGCGAGTTGGCTCTTGTTTCGGACGGCAGAACGATCGCGCGATTTGCCGAAATATTGTGTTTTGCATTGCGCGACCGGTAATAAAGTTAATTAGTTCAGTGCGAGTTGGCTCTTGTTTCGGACGGCAGAACGATCGCGCGATTTGCCGAAATTTTGTGTTTTGCATTGCGCGGCCGGTTATAAAGTTAATTAGTTCAGTGCGTGTTGGCTCTTGTTTCGGACGGCAGAACGATCGCGCGATTAGCCGAAATTTTGTGTTTTGCATTACGCGGCCGGTAATAAAGTTAATTAGTTCAGTGCGTGTTGGCTCTTGTTTCGGACGGCAGAACGATCGCGCGATTTGCCGGAATTTTGTGTTTTGTTTTTCCTTAGGACGGTTCGTAAGTAAATTGATGAATATACTTTATTATTTTTACAGCATATACTGTTATTGACAAACGCTCTATATTGTCGAATAGAGCTCCCTATTATTCACCTTTCCACTAACACAAATTTTCCTTCCCGAGACATCTATGAAGGTAGTATGGGTTCCCTGCATCTTCACTAGTAGATGTTGAACTAACATTCCTTTCCTTCCTTCCGTGATTGTAAGGACGTGGCCAGGTATACAACTGCTACTGTATATGAAAAGGTACTAATCCCAAGTACCAATTTGCGACAATATACAGTAGATTGCTCAATTGAGCATTGTATAGCCACCCACGATTTGTACAATCACATATGCTATGCTATGCTATGCTATTTTAAAATTCTAACCCCTTAAACCAAGATTTTTTTGAAAAACATCTTTAATGTTTATTTTGTAACAAAAATATACTTCATTTCCTATACCACACCGTGTGAAATTTCAATGATTCTACTTTTTCTCTCGATGCAGCTGGCGGCCTTCTCCTCCCCTATTCGTTTGCGCAGTTATATTTACATCAGTTTTACCGTTAGGTTCGACAGGTAGTGATGTGAGACGTGTGAGACCCATCGATGAAGGTGCGTTGATTCTACAGACAGGACTGATTCGTTGGAAATTCGTCTTTTGGTCGCTTTAGTTTCATAAATTCAACACTCAATAATTATAATCGGCTACCATGCGGTGTTTATTATGTAATGAATCATAGAACGGGTTTGCCATTCTTCGAAAACCAGCAAATAAACACAGTTGTCTCTACTCACGTAGGCCGTGAAGCATAGCATAGTGAGTGCGCAATTACAGGTGAGTCGGTGAGTGCTCCGCGATGCAACCCATTGATGGAGTGTTTGTTGTTTACGGTCGGTTATGCGATCAAAGTAACAACATCAACACTCAACAGTACATCACCATAGTTCTAAAAATATCTGCGCCCACATGGTTGCGTATTTGCTCTTAAGGTGCGAACGAATTTAGATTTGCATTAACAGTGAGCTTACAGTGATAAACAATATTTTGATTATTTGTCATTGCAGCAGCTGTTGTACGAGGAATGAACCGAATAAAGCAGATTGGCTTATGATTTGTGTGTGAATTCAAAGCAAAACTTCTGAAACATTTTGACGATGATTACAATGACAATGTAGGAGCCTTCGACGACTTGCGGAGGCAAATTTTGGCTGTGGGAGTGACGGAACAGTGTCACGAGTTTGAGGAAGAAAAGAAGAAACGATGAAGTGGTGTGAACTGTGGAAGCAGCAAGGAAGGTGGAAGATCTAGTGGTGCCCAGCATTATTACCGCACATATCGACATCAACAAAATAGTAGTATAGCAGCTATAGCAAAGCATTGTGAAAGGGTGCAATAAAAGAGAGGATACGGACATTGGCATATCAGCCAATAACCCTCAAATAGTGGAGTAGTGTGTATAGTTCCCATTGATTTGATATGATTGTACTAACCTAGAAGAAAACAGTGCGCACTAGTAGGAGTACAGCGAAAGGTGTGATATAACACTTCTCGTGCGGGAACGTGTGAAGGAAGCCGAAACGAAAAGAAAAACCTGGAGTGGCCTTGGAATTAGATAACCGAAATCGGTGAGACTGCAACGCAGATTCATTTTCCTTCCGCCGTTGTAGGAGCTAGGAAACCATGGATCGCGACAAGAATGACAAGTCTTCCAACACGGGCATTGCTGGTGGATTCGCTGGCTGCATAACTCGCTTCATTTGTCAGCCGTTGGACGTGCTGAAGATTCGGTTCCAACTGCAGGTTGAACCACTCAGTGAGGATCACATGACATCAAAGTATCGTACCATTGTGCAATCCACTCGCCTAGTGTACCAGGAGGAGGGTCTCCGTGCTTTCTGGAAGGGACACAACCCGGCCCAAGTACTTTCGATTATCTACGGAGTGTCGCAGTTTTCTTCCTATGAGCACACGAACCTTTTCCTCAGGCAATTCGAAGCGTTCGAGCGGCATCAGAATGCAAGGAACTTCTTTTGTGGTGCCCTTAGTGGAACGGTGGCAACTGTGATAACCCTTCCGTTGGATGTGGTCCGAACACGACTGATATCCCAGGATCCTAATCGAGGATATAAAAATTCCATGCAAGGCTTGAAGCTAATCTATAGGCACGAAGGTATTAAGGGGATGTACCGAGGGTTGAGCCCCAGTGTTTTGCAGATAGCGCCTTTGACCGGCGGCCAGTTTATGTTCTACAACATCTTCGGTAGCATGTTCCGCCAGTATTTCAACATTGCCCCAACCGAAACACTGCCGGCTTTTGAGTTGTTCATCTGTGGTGGTCTGGCCGGAATTTGCACCAAACTGCTGGTCTATCCACTGGACCTGGCCAAAAAACGATTACAGATACAAGGATTTGCCAAAAGCCGTCAAACATTCGGTCGGCACTTTGTGTGCGACAACATGTTCAATTGTATGTACAACATCGTGAAACAGGAGGGTTTTGCCGGCCTGTACAAGGGTCTATACCCAGCATTGCTGAAAGCGTGTTTTATGTCGGCGTTCTACTTTGCGATCTACGACGAGATGGTGTGGATACTGAATCACTGATAGGTGAGTGTCAATTTGCTTCTTCAATATGTATTATCAATGCAGTAGAAAACCGAAATGGGCGATAAGCGAAGTTGGATTTTTCGTACACTAAACCTAACTTCGGAAGTGGTGCGCTGCTTTCATTTGGTGATGCGCTATACAGCGCACCATTTCCGAAATTAGATTTAACGTATCGCCGTTAATCGCAAGTCAGTCCCATCTGCATTTTAATTAATTTTGAGTTAGAACCGTGATTCAGTTTCTTTATACAGGTATACGAATTTTCCATATAATCGAATTTTCCATATAATCGAAGCAAAATTTTTTTTCTCGAAATTTGTGTTACACGATGAAATAAGTCTTAAAAGTTGGAAGAAAATATCCATATATTGCCTTACAGTCTAATCCGCATGTTTGGGCTCATTTTATGATAACTCAGTAGATTATGATTTTCTATAAGAACGTAACCTTTTTTCCAGCCGCTTGTTTCTAAGATTACATTAGTAATGAAGAGTTCGCCCAGCTCAATGTGAGCACACTAATATACTTATTCAGGAATTCTAACTACAGTGCCTTCCTGTTTCAGCAACAAAGCAAACACTGAGTGGTCGAGAAAGGTATATATTAGATTCAAAAACTGGCTTTATATAGAAGGGCTGACACTTGTCCTATTTTGATTTGATCGCAGCAAATTGAAACCGATGTAAAGTTTTGTCCTACCCTACCTTTGTATCCTTATGAAAATTGGTCGGATTGGACTATGGGCTCAGAAGATATGGCCAAAATCCATTTGTTTATGCAAAAATCGCGTAGAAACAGTCTCACTTTTCTGACACTTATCTTTAAAAGATGTCCTTGCAACAAGTTGCGTTTGATTGATATTCTTAAAAAGAATTTAAATCAATGTAAATAAGGGGCTCTATCCACGTATCAGTGTCATTTTTACAAGAACCAATTGACATTTCCCGCCAAAAAATGTATCTCGTGTTATTGTCTCAATTATTTGACTTTTTTAAGTTCACAGAATTCATATTTTAGAATCAAAAAAAAAATCGGAAAAGTGCCGCACGTTTGAAGAATTGGAATTGGCCTTATTTTAATTCAAAATCGAGCGAATGTTAGGTCAAGCTTGGAAACCAGCACTATTCATCAAAAAGTATGGCGTCAAAAAGTATGGGTTCTTTGGGTTAGTTTTTTTTTTTTTTAGAGTTGACCAGTTGTAGTCTTAATAGACTGGTATCTCGACTGGGCTCTCCATGTGATACACAATACTAGCAGACGACTCAAGCTATGCTGCTCACTAGGTCACTGCTGTCTGGGTTCGTATTGTGATCATACCGATACATTTCCTTCCCGCAGTCTGTCAGTTTTAAAAACAAATAATAATAATAATGAAAGCTCATCACGCGCATGGATGTTTTCCGAATAATTAACATGGAAAGTTGATTTAATGTTTTCTTGGAGCCGACATTCAATACCGAATAGTAGTCCATGTTGACAACGGGTGGTACTGATACCATCTCCAAGTAAAGGCCGTTCTATAGCGATTAACGCAACGGCGCATCTTGACAGTAATTCTGTATTCTCTGTCAAAACGCGTCACCGCGCCCACCACCGCAGCCGAGCCATAACACTTTGATGTAATGTGATGGGATCATACTAGTGGACTTTGTTTCAACATGGAATAATTTAAATGGTATCGTAAATATACAATAAATTAATTTAAGTACTATTGCAATAAATCGACATATTAATCTGAGAGCTTCCATTATTTTGGCGGTTGATCAAGATTATGGCGTCATATCCTTTACAGTACTGTCTGATATCATAAATTTCAGTAGTCAAATGGTCATGTTCTATTCCGCTCTTCAAAATTCAAGTCTTTAAAGTCTGGTCCAAGATTCAGTTAACAATGGTATGGCAATGCTTCATTGCGTCTATTTCCTAGCTAAATGAATGAATTTTACGATTATGAAGCATTGATTTATATCAGTGGTCCCCAGCGTGATTACTATCGAGGGCCGCATTGCAATTTTAAACTGTTGAAGTGGGCCGAAGTAAATGTTCAATTTTTTTTTTTCAAAATTTTGAATTATATAAAATTTTAACAAAATATTGCACTTCTGTGATTTTTTTTTCGTTTTTTTTTGCAACAGCATATTTTTGATTTTGTTGGCAGAAAGTATTCTACAATAGATCTAATAACTGGTCGCAATGGCTCACCCGAAAGGGAAAAAAAAATATTCTAAACTAAGTGTTTTTGAAGTGTTTTTGAAGCCAGGTGCCAGCAGTGTTGAATAGAAATCTAGTAAATCTGCATTCTGAACCTTGCTTTCATGAATTTGAATTTTCTGAATCCTTTTCTTCATCAATATCGGAACTTGAAAAATGTTTGATTTCGTTCAATATTTACCGTACCTTAAAGTACGATGACATGATAGTTGATAGTCAACATGTTTCCAGGAGTTAATAATTTCTTATAGTAAATATTTAACTTGTTTTTAGGAATAAAAGCATCCTTATTACGAAGCAGTGTAAGGCAAAGTTATTCATACATGAAGCTCAACATTAAGCTCGTTTTAATCTGCGCGGAAAACAGCATTTGCTATTTTTATAGCCCTGGACAATAACATGGTAGTGATGGATTTCATTAATCATGATAATGACAATACGATTCATTTTTTCTATACGATGCTTTAACGACATAGTGGTGCGAACAGAATCCCAAAATGGGCAAAAGCTTTTCTTGGCATGTACTGCTTAAGAATGAGCCAGGGGCCACATGTTTTTTCCCCGAAATCCTTCGCGGGCCGCAGGAAAAGGCTTGGAGGGCCGCATGCGGCCCGCGGGCCGCACTTTGGGGATCACTGATTTATATGAATAACATCATTAAAAATGTGTACTACTCGTTGGATCCTTTGGTCACATAAAATACAATTATGTTGATTTGTATATGGTATAGGTATACACGATACATCTCGTTAAATTTGAATTGCTGACTATATTTCAAATAAACACCTTTCATGAAAACTTATTTTGAAACTGAAATATCGTATTACAATTTGATGAATATCAATAATCGTCCAAAGTTTTGAAAATTATCTAGTGAAAGCAGTCGAAACTGAATCGAAAAACCAAAATTGGTCACAGTTTAGAACCGTTCACCAAACAATCTTTAAAATTGAGCCTGCTATTTTAACAACTACATATTTTGAACCATGTTCCAAGAAAACGCCTAATACTATCTTTGTGGACTTATGACGGCTTTGCATAGCATCATCATCGTCTCGGAACTAGAATCAGTCAGTAAAGATTTCAAACCATTTCGTGAGCTTCCATTTGATGATGGGCTTAAAAAGACATTGATTGATCCTCCTCACGACCTTAGGTGGTCAAACTATTAGTCATGTAGAGAAAAGGATAGTGGATGAAAGCATCATATGGTCTATTCTCATGTACATAGGTGGCTAAGGTCTCAGTTAAACGTGACTCTATCTCTTGTTTTACCGTCTAGCGCTGATCATGAGTTCATTCCCTATCGGTCATTTACTGTGTTATAATTTATTTATTTATCATCAGACTAAGGCCGGAGTGACCTGTGCTGCACATAAAAGACTTCTCCATTCAGCTCGGTTCATGGCTGCACTTCGCCAACCACGCAGTCTGCGGAGGGTCCGCAAGTCCTCCTCCACCTGATCGATCCACCTTTCCCGCTGTGCACCTCGCCTTCTTGTTCCCGTCGGATCGTTGTCGAGAACCATTATCACCGGATTACTGGCCGACATTCTGGCTACGTGCCCGGCCCACCGCAGTCTTCTGATTTTCGCGGTGTGAACGATGGATGGTTCTCCCAACAGATGATGCAACTCGTGGTTCATTCGCCTCCTCCACGTACCGTCCGCCATCTGCAACCCACCATAGATGGTACGCAACACTTTCCTTTCGAAAACTCCCAGTGCGCGTTGGTCCTCCACGAGCATCGTCCAGGTCTCGTGTCCGTAGAGAACTACCGGTCTTATCAGCGTTTTGTAGATAGTCAGTTTGGTACGGCGGCGAACTCTATTCGATCGAAGCGTCTTGTGGAGTCCAAAGTACGTACGATTTCCAGCCATGATGCGTCTCCGAATTTCTCTGCTAGTATCGTTATCGGCGGTCACCAGTGAGCCCAAGTACACGGATTCTTCAACCACCTCGATTTCGTCACCACCGATAGAAACTCGTGGTGGGTGGCTCACATTGACCTCTCTTGAGCCTCTTCCTATCATGTACTTCGTCTTCGACGTGTTGATGACTAGTCCAATCCGTTTAGCTTCGCTTTTCAGTCTGATGTAGGCTTCCTCCATCCTCTCAAAGTTACGTGCCATGATATCAATGTCGTCGGCGAAACCAAATAACTGGGCGGACTTCGTGAAAATCGTACCACTCGTGTCAATCCCTGCCCTTCGTATTACTCCTTCCAAAGCGATGTTGAATAGCAGACACGAAGACCATCACCTTGCCGTAACCCTCTACGGGTTTCGAAGGGACTCGAGAATGCCCCTGAAACTCGAACTACGCACATCACCCGATCCATCGTCGCCTTGATCAACCGTATCAGTTTATCCGGAAATCCGTTTTCGTGCATTAGCTGCCATAGCTGGTCCCGATCGATTGTATCATATGCGGCTTTGAAGTCGATAAATAGATGATGTGTGGGCACGTTGTATTCGCGGCATTTCTGCAATACCTGACGTATGGCGAACACCTGGTCGGTGGTAGAGCGTTCACCCATAAATCCCGCCTGGTACTGCCCCACGAACTCTCTTGCAATTGGTGTTAGTCGACGGCATAAAATTTGGGAGAGTACCTTGTAGGCGGCGTTCAGCAATGTGATTGCGCGGTAGTTGCTACAATCCAGCTTATCGCCCTTCTTGTAGATGGGACACACGACACCTTCCATCCACTCCTGCGGCAGAACCTCATCCTCCCAAACCTTGGTAATCACCCAGTGCAGCGCTCTAGCCAGTGCTTCACCACCGTGTTTAAACAGCTCTCCTGGTAGTTGGTCAACTCCAGGGCTTTGTTGTTTTCAGCCGGCCGATCTCCTCCTGGATTTCCTGGAGATTCGGAGCCGGAAGTCGCATGCCCTGCGCGCGTGCTCCCTAGGTTCATTACCACACAGCCACCGTTGTCTGCCATATCGCCATTCAGGTGCTCTTCGTAGTGCTGCCGCCACCTTTGGATCACCTCACGCTCGTTCGTAAGAAGGTTCCCGTTTATGTCCTTACACATATCGGGCTGTGGCACGTGGCCCTTACGTGAACGGTTCAACTTCTCATAGAACTTTCGTGCGTTATTAGCGCGGTACAGTTCCTCCGCCTCTTCACGGTCTCGAACTTCCTGCTGGCGCTTTTTCCTCCGAGTTTTGTCTGTTCCGCGCCCGTTAGTATCGTGCCTCGTTCGCCCTCGTGCGGTGTTGCAGCAATCTCGCCCATGCTGCATTCTTCTCCTCAACTAACTGCTCACATTCGCCGTCATACCAGTCGTTTCTCTGATCCGGAGCCACCGTGCCTAGTGCAGCGGTTGCGGTGCTTCCAATAGCGGATCGAATATCTCTCAGCCATCTTCAAGAGACGCTGTGCCCAGCTGCTCTTCCGTTGGGAGTGCCACTTCCAGCTGCTGCGCGTAGTCTTGGGCTAGTCTACCGTCTTGTAGCCGCCCAATGTTAAGCCGCGGCGGACGACTCCGACGCGTGTTGATCACCGTCGAGAGTTTTGAGCGCAGACATACTGCGACGAGGTAGTGGTCAGATTCAATATTCGCACTGCGGTAAGTGCGTACGATCGTGATGTCGGAGAAGAATTTACCGTCGATTAGAACGTGGTCGATTTGGTTTTCCGTTACTTGATTAGGTGATTTCCATGTGGCCTTGTGGATATTCTTACGGAGGAAGAAAATGCTTCGGACTACCATTCCGCAGGAGGCTGCAAAGTTTATGCATCGTTGGCCGTTGTCGTTCGATACGGTATGCAGACTATCCGGTCCGATGACCGGTCTATACATTTCCTCCCTTCCTACCTGAGCGTTCATGTCACCGATGACGATTTTGACGTCCCGCAGTGCGCATCCATCGTATGTCTGCTCCAGCTGCGCATAGAACGCTTCTTTCTCGTCGTCGGATCTCCCTTCGTGTGGGCAGTGCACGTTGATGATGCTATAGTTGAAGAAACGGCCTTTTATCCTCAGCTTGCACATCCTTGCGTTGATTGGCTGCCACCCAATCACGCGTTGGCGCATCTTTCCCAGCACTATGAAGCCGGTTCCCAGTGTAGGAGTCAGCGACGATACAGGATTCACAAGCATGCCATGATTACCAAACTGTTACTATGTATAGCAAATAAATAATTGTTTTTTCATTCACTATCTGAACATCGTACAAGACAGACGTGTTCTTATTTGATCTATGGCTATATTCCTACAGGTTATGGGCCTGCTAGAACGTTTTTTCACTAAATAGTTTTGAAACAATTAAAAGTTTGACTGATCAAGATTCTGCCGCAATTGGATTTGCCAGAGGAGATCAAAATGGAGAAATTCGGAATCGAACGGCTTGGAAATGAAAATTATGAAAACTGGAGTTTCCAAGTAAAGAGCCTTCTGATGCGAGAGGAATTATGGAAATATGTTGTCGGGAATCCGCCGGAGCCCGTCAATGATGCTTGGAAGAATGGAGACGCAAAAACCCAAGGGACAATATCCTTATTTGTCGGAATAATGCAGCAGTCCCTGATTCGAAACTGCAAAACCGCAAAGGAAATCTGGGACACACTCAAAAAGCACTATCAGAAGACATCATTGACAACCAAAGTGTCGGTATTGAAGAAGATCTGTAATCTTACTTACACTGATGGAGATGATATGGAAAGCCATCTACATGAAATGGAGGATATGTTCCTACGTTTGGCAAATGCAGGATTGGAACTCGGTGCAACCCTGACTGTTGTACTTGTTTTGCAGAGTATACCATCGTCGTTTGAAACTCTAACTACCGCTTTAGAGAGCCGTCCAGAACAAGAATTAACAATGGACCTTATCAAGCAAAAACTATTGGATGAATCATTAAAGCGAAATGAGAAAACAGGAAGAACTGAAACAATTCTACGTACCGAAGCAGTATCCAAAGTAATTGTCTGCCATCACTGCCTGAAGCCTGGACACATGAAACGAGATTGTCGCTTGCTGAATCAGAAGAAGCATGGGAAGAATAAAACTTGTCCGAAACCATCAGCAATGTTCAAGCCAAGAGCCAGAATTGTAAAGGAAGAAGATACGTCAGAATTTGCGTTTGCTGTTACTCCATTGAGCACCCCTACTCCTGAGTCAAATGTAATGAAAGAATGGCTTGTAGACTCTGGGGCTTCGAGTCACATGTGTAGTGACGAAAGTTTTTTCCAAGTCATTGAACACATCTCACACATGTCTGTTACCCTTGCTGATGGTCGAGTTGCTGATGTGACTGGAAGAGGAACTGGAAAGTTAAGCTGTAGAAACGGAGACGGGAAGAAAACTGTTATCTCACTGTCGGATGTGCTCCTCGTCCCGGAACTTGACGCGAATCTCATTTCAGTTGGTCAACTGGCTGATAAAGGTGCGGAGGTCCGGTTTACTGCGAAAGAATGTTTTATTGAACACAACAATCACGTTGCTGCGGTGGCTATCAGACGAGGTGGTCTGTACAACTTAATAGTTACACAACATAATGTGATGGCCGTTACGAAACAACATCCAAAGGATTGCTTGCATAACTGGCACCGTAAGCTGGGACATCGTGACGTTGACGGAATCCAACGACTGGTTCGCGAGGGTCTTGCAACCGGCATTTCTATACGAGACTGCTGTATCCATGAAGTTTGTGAATGTTGTCTTGAAGGAAAAATGACACGACTACCTTTCCCGAAGCATTCTCACTCACAGTCCACGAAGATAGCAGATTTGGTCCATACAGACATATGCAGGCCGATGAATACAGTATCGCCTGAAGAGCGCGGAATTTTATGGTGGTGATTGATGACTACAGCCGTTTTGCCACAATGTTTTTTTTTTTAAACGAAAATCAGAGGCTATCGAACGAATTCAAAATTATGCAAAAATGGCTCATGCCAGATTAGGAAGATATCCTGCTGCTATACGAGCGTACCAAGGAGGAGAATACAACCAAACAGCTTGAAAGATTTTATCGAGCCAAAGGAATAACACCCCAGTTTACGACTGCTTATACGCCGCAACAAAACGGCGTTGCTGAGCGGAAAAATAGAACGCTAGTAGAAATGGCAAGATGTATGTTGCTAGATGCAGGTTTGGGTTACCGCTATTGGGCCGAAGCAATAAATACAGCAACATATTTACAGAACAGAACAACTAGCAGATCTGTTGAGCTGACACCACATGAATTATGGTATGGACAAAAACCTGATCTTTCGCATTTACACTTGTTTGGTTGTCAGGCGTACGTGTATATTCCAGCAGAAAAGCGATCGAAACTAGAACCTAAATCCACGAAGATGACGTTTGTGGGCTATTCGGATAACCATAAAGCGTATCGCTTCATCAACCCATCAAGCGATAAGATAGTTTTTAGTCGAGATGCGCGTTTCCTAGAGAATGAAAACATCAGCAAGCATCAGATGAAGCATAACACTGTGATTGAAGTCGAGTCCAGCGTTAGTTCAGAAGGTGACAATGAACCAGTCCACGATGAAAGAGAATATGAAAGCGAATCAGAGTATGAATCTGGTGAAGAAACCCTAACTTCATCATCCGAGGAGATAGTGACACCCGTACGAAGGTCTCAACGAAGTAATCTAGGAGTGAAACCAGCCAGATTTACAGAAACAACCAACATGGCGAAAAAGCAGAAGCACGTTTCTGAGCCAAGAAGCTATGTCGAAGCTATCAGTGGTGCAGAGAGCGTTCAATGGAAAGCGGCGATTGAGGAGGAGCTGAAGTCGCTTAACAAAAATTGTACCTGGGACTTGATGCCACTTCCAACTGGACGCAAAGCAATAGGATCAAAATGGATTTTCAAACGTAAAGAAGATGAGCATGGTAACGTTGTACGTTACAAAGCCCGCTTAGTAGCGCAAGGGCTCACGCAAAAATATGGAACCGATTATGATGAAGTGTTTGTCCCCATAGTTAAGCAGATGACGTTTCGAGTATTGCTGTCGATGGCAAGTCAACGAAATATGGTCATCAAGCATGCTGATGTAAAGAAGACATATTTGCACGGAATACTGGAATACATGCCATCACTGCTGGGATCCAACGTCACGGACTGTAATCTTGTGTGTCATCTATTCCGGAGTTTGTACGGTCTAAAGCAAGCCGCACGCGTTTGGAATAAGACCTTTGATAAAGTGATCAAGCAGATGGGATTCGTACAATCAAATAATGATTCATGCTTGTATGTCCGAAAGAATGGCAAGAAGTCTACTTACTTGGTCGTATACGTCGATGATCTTGTGGTGGCATGTGAGACAGAAGAAGAATATGAAGATATCATTCAAAATTTGAGCAATCATTTCGAAATAACGTCTTTAGGTGATATAAAGCATTTCTTGGGCATCGAGATACAGAGAAACAGCCATGGAGTATCTTTTGAAGCAGAAAGCATACATCAAGAAGCTTTTGGAACGTTTTGGAATGCAAGATGCTAAACCGTCCAAAATTCCTCTGAGTCCCGGCCACATCCAAACAAAGGAGGAGAATGAAGACAACTTGCCGAACAACAAACAGTATGCTAGTCTAATCGGAGGATTGTTGTATGTAGCCGTTAACACACGTCCGGATATAGCGGTCAGCGTGTCTATTCTGGGGCGAAAAACAAGTAAGCCTTCTCAAGCGGACTGGGTGGAAGCCAAGAGAATTCTACGTTATCTCAAAAATACAATGGACAACGAGCTAGTGCTAGGTCTGGACAATTCTCCGTTGCATGTCTACGTTGATGCGGACTGGGCAGGAGATTCAAGCGACAGAAAATCTACCTCAGGATTCATATTTCGTTTTGCCGGAGGATCAATAAGTTGGGGCGCAAGGAAGCAAACTTGTGTCACTTTGAGTAGTACCGAAGCCGAGTATGTGGCACTTGCCGAATGTTGTCAAGAGTTCCGGTGGGTTCAACGCATACTAGAAGACTTCTCTGTGAAGATTCAAATGCCGGTAATCATATACGAAGACAATCAAGGTTGTATCAAACAGTCTACTTCACCAACCGTGGGACGTAGATCCAAACACATTGAAACCAAATATCACTATGTCCGGGAGTTACAGCAAGATGGAGAAATTGAACTTCGTTATTGCCCCACCGAAGAAATGGTGGCAGATATGATGACGAAGCCACTCCAAGCCATCAAGTTGAAACATTTCCGGGAAGCTGCTGGAGTCCTGCCGTCGAGGAGGAGTGTAGGAGTCAGCGACGATACAGGATTCACAAGCATGCCATGATTACCAAACTGTTACTATGTATAGCAAATAAATAATTGTTTTTTCATTCACTATCTGAACATCGTACAAGACAGACGTGTTCTTATTTGATCTATGGCTATATTCCTACACCCAGCTCGTTGGTGGTGCCACAGCTTTGGTAGAAGGTAGCCGCTCGATGCCCGCTTTTCCACACTTTCTGTCCTGTCCAGCAGATTTCCTGCAACGCTACGACATCGAAGTTGCGGGGATGTAATTCATCGTAGATTATCCTATCGCAACCTGCGAAGCCTAGCGACTTGCAGTTCCATGTTCCAAGCTTCCAATCGTGATCCTTTATTCGTCGCCTAGGTCGTTGCCGATTGTATCGAGTCGTATTATCTTCTATGTCGTTCGTAATAGTTGTTTTTAAAGGCGGCTTATTGGGCCTGCGCAAACCTCCTGTCTCGTCGGAGGGCCGTCGTGTCAGGGCTGTTTAGCGTTCCACCTAACACCAGGACTTGGGCTTGTGCGCTTTGAGCGGCACACGGTCGCTTTGGCGGAGCCTACTTGCGGATACAGGTTTAACAGGGCCCACTGTCAAACCCCACCACATCCTAGGCAGGCGCCACAACTCGCAGATGGCCTGGGGAGGGATCGTCAAGCCCTTGGACATAGTCCCTGCTGCCCCCTACTTACTGTGTTATAAGGAAGTCAACTAATTTTATTTGTCTTTCAGAATACACTTGAACCGTTTGTTTGAGAAACTGCATATGTAACTTGTCATAAGACGAGTTAATACAATCCCATTGAATTCCACCACTTAATTGTATCTTGACAGATACGTATTTCGACCTCAAATGTAAGGCAGTCTTCAGTGTCTCGTACTTGACTCGACTTAAAACTTGACTCGACTAAAAAGCTCAAAATAATTTTCTTTTGTAACATTTTTGGCCAAAATGAGATTTTTATATATTCTGAATCCTCGTCCAAAAATACGTATTCTGGCAAAAAATACGAAAAAAAAATTTTTGTTCAGGAATGTATGAAATTTTTTCGTTTGTTTGAGAAACTACATATGTCCACGTACTTTGAAGAGCAATTGTGGAGTACTGCTTACATTTTTTGCACCGAAAGTTCCCCACCCGAATAAAAAAGTCCAATAGAATTACAATAGAAATTATTGTAACAATACGATAAATTTTATTGTAATTACAATAAACTCTATTGTTGCTCACAATAGAATAACAATTGAGAATATTGTTGTCCACCATAAATCCTATTGTAAATGGCAGTTTTACAATAGAAAATAGGGGTTGTTAGTTACCGTAACAATAAAAACCCAGATTAATCCACCTACAGTGAGATTTTGACCCTTCCTTAGTTATAAGGAATTTTTTTCCAGACTCCAGTATTTAAAACGAGATAAAACTACTCAGCTTCCCACGGCGATTTACCGTGAAAGTGACAAAATAATTGCCTACCCAAAGGCGGATGACATGGGTTGAGCGACAACTCAACGAATGATAACGCACTGTATTGAATAAATATTGTGACACGGTTAGTAACAATCGTAACGCTGGTTGCATAAATTGAACTCGTTATTTCCAGAGACCTTGATATTAATTAATCCAGAACTAACTAAATCAGTCATTGATCTGAGCGAAACTCAATAGCGTTCAATAATAACATATATTTCGCCTTATGGATGCCTAATTTGGTAAAACTAAACTTGTTCAATACCTTAAAAATGAGTGAGATTTTTATGGTAGTAAATTTCAGAATTTGCACACATACGCACACATACATGCATACAAGTGGTCTATTAGTATCTCAAAACATGCTCACATTTGATATCTAGCTTCTACTGAAGAAAATTTTGAAATCCCTTTAAATTTTTACGTTTTTGCTTTTCTGAGAAGATTTTTTTGTACATGCTTCTATATGTTCCTCAATAAAAATCATTTGTTTCTTTGAAACAAATCAGAAAATAGGCATAATTCCATATCATATCATTTGTTATAATTATATTTTCAATGTCAAAGTGAATTTGTTTCAAATACCATACATTTTATTTAATAATTAACGAGATTTCTTGATAGATTAATACGTAACACACCTGCGTAACGCATACAAAGTGAAATTATAGATACTTCCGAAGGAAGGGTCAAAAAATCGTTTTTTTCTCGAACAAATTTTTGCCATTACAATAGAATTTATTGTAATTCTATTGTCAAAATCTTTCTGTCAATAGACTTTATTGTTCTTTTATTGGAACAACAATAAGTCAATTTAATTGGTACAATAGAAGAACAATAGAATTGATTGTTCATCAATAAAATGTATTGTAATTTTATGATATTTTAATGTAATTCTATTGTATTTTCTATTCGGGCAGGGTGTTGAGTTTTGCCAAAAACTATTGATCTGTATCGAAGAAATCGAAAGATTCGTTGCAAATTTGTTCAAAAACAGTTTTTTGTTGTTTTCTCGAAAAAGTGTAAAATGGACTTATGCAGTTTCTCAAACAAATGATTCACTTAGTCACGTCTCCTATGTCCTTCAATCTTTCTTTACATTGGAGTATGTATTATTTTTTCCTAACCCAAAAAAAATGAAGAGCGAAACAGGTTTGGTTATACGTTGATCCATGCAGTAAAAGTAAGAGTAAAATAACGAAGATTACTGAGAAGAAATAACGAAAACAATCACCGTATATAATGCAAAATTAGTAAATCTACAGTATCTACTTTCACTACTTACTGTATACTGAATTATGAACTACAATTAGTGCAATGGATGATCGTTTGCTTCCCAGTCTTTTATTGTGTTAGTATTTTGTTAGTTAAGACTGGTACTAGACCCTGCCGAAACCTCCGCAGCATATACTCAAGAAGATGTTGTTAGATCATTCGACACCTTCTCTAAGTATTTGCATGGAGGTATGATATATCAAGTGTTTAATTATTTTCTATATATTGGCAAATAATACCCGACGCGTTTTTGTTAAATTGAAATGTTACCGGGATTAAAATACGTACTTCAGTACTGCTTATAGTGTAACCTTACTCGGATGCAATTAAATTCATCTCGTTTTCGTCTAACGGTAATGTGGTGAGTACTAATAATACTAGCAATGTGTACTATAAAAGAACAAATTATTTCACAATTTTAACAATATGCAGACACTTGACTTATCAACGTTGACCCCATCATCCGTGGACAGGGAGTATGGGTTCTTTGAGAAAGTTGTCCTTAAAAAATTGAAGAATCGATTGAGCGGATAAAAATTGTTGACGGGAAAGGTCAATTGCACAGTGCACCTACACCTTCTAAGTGCAATATTAAAGGATAAATTGTTATGGCTATTTTGGACTATGTTCGTATATTAAAGCAGGGCTGTATTTTGCAACGGGTTTTTAAAATTAAAACGACGCACAGTGGCGGGCCCTCATAAAAATCCCGGACAAAACTTGAGATTGCATTCAAAATTTCACCACCGCGCGCTGTTGTATTTTGTACAACACTAACGAAAAACACATCGCTCACATTACACAGCATGAACGAGTTTGCATGAGCGTTTCAGGATCACGCTTTGCTGAACGGTTTAGCAGCAATTGATTTAAGAACTGCTAACAAGAACATTCTAAAGATATTCAATTTATTTTCCTACCGTTGAGCGTCAGTATAATCCTTAAGCCTTGTGCTGAACAAATGTGAATACCAGGATATTCGACAACATTTATTTAAACATCAAGACTGCTCGAAAAGTTTTCAGTTTTTTACATTCAAATAATTGTCAAGTACGTCCAGAAGAAATAATACCAGGTTTGAAAACTATTTGGAACTTTATGTATCACATATTGAAATAAACTCTTCCAATTTTGTGGATATACCTAAAAAATCAGTCTCAGTGGGTCCGGTTTGCTAAATGTTAATGCATCATCCGTCCTTCTATACTTAATTCCATGCACCAAAAGCAGAAAAGGTTGGAAGCAAAGATCTAACAGCTAAATATGACAATCTCATCTTATCACTTGCTCCGCATACTGTCAGTCTGACAATTCACTTAACGTTTTCGTATGGCAGAGATCACCAAAATACGCAGTATTTTTCACCACCTATTTGTAAGGACGTGTCCGAGGCTGTTGCAGATTAAAGAATTGTATATTTATCATTATATACAATGAAATTTTCCAACGCGAAAATGGTAAATCAATCAAGTCAATCGAACATATGACTCATAGTGCATCTCCATATATAACATCATAACATGCCTTACGGGCCTTTATTTGCCCCAATGTACCATAATAAATATAGAATCAATGTAAAATATGACTATAACAATGGAAAATATGACTGGCTTCCAATCGTGATCCTTTATTCGTCGCCTAGGTCTTTGCCGATTATATCGAGTCGCATTATCTGTTATATTGTTCGTAGTTATTGGTTTTCCATGCGGCTTATTGGGCCTGCGCAAACCTCCTGTCTCGTCGGAGGGCCGTCATGTCAGGGATGTTTAGCGTCCCACTTAACACCAGGACTTGGACTTGTGCGCTTTGAGCGGCACTCGCTTAGGAGATGTAGCTTTTTATAGGAATTTAACAGGGCCCACTGTCAAACCCCACCACATTCTAGGCAAGCCCCACAACTCGCAGATGGCCGCAGAACGGCGCAAAAATGGGTCATCTAAAAGCAAATTATAGTCGTTCCATACTCTTTCGACCATCACTCAGAGGTATTAACAAGAATTGTAAGAACTAGAGCACAGCGTGGTAGATCTTACTCTGTAATGCATCACGAATTACAAGCTCCGTTAACTGCCTGGCTAATTGTTTCACCCCCCAGGCCATTCATCCCCTCAGCACGGGTCGCCTGACACTTTGGGATTCGGGGTTAGGAACGTCATATTGTCAGCTTCAGTGTGGTACCAAGCCTGGCGATATGACCGGATTTATACCGTTACGCACTACTTCTGAGTATCCATATCACAGCGTAACGGGACATGTCTTTATTTAGGTGTTTTGCCTTTCTCGTACACTAAGGTGTAACGAAAAGGCTATATATTAGAGTGGGGCGCAGTTGTACGGGAAAACGCAAACTTCGTCCGATCAAGTGAGATCAGGGTTTTTCTTGGGTTTCAGGGTTTTGGGACCCCAATCAACTGTGTAAAATATGGGCTCGATTGATTGCGACCTCGCATGCCGCATCGCGTTTTAAATTTACATGGAGATTAGTATAGGCACGGCAAATGCTGGGTAAAGCGTACCATTGGTACTTCGCGTACCTGAAGGAATAAAATAGACCCCATCTCGCGGTCCTTAGCCTCTTACCCAGCAACTCCTATCCCTACCTCCCGCGGTGCTGGCCGGGATACGAGCAACCTTAGGGAAGATCGGGTAACCAACCCCGGTGGGAACTATGGTCGTATGCTGACAGGAAAGGGGAGTTTGCTCCTCTTCGGAGGTGCAAATCTTCCTGAGGGTATGTTCTCCATGTCAGGATCGGCTCACAACAGCGTCTGTTCTCCATGTTAGGGGCGGCTGATCGTCGTCCGAGTGCCAGCGAGGGACTCTAAACTGAAACTGTGCACCATGGTCCACCGGAAATAAGGGAGGAATGGTCCTCCGGAAATTTAGGGGAGTTTGGTGTCAGGCCCTGCAAGCCAGCCTTTAAAAATCATAAGCAACGAACAATCAACAAGAGAGTACGGACCGGAACCATCGGCGAAGACCACTGCGACGAAAAGGGACTAGCGATTGGAAACTCGGTTCGTGGAACTGGAATTCTCTCAACGTAAGCAGGAGCACACGCATACTCGCCGATGTGCTCAAGGACCGTGGATTCGGCATCGTAGCGCTGCAGGAGGTTTGTTGGAAGGGATCAATGGTGCGAACGTTTAGAGGTAATCATACCATCTACCAGAGCTGCGGCAACACACACGAGCTGGGAACAGCTTTCATAGTGATGGGCGATATGCAAAGGCGCGTGATCGGGTGGTGGCCGATCAATGAAAGAATGTGCAGGTTGAGGATCAAAGGCCGGTTCTTCAACTTCAGCATAATCAACGTCCATAGCCCACACTCCGGAAGCACTGATGATGATAAGGACGCATTCTACGCGCAGCTGGAACGTGAGTACGACAGCTGCCCAAGCCACGACGTCAAAATCATCATAGGAGATTTGAACGCTCAGGTTGGCCAAGAGGAGGAGTTTAGACCGACTATTGGAAAGTTCAGCGCTCACCGGCTGACGAACGAAAACGGCCTACGACTAATTGATTTCGCCGCCTCCAAGAATATGGCCATTCGTAGCACCTACTTCCAACACAGCCTCCCGTATCGGTACACCTGGAGATCACCACTGCAGACAGAATCACAAATCGACCACGTTCTGATTGATGGACGGCACTTCTCCGACATTATCGACGTCAGGACATATCGTGGCGCTAACATCGACTCGGACCACTATCTGGTGATGGTTAAACTGCGCCCAAAACTATCCGTCATCAACAATGTTCGGTACCGACGACCGCCGCGGTACGACCTAGAGCGACTGAAGCAACCCGATGTCGCCACTGCATACGCGCAGCATCTCGAGGCAGCGTTGCCGGAAGAGGGTGAGCTCGATGGGGCCCCTCTTGAGGACTGCTGGAGTACAGTTAAAGCAGCCATTAACGACGCAGCGGAGAACAACGTCGGGTATATGGGTCGAAGTCGACGGAACGATTGGTTCGACGAAGAGTGCAGACAGATTCTGGAGGAGAAGGACGCAGCGCGGGCGGTCGCGCTGCAGCAAGGTACCCGGCAGAACGTGGAACGTTATAGACGGAAGCGGAGACAGCAGACCCGCTTTTCAGGAGAAGAAACGCCGCCTGGAAGAAGCGGAGTGCGAGGAGATGGAACAGCTGTGCCGTTCTCAAGAAACACACAAGTTCTATCAGAAGCTCAACGCATCCCGCAAAGGCTTCGTGCCGCGAGCCGAAATGTGCCGGGATAAGGATGGGAGCATCTTGACGGACGAACGTGTGGTGATCGAAAGGTGGAAGCAGCACTACGAGGAACATCTGAATGGCGCTGAGAGTACAGGCAGTGAAAGTCAAGGAAGCGGAGGAGATGACTACGTCAGTTCAGCGGACGATGGAAGCCAACCAGCCCCCACTTTGAGGGAAGTTAAAGATGCCATTCAACAGCTAAAGACCAATAAAGCAGCTGGTAAGGATGGTATCGGAGCTGAGCTCATCAAGATGGGCCCGGAAAAGCTGGCCACTTGCCTGCACAAACTGATAGTCAGAATCTGGGAAACCGAACAGCTACCGGAGGAGTGGAAGGAAGGGGTTATATGCCCCATCTACAAGAAAGGCGACAAACTGGAGTGTGAGAACTTTCGAGCGATCACCATCCTTAATGCCGCCTACAAAGTGATATCCCAGATCATCTTCCGTCGTCTGTCACCATTAGTGAACGAGTTCGTGGGAAGTTATCAAGCCGGCTTCGTTGACGGCCGCTCGACAACGGACCAGATCTTTACTGTACGGCAAATCCTTCAAAATGCCGTGAATACCAGGTCCCAACGCACCATCTGTTCGTTGATTTCAAGGCGGCATACGACAGTATAGACCGCGTAGAGCTATGGAAAATTATGGACGAGAACAGCTTCCTGGGAAGCTTACCAGACTGATCAAAGCAACGGTGGATGGTGTGCAAAACTGTGTGAAGATTTCGGGCGAACACTCCAGTTCGTTCGAATCGCGCCGGGGACTAAGACAAGGTGATGGACTTTCGTGCCTGTTGTTCAACATTGCGCTAGAAGGTGTCATGCGGAGAGCCGGGTGTAACAGCCGGGGTACGATTTTCAATAGATCCAGTCAATTTATTTGCTTCGCGGATGACATGGACATTGTCGGCCGAACATTTGCAAAGGTGGCAGAACTGTACACCCGCCTGAAACGTGAAGCAACAAAAGTTGGACTGGTGGTGAATGCGTCAAAGACAAAGTACATGCTTGTGGGCGGAACCGAGCGCGACAGGGCCCGCCTGGGAAGCAGTGTTACGATAGACGGGGATACCTTCGAGGTGGTCGAGGAATTCGTTTACCTCGGATCCTTGCTAACGGCTGACAACAACGTTAGTCGTGAAATACGAAGGCGCATCATCTGTGGAAGTCGGGCCTACTACGGGCTCCAGAAGAAACTGCGGTCAAAAAGATTCGCCACCGCACCAAATGTGTCATGTACAAGACGTTAATAAGACCGGTAGTCCTCTACGGACATGAAACATGGACAATGCTCGAGGAGGACTTGCAAGCACTCGGAGTATTCGAGAGACGGGTGCTTAGGACCATCTTTGGCGGTGTGCAAGAAGACGGTGTGTGGCGGCGAAGAATGAACCATGAGCTCGCCCAACTCTACGGCGAACCCAGTATCCAGAAGGTAGCTAAAGCCGGAAGGGTACGATGGGCAGGACATGTTGCAAGAATGCCGGACAGCAACCCTGCAAAGATGGTGTTCGCTTCCGATCCGGCAGGTACGAGACGGCGTGGAGCGCAGCGAGCGAGATGGGCAGACCAGGTGCAGAACGACTTGGCGAGCGTGGGGTGTATCCGAGGATGGAGAGATGCGGCCTCGAACCGTGCATTGTGGCGTCAAATTGTTGATTCAGTGTTATCTGTTTAGATGTTAACTAAATAAATGAATGGAGATTAGTATGGGAAAACGTAATTTTTTACATTTTTGCTCTTAGCGGTTTCAATTTATCATCAATCACGTGACTCAATACGTTAGCATATAGCCAGGAAGATGCCGAAAGACTTTGCTGAAGAAGGTACGCAGCTGGAAGGTCTACAAAAAATGTTATTACGTTTCGAAAAATGATTGTTTTAACCATATGCAAGAAATCAATGTTTCTGCCAGCACTACCGGACAACCTGTAATTGTCAGAGGGCAAAACCCATTTTCCTTCTAGTCGGAATTTTTACTTTGTGAAATCATTCCGAATATCTCCCATTAGCTCCTAATTACTATAAAATCAATAATTTTGAAATCACACTCAGTTAAATTATTGCCCCACGTAGTTCGGCAGTGCTGGCAGAATAAATGATTTTTTGCATATGGTGTGAACACTCAATCTTCAAAGCGTTATAACTTTTTTCGTGGACGTTCCAGCAACGTGCCTTCTTCAGCAAAGTTTTTCGGCATCCTTTGGGTTATACTTTAACGTAATGTGCCACTTGGTTCACGATAAACTGAAACCTGTAGTAGTAGAAATGCAAAAATATACGTTCTCCCATACTAATTCCCATACAAACTTCAAACGCGATGCGGAAAGCGAGGAAGCGATTAATCGGTCACAAATTCTGCACAGTTGTTCAGGACCCAGAATGGCTTCGAAAAACCATTGATTTGAAAAAATGACCATGACGCCCCACTCTACTATATATTCACTTCCAAGATAGAAGACTTTTGTGATAGAAGGTCCGGAGACCCATAGTGTTCTATATCAATCGACTCAGCTCGACGAATTGAGATGATGTCTGTCTGTGTGTATGTGTGTGCGTGTGTGTATGTATGTGCGCAAAATAAAACTCACTCATCTTTTAGGCACTTATCTTGAACCGATTTGTTTGCAATAAGATTGAAAATTGGCCAGATCGGACTATGGGATCAAAAGTTATGGCCAAAATACGATTTATATACAAAAAACACGCTAAGAAATTCTCACTCATTTTTTTAGTATATCTAATGTACGAGAAAGGCACAAACACCGCTAGGTGGATCAATCAGGGTTTTTTTTTTAATTTATTATATTAGGTTCAACACCAGTGAGGAAAGGAATTAGAAGGATTTAGATATCTTAATTAAGAGTAAGCCAGGACCAGAAGAACCGAGGCTTCGGGCTTCACCAGTTATTTTGAATTAAAATTACCACATTAAAATGATTGGGGAAGATCCATTAATTACGTAACGCAAAAATTGGCCATTTTCAACCCCCCCTCCCCCCTATGTCACACTTTTTGTATTTTACTTACTTACTTATGGATCCTGTACACCTCCGGTGGTGCAAAGGGCCGACTTGAAAGATCTCCATCCTGAGCGATGCCCGGCTATCGCTTTAACCTGTTGCCAGGTTAGATTTCGGTCGACTTCTTTTATTTCTTTATTGAGGCTTCGCCGCCATGAGCCTCTGGGTCTGCCTCTGCTGCGATGTCCCGCTGGGTTCCAGTCTAATGCTTGCTTACAGATTTCGTTTCCGTAGAGTGTGGCCGACCCAGCCCCACTTCCGATCCCGAATTTCTGTTGCTATCGGCCTCTGGTGACAACGACGGTGGAGCTCGTTGTTTGAGATCCAGTTGTGAGGCCACCAGGCCCGAATTATATACCGCAGGCATCTGTTAATGAACACCTGCAGCCGTTGAGTGTTCTCCACTGATACACACCATGTTTCGCTAGCGTATAACAGCACAGATTTTACGTTAGAGTTGAAAATTCGTATTTTGGTGCGTTCACTTATCTGCCTGTTTTCCCAGATATTTCTTAAACTCGCAAAGGCAGCCCTTGCTTTCTTGATCCGTGCGCCTATGTCGATCTTGGTACCGCCGTCTGACGCCATTTGGCTACCAAGATATTGGAAGCTTTCAACATTCTCCACTGGTTGCCCGGCTACTGTGAAACTGGAAGGACTCACCGTGTTTACATCCAACGATTTGGTTTTGTTGACGTTGATGACTAAACCTGCCGAGGAGGAGCGATCGGCAAGGTCGTTGAGCTTACTCTGCATATCAGAGCGCCGTTGCGCGAGTAGTGCAACGTCATCCGCCAATTCGAAGTCGTTTAGGTGCTCCATGGTTATAGGCTGCCATAACAGCCCGCGGTTTGTTTCACGGTCAATCGCATCTACCAGAATCTCATCGATTACGATGAGGAACAGTAACGGTGATAGAATACATCCTTGCCTCACACCAGCTACGACCCGGATAGGGTCGGACAGGACCCCATTGTGCAGCACTCTACACGAAAAGGCCTCGTACTGTGCTTCGATGAGGCCGATGATTTTCTCAGGAACCCCTTGCGTCTCAGGGCGCCCCACATATTCTCGTGATTGAGACGGTCGAAAGCTTTTCGTAGTCAATGAATACCAAGTAAAGGGACTCTTGGAATTCGTTGACCTGCTCCAGAATAATGCGGAGCGTGACAATATGGTCCACACAGGATCTTCCGGCACGGAGTCCGGCTTGCTGCCGCCGGAGAGTCGCGTCGATCTTCTCCTGAATCCGGGCTAGGATAATTTTGCACAGAACTTTGAGAACGGTACACAGCAACATAATGCCTCGCCAGTTATCGCATACAGTCAGGTCACCCTTTCACTTCACTAAGATACCTTGCATCCAGTCGACCGGGAAAGTTGAGGTGTCCCAGATATTACGAAATAAACGATGTAGTAGTTGAGCGGATGTCATGGGGTCAGCTTTGAGCATCTCTGCTGATATGCGGTCGACCCCTGGGGCTTTATTCGATTTCATGCTTTGGATGGCTGTTTGAATCTCTAGCAGTGACACGTGTTATACGTCGGATCCTAGGCAGATCATGCCGAGGTGGTGATGGCCTGGTTGGCACTTGAAAAAGTTGTTCGAAGTGCTCGAACCAGCGTTTCAGCTGGTCAGTTGGGTCGGTCAATAACTGATCATTCGCGTCTTTCACAGGCATCGTTGCATTCATCTTCGCCCCGCTTAAGCGTCGTGAGATATCGTAGAGGAGGCGAATGTCCCCGGTTGCGGCGGCTCTCTCTCCTTCGTCGGCCAGAGAGTCTGCCCACGCTCGCTTGTCCCGTCGACATGAGCGTTTTACTTCCTTCTCAAGAGCCGTGTATCGTTGACGGGCTAAGACTTTGGCTCCTCTGGTTTTCGATCGCTCTATCGCGGCTTTGGCTTCTCTTCGCTCCTCTATCTTCCTCCAGGTCTCATCGGTGATCCATTGTTTTCTCTGGGTGCGTAGTTCACCCAGATTGTTCTCGCTGGTGGCGATGAAGGCATTCTTGATGGCGGTCCATTGGTCTTCCACGCTGCCACCTTCCGGAATATCTGCAGCACGCGTCTCCAGTTCTTCAACGAAGGACCGTTTCACCGTGGCATCTTCCAGTCGGCGTGTGTTGAATCGTCGTCCAACTCTTTCCTCCTGCCGACGAATCCGCGCAATGCGCAGGCGTATTTCGCCGATGAGGAGGTGATGATCAGACGCGATATCGGCACTACGTTTATTCCGTACATCAAGAAGGCTCCGTTTCCATTTTCGGCTGATGCAGATGTGGTCGATTTGATTTTCTGTAAAGCCGTCACGGGAGACCCACGTGACCTTGTGAACCGGTCGATGAGGGAAGAGCGATCCCCGATCACCATGTCGTTATTACCACAAAATTCTGCGAACAGCTCTCCGTTTTCGCTCATTTCTCCGAGACCATGGCGTCCCATAATGCGCTCATGGTTCGAGTTGTCGGATCCGATCTTCGCATTGAAGTCGCCCAAACAGATCTTGATATCACCCTTCGGAATTCTATCTACGACGGCATTGAGTTGACTGTAGAAGTTCTCTTTGTCTTGCAGATCGGCAGCATCGGTTGGCGCATAACATTGGATTATAGTAAGGTTTCGGACCCGTGTTCTAAATCTGGCAACGATTATCCTTTCACTTATAGGTTCCCACTTCATAAGCGCAGAGTGTGCCTGAGCGCTTAGTAGGAAGCCAACTCCGCGATGCCGGGGAGCGTGTTCACCTCGTAAACCAGAGTATAGCAGAACTTGTCCCGACGGCGTTCTGTGTTCTCCAAAGTTTGACCAACGGACTTCACTCAGTCCCAGGATCTCAAGCTTCATGCTATGTACCTTATTGACAAGTTGTGCCAATTTACCCTGTTGGGCTAGGGTTAAAACGTTCCATGTTCCTATTCGTGTCCGTTGTTTCGCGCTAAGAGTCGTCGCCGTAAAATCAGTCCGTATTCTTTCATTATCGGATTCTCGAACAAATTGATGTTTCGGGAACAGTAGGTTGTTGGCCCAAGGTTCCCTATTCACCGGGATGGGGCTGCCATCTTAGGTATAGCTTCCGGGAGATAGCATTTCATACTCAGCCGCTGGATGCCAGAACAGACGCTGTTGGAGCCGCACCTCCTTGGTGGACAGACGCTCGATCAGTCGGGTCAAATTTGTTTAAAGTCCCACCCAACACCAGGACTAGGCTAGTGCGCTTTGAGCGGCACACGGTCGCTTTGATAGGGCCTGCTTGGGGACACATGCAGCTTTTTATAGAAGTTCAACAGAGCCCACTGTCGAACCCCACCACATCCTAGGCAGACCCCATAGTACGCACCCTCTCACTCTAGCTGATGTCAGAAGGACAACAGTGCCCAGGCTGCACTACCAGCTAAGTACGCAACCCTTAGCTGGCGGTCAATTGTCATCGGAAGACCCGTGGAAGCGTGAGTATTGGAACTTGTGAGGACCAGAGCTATGTTAGGCGCCCCTTCCCGGATGTCAACTCACCATTTCGCAGCCCACACTTTTTGTATGAATCATTGAAAATTTTTGTATGGATTGTCACACTTCGGGCAAGCCCCCCTCCCCCCTTTGAGCGTTACGTAATTTATGGATGCTCCCTTGTACCTAACGTTAAATTTGAGAGAAAGAAAAACACAAAAACACTAATAAAATAGAATAAAAATGCAATGATAGGATACCGACGGTTCCGGCTTCTCCATGAGGACTGGAATCCTGGGGTTCCTGCCGATTTGTATGGCTTTTTTTTTCTACGGGTGCATTCGGCCCGGGTGGTGCAATAATGGTTTATCTACATCCTCGAGTGTCTCGCAGTACCTACCGCCGCGCTTTCTGCACCCCGTTTACTTCGATTCTTACGGGTGAATAGCATTGCGGTGTATCGTTTGGCGTGGCCGTACCTTTCGACAGCTATTCGTCGCGTGAAGTTTTGTGCAAGTACCCATTTGGGAACTTTACAAAAGCCGCGCAGTGTATCATATCAAGAAAATCGGACAATATCAATTTAAACTACCTAACCGCTCTTTTTTCTTCTGTTTCAGATACTCAAACGGCGCCGCTCGCCAACCAGGTACCTTCACGGCATCGGAAGTGACTAATATGCTGCTGTGCACAAAGATATTCCTATTTTGTATGCAGTGAGGACACGACAAGTGAGCACACACCGCGACTTATACATAAGTATGCTGTACTGCTTAACCGCTTTCTGGACCCCGTCAAAGCAAAGGTATAACGCAATGGCTTGTAAAGCTAGCAGTGTACTAATTAGGATAAAAGCCAGAAATGAAAACGGGATTAGCACTAGACACATACCAGGTAGCTTCGATGTGGTCAATTAACTGTTCGTTACTTTAACTGTAATGTTACATAATAGTTAGGTAGTTAGCCAGTGTTTTGTACGGAAGAAATTTTGTCTGAGTTACGCAAGTAGAGAACTAAAATGTTGTGAATATTATTAGGACTAAAAGTAGTATAGCTTTCGAAGTCGTTTCTTGAAAATTGCTTTGTAGGGTTTAAGACCGTAGAAATCCGAAAATAGCATTGTAACCAGATAGCTAACTTCTTAGGAACCACACAAACCAAATGACTCGAGTTTCTTCGACTGTAAGCGGGAAAGCGGTCAATTACGAGTATTTATTCTCAGTTCTGCTTTGATGAACGAAGCTTTTTGTTTATTTATATCGATTTTCTGAATATTATTTATTTGTACTTATTACGACCTTTTGCAGGAAAAGAGATCTGACCAGTCGAAATGGACCGTTCTAGAGTTGACGCCGTTAGTAGAGTAGAGCTAGTAGAAAGTGGTACCGTTTATTTTTGATCGCTGACATACAATGTATTATTAATCAACCAGACTTCCATTACTGCGATAAGTGAACGAAAATAGTCATTATATACAGGTTAAAAAAGAGGAAGAAGCAAACGAATGGTCTCTATTCAGCTCAAAGTGATGTATGTATGTGTGTGCGTTCCGCGAATGAAACCGAAGTGTTTAGGTTGAACCGAATTAAGCGACGAAACTAAACAAAAAAGAAAAGTGTAACCAGGATAAGCTTAACAGCTGAACAGTGTACACATTTATATCCTATTGTATTGACAATAAGGGAAAACATAAATAAAACGAAAGAACTTGAACCAGTATTTTATTGTGATATGAATCATATCCTTCAAAAATGGAACGAAGCAAATAAGCATCCATTATCTCCTTGTCGCGTGTGCGATCTGGTGGTAAGTATTGGCGCTTTGATGTTGCATGAAGAAGAAGAAGCAGAAAGATGATAATCGAAAAAATCTCCACGGGAAACCATACGAAGAAGTTTTTAGAACTCAAAAATTCTAGAAGCAATTTAATTAAACCCGACTTAATCCACCTACAGTGAATGGAACCCTTCTTACACCTTTGAAAGGTTATGGGTACACTGCATATTACAATTTCTATGCATAAATATGAACTTCAATTGGATAACAAATAAACGAAATTTTATGCTCGAAAAAAAGTTCAAATCTTTAGTTGGTAATTTTTTTTCGGAGTTCAGAAATATCAGCAGGATCCAATAGATATTGGATCCTGCTGATATTTCTGAACTCCGAAAAAAATTCATTTCATGTCAATATTTTAGCTTCCGCTTATAGTTAAGAGAG